>NC_060140.1:547132134-547788697 GCF_021461385.2 Schistocerca piceifrons
AAATGTCATTTTCTCGTTATTTCTGCAGCAGTTTGTGTCCATTGTTCTTAATTTTTCGTATTAAACGTATGTTTATGACCTATTTGTGGCTTTGCCTGAGTACATGTCATACAGATATTTATATGTTTACCTGCATTTGTAAGTTTAGTTTAAACTGATTTTGTATTTACAATGTTTTCTTTGCTTCGACGTTTCATATTTGCGTAAATAAACTTTCTAAAGAAATCTGAAGCACAACACATTTGTACTATCAGCATAATGCACTACTGACCTATAAAGACACCGTACTGAAGTAACTTACGAAGTAAAACTGAAGACAAAGAAGAAAAACTTCATCGATGAAAAAACCGATAGCGACCCTCCTAATGCCGGTTCTCCTAGTGTTAATAAGGCCTGCAGAGGCCTGGTGTTGGAAGGCGACACAGCTTTTCCATCCGCGAAAGTGAGGATGAGGCAGAGTTGCTCGTAACAGTAGAGTCCAGCGGATCGAGTTGTTGACGGCATCCTCGATCGTAGCCATTTCAGTAAATCGCAGACTGTGCGTCACAGGTTCTGTGCCAGTTATAGTTAGCTGCCACACTGAGCTACAACTACAACTGATAACTGTTGGAGTCAGGGTAAATGTACCTTATGGATTACACTGACGACTTTTCCTTCTGTGGGGATGATTGAATGCGCCTTAATTTTTTGAGCTCTTGAGCGCTCTTGGTCACTCCAGGACGTCGCAACTATACCTCTGAGATGCTATTTCCTGTCATGTCAGTAAATGAATAGTTAGTCTTGTGTTCGATTTGAGCCTTCTTGCTATGCTTTTCCCAATCAGCTTTATGACTATATCCCTCTACCACCATGATCTCATTAGGTATGTTGCTCACTTCAGCACTCAGTCTGTCCAGCGTGTTGCAATAGCTTCCACGTTTTCTACTACTACAAGAGCGTTTCTCTGTCACTGGCATTATGCCTGGTTGTTGACCATTCTTCGTCCTCCTCTTGCTTTACCAGAGAAGAACTTTAAGAGTTTTTTGACATCCAACTGGAATATTATTCTGAGGCACTTTTAGAAAATTTGCCTCGAATTTCTCTTCCTGAAGTATCTCTGAAGTAATCTTACCACACATATTTGACAGCATGCTTATACACTGTACAGTTTAACTATTCTTCTGTCCCCATGGACCAAAGCCCTGTGGCTCATGGATCTACTCTTGATCCTACATCATTGCATTCTACATTCAGTCCACTGTACTTACTGTCTTGACGTTTACCGAAGTCTTCAAAAACACAATTTGATTCAATTTACTCTGAGCACTATGGGACTTAACTTCTAAGGTCATCAGTCCCCTGGAACTTAGAACTACTTAAACCTAACTAACCTAAGGACATTATACACATCCACGCCCGAGGCCGGATTCGAACCTGTAACCGTAGCGGTCGCGCGGTTCCAGACTGTAGCGCCTAGAACCGCTCGGCCAACCCGACCGGCCATCACAAACACACACACACAACTTTTCATAAATTTACAAGTTTCTGAACCAGTTTATACATAATCACTAATTCATCCATAGCTTTATTAAAAAACTAAGAAATGAGTGTTTGGTTTAAAGGTAACTCTCAGCGGTGTACAGTCCTTTGTTTACACCAAGGTGTAACACTTTCGGTAATAATGTTGTGACATTTTTTATTATAATACACCTATATGTACTGGAGCATTTGCTCTGCTGCGATTCGTCCTTTTTGTGTCACTACAAGTCCATCAAACGAATGTAGGACGTCCAAGTTCAGGGTATTACTCAGAAAGGTTAGGTTTGGGCTTGGCAGCACTTCTAACGGCTTCTTCGGGCATCACAGTATAGATGATGATGATGTTGTTGATGATGATGATGATGATGATGATGTCTGGTTTGTGAGGCGCTCAACTGTGTGGTCATCACCACCTGCCGGGAATCGAACCCGGGACCCGGTGATCCAGGGACAGCAACGCAATACAATATAGTATGTGTCCATCTGAGTGTAGTCGTACTGGTGTCCATGCCTGGGAGATGGAACTTCATTCCCGCTATATGGCAAGTCGTATCATTTATCGGCATTCAGCTATTCTGCAATTCTATTTTTGTAATGCCTTCAGTTTCCCATTTTCGTAATAATTTAAGATTACTATTTGAAGTGGAGTAACTGAGCAGACCCAATGGGTGTCCACTCTCTATAAATATGAACAGGGGGTTAATACTTCCCTTCAAGATTTATTTGCTTTCCCCTAGAACAACATAACCTCGCTTTCCTGTGCTCTAGTCGGTACTATTCTCCTTCCGCAGAACGTAATACACTCCCTCTGACAATCTAATGTATACTTCCCTTTGTTCCGAAATTATCAGTACTTAAAGGGTTTTTATGTGCACCCATTTCCCAGCAGTTTTCCACTTCACTGGTTATGGGTGTACTGTAAAACATTTATAATCTGGAGCTATTCCTGGTACTGTGACTTGAATAACTCATGTAACATTTCTCCATCAGTATCATTTCAACTGCTGAGATGTGAAAGAAGAGCCGCAAGCTTCAGTCTGCTGATTCCACTATGTGCTGTAACTCCTTCTGTACTCTGTGTAGTCTGGCAGGGAAGTATTGTTGAGGTGACAACGTAGAACTCAGTTACTTGTGTACTGTATCCTTCCATCATTCAGACTGTCAATGATAGCAGTAGCATAGCTACAGCGTTTCTTCCATTTTGCGCCTACCGTCTGTTTTGTGCAGTTTCTAAGTCGCTGATAACGGCTCGCACCCTGTTTCACTTATGTAGCAGTTAATTCTCCCTCTACCTTCGTGTTGCTCTACACATGTTGCTCTAAGTTTAACATCTCAGTGGTATGCCTCTGTACAATGTTTTCAGTAGCATCCACTATTGCTTGCATCTGTCCTATGATATAGATCGAGTTCTGGATGTCCTTGTTATCGGCCATGTTTTCAATACTTCCCTGTCATCATCTAAGCATCTGCTCTCTTTATAAACCAGGCCTCACTGTATTAGGTCTGTCACTTGCTTAGGCTGTTCTCTTAGTTCTTCATATGAGAGTATAACCCTTGAAGTTCCCCTAGCACTTACATCAAGACTCCTTCTTTCTGCGCCTCCAGATGCAGTTCCAGTTCCTGGCCATTCCTTACTTTCCATGCAGTGGAGGTCAGTAGGGTAGCAGGGCATATTTTAGCAACTAGATCACTGATGACGGTACTTTTTTCCCCTATGTCAGCAAGGGTCAGCTTACAGCTGGTACAACTGTGCTTCTTATATTGAAGGTCCCATTCTGTGTGCTTCCTTTACCTCTCGTCTTAATTCCCTCCCTTGCCCCATTTTGCTCTTGGCCAATTGCATTACAATGCTCTTGTCCAGCAGGGAAGATTCGAGGTCTGTACTCTGTAATGAGACGAGCATAATTAATTTTATCAATTTACAAACTGTTGGACTGCCAAATTGTCGATGTACCTACCTGTTATGTAATTGCGTCCATTTTTGTAAGAAAAGATATTTGCAATGTTGATGTGATTGCACATTGTAAACAGACATTGTAAATAGTTACCAGCCTGAAGATAAATGTGGGACTAAATATTTGAACATTTACAATGCTTTATAACAAATTATTCCAACTCTTTCTTGTGTGAGACCACTCCCGCTGGAGGTTCAAGTCCTCCCTCGGGCATGGATGTGTGTGTTGTCGTTAGGGAAAGTTAGTTTAAGTAGGGTCTAAGTCTAGGGACCGATGACCTCAGCAGTTTGGTCCCATAGGAATTCACACACATTTCAACATTCCTTGTGTGCAATTGCATGAGTCTACTCATTCTTACTGTCCAATGAACGGATAAGGTTGTAGGTATTCACTAAAAGAAATTAATTCCAACTGCTCCGATTTTTAGCGGTTTCATGAGTCCAGTTATTTGTACTCTCTAGTAAACCGAAGAGGTTATTTTATAAAGAAACACAATGACATAAGAAAATATTTTAATGGCTTATTAACAATATTTTTTTAAATGCAGTAATTTTCAGCAATATTCGGTTTTTACTTTGAAAGATGTCTTACATACGGTGATAAAATTACATTTTTATGAACAACAACTATTATTTACTTTAATAGACGACATATTACACATATATATTAGAGTGAAATAATATTTTATTTATGACATTAGTTTTTTGTACATAAAAGATGAATACACACATTGTTTTTGAACTAATACTGTCAGGGGTAGGGATATAATACTTATTTACGCTAAAAGTAATGAACAGTCATAATGCAGTTAAATTTTAATAAACATTTTTGGAATAGCGATCAAAAAAGTTTTAAAAAATTTTTCTTTTTAAAATTCAGTCTTGATCGCACATGACAGCAGCTGAGAAGAGTGCTCCACCTACCACCTTCGAAGGATGCCATGGGTCTGATGATGGTCATGTGATATGACCGAAACCGGCCACCTATGTTCTTGTAGCATACGTGGTGCGATCAAGACTGAATTTTAAAAAGAAAAATTTTTAATAATGCAGTTCATTTCTCTCTCTCTCTCTCTCTCTCTCTCTCTCTCTCTCTCTCTTTCTCTCTCTATACGCGGTCCTCCATTGATCGTGACTAGGCCAAATATCTCGTGAAATGGCCATCAAACGAAAAAACTACAAAGAACGAAACTCGTCTAGCTTGAAGGGGCAAACCAGATGGCCCTATGGCTGGCCCATTAAATGGCGCTGCCGTAGGTCCAACGGATATCAACTGCGTTTTTTCAAATAGGAACACCAATTTTTCATTACCTATTCGTGTAGTACTTAAAGAAATATGAATGTTTTAGTTGGACCACTTTTATCGCTTTGTGATAGATGGCGCTGTAATAGTCACAAATGTATAAGTACGTTGTAAGATGTCGTGGTCTCCTGACCTTCATCTCTTACATATTCCCCCCTAACAATCATATTCCACCCATCAAGATGCTTCATTCGAACCCAAACTCGATAAGATAAAGTCAATGTTGTATGAATTTATGTAAACGATATGCAAATAACTAATAAATCGCAAGTGCGCACCGTGGTTGAAATACTCGAAGCTGGCGTACACACATACATTCCAGACACGCAGGTCACAGGAGCGTTTAGTTCGAGAGAGGCAACCGCAAGCCAGGAGGCCAGTCCCAACCCATCTACATCGGCCGGTGGACGCCCGTGGAACAGACAGCGTTCACCCGAGGGAAAGGAGGAACAACCCCGTGTTCGGCTTAAAAGCAAATTCCGCTACATTGTGTGGGAGCGGCCAGCCTACGCTTTCTTTAAACATAGCACGCAGTTTCAGAGACTTTCACGGGGAGACAGCAAACGCCAAACGCCGATACTACAGATTTCCGGATTGATCGCCTTAAACGAAACGTGATTCTCCCGTTTTAGAAGAGGAGTCCTGATTGGCAGACGATATTTCTGACGCCTTGAGCTGAAGGAGTAATGGAAGAGACCGGAAGATATACCACTTCACATCTGGTGTGGAGAGGCGCCATTCCGTTGTCGCTCTTGGAGCGAGGAACGAGTCTCCCCTCAGTACATCACTGGGAGAGCACCTCTGTCGAGAGCGAATCGAAGTGCGAGTCTCTATATTGAGTCCTTGCGATTAAGCGTTGTTCATTGTGTTGGCCGACACACTTATTGTACGGTGTGAAAGGACAGAGTTATAGTTAAACGCCTGCGAGCGAATTTTTGAGTGGCATCGCGGTGAACTGGTGTCTGACCGGTGTACCACGCCAATAGTTAGACTAGGGGCGAATAGGAGTCCTTGACTTCATCAAGGTGTAGGGAGAGTTTGATTGGCGAAGGTCAATCCAGATAGAACAAGAGTTATCTTATTTGTCAGCAGCGAGCGGCGCAGATAGCAGTCATCGCAGCTTATGGTATTGTGCACTACAGCTATTACGAGCGCCATATTTCCTCCACAACTGTACACTTCACCGCATTTCACACGCGACAGCCTTGACTGTACCTAGCAACATTCTAAAAGATAATTATTCAAGTTGTGTAGGCGCGCCTCTCAGCCATTCTGCCAAGTTTACAACCACCTTAAGATTTGTATAGAAATTTCATTAACGAATCCTATCCTTGAGAGGTAACTTCACATTCCAAAAAGAACCAGGATGTAATTTGTTCAATTTATAACTAAAAGTGCCATTGTGATTTCTCAGAATTTTTGCAAAATAAATAATAACTTTCTTAGTTTCATGTTTTTCTTACACTAACTAACAGTACTCCAGTACCCAAGTATCCCACTAGTTACGTAAGAAATTTTGTGAATTTTTGTGTCATTTCCTTACAGCGGACGACTCCAGAAGATATTTATTGTTGAAAATTTTACGGGCATTTCTCTTTAGAACGTTAGGAGCGTCTGTCTGACTTCTGTAGTAGTGTGGGGGTGGAAATTGCATCTTGCAGGAGCCACAGGGTAAAGGGTACAACTCAGATTAATCCGTTGCGCAGAATAACAGAGTCTCAGATCAACCCCACGCTCACAACGTGGTATCACGTAACATTCCGTCAGTGCACACGGTATTTGCTTCGTGATACATTACCCGTGTTAAAATGGACCGTTTACCAATTGCGGAATAGGTCGATATCGTGTTGATGTACGGCTATTGTGATCAAAATGCCCAACGGGCGTGTGCTATGTATGCTGCTCGGTATCCTGGACGACATCATCCAAGTGTCCGGACCGTTCGCCGGATAGTTACGTTATTTAAGGAAACAGGAAGTGTTCAGCCACATGTGAAACGTCAACCACGACCTGAAACAAATGATGATGCCCAAGTAGGTGTTTTAGCTGCAGTCGCGGCTAATCCTCACATCAGTAGCAGACAAACTGCGCGAAAATCGGGAATCTCAAAAACGTCGGTGTTGAGAATGCTACATCAACATTGATTGCACCCGTACCATATTTCTATGCACCAAGAATTGTATGGCGATGACTTTGAACGTCGTGTACAGTTATGCCACTGGGCACAAGAGAAATTACGGGACGATGACAGATTTTTTGCACGCGTTCTATTTAGCGACGAAGCGTCATTCACCAACGGCGGTAACGTAAACCGGCATAATATGCACTATTGGGCAACGGAAAATCCACGATGGCTGCGACAAGTGGACGTCTGTAGCAAAAATGATTTTTACGTTCTTTTTTACTGTGTTGGGAGGCAAATAGGAGGGACGTGATTTTGATCTCGGCGTAGAGTTGGTTCTTGCCCTTGGAGAATAACAAATAACAACAAATCTACATGTTTCGGATGATGAACGCCTACTTTCGAAAAGCAGAGGGGTTTGACAACACTGGGCTTTACTTGTTTCTGCACAACTTGCTCTTCTTGTTCTTCTGGCTTCCTTTGACCTACGTTCAGACTTAATAACCGGGCTTATGCCTCTTGAATTTGGTTATGTCCTGGATCTTTACAGGAAATGAGATGCCGTTGAAGTTATAATGCCTGTGTAACCATATGATTTGTATGTCCGTGTGTTTTTCGGGTACCTTCTATCGTAAGCTGAAATTGCCCATGCAAATCAATATTTATCCTCGTCTTTATTTTGGGCATGAATACATGCTTTTTTGCAGTAGTATCTTCTGGATGAGGGATGGAATTAGATCCACAATAAGTGAGTCAAAAACGTGCAAATACACTGAGGTCGCGTACACGGCTGAGTGCCTTAACGGAGGCTCTTTCCTCCATTTCAGAAAAGTGGTCCTCTATAATATTCTCAGTAAAAGTCCTGAACCAATGTGCAATTCACTCACCTCAGGATATTACGCTATTTTTCTGCCAAATTTTGTCAAATCTTTTCTTCTTGGCATCACTGATTTCTCTGGGATACGTAGGGCGAAAGATGCGTGAGCTCGCGTACGGAGTCATGTTACTCATAATTGCTGGGTACGATGTTGACGATTTTCGGGAGCTGTTTTTCCAAAATAACTTCACAGCCACTGACAAAGTTGGCGGGATCTGGATAATCGCTGTTAGCGTTGTTAGTGCCAGTTCGCATTATCCTGTCCCAAAAAACACCAGCAACACCAGAGTAGCCCAATGCAGCCATGTGATTTACCTGGTGACCCGAAACAGAGTGGGCCGTAGGGCTGCTGCTGCTAGGTACAGAATGATACTGATGACGATATTGTCTAGAGAGTGATAGATCGGCCTGGGGTGAGCTCCGTCGTCGAATGCACTTGGGGCAACAAACTTATCTCAGTCATATCCAGCTGCAGTGATTCGTGACACATATCCGCCTCCAGAGGGTTTCTTGGCTTCTGGAAAGGAAGAAGTATCCTATGTGGGGAATTCACATAGACATATGCATTCGTCAATAACAGTTTCTGATATTTACGTTGAGGTTCATCGACGATCGTGTTGCCAGTAAGAATATTAGCCATACATTGTCGTCACCATTGGGTGTATTAATAATGTATTCCAATGGCATCCTTTTCAGTTCAGCATCGACATCTTTCACTAATCCTTTCAAGAAGAAGGGGGAAAAAACGCAAATCATAAGTATTGCATGCAAGCGTAAGTTGTCGGTGGTAGAAGCAGTAATACTACGCAGTGATTTTTCGTAATCAGACCAAAACTCCATGATCGTGGGTTTGACGGTTGGGACAGAATAATTTCATCCCGCTGATACTTAGTATTCAGATAATTTAGAAAAAAAGAAAGCATTATATAAGCATTGTTTCCAAGAGCATATCTTTTTTTTTTTTAAAAAAAGGAGGAAGAACATACATATGAATATAAATATGTATACTTAAGTCCAGGAATGTCACAATTTCACTGTCATTGCGTGGTGACAATAAGACACTGTCAGCTCATAAAACTATCATAACGTATCGTTTTTATATTCTTTTCATTATTGTTTTGCTTTAGAAATCACCAATTTAGGGAGGAAGAAAGTAGTGTATGATATTCTACACAATAAAAACATGTCTGATGGTAGTGATTGGCAGTACAATCGCAACACCGAGGAATACTTGGGTGACGTAAATCTAAGTTGGTAGCGGTGTTTATACATCTGAAAGGCAATCTCTATTTAAATTTCAGTAGCACCACTATAAGGATGAAAAATCTGATTTGCTTTAAATGCGCGCTGTAACAGTCTTGACTGTTTGGTAGCTTTGATGTTGGACATGGAGGATTGAAGTTAACCAAAAATGCCTTTAAGGTGACAAAGATATCGTTATCTACATGTTATTGAGTTTGAGCGAGGTTGCATAATAGAGCTACGAGAAGCTGGATGTTCTTTCTTCGATACTGCAGAAAGACTTGGCTGGAATGTTGCTGTAGCGATGGCCACGAAAATGTACTGTTGCAGTAAGACCGGTCTCCTGACGGCCACGAGGCACTACAGAGAGGGAAGACCACCATTTTTGGCTTATAGCTCTGGCACATTGTACTGCATCTTCAGCGGCAATTTGAGTAGCAATGAGCTGTCGTTGGACCAACTCCTGGAGTTATGGTCTGGAGCGGCCAGCCGGTGTGGCCAAGCGGTTCTAGGCGCTTCAGTCTGGAACCGCGTGACAGCTACGTTCGCAGGTTCGAATCCTGCCTCGGGCATGGATGTGTGTGATGTCCTTACGTTAGTTAGGTTTAAGTAGTTCTAAGTTGTAGGGGACTGATGACCTCAGATGTTAAGTCCCATAGTGCTCAGAGCCATTTTAACCATTTTTATGGTCTGGAGCGCTCTCATGGTTATCCCAAGCATCCTGACTGCAGCAGGATAACGCTCACCCACCTATGCTGTTCTAACCCAACATGCTCTACAGAGTGTCGATATGTTGCCTTGGCCTCCTGAAACACCAAAACTATGTCGAATGGGTAAATATGGGACGTCATTGGGTGACAACTCAAGTACCTTCCACAAACCGCATTAACCTGTGATCTTGCAGTTTTAATCACTTAAATATGTTAACCTAGAGAAATGTGTTCACAAAATTTCATTACTATACATTAATTATTTTTCCCTGTGTAGCGATTTATTTTCCAGTATATATGTTACAGTCAAAACCCGTTTTTAGTTAGAACGCGTTCTTACTAGTTAAAACTAGTTTATACCAAACCACTTCGTCAGAACGCGTTTTGCCTTGTTAAAACTAGTTTTAACTGACTTTCGCTTTTGACCAGGAGTAAATTCTAGCTGTAACTAAGGCTACCAGTATCAACTAGTTTCAGATAGTAAGAACGCGTTCTAACTAAACTAGACAGAACTAGTTTTCACAAAATGTATGTAGGGGCAAATATTAAAATTAAGAGCAACTACGTGTTGGTCGAAATAAAAAACAACATTTTTGTATTGTGCAATGCAATATTTATTGGGATATTGATCAAACATCCAAACACTTTCCAGATAGTGAAAACAAGAAGGCGCCGACACGAAAATGGCAAGTGTTGCTGCAAACTGGACGGCAATGGGAAAAACATAAGAAGAGAAACGCGAGTGTATTGTGAAGAGTGCGATGTTGAATTGTGTGCATGCTTTGAGCTATACCATACAAAGAGTCATTTCTAATAAATATTCTCCAAGAAACTGTGTTTCCTTTAGATCTACCGCTAACACCCTTCCTCATTATATAAAAATTAATAATACATAATTTTTAATTCTGGATCAGCGTTACTACTGTGAAAACCTTCGAATTGTCAGGTATTCAGTTGTTAAGATAATCACATGCCCACACAACAATTGCACATAAGCGTGTCAAATACTCGCCACCACAATAAGCTCTAGAGGCGCGGAAAGAAGTACACGCGCGGGAACACTTCTAGGCGCCAAAACTCCCCGTTTGAGCGGCGCTGCATCGGCCGACAATAGCCTGCCACTGGGCGCTTATCGCCACAACAAACCACACGGTAGAGGGGTTAAGCACGTGCAGATCAGTTTGTACGTATTTATCATGGCAGATCTAAATCAAGAAAGGCGATGGAAAGAAGAATTTTTGAGAAGGACGTTACAGATTGAAGAAGACGCAAAAGAGAAAACCACTACAACGTCATGACAAAATAATCTTTCGTTAAATTAATGGACGAAATTGAAGAAGCACAATCAACTGAGAAAAAGATACGGCAGCAGTACAGAAGATTAAATCGATTCAAGGTTATTAATATTTGTGAGACCAGGAAGTTAGTGACAAGAAAAGAGCCTATGAAGTACTGCTTATGTGTCGAAGAAATTTTCGACAGCATTGAAGCAGCTCGTCAGGCTGTTGGTCATGGAGGTCAAGACAGATTATAGGTTGAAACTTCAAGAATATATGAAAACATAACAGTGGAGATGATAAACATTTATCTGCCTATGTGTGAAACTTGTCAGCGCAAAAGGAGCATTAAGAAAATGGGGCATGATTCGAAACCTATACTTCATTCAGAAATGAACAGTCGTTGCCAAGTTGATCTGATCGACATGCAAACTCAAGAAGATCGTGGATTGAAGTATATAATGGTGTGTCAGGACCACTTGACAAAATTTTGTTTTGTTATGTGTACTGCAAAGCAAGAGGGCACAGGAAGTGGCTCATCATTTAGCAGATATATTTTCGACATTTGGTGCCCCTTGTATTTTGCACCCTGACAACAGCAGAGAATTCATTAATTCTGTCATAAACGAGCTGGCTGTATTTTGCCCTGAGTGTAAACTGGTTCATGGAAAACCGAGGCACAGCCAAAGCCAAGGTTCTGTTGAACGCGCCAACTAAGATGTTGAAAAAATATTGACGTTATGGATGCAAGACAACATTACCACCAACTGGTCAAACGGTCTTCGCTTTGTACAGTTAATGAAATATCTGGCGTATCATTTTGGTATCAAGCAATTACCTTACAAAGCTATGTTTGACACAGAACCACTAGTAGGGCTTATGACTTCTAGTTTGCCTCTAGATGTTATTAAGGATATACAAGATTAAGATGATCTTAAATAGGTTTTAAATAAAATTAATGTGATAGACTCAGTAAATGAGACACCTGATGAACTGGAACTATCACACGACTCAGAGGAGATAGTGGTTATGGCTATTAGCAATGGACAGATTACAGCTGCAGCCAGACAAGAAGATGCAGAAGCTTTGACCAATACAAGTATACAGTCTCCAACAACAGCAGCAGCCAATCAAGAGGATCGAGAAGCCGTAGCTAGTACGAGTGCAGAGCCTCAAATAACTCTAGCTTGTCACGAAGATCTAGAAGCTGAAGCTATGACGAAACGACAATCTCAGATACGAACGGCTGGAGAAAACGCTCATGAAAACCTGAAGAAACAGGCCAAAAGAATTAAGATGGCTTCAGATTCAATACACACCACTGTAGAAATCAGTGACAATATAATTATACCGATTCCTGTTATCGACAGGGCAAAAGCAGATCTCCCCAATATTAGTGGAGTTGTTCTTCAGAAAGATGAACAGGGCTTGCACAAGATTGGAATGAAATATAGGCTACTCAACAAATTTTATTGCAGGTATGTATTTCTGAATTGATTTCAATAATTAAGGACAAATGTCAGACATATTCATTACTTCACTGATTTAATGCTCTGAAAATGTTGCAAACTATTCAAGTAATTAATTAATATTTTAAGTTTTAATACTTACATTGTGATATATTTTATAAGATCTATTAAGTACCTAATCGCCTTTCAAACAAGCTAATTAAAAGTTCTCTTCCAGATTCGAACTCGACATGTCCAAAGAGAAATTCTTGCTGCTGGTAGACGTGCCTGAGACAAAGTTATGATTAAGAACTGCTGCCAAAAAGGCAGCCTTAGGATCAGGACAAGTATTTGTTCACTGTGTGTGTAAGAAGGCATGTATATCAAAAAGGTGCTTTTGTAGGAAAAAAGGAAACCTTTGTAAGTCAATAAGTCACGACAGTTTGCCTTGCAATAACAAATATCAAAATTTAATTGTTAAATTTTTTTGGTACATTTCTCTTTTATTAAGACTGTAGCAACTTTTGTCGATTGTATGAGTAATTAATATGCTTTTACTGTATGATTATTTTGTTTCTACTTTCGTAACTAATACTGTTAATATGGCTCTGTAATATTCCTTAAAATGTTACTTCAGTGTATGGTTATTTTTGTATTGCTGTAGTTCATATTAACGAATTAGATGAATGATCAATATTCTCAATAAATATTCCATTGCACTATACCAAAATGCTGTTTTATATTTCAATCAACATGTAGTTCGTCTTAATTTTAATATTTGCCCCTAAATAAATGTAGTGAAAACTAGTTCTGTCTAGTTTAGTTAGAACGCGTTCTTACTAACTGAAATTTGTTGATACTGATAGCCTTAGTTACAGCTAGAATTTACTGCTGGTCAAAAGCGAAAGTCAATTAAAAGTAGTTTTAACAAGGCCAAACGCGTTCTGACGAAGTGTCTCAGTATAAACTAGTTTTACCTATTAAGAACGCGATCTAACTAAAAGTGGGTTTTTACTGTAATATATCGCATTAAAAAGGAAGGAAGAAGGAGTTTTGATGAGACTTTACTAGACTGTGTCACTCAAACAGAATTTTTGCAATACGCTTCTGCTATATTTACAGATATCAAAGTATAAAGGTAAAAGGTTGCCAAAGACAGCAGTGCAACAAGACAGGTACGAAATTTCTTTATCTCAAAAATAAAATATTTGTGACCCAAACGAAATTTTTTCCCATTTATCGAGTGCAAAGCTTATGCAGACTGCTTATCGTAAAAGGCTAATGTAGTTAAAGATGTCTGTCTGGGAAAGAAAATTCAAATTACGCACCAAAATAAAAATGTTTTATTTCACAATATATTCAAACACAAAACACACTTGGCACTATTGTCATAATTTAATTTTCCATAAGATTAAAAAAAAAATTACATGGCTTGGATACTGGCGCTACCGGTAAAATTTTTAAGTTGAGCAGCAATCGTAAATGTTTGAAATCTCATTGCTGTACCGCACTTTAGCAAGTACAATGGAACTTAAAATTTAATATTTTCACATCAAAATTGTCTCTGTAAACTACTGAAATACATGTAGCTTATTTATTGACATTACTGAAATAAATTTTAGCTTCAGAATCATTCTCAGTTTGAAATTAGTATCGGTCATTAAGTTCGTCAAAATTCGCAAAACGTATTCTACAACATTGCAAAAGAAACATGAGCATTGCTGCTGATATATCGTATAGCCTAAAGTGCACTTTTTCATGAGAATTAGCAAGGTAGACAATGTTATTCTTAGGTGAAAATAATCTTCAAATAACTGCAAGTGTATGGTAATAAAATTGGACTGTGCGGAATTATCTTTGTCTCATATCGTTCTCATGGGGTTTGGGGTCCATAACTGCTGATTTTACAATAGGAAATTTCAAATTAGCTGTCATCACAGAAATAATCAGATTGAGTCATAGTTGCTGCAGGCAAATAATGCTCCTTAGCAACAAATTTAGAGTTGAATATGGAACACGATTTACTCGTTAAGTGCACATGTTGAATGGCAGATTGGTGAAAATCTAGTCGCTGTTTGTTGTCAGATGCAAAACTGATTCCACATACAATACTTTGAAATTCACTGTTAGTTTTAAATAAAAATCTACTCGCTGTATGTTACCAGATGCAAAACTGTTTGAGCCCACATAGAATAGTTAGAAATTCACAATAGACTTTGAATATACATGGTAACACTTCAAATTTATTTAAAGTGCCTAAATTCACAGTCACAAAATGTTCTTTGCTCAGATCAATACGGTTCATGATAACCGGAAGTCCATAAAATATTTGGTGTTCCCATTGAAATGTTTGAGTTGGAGTCTGCCTCGCTATGAGATAATCAAGTGCTGACTTTCACTAATCTTGATTAACACAAGTCCGTCTGACTCTCGACAGAAATGATGTAAGTCTAATGTAAGACGTCCATAAGCCAATTGGGCTGTCATATTTCATCTGGGTGTGGAATTACTCTGAGCAGGCTCTACACGCATATCACAAGTTCAACCGAACCAATGATAAAATTATTCTGTATGTTAACTGTCGTACTGAAAAACTGCTAAGCCCACGAAATGCTGGTGTTAAATCATGTTCCAGAGAAACGTGGATTCTGTACGACTGCTGAAACACAAATATGGCAGACCGCTCTCATAAGATCAATATTCCTAGCCCTGGAATATCAGAGTACTTACGTCATTCAGTGGTTTACAGGGGTCAACAATCTGTGTGTGTGTCTATGTGTGTTTGTGTGTTTTCTTTGCTGCTGCATCTTAGGTTTGGAAATACTACGGGGTGTTCAAAAAGCAGTGCCGTATGATTGTCAGCCGCGCGTGCCGTATGCAGCAGTGATTATACCGAAATGAAACTCAGTGAAACACAAGTTATTAATTTAATGAATATGCATTTTTACTTATAAATTTTCACATTAAATGTTGAAAGTGTCCCCCTTGTTGTTGAATACACAATTCAATTCATTTAATTGTGTTTCCAAACACAAGCTGTAACATTTCTTCTGTAACAGAAGCAGTGAAAGTGGTTGTTGCAGTTTTCAATTCATCGATGGATTTTGGACGGTTTTTATAGACTGTTGCTTTCGCTGCACCCCAGAAGAAAAAGTCAGTGGGTGTTAGGTCAGGCGATCGTGGAGGCCCAAGTCCCTGTGAAATTATGCGATAGCCAAAAACATCAGCAAGCAGAGAAATTGAAACGCCAGCTGTATGCGCGGTTGTACCATCTTGTTGAAAATAACCGTTCAGTATTTCACTTATCACATGTTCTCCTATGAACGGGTGCAGAATATCACTGCAGTCTCGTTGTGCGTTTATTGTTTATTGTTTTAATCAACAACGGATACACTTTTAGTTCCCCCTCCATAGGAAATTAAAAATTATGGAGCACCGAGGACATGGAGATAGCGGATAGGTGGCGCTAAGCAGGAATGTGCATCGATTGGGGAACTTGCCGAGACAGGCCGTGCATTAGCGATAGAAACTGTGCTCGGATAGCGCAATGGTTAACACAACCGCCAAGTAAGCATGAGATCTCTTCTTCGAGTCCCGGTCGCACACACATTTTCATCCATCGCCGCTGATTCCCCACGAACTTCTAATGCAGATGACGTCATTATTTGCTTCCTTTTCTCCCACACCACTTTTAATTACATACTATGTATCACAGCTGCGGATTCACTTGGTGTCTGTTCTTTCGGACATGTCTGAAAGAATAGATGCAAGGAATTCATATAAACACGTTAGTGATGCCACATATCGTTGCATTGGTACGTTCAATTGAGGTTTAGTTTAAAATGTTCAACAAATTCTTCTTATTTCAATTATTTTGGGATATTTATGAAAATAAGCTTTTCTTCTCAATCGGTTTTAAAGCAAAGGACAAAGCATGAAAGCTAAGGACTGTCTAAAAAAAAAGGGGATGTCTGGTCACATTATTAAATGTATAATAGCACATCTGCACTTTTGTGCTGTTGGATGCTGGTGGCGGTGGAGGAGGGGTGAATTTGGAGAAGGGGGGGGGGCATGGCGCCATTTTTCAGTTCTCGCCATTAACGGCCCTGAGAGATATAAAGTTTATAACACCTTACACCTCCTATGACAGCGGACAAATTTACGAAGCAAGGAGACATGCAGGAAGTCGGCGTTAACCGACAAGTTTGTTCTTTGAAAAGGTTAATTAGGAGCGATGTCCAGTTTCCAACCGTTTGTTATAGAATAAGATCAGATGGAAACTTAAGCTTATTTTGAAACTCTGTAACATAGACTTAGCGAAAGGTGCTGAATATGGAAGGTAAAGGATTAGATTTGGCATGCAACATTCTATGCTCACTTTCTTTGGATTATCAACAATTTTTGGGTCATCTCCACCTTAACCAACTCCAACTAGAAATCGGAATCCAGAAATAATTCGGAATCTTTCAAATCCGGTTCTGGTGTTATTGGACACTGCAGCCATTTTCCTTCTGCTCCAAATAACATAATGGTATCTGCATATTTGTATGTTGCTGGCCATTAAAACGCCAGTACTACAAATGATAGGAAGTATCGACGTTTTTCTTATTGTCCATGTACCGTTTTACTATGAGCAACTGAAATCACCGGCTGGGCATCAAGCCAAACTGAACTTTGTTGACAGATGCTGGTACATCATTCCGTATTGCTTAAACTCTGCCAGAGTTCGGCTAAAGTCCTGGAGGCAAGAATCGGTGTGCCAGTCTCTCGGCAATTTATTACCAGGTGTTTTCAGTGACTGGGAGATATGGTAACCATCTTACGTACTGAGGAACATCAGGACAGCACGGGCAAAATGCTGTCATCCAGTGATTTGATGAATAGAAACACGAAGGAAACTTCGAAGATAGGGTAGTGCCACAGGGCGCAATAAGTAGTGAACGTGACGGCTGCTGCCCAAATTACTTGTTATGAAAACCAGAGGTGCTCGTATTGTGTAGGCAATAGCATCCAATGTGATCATACCGTGGTCTGTGCCTCTATGACGATGAAGTTTGTAATCTGGCGACATTCTTCTTGCCAGACACCCAACACGTCAATAAGTTTTTGTGACGCTTCACACAGAACTGAGACACGCCTTTAACGACGCTGTGGTGTCACCGCTGTGCGCTTTATTGTCCTTAGGAGCACCACTGTCGGCATGGCTTTCTCTGTCGCAGTGTTAAAGGAAGCTGCAACAATGGTCGCCATATAAGAGGCTGTAGTTCTGTAGACGCTATCAAACTTTCACGGTAAACTACAACTGCGAGCGATTCACATGGTCACTGCTTTTTAAATGAGCTGAGTCGTGTTTACTTCACTGCAACCATAGGTGAATATTAGGACAATATTTGTGCAACCACTTTTACTCAACGGTGTGGCACAGAACAGGTTGTTGTATGGAGAGCGACCACAGTTTTCTAGTGACATTTTCACATTTTCCCCCTGATCGGTAACGAACGTAATCTTTAATATAAGGTCTGTAACATCCCTAATTTGATAATGTTAGTTGCAGTTGCACCCCATACATTTGTAGCACATTGCTCCAGCAACCAGGAACTCAGCAACAAACAAGACCCGATTTTCGCACTGCAGCTCTCACGAGATGGAATGGGTACTAAGAGTAAAAGAATGCCTTCGACTGCATGCGTCTGTCCACGTGTCAGTTGTACATTCGCACACACCATTCTCCATACCCAGTCACGCTGCGAGACCGTAGCCACACGGTATTGGTCTAGTACTTCTTTTTCATGTCGACAAATGTTTGATGGTTGAGGAAGGGCGTCTCTCGTTCTTGCATTGGGGTACTGTGCTCCTTGTTTCTGGCAGTATCTGTGCAAGATCTAGAAAGTCTTCTCCTGCCCCGCAGATCTCTTATGCACACTGCTACACGCTTCTCCCTGACAATGGATTTTTCTGAGGCCGGGTGGTTGCCACTACCAGCGCTCTATTAAATTATGCAAGTGTTGCAAGAGAGTACTGGTACTGCCATCACGGAGACCTAATAACTTAACACAGGCACTACACCCTGCAAAACCTACAGACGTGTTTTGAGTATCTTCAACCTGTGTAAGATCTGGCCGTACCATCCTGTCTTCATATTAGGGACGGGCCACGGATATTTCCAACGATTTCGAGAACGACTGCAGTGTTCGCCTGTGCATTAGTGGAGACACGCCCTCGTAGTCATCAGCTGTAATTCTCGGAACAACCAATCCGGCCTTATTATCTGGCTATACAAGTGCGTATTTCTGTATTTTCTTTCAGTATGGCGAAGGAGTGGACCACTGACCACGTCGAAAACTTGTAAAATTTTACTGCAAAAGGTCTTGTTTGTGGAAAACGACCCAGAAACGTAACATGAAGAAGAATATAAAAAGCAAGGGGCATGAAGAGAATCTTGAAACATTTCTAGACGATATTCCAGCTCTGCACCATTATAATAAAAACTTAACTACAAAATTTTAGATCAAGTTTCGTAACTGTTCAGAAAGGTGGAAGCCTTGGAAAGAAGCGTAAACGATTAAGATGGTGGTTGTACTATGTTCACTATCATACTATACATTACTGTGTTGTCCGTTATCTTATATTACGAGTAATTTTTCATCACACATTAAACCTTCGCGATAGTCAAAGGAGTGCACACGATGCAAAACGGGAATCCACTTGCGTGTGGCCATCACTCGCGCCTTTCCTGCGCTGTCTGTTTCCCTGTTGACATCCGGACTCGGTCGGGTACCCGAACGAGCCAAAGACCTCAGCGGCACATCGCGGATCGTGCACTATTCCCCCGGTACAGCTGAGAATGACTTTCCGCTGTGCGGGGGCGGAACGGAGCGGCCGGCCTCAGGTGGACTGGGGCTGGTAAACGTGGCTCGATGCATGGCTCTGTCGTCCAGTATTATCGCGGAACTGTAAACTGCAGTCTCAGTTAACCACATCAAATCGCTTTCGAGTTTCGACACCTGCTGGTAAACGTTTATTCTTACGAAAAGGGGCACAATATGATTAAGGAATGAAAGTACACTGTAAAAGCAGTATCTTATAAAGGCCGTCCAAAATGAAGTTCGGTTGCAAAACGCTTTAGAAAGAGAACCACTTCTCAGAATTACGTCCTATATGAACCAAATATCACTGACGCAGGGGAAAATGTCTAGGAGAAAAAAAAAAAAAAACGAAAATAAAATTAAACCAACAGATGGCCCAGCAAGCGTTTTACGGTATACAGGGTCTGTTGCAAATGACAGATGAACCGCAATACAACGGTTTTGGTTTGACTTACACGTTACATCGACGGTACTGTCTAATCTACATCTACATCTACATTTATTCTCCGCAAGCCACCCAACGGTGTGTGGCGGAGGGCACTTTACGTGGCACTGTCATTACCTCCCTTTCCTGTTCCAGTCGCGTATGGTTCGCGGGAAGAACGACTGTCTGAAAGCCTCCGTGCGCGCTCTAATCGCTCTAATTTTACATTCGTGATCTCCTCGGGAGGTATAAGTAGGCGGAAGCAATATATTCGATACCTCATCCAGAAACGCACCCTCTCGAAACCTGGCGAGCAAGCTACACCGCGATGCAGAGCACCTCTCTTGCAGAGTCTGCCACTTCAGTTTGCTAAACATCTCCATAACGCTATCACGGTTACCAAATAACCCTGTGACAAAACGCGCCGTTCTTCTTAGGATCTTCTCTATCTCCTCCGTCAACCCGATATGGTACGGATCCCACACTGATGAGCAATACTCAAGTATAGGTCGAACGAGTGTTTTGTAAGCCACCTCCTTTGTTGATGGACTACATTTTCTGAGGACTCTCCCAATGAATCTCAACCTGGTACCCGCCTTACCAACAATTGATTTCATATGACCATTCCACTTCAAATCGTTCCGCACGCATACTCCCAGATATTTTACAGAAGTAACTGCTACCAGTGTTTGTTCCGCTATCATATAATCATACAATAAAGGATCCTTCTTTCTATATACTCGCAATACATTACATTTGTCTATGTTAAGGGTCAGTTGCCACTCCCTGCACCAAGTGCCTATCCGCTGAAGATCTTCCTGCATTTCGCTACAATTTTCTAATGCTGCAACTTCTCTGTATACTACAGCATCATCCGCGAAAAGCCGCATGGAACTTCCGACACTATCTACTAAGTCATTTATATATATTGTGAGAAGCAATGGTCCCATAACACTCCCCTGTGGCACGCCAGAGGCTACTTTAACGTCTGTAGACGTCTCTCCGTTGTTAACAACATGCTCTGTTCTGTTTGCTAAAAACTCTTTAATCCAGCCACACAGCTGGTCTGATATTCCGTAGGCTCTTACTTTGTTTATCAGGCGACAGTGCGGAACTGTATCGAACGCCTTCCGGAAGTCAAGAAAAATAGCATCTACCTGGGAGCCTGTATCTAATATTTTCTGGGTCTCATGAACAAATAAAGCGCTCTTTCCGGAATCCATGTTGATTCCTACATAGTAGATTCTGGGTTTCCAAAAACGACATGATACTCGAGCAAAAAACATGTTCCAAAATTCTACAACAGATCGACGTCAGAGATATAGGTCTATAGTTTTGCGCATCTGCTCGACGACCCTTCTTGAAGACTGGGACTACCTGTGATCTTTTCCAATCATTTGGAACCTTCCGTTCCTCTAGAGACTTGCGGTACACGGCTGTTAGAAGGGGGGCAAGTTCTTTCGCGTACTCTGTGTAGAATCGAATTGGTATCCCGTCAGGTCCAGTGGACTTTCCTCTGTTGAGTGATTCCAGTTGCTTTTCTATTCCTTGGACACTTATTTCGATGTCAGCCATTTTTTCGTTTGCGCGAGGGTTTAGAGAAGGAACTGCAGTGCGGTCTTCCTCTGAAACAGCTTTGGATAAAGGTGTTTAGTATTTCAGCTTTACGCGTGTCATCCTCTGTTTCAATGCCATCATCATCCCGGAGTGTCTGGATATGCTGTTTCGAGCCACTTACTGATTTAACGTAAGACCAGAACTTCCTAGGATTTTCTGTCAAGTCGGTACATAAAATTTTACTTTCGAATTCACTGAACGCTTCACGCATAGCCCTCCTTACGCTGACTTTGACATCGTTTAGCTTGTGTTTGTCTGAGAGGTTTTGGCTGCGTTTACACTTGGAGTGAAGCTCTCTTTGCTTTCGCAGTAGTTTCCTAACTTTGTTGTTGAACCACGGTGGGTTTTTCCCATCACTTACAGTTTTACTCGGCACGTACCTGTCTAAAACGCATTTTACGATTGCCTTCAACTTTTTGCATGAACACTCAACATTGTCAGTGTCGGAACAGAAATTTTCGTTTTGATCTGTTAGGTAGTCTGAAATCTTCCTTCTATTACTCTTGCTAAACAGATAAACCTTCCTCCCTTTTTTTATATTCCTATTAACTTCCATATTCAGGGATGCTGCAACGGCCTTATGATCACTGATTCCCTGTTCTGCACATACAGAGTCGAAAAGTTCGGGTCTGTTTGTTATCAGTAGGTCCAAGATGTTATCTCCACGAGTCGGTTCTCTGTTTAATTGCTCGAGGTAATTTTCGGATAGCGCACTCAGTATAATGTCACTCGATGCTCTGTCCCTAATACCCGTCCTAAATATCTGAGTGTCCCAGTCTATATCTGGTAAATTGAAATCTCCACCTAAGACTATAACATGCTGAGAAAATTTATGTGAAATGTATTCCAAATTTTCTCTCAGTTGTTCTGCCACTAATGCTGCTGAGTCGGGAGGTCGGTAAAAGGAGCCAATTATTAACCTAGCTCGGTTGTTGAGTGTAACCTCCACCCATAATAATTCACAGGAACTATCCACTTCTACTTCACTACAGGAACACTCCACCACCGGTTGCATGCAATCTATCCTTTCTAAACACCGTGTGTACCTTTGTAAAAATTTCGGGAGAATTTATCTCTGGCTTCAGCCAGCTTTCTGTACCTATAACGATTTCAGCTTCGGTGCTTTCTATCAGCACTTGTAGTTCCGGTACTTTACCAATGCAGCTTCGACAGTTTACAATTACAATACCGATTGCTGCTTGGTCGCCGCATGTCCTGACTTTGCCCCGCACCCTTTGAGGCTGTTGCCCTTTCTGTACTTGCCCGAGGCCATCTAACCTAAAAAACCGCCCAGTCCACGCCACACAACCCCTGCTACCCGTGTAGCCGCTTGCTGCGTGTAGTGGACTCCTGACCTATCCAGCGGAACCTAATGTGCATGTTTACACGTGTTCGGCAGTCAACAGCTGTCGTACTGTTTGTTAGGTGAGCCTATCCATTACGCAAGGTCGTACCAACTTGGATAAGAAGATTGATTAGCTGTCTTGAGTCCAAAAACCACATAAAAGGCAAAATTACATCCGTTTTTAATTGTTCTGGCACCAAAAACCGCGTAAAAATCAAAATGAGCACGGTTTTTATTGCCGTCGGCCAAAAATCACTTAAAAGCCAAAATGACATGGGTTTTTAACTGTCATGAGACTGGCTCACAACACGTGCAGTGCGCTATCCGCCGTTTCCTGGAACAAGTTGAAGGTGAGAGACATCATGTTTCACAACACATCGGAGTATTTGGGGCTCATGTTCAGAATGCGTTGCGCTAATTTGTGCCTTCAATTCAGATATATTCGTAATCGGAGCACTGAACACATTTTTCAAATAATCCCTCCCTCCTCCTCACTCCGCCGGGTGTCACACGGATGAAGGGAAATGGCGGCTGATAATTCTGGAATTTCCGAAATGCCTATGCATCAGCCGCTTCACTCGCAGAGGAACGTGTGGCGCAGCGCCATCTTGCATAAAAGGGGTCCCACCCACAGATCCACACTGTTGAAGGATTGTAATGGCGTTGGTGCCCAAAAGGTCGTTACAGCTCTTAGTGGTAACGGTACAGGACTCATACCCTCGAAAAAATCCTGCCCTACAGTAACGATGCCGTCAGCCCGCACCGCACAATCAGCTTTTCAGAATGAAGTGGTACTGGTTGACGTGCAGCGGATTTTCCGGTACTGGTTGACGTGCAGCGGATTTTCCGTTGCCAATATTCTGCAACTGTGCGCAGTGACCTGTCCGAGATGTAAATGGGCTTCGTCTGTCATAGAATGTTTCATGGCCATTCATTGATCATTTCCATGAGAGTAAGAAGTTCTAGAGCAAACAGCTGTCCTGCTGGCAGGTCAGCAGGAAGCAACTTCGGAACATGGGTGATTTTATATAAATAGCAAAGCAGGAGGCTTCGTAGAATTTTATGCACCGTTCTTCTAGGAATTCCAGCGTTCGGGCAATCACCCATGCGCTGCATGTTTACACACTACCGCTCCATCCGTCCTGCAATGTTGTGGCCACATCTCCGACAGACGTCAGATCGACTGCTTTCCTCTCTCTTCCACATTGCACTTCAAAAGAACCTGTGTTTTCGAATTTTGTAATCATTTTTTCCAGGCCCTCAGCATACCCTCAAATGTCCGGAACTTCTGCAAGGCTACTGACAGATAGTCACCGTTCCTGTAAAGGAGCTTCACCAGCAGCATGCAATCCTTCTTGTAGACTGTCATGTAGAGCGTCTCCGGCGCAAACTAAAAAGCAGTCTTGTGGATGGTTGGTTGGTTGATGTGGGAGAGGGGAGTAAACAGCGAGGTCATCGGTCCCACCGGGTTAGGGAAGGATGGGGAAGGAAGTCGGCCCTGCGCTCTCCAAGGAAACGATTTAGAGAAATCACGGAAAACCTAAATCAGGATGGCCGGACGCGGGTTTGAACCGTCGTCCTCCCGAATGCTAGTCCACTGTGCGCACTACTACCACACCTCGCTCGATGCAGTCGTATGTCGCTTGTCTGTGAGTATGCATCATCTGACGCTTAAGCGCCTTCTATTGGTTCAATTTAGTTTTTTTCATGACGTGTCCCCTTGTGCGAATGTTCTTCAATATTAACGTGGTTCTGAGCAGCGGTTTTCTTCCTACGGCGTTTTGAAACTGGAACCTTAACTGTACACATACTGTGCAGGATCTAGATGGTATAACTGCCTACTTTGTGTGATTGCCTTGAAATGCGAAACATTTGCTCTCTTGGGCTTGCGTTGGGTTTCATGGTAATTTAAGGTTTGTTGTGCTCCAATATTATGGGTTGCAATTCCAATGGTCAGCCGATTACAAAACTTTGCCGTTAGGATAAGATGATGCTGTTTTTATAGAAGTTTCCTGCCATTGGTAGTTCATGTACTGCAGGAAGTAAAACGAATTTAAGCATTGTGCTAAGTACATATGTTTCAAGTCCTTGCTCAACAGTTCACTCTAACGTAAGCGACAATCCCTCTACACATACAATACGTGCCACCATACAATACGTGAGCCAAAAGATTCTAGCCTAATCTGAATAACAAGCTAAAGTCTACCATGTCCATTTTATTTCCGCAGATCTTTGTGTATTAGTTACCTTTGCCGCAACAACTGAGTGAAGACCACTGGTCGCAGGTGCTATGTAAAAGCCTCACAGAAGTTGCATCCGTTTCCTGCCAACTGTTTAATACAAATCCACCATCCGCAATGTTTCTAGTTGCGGAGAGCCTTTGCACACTTCACACTAAACGAAGTTGTGAACTTACTAACATGAGTCACGAGAGGCCATAGCACGTATAGACACGCCTTCTAGAGATATCTTAACGTATTATGGAGGACACCTCTTTTATGTGTCTTAACTGAAATGATTTCTTAAACGATGGCGTTTCTGTTAAGCTATCTAATCAAATGCATGAGGACACTTGTTAGTGGATTCGAGTATGGGGTGGATCTATCCTTCGCTTGTATTATAGGAGGTTGAGCTTGAGTCTTATTGACGATATATTGATCGAGGTTCTGAATGTCTGTGAAGGAATG
Organism: Schistocerca piceifrons; assembly: GCF_021461385.2. NCBI lineage: Eukaryota > Metazoa > Arthropoda > Insecta > Orthoptera > Acrididae > Schistocerca > Schistocerca piceifrons. Next base: position 547,157,525 of record NC_060140.1, read on the forward strand.
GCAGAGAGGTTAGTGATGTTGCACGTGGGAGTGTGATGCCAAGTCGACGTTCTAACACATCCTTAGGGGGTCCCATTGGGCTGTGGGCGGGAATATGAATCCATTTCAGAAATAGTATTGTCCACAAACCATTGCCTCACGACGCTTCTTTATGATAGGGTGCACTGCTGATACTATCATCGTCTCGCAGCTATTCGTCTACTTTACGAAGCACAGAGTGCCGTAAACTGTGTTCATATACTTCCACATTTAGAGTTTTCGTAAACGTCGTCCTCCCCCTCCTCCATCTCATACCGTAACACAGCCTCCTGCTTACATTACTGCTGGCGTTACACATGATCATAGGTAATGTTCTCCAGAAATTCGCCACACCATAACCCATCCAACGGAACGTCACAGGTTGTAGCGTGATTAGTCATTCCAAATCAGTCGTTTCCAGTCACCCGCTGTCTATTGACGTCACTCTTTCCACCAACTCAAGCGTCGCGTAGCATTGCCTACATAAAAGTGTGGTTTACGAGCAGCTGCTCGACTACTGTATCGCATTTTTTAAACGTCGTACCCACAGTCATTCTGCTAAATGGACTCAAGTAGCACTTTGCAGCTCACAAATGATTCCCTCATTTTATTTACTGCGATTTTTTCCACGGTGCTTGACAGACACTGTAATTTAGAACTTCGTCTGGTCTTGCTTTATCTGTGGTAGTTCTTCACGTTTCCATTTCACAATCACACCACAAGCAGTGGATTGGGCCACCTTTAGAGGAGATGAAATGTCCCTGATGGGTTTGTTAGGTGACATCGAACGAATACTCCTTGTTCGAAGACACTGATCCCTCCTGGATGACCCGTTCTGTGTTACTACTTCTACACTAACGACACGATGCGTATTTCACCCCATTTTATACTGGCGGATGCGCCTTTTATGACGACTTGTGGTGAATTCCGAATTACGTACGTATGTCTGGATACTTTTGATCACTTTGTGTATGTAGAACGTTTAGTCAGCTTCGTTAGGTAAATTCCATACCACAGCATAACATCCAGGATAGTATACGGCAATTGCACAGTATTTCATATACGATGAAAGACCTGGGTCTGGAATTGCGCGAGAACCGTTAGTAGGGAGCGAAGTCCGTAGAGCAGTACTTACTGCGGCTCCGTCCTCGCACTCTGACGCATCGGCGTAGCCGAACCAAGTAGAAGTGACCTTGGAAACAATTCCAACAATGTCGTTGAGGCATGTAGCACTTCAGTTTGTTGCGTCGGTAGCACCTGCTCAAGGAACTATCAACAAGTTTTAATTTTAATAATAACAGCCTCAGTTGCACCATTTACCTAGAATTTACCTAGGTTGAAGTCGGGCTAACACAACCTTCTTAAGAATAACAGTAACTACCGTTTGTCCATAGCTCCAGTACAGCACTAGTGGCTGCCGCACCGCAGTCGCGAAGTGGGTTCAAAAATGGCTCTGAGCACTATGGGACTTAACTTCTGAGGTCATCAGTCCCCCAGAACTTAGAACTACTTAAACCTATCCAACCTAAGGACATCACACACAACCATGCCCAAGGCAGGATTCGGACATGCAACCGTAGCGGTCACATGTCCTGCAGTTCTTACAGTTTGTTATCAGAATATTTATTTATTGCTTACTTGACCTTAAGGCCCTCTCTTACATCTGACTGGGAACATCAAATACAAAATATATTTCATAACATTCACAATAAACATAATTGTCAATATTAATAAATAATAATAAATTGCAATAATAATAATAATTCAATAATAATAATAGTGATGCTAAAATAATGGAGAAATTCAGAATAATCTTGGTCAGTTATTATATAAAAACAGAATACCAATAACTTTAATTATTAATAGAAACAGTAATGGGCAATAACAATAATGAGAGCAACACTAATTATAATAATAAGTAATGGAGGCATTAAGGATGATATTAGATTGGTGTGACACTTATGAAGTCTTGTGATATTAGAAGAAGTGGAGGGATAATGAAACAAGAGAGGACTCAAATGAAAGTTATTGTGGTTGCTAGGAAAGAAGAGAATTTCGGCAGGGAACCCTGTAGACAGGGTTCTCGGCTAAAATTCTCTTCTGTAGACAGGAGAGGGAGAGTCGACGAGGGTGAGCTGAAGGTAGTTATAGCTGTTGAAATAGGTTGGCCTTTTGCTGACTTTTGAAGTATGGAAGGATTTTGTCTAATATTTTGAGCAAGTTTGTTCCAGAGTCGAGTTCCTGATACATAAAATGATTTAGAGAATATTACATTGTTTGTAGTACTAGAGAAAGGATTTTACTTCATTGAGTTTACGGGTTGACGATAAATATGAATGAATTAATGCAGTCAACGGGATGACTATACACCAAACACACCAAACGCTTATTGGCATGTAGCCATGGTAATTGTTCACAGGTAAGTGTCATATGGTCGAAGTAGCGTACATTACAAATGTATCGCACAACAGCATTCATCGCCAGTTCCAGCCACCGCAAGCTCTCATCATTGGAGAACAGGATCGCCTTAAACAAAGATGGGGAGTATTACTGACTCCAAGAGTTTCTTTTTAAGCTCCAAAGAAAATACCTTTCTATATCAGGTTGGTTAATAAGTTCTTCGCGTTTTTGTTTTGCATGTTGAAATTTCGTCTGCGATAGGTTCATTTATCGATTGCCATTTCTTATTTGTAATTAACTGTTGCTATTTTAGGTTACGTAATTTCATTTTGTTATTTCGAAATAGTGAGTGGAGCTGTCGACGCGAGAAAATGAGGCGCAAAGTGGCGAAATTGGAACGTTTCCGACGTATTCTTCCGTCTCAGTTCAGTAGAAAGGTAACAGCAGACGAGGTAGCCACAAATACACTCCTGGAAATGGAAAAAAGAACACATTGACACCGGTGTGTCAGACCCACCATACTTGCTCCGGACACTGCGAGAGGGCTGTACAAGCAATGATCACACGCACGGCACAGCGGAGACACCAGGAACTGCGGTGTTGGCCGTCAAATGGCGCTAGCTGCGCAGCATTTGTGCACCGCCGCCGTCAGTGTCAGCCAGTTTGCCGTGGCATACGGAGCTCCATCACAGTCTTTAACGCTGGTAGCATGCCGCGACAGCGTGGACGTGAACCGTATGTGCAGTTGACGGACTTTGAGCGAGGGCGTATAGTGGGCATGCGGGAGGCCGGGTGGACGTACCGCCGAATTGCTCAACACATGGGGCGTGAGGTCTCCACAGTACATCGATGTTGTCGCCAGTGGTCGGCGGAAGGTGCACGTGCCCGTCGACCTGGGACCGGACCGCAGCGACGCACGGATGCACGCCAAGACCGTAGGATCCTACGCAGTGCCGTAGGGGACCGCACCGCCACTTCCCAGCAAATTAGGGACACTGTTGCTCCTGGGGTATCGGCGAGGACCATTCGCAACCGTCTCCGTGAAGCTGGGCTACGGTCCCGCACACCGTTAGGCCATCTTCCGCTCACGCCCCAACATCGTGCAGCGCGCCTCCAGTGGTGTCGCGACAGGCGTGAATGGAGGGACGAATGGAGACGTGTCGTCTTCAGCGATGAGAGTCGCTTCTGCCTTGGTGCCAATGATGGTCGTATGCGTGTTTGGCGCCGTGCAGGTGAGCGCCACAATCAGGACTGCATACGACCGAGGCACACAGGGTCAACACCTGGCATCATGGTGTGGGGAGCGATCTCCTACACTGGCCGTACACCACTGGTGATCGTCGAGGGGACACTGAATAGTGCACGGTACATCCAAACCGTCATCGAACCCATCGTTCTACCATTCCTAGACCGGCAAGGGAACTTTCTGTTCCAACAGGACAATGCACGTCCGCATGTATCCTGTGCCACCCAACGTGCTCTAGAAGGTGTAAATCAACTACCCTGGCAAGCAAGATCTCCGGATCTGTCCCCCATTGAGCATGTTTGGGACTGGATGAAGCGTCGTCTCACGCGGTCTGCACGTCCAGCACGAACGCTGGTCCAACTGAGGTGCCAGGTGGAAATGGCATGGCAAGCCGTTCCACAGGACTACATCCAGCATCTCTACGATCGTCTCCATGGGAGAATAGCAGCCTGCATTGCTGCGAAAGGTGGATATACACTGTACTAGTGCCGACATTGTGCATGCTCTGTTGCCTCTGTCTATGTGCCTGTGGTTCTGTCAGTGTGTCATGTGATGTATCTGACCCCAGGAATGTGTCAATAAAGTTTCCCCCGTCCTGGGACAACGAATTCACGGTGTTCTTATTTCAATTTCCAGGAGTGTATTTGGAATGTGTAAGGGGATAACGTTATTTGACAGATCACGGAAAGAAAGTGGTTTTACAGTTTGAAGGAGGGTGGTTTTGACATTAGTGACACTGCAGGCTCAGGAAGACCTTTGGGGTTTTTATGAGGATCGTTTATACACATTAATTCACAATGATCCACGTCATTGTTCTCTAGAAGTAGCAAATGTGATAGTTCTCTTGGCGCTCAAATTAGGATGATATTTCTATCTTTCGAGAGATGCATTAATTGTCTTCGAGTCTTCGATAGAGAATACAACACACTGTGACACAGGAGACGGAACTGGGCATATACGAGCGCTGTGAGGGTGTTACCTACGAAAAAATATTATACGAGCACCCAAAACGTTTTGACGTTACAATCGATAGAGCTAAGTATATAATATGGTTTAAACTGTGGTCTGGCGGTTTCAAACTTGCAACAGTCTTGTTAAAATAGTTGACGTATATTCCAAAGAACTGTTCCTCTTTGTATTGTTAACCAGTCCCACCCATTTGAAACGACAAACATTCTCTGGCAATCCGCAGCGTATCAGCGTACCAGCTGTTATCGCTAACAGCTTTTCCACATTATTTGCGGCACGCCTGTCGACAGTGTTTTTAATGAGCTCCTATTCAGTAGCGGTTGTTGAATGTCCATTCACTTTTGTCGTGAAATCTCCTACCGTCCACAAAGCTCCCATTCCATTAAGCAGGACTCTGTCAATCTTCGCAATTTTTAATGGTCATTGCTCTCTGATATTTAGGAATACTCTTTGATTTACACATTTTAAATGCTGACACATTCATAATTTGTAACTCTTCATTCTCCAAATAGCTCCTCATATTGGCCCTGTATTTGATATTAATAACTTCTTAATCCTTCCGGGTGATTTGTTGTCGTCTCACAGAATAGGGTGTGCTGCCTGTGGTCCGCGTCTTCCCAACAGGATGTTTCGACGTTGTAACTCGGCCTCTTCATCAGGCGTTTCTTGAGACCTTTCGCTTTGATGACTGGGTCCCATATTTATGCCTGAGTGGTGCCTGGTATTCATTACTCCGTCCGAGTCCCCTGTGGCTGCCTCTTGCGTGGTATCCGTCCTCTGGCGTTTCCCCGTCCGCCCGCGATCGTTATGGCTGTCTTGCGGTTGTCGCCGCCTCACAGCGTTCCATGTTAGCTCCGCACCCGCCAGGCACGTTCCAAGCGCTGCCGGATTCTCTAGTGGCAACGTCTTACTCCTCGCGTCCAGAACTCGGTGCACGCCTCCGAGGTGCGCTTCCTGCGGCATCAGACCGCTGTTGGAGTTACGGTATTGTGACCTCAGGCGCAATCTTTTTGATCGCTCCTTACACTGCATGGGGGCTTAATTATTTATAATGCAAATATTTTTAATTTTTGTCGCTGTATGTCCGGCTACGAAGTCTCGTAACCGGTGGGCCCTGACTAGTATTAGTACGCAATCTGACTGCATAGAATAACAACAAAGAATGAAAGGATATTTCCGTTACACAATTAATTAATTAAGTCCCCAGCAACTATGAAAGCTACGAAACAACAAGGCACAAGTGTAACTGTTCTGTGTGTGGAAGTGTGATTCAACGTACACATCTGGCACGGTTCTTCCTCAATAAGACAAGATATTTTAAATTCCATTTACAGTGAATGAATTAAATAAAACTGAAATACTATAATTACACATAAAAACCAGAATCACACTTTAATACATGAACACAAGCCAGATGCTTTGTTGACTGAACCTGTGACCAAGAGACATTGTTAGTTAGGAAATTTAAAAAAAAATAAAAAAATGTTTTTACCTTCATATATATTGACTAAAAATGCACTCTGATCATTACAACATCTCCATTCGAACAACATCTGCTGTCTAGCCCATCAAAACAACTGCACACGACATGGCCTCAAATAATACAGCTATCAACATCCTCTCAGCAAAGCACTAACCACCACAACTTCTGAACAAGCACTGCCAGTGGAGGCGGCGGAATATCTCTCTTTGGCGCAATCTCTGGCGCTGTGACTCAGTGTAGCCACCTTTCATATGCCCCTCCTCCACGGGCTAGAATTCGATGGTATTTTTGCCAGCATTGGTGGTGAAAATACCACCAAATTTGTCCAAAGAATACAGACAAAAATAAAAGATAATATTAATAAGTAAATATCACATAATTAGATAAATTTTGGCTTTGCATTGACCCTTCAATAACCTAATATATAAAATACAGTAAGGAATACAAATGCTTTCATACATGTGATTTTACACAATAGTTTATACAAGTATCATTCAATTAATGGCACCAGCAATGACGAATATGTGCAGGTAGGAGTCTCATAACATTTCATAAACAGTAAATACACAAGAAATCAGTTTATACAAATATTCACATAAAATCCTTTCAATAGTTCAATAAACAGGTAGCACTTCTCAGAGTAGTTGACAGTTCCAACAGTAGCACCCAGCAATGGTCAACAGGTGCAAATAGCAGTCTCATAATATTTCATCAGCAGTATTTAAACAGCTCCAACAGTGCACCCAGCAATGTTGAACAGGTGCAAAAACCAACAAGTGACATTATGTCAGTAGAAGCCGTTCCATCAGTGGCACCCAGCAATGTTGAACAGGTGAAAGACAACAACAAGTGACATCATTTCAGTGGAAGCAGTTCCATTAGTGGCACCCAGCAATGTTGAACAGGTGCAGACACCAACAAGTGACATTATGTCAGTTGTAGTAGTTCCATCAGTGGCACCCAGCAATGTTGAACAGGTGCAGACACCAACAAGTGACATTATGTCAGTAATAGTAGTTCCATCAGTGGCACCCAGCAATGTTGAACAGGTGCAGACACCAAGAAGTGACATTATGTCAGTATAAGCAGTTCCATCAGTGGCACCCAGCAATGTTAAACAGGTGCAGACACCAACAAGTGACATTATGTCAGTAGAAGCAGTTCTATCAGTGGCATCCAGCAATGTTGACAGATGCAGACAGCAACAAGTGACATCATCAGTAGTAGCAGTTCCATCAGTGGCACCCAGCAATGTTGAGCAGGTGCAGACACCAACAAGTGACATCATTTCAGTAGAAGCAGTTCCATCAGTGGCACCCAGCGATGTTGAGCAGATGCAGACACCAACAAGTGACATTATGTCAGTAGAAGCAGTTCTATCAGTGGCACCCAGCAATGTTGAGCAGGTGCGGACAGCAACAAGCGATATTATGTCAGTAGAAGCAGTTCCATCAGTGACACCCAGCAATGTTGAACAGGTGCAGACACCAACAAGTGACATCATTTCAGTAGAAGCAGTTCCATCAGTGGCACCCAGCAATGTTGAACAGGTGCAGGTAACAGTCCATAATATTCACTATCACTAATCAGACAGTTCATCAGAGTTTATCAGCAGAAATTAAACATTTCCAAGTGGCACCCATCATTTTGAACAAGTGCAGGTAACAGTCCATAATATTCACTATCACTAATTAGACAGTTCATCAGCAGAAATTAAACATTTCCAAGTGGCTCCCACCAATGTTAATACGTGTAAGCACCAACAACAGTTTGAACGCACACACAATTGCTTTTACAAAATTATTATCAATGCTCTTACACTAAACATACAAATTATAATAAACACACAAATGATATCAGATAATTGTCATATGAAATATTACAAATACATAAATATCAGTAAACCTATAATATTTATAGGTGTCAGTGCAAGCCACAACAAACAAGTAAAATAATATTTAGGAGATAGGTCGGTACCAATTATTTGGGATTACAAAAGGAAAACACACAAAACACACTCACTCATCTTTCATCCACATTAAGTGCTACTGTGTAATTGAATAGTGTTAACTGTGTAAAAGCAATTCTGTCAAAGATTTGATGTTCGACATGTGTATCAAGTAGTAGTGGCAGCAATGTATAACAGTCAATAAAAATTAGTCAGCGTCATAGTCATCATGTCAAGACCATATTTTGCCAAGCCAAATCAAAATGTACGGTTGCTGAACAACTGTCAGTGTGCCAAGATATGCAAATACTTCCTCTCTCCAAAAAAAAGTAAATACTGCTTATTGTGTGTAGACAATCTTCCTTCCACTTGAGTGTTCTAGTCTGCCATCTTCAACCTCCTTGTTCCATATAAACCAACAAAAAAATATGCTCCTCACTTACTTTACCTCTTATCCACCAAAACTCCAATAATCATCAGCATCACATAATCTTAATACTTCAATAATACCTCTTACGTCGATACATATAAACCTTATCATCAATAGCATTTACCTTACCTCTTGTCTTCCAAAACTCCAATAATCATCAATTTCACATAATCTCAATGCCTCAATAATACCTCTTCAATACGTCGACACATATAAACCTTATCGCCAATATCATTTCACTTCCATAACAACTCTTTGTTCCAGTCAGTCTCCTCGAACAAGTACAGATAAAATTCTAGTGCAAACTTCAATTCATCATCCCATACAATGCGAAGACAGAATGTCCACACACAACCTCTGTGTAATCCATCTGACCCAAATCTACTCATTATGAATTATAAAATACATTTTTGTTACCTTGTCCATCATTAAATGAAAGAAATGCATACATGACCTCTAACAGGCTTTAGTTCAAATAACTTTCAGTAAGTAAGTACGAGTACGGAGTGTGTATGATCATAATTTTTCACAGTGTGTACACCACTTCAAGAATCACGGCGAAACAGAAGCAAACATGTGGAGTATTTCTTGTGTCAAGTGTCACTTGCTATTTCAATTGCTCACGAAGAATGCAGTGTAATAACTGTCAATGGTCTAAACCTAGTGTTGGTATGTCATGTCGTTAGCTTCCTTCCTATTAGCATAAATTTATACAGCTTCCATAAAACCTCCAGTTCATGTGACTTCAATGAAGTTTCTTGTACTAATGACGTTCGTAGCATTATAGTACTTAATTTTCTTATCTTAAAATATAAGGCACTGAGCGTAAGCAAAGCATGCAACAGCGAGTAAATATACCAGTAGAGAACAGAATGTTAACAAGTGGATGCAGCACAATCCCTATAACGAGGCTCTACCAAGCGAACAATCTATAATTAATACCATAGTGTGACTTAAACTCCTTGTTCATACACCGTATATCAGCAATTCTATATACCAATTTAAAGAGTAGTTATGACAACAAAACAGAAATGTGTAAATATGCTATCCATACACAGAGCAGCAAATACATATCTTACATAATAAACAGGTCACTAGCATCATATCAGCATAAGCAAATAAATGTTCATATGTCATCTTAATAAGTAAATATGAAGGCGCAAGCAGATACATCACAAAGTGTAACCTACATACATAACCACAGCCAGCACAATTCAAAAATGGTTCAAATGGCTCTGAGCACTATGGGACTTAACTACTGTGGTCATCAGTCCCAGCACAGTTAATCAGGTGACAATCATAATTTAAATAAATAAGCACAGCAGTCACATAAAAAAATGTAACATTAGTGAAAAAGCATAGCAGCCAAGCGATGCATAATATACACAAGTAACAACCCTGTTCATTAATAAATCATTGACAAAAATCAGCAAATGTACGCAAGCACGTCGCTTCACAAGTAAATTCATAGAACATAAAATTTAGCACAAAGTATAAATCACGTAATCGCGAGCAGCAAATTACGTCTAAAGTACGTACCTAAGTGGAAATATGTTACCTGAAAAATAAACTCAATTAATAGTTACCTTTTTAGTTTATTAGTTTCTTCTTCGAAATTACATTCTTCCTGAAATTTTCTCGATAGCCCTCTTAACGTCGGACACACGTAGAATTTACCTGAAGTTCTTAAATATTTTATACAACTGTATCCTGAAAAATACTGAACGTTAATAACATAATTTATCAAGTCACTACAGCTTTATACTGAATTGAATCAGAGAAATTATACTGTGTATTTGTTTACGGCTGTAGGTACGCGTGACGTATGAAGTAATTGTTTGCGGTCAACGACTGCCTTGTGCGCCGCGCAGACTTGACTGTTGCTTTGAGTATGTGCCGCCGCCGGAACACGGCGCCGTATCCTTGTACTCTCTGCGTGTTTACATGTAACTGTTAGTCTCTCAAAAGTATGTCATTCCACAAAAATTTTAACGTTCGATATATGATGTACTCCCATAGCGCGCCGAGATTTAAGTTTTTCTACTTCGACAGTGTTATCATGAATGATTTTGCGAACCCTATATGGACCGTTATAAAGCAGAAAAAATTTGCGACACAAGCCTTTTCCTTTGTGAGACAAACGGTGAGACTTAATTAACACCTTTTGACCAACTGACAAGGTTTTTAAACGACCAGGACGCTTAGCTGATTTCTCTCTTCTAGCAGCCGCAAATGCAATATTTTGTAGAGCCAGGTTGACAACTTCAGAATGCCGTAGTTTCCGTGAAGGCGGAAAAAGGAACGATTTCAGAAATGCGATTTGTCGGCGCTTTGTTTCTTAATATCAATATAGGCGGTAAAGAAGTTGAATCATTAGGGAGTTCATTCAGAATGTTTTGATAAATATGAATATACTGATCCCATGTTCTGTGATTCTGATGACAATAAAACCGACACAATTTATTGATTTCCTTCATCCATCTCTATGAAGCATTAGATTGAGGGTGAAAAAGTGAAATGAAAATTGGTTTAGTCTTACGACGCCGTAGAATACGAAGCCAAATTTTAGAGCGAAACTGTGATCCATTATCTGATATAATCTTATCAACATGACCCACTTCTTTAAGAAAATGTTTGATGAAAGCGTTAGATACTGAACGAGCTGTTGCTTTGCGTAAAGGTGTAAAACACACATATTTTGATGTCAATTCCACTGCTACCAAATTGTACGCAAAACCATTAGTAGAACGAACCACTGGACCGAACAAATCGACTGCAGCCATCTCCTTTAATTTCGCTGGAATGATAGGAAACAACGGTGCTCTGTGAGAAATAGCTGGCGGCTTAGCCTTTTGACATAATTTGCATTTGGCAAGAACAGATCGAATACGTTTTTCCATATTACTGAAGTAGCAATTTTCTCGTAATTTATGAAAGCATTTTCTGGGACCAAAGTGTGCATAACTGAAATGTGTATACCAAATCAATTTATTAACCCACTCATCTGGAATGCAAACTAACCAAGCAGAGTTGTCAACCGATTTTCGTTTAAAAAGAATATTATTGCGAACTAAATAATACTGTGTAAACGCTACGCTTTCCTTTCTCCTCCTCCTTAATGTCCTTCCAGATTTGATCCTTATTTTGTTCCTTAGCGATGTCCTGGAGCAAAGACGAAATAAAATTTTCAAACGCAACACCTTGAATATACATCAAACAATAATTATTTTCTTTGCAGTCCTCCTCAGCACTTTGTTTCAAACCCATAGGTGCACGTGACAAAGCATGAGCAATAATATTTGAAGAACCCTGTATATAAACAATACTAAAGTCAAATTCCTGTAGATACAGCGCCCATCGTGACAATCTTCCATGAGTTAATTTTGTTGACATAAGAAATTCCAGAGCTCGATGATCGGTGTAAACCTTAGTATGTCTCCCATACAAAAATATGCGAAATTTTGTGAAAGCCCATACAACAGCCAAGGCTTCAAGTTCCGTAATCGAATAATTCTTTTCTGATTTAGAGAGAACACGACTTCCAAATGCAATAGTTTTCTGTACTCTAACGCCGTTTTCTTCTATCACTTGAAATAAGTGTACACATAGTCCTTTGTATGATGAGTCCGTCGCCAAACAAAAATCTTTAGATAAATCCGGATGTGAAAGAAGTGGAGCAGCAACTAAAGCATCACAAAGTTGTTCAAATTCTGATTGAGCTTCCTCATCCCACCACCAATTAGAATTCTTTCCAGATAGTTCACATAAACGAGGTGTGGCCAAATCGTCCAATCTAACAAAGCGTCTAAGAAAACTACAGACACCAAGGAAACTACGAACATCACGTTTTGTAGTAGGAACAGCATAATTACGAATAGCGTCTAGTTTCTCTGGATCAGGAAGAATACCTTCTGTAGAAATAACATGACCAAGAAATTTCGCCTGAGAACGACCAAATTCAGATTTTTCCAAGTTCACTGTAATGCCAACTCTTGCAAAAATACGTAATAACGAATCCAAAATTTTGTTGTGCTCACTCCAAGAACGTTTAGCAATAAGAATATCGGCAACATATGAAGTAATATTGTCACGAAGATAAACAGGTAAAATTTCGTTTAAACTACGAACGAATGCTGCAGAAAATATAGTAAGTCCAAATGGTAATTTCCGAAATCACTTTTGGGTAAAATAGTCATATCCAGTTATTCTTTACAGACTCTCTAGATAGATCGATAGTTGAAGAGTTGTTTTGATAGATACAAAGAATAGTAAAAGAGTAGGCAGCGGTGCAGAAAACTAAAAGGGAAATAGCACCACTACAGCTCGGGGCCCTGTGCATGCTACGGCACATATTCACTTAGTGTGGCGAATCCCCTGAGGACATTTACATCTTCCGGCTAAAGCAATGTGTCTTATCGATTGTGGCAGCTTAATTAAACAAATGCGAATTAATTCAGTCGGGCTATAAGGGCCCTGTGCATGCTACGGCACATATTCACTTAGTGTGGCGAATCCCCTGAGGACATTTACATCTTCCGGCTAAAGCAATGTGTCTTATCGATTGTGGCAGCTTAATTAAACAAATGCGAATTAATTCAGTCGGGCTATAAGGGCTGGAAAGGAACTGATTCTTTCGAATCATGTCTTCAAAGTATTCTGCTGGCGTGCGGAACACAGACTGTTTAAAATTACACTGCATAATAAGACTATGTTTGACTCTGTCTTGCGTGTTTTCGGACCAGTTTGCGAATAGAAATGCATGATAAAAATCATTTAAATTATTACAATCTCTAATAAGTGCGCGCATCCGCGTCGCCGGTTCGTTTTCTAAATATCCACACACAAATTCCAGTTTGTGACTTAGTGGCCAATTCGGTGGAAGTGCGTACATAAATTGATCTAACCATGAACATGGCTGTATGTCATTCTTAGAATTGCGAAAGATCTTCAATTTCCGAACAGTTAAAAAGTGTTTATAGTGAAAGTTTTCGCCTCGTGGCGACAAAGACCTACCGCGTCTGTCCCACTCCGAATGTCGATTATTGTCAAGTTCGCGCGCCTGGCGCTCTCTTCTTGCATCTCGTAAATGAAATAAATTATTTTCTTCAAAGCCCTCTGCTATCTGTGATTCTAAATTTCTTCTGCTGTCTTTTCCTACGATTTCGCCTTCATTTTGTTTGACTTGCTTTCGTAATGCCTCAAATTCCCTTTTAACGTGTTCATTAAATTTTCCCTGCTTTTCAACATGCATATTTATGTTCTGGTACTCTTCGGTTTCTGCAAATGGCAATGGAGCTGTATCACCTGCATCTCTGTCCCCATTTAAACTAAGACTTGTCAATTTATCTGAAATCTCCTCAACTCTTTCCAATAAGTCACCAATTTTTTCTTTCTGTTTATTTACGTCTTCCGTAAGTGTCGCGACTCGGGTTTCAGTATTAACACATTTAGTAGTTAAATGTTCATATTGTTGTGTTAGGGTATTTATTCCGTCATTTGATACGGATTCCTCGATTCTTTCAAATATTTCTTCCTTATCGTGTGCACATTGTAAATGTAACTCTGAAAATTTTTGTACTATCACGCGATCTCTTTCTTCCTGTTCTCTATCCTGTTCCTTTTGTCTAATTTCTATTGAAATTAATCTATTATTGTGAGCATTCAAAATCGGTTGTACTTCTTCTCTAATTTCTTTCTTTAATTCATCTTTCATGTTTTTGGAACATGTTCCTATTCGTGAGTCTAACCGTGTCTCCATTGTTTCCATCTCTGTTTTAATTGTTCCTATTTGTGAGTCTAACCGTGTTGCCACTGTTTTTAATTCAGATCCTAACTGTGATCCCAGTGAGTCTAACCATGTTTCCATTGTTCCCATATCAGTTTTAATTGTTCCTATTTGTGATCCCACTGTTTTTAATTCAGATCCTAACTGTGCTCCCAGTGAGTCTAACCGTGTTTCCATTGTTCCCATATCAGTTTCTAACCATGTTGCCAAAGTTCCCATCTGTGATCCCAAATTTAATATAGCACCCATTAACTGCTCCATATTAACTGGTTTTATACTATTTCAGAATCTTCTATCGTTAATCTCGTATTCTGTGAATTTTTTGGTTGAGAAAAAGTTTGAACTGGTTCCGGACTATTTTCCCGACTTACTACATTGTTTTCTACTTCATTATTCATCATACTGTTCTCATGTGTTGGCGAGTTCGCCATGTTAACATTTTCGTCATTCTCCCTATCCATCATTTTTGCCTTTTTCATCGATCGCGTAATCATTTACAATACATACAAAACTCGTCAATATACGAAAATTACACACAATATGACACTTTATCACCAACAATACCATTCACACGAAATGCTTCCCTCAAACACGATTAACAAACAATTGAAATCTTCATAATTGCACAAAATTGTCAAACGCGTATACAAGACATCAAAAATTAAATTCTGCAAAAATACCATTAGAAGAAAGACAAGACAACTACAAATGTTCATTACCAAATCTACACATGCAATATAGACTACAATTACTAAACTACAAATTACGTCAACAATACTACTGTCTGCTATTTTACTATCAGAAGATTTCTAAAGGACGATCCGAAGCAGCGGTCGCCACGTGCATGGGGGCTTAATTATTTATAATGCAAATATTTTTAATTTTTGTCGCTGTATGTCTGACTACGAAGTCTCGTAACCGGTGGGCCCTGACTAGTATTAGTACGCAATCTCACTGCATAGAATAACAATAGTGAATGAAAGGAAATTTCCGTTACACAATTAATTAATTATGTCCCCAGCAACTATGAAAGCTACGAAACAACAAGGCACAAGTGTAACTGTTCTGTATGTGGAAGTGTGATTCAACGTACACATCTGGCACGGTTCTTCCTCAATAAGACAAGATATTTTAAATTCCATTTACAGTGAATGAATTAAATAAAACTGAAATACTATAATTACACATAAAAACCAGAATTACACTCTAATACATGAACACAAGCCAGATGCTTTGTTGACTGAACCTGTGACCAAGCGACATTGTTAGTTAGGAAATTTTAAAAAAATAAAAAAATGTTTTTTACCTCCATATATATTGACTAAAAATACACTCTGATCATTACAACATCTCCATTCGAACAACATCTGCTGTCTAGCCCATCAAAACAACTGCACACGACATGGCCTCAAATAATACAGCTATCAACATCCTCTCAGCAAAGCACTAACCACGACAACATCTGAACAAGCACTGCCAGTGGAGGCGGCGGAATAACTCTCTTTGCCGCAATCTCTGGCGCTGTGACTAAGTGAAGCCACCTTTCAACACATACAAGCACTACACGACAAACAGCTAGATCTAAATGAGTATGGAAAAGTCCATAACACACGTAACCTGAGGAAACCGATGTAAACTGACTCCATCATAACATTTGCTGTAGACATACCAAGGTGCAAATATTAATAGCTCTCGCCGAGGGAATGAGGCTCAGATGATTACCGGGAATTAGCCAGCCAGATACCACCTTAAAACTGTTTAACATCAGTAATTAGAGGAAGAATCCACAATGGTAAAGAAACAGCGGAAGAGCATTACGAATTCGGGTCGACTTCAGTAACCAAGCTTAGCTGTGTTTTGTTACCTTTCCTTTCATGTAATTATAAAAATGGATATACTTCTAACGTTAATCGCCAAAACAGTGCCAATAGGACTAGTGAAAATCATAGAAGAAATATATACACGTAATAAAACAGGAATTATAACACATGGATGGCCACTCCTGATCAACTTAATGACAGATCACATCATTGATGGCATAAGAAAGAAACCAGGATATAAAATGCTACATAAAGTCGTTAATATGATGTGTTATTCTGATGATGCTGTACTGATAGCAAATAATGAAGATAATTCACAATGCTGGCTTCACAACGCAACAGAAAAGCTGTGCAGTATAACATGGAAATCTCATCTAAAAAAATTAGAGAATATGGTAACATCACAAACATCAATAAGTTCTAATTTAGAGGTAGATGTGTCAGTTGAATAAGTGATGATATTTGATTATCTAGGGACTGTTATCACTAGCTAAAATAACTTAACCATGGAAGTGAAAAACTAAGTGGCAAAGGCAGTAATCTTAGGCAAATTCTTGCAAAATACTTTATAGAGAAACTATTGATGGCGGCTGAGGGGAAAATAAAAACTTGCAGAAAAGATAAGTTGAAACAAAAGTTACTGGCATTGTGTATGAGAATACATGGATATACGCAAAGAATAACCGTTTATCGATAGGGGAACAGTGTGGTATACAGATTAGAAATAAATGCATGAACTCAAAGAAAAGAATTTCGAAGGACCATGTGGAAAGAATGGACACTCAAAAGACTCATTAACATTAACTTGGAAGACCGCAAGTGAAACAGCTGCCTGGACGACCAGACAAGGGACGAAACGAGAGGCAGACAAACCCCACCTCAGGTGTGTCGAAGCTATTATCTAGACGTCAGGTGCTAGAAAAGCCACGAAGCTGAAAGTATGTCGAAGTTCCCGAAAGGTACATTTTTAATGTGTGCAACAAACGTGCGCACATGGAATCGAGGGTGCTTCCGTTTCGGGGTTTTTAGAGAAACTCTTCGCCGTCTTATTCAGGCGCATGTTAATGTTGCACTCTCCTTCACCACCCCAATCATTGCGCCACAGGAGGGTGCGGAACGAAACCAAAGGGCTGAAAGCATAAACGTCCATTGGATCCCCGAGGCCGGCCCACAACAGTGGTGCCCAGCCACTGCAGCCTCAATCTCTGTAACCGAAACCATCACAGCCTGAAGGTGAGAGCGAAATGACACCAACTCGGCTCGCATCATCACACAACAGTCGCAGTCCCTGTTCATACTAAAGACCGTGGAAAACTAAACTATGCAGATAAGCGGACTATCGGCCCGTGCTGCGCAATTCTACTGTTGACTGACGAAAACGCAGGAACTGTGTCTAATAATACGCATTATTCAAAAACCTAACTACCGGAGCACTCAGGTGAAACTAAATAATTCACTGTCATTAAGAACTTGTAATATGTCACAAAATCTGTTTACTTTCCGACGCAAACGGACACGCAAGAACTGTGGCTATTAGATATTATATTTACACGCAGAAACCCAAGAAACTAAGCTATTAACGCACACAGATGTTATAATACAAATCGCTCCTGGTTAGTAACTCGTAAATGTCACAAAAGCGGTTACTTCCCTGTTGCTGCGTCTGTCTCGGTCGGCTACTGCTCTTTCTAACGTTGCCGAGACGAATAGTGACATCACGGGGCACCACCTTTCGCACCACTACACTGGAAGGTTGTAGGCAACTTTGAACCAAATTCCAAACTTTGAAGTCGCAGCGGAAGATATTACGGGATTTCCAATTACTATTCTTTAATTGTGTTGCGCGGTATACACAGGAATCTTTCGACCCCGGAAACAGCAGCGTAGCCTCGGTGGCCGAAAAAGTTGAGTGTATGGCTACTCGTACGTATGAAACACTCTATTCAGATATTACAGACAACTGCTATGTATAGCGTCTAGGTAAGCATACGGCTCGCCACCCAAGGTGGCTTTCGACCTTCCTTCTCTGCTGATGACCAACTCCTACGCCTTACTCATCTCGTCTCCTTCCAGCTTAACTCCTGTCGCTCCGCCATTTTTGTATCCCTCGACCTCGAAAAGGCCTACGACCATGTCTAACATCTTGGTCTCATGTTTAAACTCCAGACCTATGCCCTTCCTATTAACTATGTCCGTCTGATTGCCTCCTTCTTCTCCCGCCGCCTCTTCTATGTTACCATCCATAACTCCAATTCCCGCACCTTCTACCCCTCCGCAGCTTTACCCCAGGGCTCTGCGCTCTCCCCTCTCCTGTACCTCCTGTACACAGCAGATATGCCCCAACCTCCCCTCCCCCCCCCCCTCCAGTACTCCTCCTGCAGTACGTCGATGACAACGCCTTCCTTGACTTCGCTCCTGCCCTTCAACAGTCTCAATGCCTTCTCGAGAATCACTTGACCTTTTTGCCACATGGTGTAACCAGTGGCTCCTGAAAATCAATCCTTCCAAGACCCAGGCAATCATTGTAGGTCGTACCACTCTCTCCTTAAGGCTCCTTGATTTTTTCCGTACCATCTGCGGACATCCTGTCCACCTCTGCCCCATCCTCACCTACCTTGGCCTCACCATTGACCGCCATCTCACCTGGATCCCTCATCTCCGCTCTATCCAATCCAAAGCCCACAGCCGCCTCTGACTCCTCAAACTCCTCTGTGGCTGGACTTGGGGGTTGAACCCCTCTACCATCCTCCACACCTACAAATCCTTAATCTGTCCCATCCTCTGTTATGCCAGTCCCACCTGGATATCCGCCCCCCCCACCCCCAACCAAGTTCTGTAAGTTCCTCCACGTGCACTCCCCTCGCCTTCCTTATATGCCTCCCATTCCCCATGCGGATACTCTATGACCTGATTCCTTTTCCCCATTTGCACCTTCTCCTCGAATATATCCACGTCCACCACACCTCCCACGAACTTGAACCTCTTCATCCCCCGGATGCTCCTCTCCTCTCCAACCCCTGCCCTCTGCTCCGCCTTCACCATTGTGTCCCCCCTATCCTCCACCTCTACAACACTCATTTCCTTTCCCAAGGTGGCTTCCATTGACTCTCCCTCTGCGATGATGCCCTCTCTCCATTTATCCCTCCTATCAACTCTGATCTTCCCCTCCCCCTCCCTTCCTCTGTCCTTTTCGTGGGATCCCTCCCTCCACCTTCCATCCTTTTTTTCTCCGCCTACTCTCTCTCTGACTCCCTTTTCTACCCTAGTACTTTTGCTCTCCCCTCCACTGCCTTTCCCACACCTTCTCGATCCACCCATCCCCCTTTTTTCTATGTCTCCTCCCTCCACCGTCTCCCCCTTTCTTCTTCTCCTGTCCTTCCCCTCCTTTTCCCCATCATGTCGCTAGATGTGTTTCTTATCTCATGTGAACAGAAACCAGACTGTCGTCGTGTTTTTTGATTGTGCCTGTCTATTTATTATCTCTTTTTATCAGCATCACCGACTGTTTATTTTTATGTCTTATTCGCATATTTTTTTCCATGTTTCAGTTTTTAAAGATCACCGTTTTATCGCCTGCTTTTATTGTTCTCATATCTCCTAATTCTGTTGTTAACTGTTCTGTAGGCTGCAGAGCGGCGTATTGTGCTGCTGCCAGCCCGCCCCTCCCCCCTCCACCGCCGGGGGGGAGGGGGGGGGGAAATCGACTTGAGCGTCAATGTGATGATGCAACTCATGATGAAGGACGTACAACAACCAGTCTTCTGCCGGGAATCGAACCCGGGCCCCCTGCTTGGTAGGCGATAACGCTACCAATAGGCTACGGAGGCGGACTTAAACAGAACTGAATAGAACTGACAGAGGAATGAATGAAACGACGGTTATAAAAGTGAAAAACTAAAAGAGTTGCACACCTGTAGTTGCTGCTTTTTCTGCTTCTGTAGAGATAATTTTTAGCTTTTTTATGAAGTAACAATTGTATTGACTTAATTTGGGCACCGAATAATTTATTAACTGAATTTCGTTACGTGTCTGCCCGCACTGCTACACTTCCAAGTTTTCGTGGTAGTCCTGTAGTGCTGCATGAAAGTCCTCTGGTCCTACAACACAATGACCGTGGACTGCACGTGGTCACAGACGGTTTTTATACATAAAGTGGATAATGTTTTCCTAATTCGTAACGATCTGAGGGCTTTTGTCTAATGGGCACCTCGTTCCGTTGTAGAAGATGATTGTTTTAAGGTTTACATGTTAAGCTGCAATTCGTTTGTACTAGAACAGTGTGTACTCTATGGCCTTTTTTTGTTAGCTGATTGACCATAACAGATAAACACAAGAAATAAGTAAGCCATCAGCGATATTGTCTCCCATATTATCGAACATGCACTATACTCATTCGCTTTCCTCATTTTAAAAATGGCTCTGAGCACTATTGGACTTAACATCTATGGTCATCAGTCCCCTAGAACTTCGAACTACTTGAACCCAACTAACCTAAGGACATCACACAACACCCAGTCATCACGAGGCAGAGAAAATCCCTGACCCCGCCGGGAATCGAGACCATGAACCCTGGCATGGGAAGCGAGAACGCTACCGCACGACCACGAGCTGCGGACGCTTCCCTCATTTTCTCCACATCTTCTTGAGTCCTTATGTTTGGTTATTGAAAGGATATCCTTACGCAGACTGCTTTTTGATTTGATATTTTGTGTTATTCGAAAGTTTTTTTTTCTTTTTTTGGTTATCAGTCTTCTTACTGGTTTGATGCGGCCCGCCACGAATTCCTCTCCTGTGCCAACCTCTTCATCACAGAGTACCACTTGCAACTATGTCCTCAATTATTTGCTGGATATGTTCCAATCTCTATCTTACTCTACAGTTTCTGTCCTCTACAGCTTCCTCTGGTACCATGGAAGTCATTTCCTCATGTCTTAACAGATGTCCCTTCTCCTTTTCAGTGTTTTCCTATCCGATTCTGCGTAGAACATCCTCATTCCTTACCTTATCAGTCCACCTAATTTTCAACATTTGTCTGCACCACTACATCTAAAATGCTTCTACTCTCTTCTATCCGGTTTTCCTACAGTCCATGTTTCACGACCATACAAGTCTATACTCCAGACGTACATTATCAGAAATTTCTTCCTCAAATTAAGGCCGATATTTGATATTAGTAGACTTCTCTTGATCAGGAATGCCCATTTTGTCATTGCTAGTCTGCTTTTGATGTCCTCCTTGCTCCGTCAGTCATTGGTTCTTTCACTGTCAAGGTAGCAGAATTCCTTAACTTCATCTACATCGTGTCCATCAGTCCTGATGTTAAGTTCCTCGCTGTTCTCATTTCTACTACTTCTCATTTTCTTCTTCTTCGATGTACTCTCAATCCGTACTCTGTACTCATTATACTGTTCATTCCGTTCAGCAGATCATGTAATTCTCCTTCACTTTCACTCGAGATAGCAATGTCACCAGCGATACATGAGATTTTAAGCTGATTGAGCGGTAACTACCGCAATTGTCAGCTCTTTTCGTCTTCGGAATTGTGTGGATGATGCTTTTCTGAAAGTCAGGTGGCATGTCGCCACACTCATACGTTTCTACACACCAACGTGAACAGTCGTTTTGTTGCCACTTCCCCTAGTGATTTTAGAAAGTCTGATGGAATGTTATCGATCCCTTCAGCCTCATTTGATCTTAAGTCCTCCAAAGCGCTTTTAAATGCTGATTTTAATAATGAATTCCCTGTCTCTTCTAAATCAACTCCTGTTTCTTCTTCTATTACAGCAGACAAATCTTCCCCCTCATGGAGGCTTTCAGTATATTCTTTCCACCTATACGCTCTCTCCTTTGCATTTAACAGTCAAATTTCCGTTTCACTCTTAATGTTATCGCCCTTGCTTTTAATGTCATGTTTTGACTTTCCTGTATGCTGAGTCTGTCCTTCCGACAATCATTTCTTTTCCGATGTCTTCACATTTCGTCTTAGCTTCCCTGCACTTCCTATTTATTTCATTCCTCAATGACTTGTATTTCTGTATTCCTGAGTTTCACAGAACGTTTTTGTACTTCCTCCTTTCATTGATCAATTGAAATATTTCTTCTGTCACCCATGCTTTCTTCGCAGTTACCTTCTTTGTACCTACGCTTTCCTTCGCAACTTCAATGATGGCCCTTTTTAGAGATATCCATTCCTCTTCAACTGTACTGTCTACTGAGATATTCCTTATTGCTGTATCTACAGCCTTAGAGAACTTAAACCGTATCTCGTCATTCCTTAGTACTTCCGTATCCCACTTCTTTGCGTATTGATTCTTCCTGACTAACGTCTTAAACTTCAGCCTTCTCTTCACCACTACTATATGGTAATCTGAGTCTATATCTTCTCCTGGGTACGCCTTACAATCCAGTATCTGATTTCGAAACTTATCAAAAATATTTTTGAAGTTCATGTTTGCTAATCAGTGTTATTCTGTATTCTCATTTCTTTATTGTATGTTACAGGTGGGGCCAATGAAAGCATTCTTGAGGAAAACTGCTTTAACAGAGTAATATTAACTTACTGAAGAATAAGACTATCCAAATAATTCGGCCAGCTCCTTATTTGTGATGTTCGATTTAATGTCACTGAGTCTGAACTTTATTCGTAACTATATTTCAGATCCAAATCATAGTTACAGAAATGAGAATAAAACTCATGGGCTATGCTTTAGATATTTCGGCTGCCAGTCATTGCGGTAGCTGACAGCCTTGCCGCGTTTTCGAAAGGAAAGCTTTCCAAGTGCTAGCCAGTTCAGCCCATCAGTTGAGCGAACGTATTTTTTCTGTCACTAGCCTAATGGAGAATCGGCAACATTGAAGAAAACGTTCGACAACTACATGACCTCCGATTTACAATCTACTGTTGTTCATAATTGCCCATCTGAATTCACTTGATATTTCGTTGTTATTTCCGATAAATTAATTGAATGGTTCTCACTTAAGGTGTAACACTGAGACGTCAAATTTATTATTTGATTCCAGGAAGGTCATTCCACACAGAATCTATAACTAATCTCAAATTTAACATTACTATCTATGTTCATGAGGAATACCGCAGTGAGAGAGAATTGTTAGTACCACCAGCGCGGTAGCTATGTAAGAACGAGGCTGCTTTCTGCAGGGAACGCTGCGTTAGCATTACGTTCTAATCTCTCTAGAGTTATCCACGTTTAGTCTACTTTTCAGTTCTTCTCTTAGCTAGCTTGAAACTTCCAGATTGAAAACAACTAAGGAAATTTCAACTTCATCATCCCAAGTCTCACTGCAATTAGATGTAATACCTCCTAGGTTTAAAGCTGAAAAATTTTAAAAATTGTGACCTTACATCCTTGTTAAAATTTGTATATTTCCGTTTGTACCGGCACACACCTCAGTTTCTTCTGGATACACTACTGTTAACAGGGTTTCTTTTTGTGTCTACTCTCGCTCCGAAATTTACATATTTTCGTAGTAATCCCGAGATTTTTCTTGAGTAGGACACAGGCCTTCACGTAGACGGACCATATCGCGGTCAAAAGTGCTTAATATCTTCCGAATGTGTGATGTTTTGGGCACTCTCGTGCTACAGGTACTGCTTGTTTCATTTCATTAGACTTTACTCGTAAGGGTATCCTGTTAATTTGCAATTCATTTGTATTAGAGCAGAGCACATTTTTGTACTTGAATATAACAGAAAAACGTAGGAGAGAAAATAGTCACTAAAAATATATTACCTCACAACAATGACAGAGTCTCATGATGCTCAGGCAATGTCTGGCATCCCCATCTTTAGAAGGTAGCGCTGTTTGGACACAAAGATGTTGACAATCCACGTTTAAAGTGCATTTTCATCCACAAAGAATTTATTTTTGTGTTTGTTCGATAAGGAGGAGAGAGGTAAACGTTTGAGGTTGCTACACCAAAAGAAGATTTTCGGTAGGGATTGTGTTTAAGCCACGCTCTTGGCTATGTTCTTTTGTGAAATCAGCAGAGTGTAGACAGGCGTTCTCTTAGAGTCTTAGAGCAGTAACACGAGTTGCAGTTTCCTTAGCAGCGTTTCATATGTTGCGACCGCCAGGTGCCTCAGTTGTTGACAACTGACGTCAACTACGATGGACACACATCTGAGACGCAGTTCTTAACGAAAAACTTCTTCTTTGTTCCACTAAATGCAAAAAGTTTCATTTTTGATACTCACGTTAACGTATCCTCGTTTTAACATCCTCCTATAGGTTTCCTATTATTTCCTTAAATCGACCTTTGTTTTACATTTGTAATTCCTCTATCACTAAGTATTTTTCTCGGAACGGTTAGAGGTATCAAGTTCAAAATTATGTCAAATACTAAGGTCTATGGTCCATTATTGGTTTAAATAACTTATAAGACAATGCAGTCAAGTGAGAGGACGCTGTGTGACACATGTTTGGATAGTCTCAATCTCAGGCATCAAATCCCGTAGATTAATATGCTGTTCTCTTTGGTCTAGTAGTATAGGGCGTGCCTGCAAACCGTCGCGGAATCGAGTGTAGGATGGATCACAGATTTTTCAGTCATCGTTTTAACGTAGCACTCATATCTCAACGACATGAGAAGTTGTAAGTCACAACTCTTGGTTCCGATTCCACATTGAATTGTACGTCCCTTCTTCCCGGTTGGAGGTCAGCGGGAGACTACGCGTACGCAAATCGCCAAAGTGGCGTCCACTTTGCACCAGGGCACTGAGCAACACGAAGAATTATTGATCATTATTTTTGTTATTATCATCTATGAATATAACCAAGATTCGACATAAAACTCATAGCGTGTATGGTACACCGTCACCGTGCCCTTGACTATGTAATTGTATGAATCGAAATGCGGTTTAGAAATTTAAAGACAAGGGTGTGTTCGATGCATGGCCTTTGCATTTGCGGTACCCCATATTTATGAGCAGACCATAAATACATAAAGTAGCATGGAATCACAAGCGGAAAACAACACTTCCTGCAGAAATTCCCACATCCTACCATGTTTCCAGGTCGTGCAGCTGGCTGTTACGTGGTTTTATTTCAGTGATCACAAAATCGAGTCAAAAGCTTGCATTGGGTATCCATGGCAACAAGTCAATCTCGATGTGGCCGAACAAGGAAATGAATATTTCGACCAGGTTGTAATCATGCTCGAGGGAATCAGAATTTTCCTACAGTGTGCAACATCCTTCTTCACGACACAGTCTTAAGCCAAGGCTCTGCGTAAACTGGTGGTCTGTCCAGATGATTGTATTTACGTATGCTTAAGGTCTTGGTTCGATTCACTCATCAGGCAACCCTTTTTAACAAGCACAAAGAGACTGTCTTTACTTTTGGTTACGCAAGTTGAACAATATAGGGTTGCACTGTGTTTCGAAATCCACATTTAACAAATATAGGGTTGCACTGTGTTTCGAAATCCACATTTAACACGACGTCCCTACGTCGCTACGTCTTTGTGGAGAATCGGTGTGGGATGGTCCATGGAAGAGGCACAAGTCATGCCAAGCTGGCATTCTGTCACCATTTAGGTTTCTTACACGAGAATTTTTTGTATTAATGAACCAGGCGTCAAGTAAGGTCACAGGGCACTTACTTTTTATAGTAACTTGAGACATCTAAAATATTGGTTCTGGACTGCTATTCGAACTTACATTTCCCCGTTCGCTGGGTTCGATCCTTTAGAGACGATTAGTTCCATCGTGTCTTTCTTTCACCAATATTCCGAACTACTCAACGACTCTACGATGAGCGCGTGTTTTGGTTCAAATTCTGATCTGTCACAATGCTTTCTTCCCTGTCATTTCAAACTGTTGCGTGAGCACATCACACTACAGGTGTGAAACTATTTTTAACACCGCGCCATGTGTTGACAGCAATTACGATGGGTACGGGTTTCGATTGCCAGTCAGACACAGAACTTTGGGTTAAATCATTTCAGGTTCAAACATACCATTTTTTGTTATTGGTTGAAACGTCCCCTTAGAATAATTAATGAATTACTGTGCTTAAACTGACACACAATATTTTTAGCGCAACGCAATCTGACTTTCAATAATCCCTACAAAAGAATGGCCCTGACTAACATTAACCTATACCTTTCACAAATCACTTACCTCACAAAAATCTTCGTTACTCAAGCTACAGCAATACAGCGAGCGCCACTACTGCCAGCTAAATAAAAGATTCAAACTACGGAAGGCACTAACTACTGATAGGCATAGTTAGGAAAAGAAAGATTTTAATAGAGAACAAACAATGTATTTACCTTAATAATCATAATATATATAGCAGTTCATGACATCCAGTCTTACAAATTTCAAAACTCCGCCATCTCTCTCCCCACATCCACCACTGCTGGCGGCTCGACTCCAACTGCGTAACACTATGCGCTGTTCACACCCAGCTGCCCAACACTACATTGGCAGACAACAATGCAAACTAGCCACAGACTGCACACAGCACAGCCAGTGATTTTCATACAGAGCGCTATGTGGCGTTACCAATAAGAAAACCTAAACAGCCTACTTACATAGCCCCATGCTTCCCACAAAATATTTTACAAATTTTTTTGGGCATTGGCCAATACATATTTGTTAAAAAAATTTTCACAATTACAATAACAAAGAAATCAAATGCACACACTTATTGATACAATGTTGGTCAAAAGCTAAAATTTTCTCACAGTCCATAAAGACAGTCCTGATCATTCATCACAGTAAAACTGCAGTTTGTTTTATCAAAGTCTGGGCAGTAAAAGACAATGCACACAGAAGTAGTGGATTTCCATGCAGTCTTGAAGAAGTAGTGTTGTCCTTCCAACGGAAAGACAGTGCTGACTCTTGACATGCTGACAGGTAATGGGCCAAAACAGAGCAAACCCACCGCAGCGTCAGTCGACGTTTTGAAGAATATTGGTAGGTAGGTCATCACAGAGCAGACTACTGTAGTCTTGTTAGAGATTACGGTATTGGTGCGCCACCAGAGGTGCAGACCCTTTGCAGTCCTTGTAGAAATAATGGTATTGGTGGGTCATCAAAGATGCAGACCCACTGTAGTCCTTGTAGAGATGGCCAGCAGCCATCTATTGTGACTGTGCAGGTGCACAATCACCATTGAAGAGTCTTGCAGATAATATAGCAAGTCCATAACCACCACTTGTGAACTCACAAAGTTTCTGGAATTGGCCTTTGAACTAGCAGTGCTGTTATCCAGTCCCTTGCTGAATTATTAACACATGTGCAAACACTATCAGTCCCTACTTCTCACATGTTGTCCATATACTATGACCAACAGAAACGTGTGCAGTGAAATGTAACTTACAAGTTACTTAATCTGATGAACTGGTGTCCATTACAATTTTATAACATAAGAATACAATTACAAAGATACAGAATGCATCATTAAAGAACATAACAATACAAATAACATTTGCAGTAATAGGGGCTTTACAAAAGAATAGAAATAAACATATACATCAGTGTTACAGGAATTATGACATAAGTAAATACATAAAAGATCAGAATAACTTTTGAAACATCAACTTCACACATGAGCATTACAACAAAACAGAATAAATAATGTCTAAACATCTTCACAAAGTAAACAACATATTATCAGAAAAATTATACAATGTAACTCTCATCAGATAAACACATAATGACAGAAAAAAGACAAATACACAAGGGTACATAAACACATAGCAGAATAACACAGGAGAAAAGGACAGGGTTTGTTTTCAGTGTAACACTTGGTACTGCAGTCCAACCTAAATACTTCATTCCATAGATCTTTCGTCTTATTTCAACTTTCGTTTCCACCAAAAAAATCCTATCCAAGCATGCTTTCTGTATTTATATGTTCACATATTTCTTACCTCATTATTTATTTTCAAGAAAATCCTACCTATGCCTGCTTTCTGTACTTTTTTCGTATAACTTCTCAATGCATTTCTTCCAATTCATCGCAACTCATTCTCTTGTATAGTCTACCCCCTCTTAAGCTAACTTAAATCTACTGAGCTCAGATGCTAAACTAAGGGACGAGGCAATGCAGCAGGACCAAACAATTAACACAAACATCAATGACAAAAAATTCAAATTGGCAAAGCAATTGCAATATTACAACTAATATAAGGCACTGTGCAGCAAACAAGAAAAATAAATCCGTAGTAAAACTGGCTTAACAGCGTAATACAAAGTCAAATTCAGTAACATTTTGCCTAGGAAAACAGCAGCAGGAAATGCAATAACTTATATCTAAGCATGACATAGCTCAAGCAGTAAAAATAGTACACTAAAGACAACAATGCAGATAAGGGAAATGTATAATCACATCTTAATGTCTATGTAATTAAAGTGGTGCACCACAACTCATTCTACCATAAAAATTACCAAGTACTTGAAAAGTAAATTATGTATGCAGTTTCTGTGAAGGGAAATGTCTTTGTGCTCCCTCGTTTTTCGGGAATTGTATTACAAAATTAGTATTTACTGGATCTGTAGACAGAAAATAATTGTATTAGTACATCTATAAAATTCTATTTTAACCAATGCTGCAGTGCAGCTAGAAACTAGATATTAAACAAAATGAGCAAATCTCTCAACTAGAAAAACAATAGATGTAAAATGTTTCTCATAATTTCATTAGGCATTTTAGTAAATATCATAAATTAAGAGCTCCACAGTGTAATTATATGTTTTCAAGTTTGAGCGTGTCGTATTTGCGATGCTTTCGACAAAGAAATGTCAATAGCGAGGATAATGGCCTCTTTTTTTTTCTACCTGTGCCTCTGAAAAGGCACGCACTAATGGCTTTTTCTCCAGGCGTCTGACACATCTGGCCACTAAAGACGCATTACGTCAAGGTCACTTGGCTTTCTTACCGAAATATTTATGACACCAGTTTGTACTACAGTGACAGTCTCATATACAAAATTTCACAGGTCTAGAATTTGCATTACAAATCTGTAGAAACAAAATCCTATTGATATAACAGTGCCCAAAAAATTTTCGTCGGCATTGTAATACATTCACGCATTTACATACATTTCATAACTCTTAAAGTACGATTCTTGGTTTCCAACATCCTTTTTCACAAGTCAGAGTCCCTAGCCACTACTCATTATTCCTTACCTTATTACACGTATACATATTCGTCGACACTTCTTCAATAGTTCATCATAACAGATACGTAGCATAATCAAATAACTCATATAGCATCGGCTTATTGATCATAAACATACCGCAACAGCATAATACACATCGTCATCATAACATCATAAAACCTCAGCCAAATCTCAAAAACGTCGTCGCTTCCTCCAACAATATCAAACCCTAAAAAATATTCTCTGCTCATTTCAATAGTGTCATCTAACTCAAACATACTTTAAAATCATGCTCCCTTACCAAATACATCACTCAACACTCTCATAGTATCACAATGGTTCCAAAAAAATATGAACAGTTCACAAAGTACAGACAAAATACAATTTCGTAAGTGTGAAGTAATCCAACTCTGTAAATGCGTAAACATGTGTCACTGATGTAGTAAAAAAAATGTTTATCCCTCAGTTAAATGATCAGATAGCTGTGTAATTTAGGTGTTGGAGAAATATGGTACCAATGTGTAAAGTTGTATAAGCAAATACCATATTAGCTAGGGCTCCTTGTGCTTGCCAAACACATGGTACACAAAGTGGGCGTGCACCCCCTGAGGATTAATGTAATTATACCCTCAGGTGTTAGAGATTACAGCAATGGAATGAAATGTATCACGGAAAACCTTTGTATCATTGTACTTCAAATATCTTTAAAAATAAATGTTTTAAGTACAAAATTAATCACTCAAATACGTGTACTGTAGCGCTAAACTGTGCGTCTTGTTGTAAGATATTATCTGTGGAAGTGTCGTAGTTATCGTCCTCCGAAAGCTAAGTTCTGCAGAAGTCAATGTACTTACCTCATGATAAACAAAAGTGAAATGCTTTGCGTATAGATATCTTAGTTATTATGCTTATTGCCGTGATGAAGAAAGTACTGCGCTGTAACGTATTGTTGTGCTACGAAAAAGGCTGTCTCATTGTAGCTATACCACGAAAGTTACTACTAAAACATGTTTTATTTTCCAGAATAACATATAAAAACTGTGCAGATATAAAACAGATACACCGCAAAAGCAACAATGTAAACTATGTCACACATTAGTAGCGTAGTGATATAGTCGTGTAGCTGTCAAATAAACTAACCACTGTGTCATCTGGTATCTCTCAGAAAGCACTTTAAATCCATAAGGTATTTTCAAGTAAAGCAAAATGCTACATTAAAATCTCATTAGCAGTACAGGTACATTTTCTAAGTATGTCAGCCTTATAGTCGTTATGTAATCGTGCAACTAACAAGCAAGAATGTACACACACAATAACACTGTGTCATCTGTTCACTACAACAATGCACTCGTAAATACTGTCTAAATATGTTCCCTAGGTTCTAGACTGCATAGTGAACTTCAAAACATTGTTGCATGTTGACAGATTCTAAGTCTGACAAAGCATACTAGTAATGTAAAGTGAAAAGTTATGGCAAAGACTAAGTTATAAAGCAGATTATCTCTCAATAAACGGTTTTACATGTGAAATGTGGTGTAAACCTTTATTCTTCCTAGTACGCGGTGTTTCAACTTCGATGCAATTATCATGTGGTATACGTCGGTAAAGAATACTGGAATTTTTCTCAAGGTTAGCGTCTATGTAATTTTTCCCTGAGCCAGCCGGCGCACGTGGCTGCCTGCAGTGCGAGTCATTGTCTGTCTCTTTGTTGCCGTGCATCGTTATTGGGATTAGGAGACCTAACTTCTGCAAATTCGCCTTGTCGAGAAGGCCCTGTCCTGTTTGAAGCTCGCCAGTTCTGATGGAATTCAGCTCTGTCGTTTTGTCGGTCGCTTACATATTTTCTTGTTTGTCGGTCATGTGATGGAAAATTTCTCTTGGAATCGTAACTGCATGCTGAACTGTTGCGTCTGAAGTTATTCTGTCTCCCTTGATAATAATTGTTTTGGTTCCCATATTGTCTGTTTTTATGGTTATCTTATTCATTACTACGAAAGTGCGATCTTTCCCTGTAATTCTGCCAACGGTTGTCATATGGGTGGTGTCTGTTTTGGTCACGATTTGTGTTGTGAGAATAGCCTTGTCGTGTCCAGTTATTACTTCTTTCATCGCGGAATTGTGACGGATGTGACCTGTAATTGTTGTGCTCCTGTTTTCGCGTTCTGCGATTGTCAGTGTCAATTTCCAGTTCTTGTAACAGTCCCTGAAAAGCTTCAATGACATCTTTGCAACGTCCTGCCAAAATAATATGTCGTAAATGTTCAGGTAATTTGATTAAGCAAATGCGGATGAGTTCTGAGGGGCTGTATGGGTTTGACAGGTACTGATTCTTGTGCAACATGTCTTCAAAATATTTCACAGTACTGAAAAATTCAGATTGTTCGAAATGTTTCATCATTATGATGCTATGTTTTACTTGGTCTTGTGTAGCTTGAGACCAATACACTGAGAGGAAGGCATGGTAAAATTCTCCTTCACTGTGACAATCGTGAATGACCGATCGCATTCCTACAGCTGGTTCATTCTCTAAATAGCCACACATAAATTCTAATCTGTGTGCTAATGACCATTTGGGAGGAAAACAATGAGAGAATTGATGAAACCATGCTTGTGGGTGAATGTCGTTGTCAGAATTCTTAAATGTTTTGAATTTACGTGTAGTAATGAACAGCTTATAGTCAAAATCATCGTGCCGGCGAGTCGCACATCGCTCATTGTTACTTCGTTTCGGCGGTTTCATCTCAGAATCCAATGCGCCTTGCCAATTTCTTTCATAATTTCCGAAGTGCCCTGTGTTATTATTTTGTGGCTTTTCCATATTTCTAAGTCCCTCTTCCTGTGTTGGAGCGCGAGTGTACTCTGAAATATGTAATTTTTGTATTACTTCTGCCAACTGATCTTGTACTTCCCGGATTTCTTTTTTGTACTGTGTATTGATTTAATTTTGATTTTGTTTGAATTTTCTAATTTGTTCATCCTCTTCAGCGTCAGTGAAGGCTACAGGTCTTGTGTCATTCAGATCATCACCTACCTTTGTAGATAAGTTAGTGAACTGACCTGAGAGTTCTGCTGCTTTATCCGATAGTGAAATTATTTCCTCTGTGTGTTTTTCTGGACCAAGTTTCAGAGTGTCCATTTGTGTTGAAATCGTATCTACTGTGTCCTTTAAGTTTTCCTGAGTTTTTGTAAGTTGCGTAACCGAATCGGTAGATGCAACTGAGTCAATTTTAGCTTGCAAGGTGTCGTGATTTTCATGAACAATAGTTTGCAGTTCTTTTATGGCTGCTTCGTGATTCCGTAATGCATTTTCCATACGCGAAAAAATAGGTTATAAATGCTCACAAATTTGTGTTTTTACGTCATTACAGACTTTTTGACATTTCGATTCAGTGTTATGTAACTCAGTAGTTAAATCTTCACGTGTTTGTTCAAGTATGGTGTCTAACTTTTGAAGCTTTTGCTGTGTTTGTCTCTGATTTTGTTCAAGCGTTGTGTCTAACTTTTGTAGCCTTTGTCCCATTTGTTGCATTAACTGTAATATCAATGCACTGGTGTCTGAAACATGTTCCTCACTGCTATTCGGCAGTGTATTTGAACCGGCAATATTCGCATTTTGAAAAACAGAAAATGTGCCTTGATTTATTTGAGAAAACGGTGATAACGCCAAACCTGAATCTACAGTATTTGCAAGATTGTGTCCTGTCATTTCAGAATCCTGAGGCGAGCTGTTGCCGACCGATCGATCGATAATGCTTCCCTGTTCACTAATTGTTTCACTGCCTACACCATTATTTGCAGCCCGCTCAATTTCCCTATGCACAATTACCAAATTACTACTTTGAACATTAGTTAATTCATTACATGGTGGCGCTACCACACTGCTTTCATCTTCACTGTCATTTCTCTGTTTCCTTTGGAGCCTAGTATTACGTTTTTCACATGCCATTATTGTCACAATATTTCACACGACAACACAGAAAAACACTATTTGAAGAGTAAAAATAAGAGAACACATTAACATAGCACTGCCAGCTAAATAAAAGATGCAAACTACGGAAGGCACTAACTACTGATAGGCATAGTTAGCAAATGAAAGATTTTAATAGAGAACAAACAATGTATTTACTTTAATAATCATAATATATATAGCAGTTCATGACATCCAGTCTTACAAATTTCAAAACTCCGCCATCTCTCTCCCCACATCCACCACTGCT
Organism: Schistocerca piceifrons; assembly: GCF_021461385.2. Taxonomy (NCBI): domain Eukaryota; kingdom Metazoa; phylum Arthropoda; class Insecta; order Orthoptera; family Acrididae; genus Schistocerca; species Schistocerca piceifrons. The sequence continues at coordinate 547,190,972 of NC_060140.1, forward strand.
GGTGGCTCGAATCCAACCGCGCAACACTATGCGCTGTTCACATCCAGCTGCCCAACACTACATTGGCAGACAACAATGCAAACTAGCCACCGGCTGCACACAGCACAGCCAGTGATTTTCATACAGAGCGCTATGTGGCGTTACCAACAAGAAAACCTAAACAGCCTACTTACATGGTGAAAAAGAATTCGATAGTCAATGTCTCTTTGTGTATAGTCATCAACTACGATGTGTGTAGGTATCGACTCCCGTCAGCACAGAACTTTTCGACGTGTTATTTTCACTTAAGACGTGTGTACATCTCGCTATTGGTGAAATAAACCGACTTTTAACGACTATTCGTGGCTATAAGTCAACATTGGGAAGTGCAGGGTTCGAATTTCAGTTGGCAACTCTTTCTGTCTCTTTAGCTTCAGTCATCTCTCAATTGCAACTATGATTTATAACATTACACTGTGCTTAGTTAACAACCCGATTATTTGCTGAGTTAGAATGTCTGTCAAACACAAAAATTTTTATTCCATGTGATTTCAAGTGTACACGTTCACACACTTCGTTATTTGTGAGGGAAAACATATTTACAATCTTCCATAGTTAGTTAAAATGAACAATAATTGCTGGATTGGAATCCCGGGTCCCAGTCCATTACAAAAATTTTCCTCTTAATATTTCAGATTGAAACTTGTTTTTTGAAATGTGATTTAGTGTAATAAATCTACGGTTCCAATCGTAAATTTTTATGGGTAATGGTGATGCTTTTGTTACAAAAAGTGTCAGCCATCTCCCTAATACAGGGAAAGACAGATTATTAAATATTCGAGAAAAACTGAAATACCCATCCATATAATAAAACTACTGAATAACACACTTAATGAACAAACAGAGTTATTGAGTAAGATGTATATACTAAAGTTTAGCAACATTTTAATCCGGTAATTTTGGTTTTGGAGTCTAAGCCATGAATGTTAAATTTTCTAATGTGCCGTTATATGTTGTATTGTTTTCCAATTTTTTATATTTTGTAAATTCAACCTTCACATGCAAATTTTCAAATTTTAATTTATATAATTATATAATTATGTGAATGTATGTCACAGATATACGTAAATATGATTTTAGAAGTAACAAAAAAGGGTAATGTAGATGACTTCATCTGTCCGTCCATGTTTACCCAATATGACAGTTATGTGGCCGGCCGAAGTGGCCGTGCGGTTAAAGGCGCTGCAGTCTGGAACCGCAAGGCCGCTACGGTCGCAGGTTCGAATCCTGCCTCGGGCATGGATGTTTGTGATGTCCTTAGGTTAGTTAGGTTTAACTAGTTCTAAGTTCTAGGGGACTAATGACCTCAGAAGTTGAGTCCCATAGTGCTCAGAGCCATTTGAAGAGTTATGTCAAATATTATCAAGAACTGTTGCTGCCTAATATTTGACAGCAGTAACATAGATAACGACTGTACTATGTTACAGGAAATACTTCATATATACACAGGGTGGTCCATTGATCGTGAGCGGGGTAAATATCTCACGAAATAAGCGTCAAACGAAAAAACTACAAAGAACAAAACTAGCCTGGCTTAAAGGGCGAAACACGTTGACGCTGTGGTTGGCCCGCTAGATGGCGCTGCCATAGGTCAAACTGATATCAACTGCGTTTCTTTAAAATAGGAACCCCCATTTTTTATTACATATTTGTGTGGCACGTAAAGAAATATGAATGTTTTAGTTGGACCACTTTTTTCGCTTTGTGACAGATGGCGCTGTAATAGTCGTAAACACGTGGCGCACAATTTTAGACGAACAGTTGGTAACAGGTAGGTTTTTTAAATTAAAATACAGAACGTAGGTTCGTTTGAACATTTTATTTCGGTTGTTCCAATGTGATGCATATACCTTTGTGAAACTCTCATTTCTGAGAACGCATGCTCGTACAGCGTGATTACCTGTAAATACCACATTTATGCAATAAATGCTCAAAATGATGTCCGTCAACCACAATGCATTTGGCAATACCTGTAACGACATTCCTCTCAACAGCGAGTAGTTCGCCTTCCGTAATGTTCACACATACATTGACAATGCTCTACGCATGTTGTCACGTGTTGTTGGTGGATCTGATAGCAAATGTCTTTGACGTTCCCCACAGAAAGAAATACGTTGGCGTCAGATCCGGTGAACGTGCGGGCCATGGTATGGTGCTTCGACGACCAATCCACCTGTCATGAAATATGCTATTCAGTACCGCTTCAACCGCACGTGAGCTATGTGCCGGACATCCATCATCATGTTGGAAGTACATCGCCATTTTGTCATACAGCGAAACAGCCCGTAGTAACATCGGTAGAACATTACGTAGAAAATCAGCATACATTGCACCATTTAGATTGCCATCGATAAAATGGGGGCCAATTATCCTTCCACCCATAATGCCGCACCATACATTATGGTCACTGATGTTCCACTTGTCGCAGCCATCGTGGATTTTCCGTAGTCCGGTAGTGCTTATTACGCTGGTTTACGTTACGGCTGTTGGTGAATGACGCTTCGTCGCTAAATAGAACGCGTACAAAAAAATCTGTCATCGTCCCGTAATTTCTCTTGTGCCCAGTGGCACAACTGTTCACGATGACGCCATGCAATTGCTGGTGCATAGAAATATGGTACGGGTGCAATCGATGTTAATGTAGCATTCCCAACACCGACGTTTTTGAGATTCCCGATTCTCGCGCAGTTTGTCTGCTAGTGATGTGCGGCTTAGCCGCGACAGCAGCTAAAACACCTACTTGGGCATCATCATTTGATGCAGGTCGTGGTTGACGTTTCACATGTTGCTGAACACTTCCTGTTTCCTTAAATAACGTAACAATCCGGCGAACGGTCCGGACACTTGGATGATGTCGTCCAGGATACCGAGCAGCATACATAGCACACGCCCGTTGGGAATTTTAATTACAATAGCCATACATCAACACGATATCGACCTTTTCCGCAATTGGTAAACGGTCCATTTTAACACGGGTAATGTGTCACGAAGAAAATACCGTCCGCACTGGTGGAATGTTACGTAATAGCATACGTTTGTGACTATTACAGCGCCATCTGTCACAAAGCGAAAAAAGTGGTCCAACTAAAACATTCATATTTCTTTACGTACTAAGCGAATATGTAATAAAAAATGGGGGTTCCTATTTTAAAAAACGCAGTTGATATCCGTTGGACCTATGGCAGCGCCATCTAGCCGGCCAACCATAGCGCCATCTGGTTTGCCCCTTCAAGCTAGACGAGTTTCGTTGTTTGCAGTTTTTTCGTTTGATGCTTATTTCGTGAGGTATTTGGCCCGGTCACTATCAATTGACCACCATGTGTATATGCATAAGGATATACACACACACACACACACACACATATATATATATATATATATATATATATATATATATATATATATATATCCTTATGTAGAGGACTATGTACATACAGTTGTCAGTTGTTTGTTTCCCTGTATCAGATGCCACTGATGATAAGCTGTGAATCTGAAAACCGGTGTTGGCTAGTAAGACCTTTCTAGTGCATCATGGTGTATAGACAATGCCCTTTTATATCTACCTGGAAGCTACGGAGCAGCAGGGACTCAAGGTTTTTATTTCAGTATTTCGCAAGACAGCGGAGCCGTAAACATAACTACAACAACTTTAAATTAAAATCGGTTCATATAAATACGCTTTGATTGGCCTGTGTGACGCAAAAGCCACGTTGATCAACAAAAATATCGCCCAAATACCGATGGTTGCATTTCTTTAAAAAATTACTCAAAATTTTACATTAGTAGTCCAAATGGCGAAGTATCACCCAATTAGGTCACCCAAGAGGTACTCACCGATGATAACCATTTCCGACAGGGAACGACGGGGACGAGTTTGCGGAGAGCAGAAGGGGTGTGAGATGACCACACATCCTATAGCTGGTTCATTTCTTAAAGAATTTTTCAGCTGGCAGCCGGATGCTGCCTGCAAATTTCTATGATTAACTTCCAACTGTGTCGTTTTTAAGTTGTAGAAACAATTATTTAAAACATAATTCTTTCGTTACTTTTCCAACAGAGCTTATCTTGAGTTGGGTAATAGTTATTTTTTTATCGAGCAGACACTATTTAACTTTACTGTTGGTTTGCGTAAGATTTCGACATTATGCATAATTCAGCGATATTTGCATTGGAAATCGACTAAAGATCGTCATTTTGAACCATGTATCTGTGCATAAAAAAGGTCGATTGTGTAAAGGCGAAATATCATTTCTTCAAGTTTTACGGCAAGAACGATGTTCTACTGTGAAATGTCTTATTCTTAACATCCTTGGAAGATTGAGTCCAGCCGTCACAGCTCTAACGTAATTGTAAATAAAAGTCAAACAAACGACAACGTGTGTTATACATTGTAAAGAAATTTATTAGCAACAAATTCCGTGTAACTATATTATTTGTGAGGTGGTATACACTAGAAAAAGCGTTAAAGCAAATCTGCGAATGAACGTTGATATCTAAAAATTTTATTCCATAATATTCGTGTATTTTATTTGTTTTATCAATAACTTTGGTTCCTGTAGTTTCAAATTAACTGTTGAAATAATGATTCAAAAGAATTTCTTGATCACATAGGGAGACTGAAGAACTTTAATGAAATAAAGGATGTTTTAATACAATTTGAGACTGAATTAAAGAACTTGGGATGATTTTATGTGCTGAAGGAATTCAGGCCTTGTTTCAGTTAAGTCGTAAATTTAAATACATTTGTTTTTATCAAAGAGGCAATACGTTATATCAGAATTGTAATTCGTGTGGCATTAAAGTGTAGTTACATGTGTATACTTTCACTTTCTGGGTAAATCTACAGTCCTACAGAAAAACGACCAGGAACTTTCTGTAGAATATCTAATGTAGTTAAATTTTGTATGGGAATACATTTCCACTGCTGGCTACAGTTTTTGAGTTTTCCAAGGAAAACATGTTTGAAGGCATCTGCTGCACGTTCTTCTTCAGTAATTCGAAAACTACAGCGTGTAGCGAAAACGTATGGCAGTACAAGATCACACAACATTAAATTTCGTGCTAAAGGGTCCTGCTTATTTGTAAAGGCGCTGCTTCTTGCCACTAGGCCTCCCTTTAACACCAAACGTAACTTTGCACGCTGACGGACAGTAGGCGGGATGTCCCGCGATGTTGTTTGTTACTGAACGATCGCGGCTCAATGCCATGATCACCTGTGGAAAAACTGGAGCTGGCTGCAGCGAAGGTGTGTCTTGTCTTTTATGACTACAATGCTCTGTCGCCTTGGTGGATGACAGCCTCAGACACGATCTTCCACTATTGTTTATTGTTTTCCTATGTATGGAAAACCGTTGGAGACTTTACCAGAATTACATTTTCAATCTGGAGAGGAGTGTGCGCTAATGTGAAACGTCTTAGCAGATTAAAATTATGTGCCAAACCGAGAATGGAACTCGGGACCTTTGCCGTTCGCAGGCAAGTGTTCTCCCGGCTGAGTTACCAGGAGTGTCAGTTTTGCAGATTTTGCAGGAGAGCTTCTGTGAAATTCCAAAGATAGGAGACGAGGTACTGGCGAAAGTAAAGCTGTGAGGATGGGTCAAGAGTCTTTCTTTTGCAGCTCAGCCGACAGAACACTTGCCTGCAAAAGGCTGATGTCTCGAGTTCCAGCCTCAGTCCGGCACACAGTTTTAATCTGCCAGGAAGTTTCATTGCAGATTTTGGATGGTTACGGGATAAAAACAAACTTTTGATGGAAACCTATGTCCGAAAACGTCATCCACTGTGGCAACAGATCATCACACTCATAGGAGACAATGCCTTTCTACGCAGCCTCTAGCTCCATCTTCCGCACCGGCGATCGTGGCAATCAGCCGCGATCACTAAATAACAAACAGCATTTCGAGACAATCCGCCATTGGTCCGTCAGCGTACAAAGTCATGCTTGCTGCCAAAGGGGTTGCCTAGTGGCAACCGCTGGCGCCTAACTCTGTACCATCATTGGACATCGTTTCCAGCCGTGGGTTCCTTTCCTTCATCCGTTCCTGAAGACACCTTCTGCGTCCCCTCAAAGATTGTGGCTAAATTTGTGGGATATCCACATACATACTGTTGAGAATATATATCTCACACAATTTTAAGAAAAGCTTTTCTTGCTTAATTTTGTAGAGCAAATACTATTCTTATGAATTACTTTTGAAAGCAAACTATGTACATAAAATTAAAAAACGTGTTTTCAGAATACATAAAAAGCATGGGCCTTTTAAGGACTTCTTTAGCAAATTTGATACCCTTCCGCCTTTGACAAAGTCCAAGCTATATCCCTGTGTCACTGTTTTCTCTTTATCACCCTCAATAAATTTAATTCTGTGAACAGCAACCCGCCACTTTACGTAACAAAACCCACCACTTTAACTAAGAATGTGGCTGTACCCAATCATGTGATCAAGCTGCTTACCGCTACTGTCAGGCACTTGGTTCACTTCGTCGAGTAAAGGTTCCATATTTGAGGGTTGCTTGTTGCGTTCTACTTTCTGGCATAACACATCCGTCGAAGTGTTTCAGTTCGACGTCACCTTACTTACTAACATGTACCTGATCAATCCCAGTCATCCACCGGGCAAAGGGGACCTACAGTTTGAAGTGGAATTGAATCGGTCATATTAGAAACTACGTAACTCCACATTTTATGCGAAATGAGTTATTTATATCCAATATTTCTTTAAGGTTAGCCACAGCGTTATGTATAGAAACGTAATTTCCATCCACCTGTGTATGCTTCTTGTGTCTGGTACTTTTATGTTAGTCTTAGAAACAACGTAATTCCTGGAGTTCTAGTGTTTCTAATCTAAAAGTGACAGCACGGTCGAGCCTGTTGACAGTGGTACGTATTCTGTTTAGTCTACAAATAATATTTGTCGTTGTTGAAGACTTGATTGTCTTTTAGACGGAACACAACGTTCTTGGTCTTGGTTATCTTATGTGATCACAAGTTGCAGGTTGAGCGTAGTTTTCTTTTAAAGTTCTGTGATAATGGAAGGCTCAACAAAACGAAGGAGGAAATGAGAAATGAAGCTGAAAACGAGAGTGAGGTAAATAAGGAGCACATGTTCAAGGAAAAACAATTCTTGAAAGAAAAACGGGTCAGAAACGCAATTGTGAGAAAGCATGTTTTGCTAATGTAGATATATTTCACCACACTTATTTGCTAAATAGATTTAATATTTTCAAGAGAAAAGATGAACAGGGCATGTACTAGTAAGGTCTCCTCGCCTTTACCAATCTAGAAAGCTGTCGTCTGCCTAAAAAGTCACCTATTTAGCGTAGTCACGGTCTTAGGTACTTCATCATATTCCATGATGAAAGTTTAGGCTGACGGTAGACTGCGTCCCCTAAGAGAACTGTTGATAGTCAGTAAGTCTCCAGTTGTTTTAAGAGGACAAAACCCTACAACAAATTGACACTGCGGAAATTATGATGTTCATTCTTCAACATATTGAATCTTTTCCAAGGGCACAAACTCACTATTCCTCCACGGTCAAAAATTACCGTGATGCAAAATTAAATGTGAAAATCAAGTTTCAGATGTTTAAGGAATGACATCCTGATATAGACATTGCACGCAGTACTATGCTAAATACTTCAAAGACCACATTCGCCTCAGTTTTGGGAGGCCTCAGTTAGATAACTGTTGTACATGCGAGGTTCTGGAACACTAAGGAGAAGGCATAGAGGTTAGCTGAAGAAGAATTAATGATCGTCAAAGGAGAGCTCTAAATACTTTTACTGTACTATTCGAGCTTCAACGATTCTGTGCAAAGAAATGGAAGACCTGACTGGTATAACATTTAACTCCATGTAGAATATTTCACTGCCTAATATTGCTTCGACGGTTAACCCTCGACGTTTCTGAAATTCATAACGTAAAATTAGAGGATCATGTTTACCTCTATGGTGAAACCAAGTGTAACAAAGGACCAAATAAAGTAGCTTTTTTCTTCTGTATTACGTAAAGAATTGCATTCCAAAGGATGTAAAGGAGCTTCTTAGTGATAGCGAAATCATACCACAGGAAGGTTTTTAATGGCTCTTGAGCGTTTTGGTAGCATCTAGCCCTTCTCTCCCATGAGAGGACATTATTTTCTCGATACTGACCACGATTTTGGTGTTGGATAGTCTTTTGTCAAATCACAATCGAATTTATCTTCCAACAAAAGTTGGTGAGATAACAGTAAAGTCAAAGCTCCCTGGGAAGTTCATCGTTACTACGGCAGGTATCGAAGATGTAACACGCTTAAAAGACTCCTGGCCAACTCTATATAAGAGAACAATAAATTCGCCGGAAAGCGAACATCCTTCAAGACACAGGCGTTCTGCATTCCAAATATCAACATTAAGACATTTCAGGTATTCATGTCGGCATCCAGGGGTAGAAGCTAAATCATCGGCAGAAGCTACATCACCATTCAGCAACACAGCAGTGGTACGCACATTCATTCTTCGGCGTACTGCGAGGGGAAATGAGTGTTTACTGCAAACAAGGGCAGATAACAGACAGCTGCCAATGACTGAAGCTAAACACGCTGACCTGAAGAAGATCTTGCAGTATATTCTGAAGAATATAGGTAATTTTACCCAGAAATTTTGGACAAACGTTGATATTTTGAGTGATTGTTCTCAGTCTTGCATTTGCATTGCCAAGTCGTAATATTATAAGACTATTTTTGTTGCGTAATAATAAAAAAACATATTAGATGGATCAAAATAATATTAATGTTAAAGGTAATATATTAACAATATCATAAATTTGTATAAGTTTGCTGTATAAAGCAGTTTTTACATGTTTCATAGCTTTTGAAAGAATATTATTATTATTATTTTGATTTTAATAGCCCGTTTAAGCGATAAATTTTCACAAAAATTTGGGTTAATGTTAGAAAAAACATAAATAAATTCATTTTCATCCCTGTTTCGGCTGCTAGAAACTAGAGATTATGGTTTATGTTAGATAAATCACCTAACTATACATATCAAAATGGTCGAAGCAACTTCTGATATGTGTTGAACTTTCTTTTACAAATAAGTTTCATGTTTCCTGAATTTATGGTGTTACACTGTTTCAATTCGGATACATGTTGATCCTCGCGACTCCTCACATTGCTGAGAAGTGTAGGCTTCATTGAAGGCAGAGTGAAAATTTCCATGGTCTGACCAGGATTCAGTTAATCTGGTTGTCCAGACAAGCGCTTTACCGCTACATCACCAGGCTCGAGTAAATTTTGATGACTACGTATTACAGGTTTTTTCACTGTTGTTAGGGTGTTTATGCTGTATCAAAGGTAATTGAGGCTAATAAATAGCATAAATCGTAATCGCATTCCAGCTCTGAAAAGAGCTACCGGAGATATCGGATCACTTACAGCAAAATACTGAGAACATATCCTTGAACAACCTCCGAAATTCTGCCATTGGAGTTTGGGCTCACGTTATAGACATGTACAGTCCAAGAGACTAAGACAAAAAAAAACGACGGACCACGAAGGAATTATCTGAAATGGACGGAAGTAAATGTGATCTATATGTACGGACAAACAAATTATTACAATTCTACGAAAATTTGCATAATTTATTCAAGAGAAAGAACATCACGAACTGACCAAGACAGTAATCCTTTGGTCGGCCTGTGGCTGCATACTGTCAGTTATTCGGCCTGGCTTTGACTGATAGAGTTGTTAGATGGCCTCCTGAGGGATATCGTGGGAAATTCTGTCCGATTGACGCCTTAGATAGTCAAAATCTCGATATGATGGATGGTCCTGCCCATAATGCTCCAAATACTCTCACTTGGGGAGAGATCCGGCGGCCTTGTTGGCCAACGTGGGGTTTGGGTAGCATGAAAACAGACAGTAGATACCCTCATTTCGTGCGGACTGGCAGTCTTGCTGAAATGTAAGACTTGCTGTGGAGGGCAACAAAACGAGGCGTAAAATACCGTCGATGCACCGCAGTGCCACGGATTACGACCAAAGGGATCCTACTACGAAAAGAAATTACACCCTGGACCATCACTCCTGGTTGTCAGGCTGTATGATGGGCGACTGTCAGTGTGGTATCCCACCAGTGCTCAGGGTGTCTCCAGATACATTCTCCCTGGTCATCGGGGCGCATTTCGAAGCGGGGCACATCACTGAACTCCAGTCAATGATATTCCAGGCCGAAGTCACGTTTGCTGACGCTCCAGACAGTGGTGGGTTACCAAGCTGACTGTCGCCCATCATACAGCCTGACAACCACGAGAGACCGCCTGGGATGTTATTTCTTTTCGTAGCTGCATCCATTTGGTTGTCACCTTACAACATCAAGTACTCGAAGATATTCTACACCCCATTTGTTGCCCCTCAAGACAAGCCATCCCGGCCTTACAGTTCAGCAAAACTATGTTAGCCCGCATATGGAAAGCCTTCGTGCTTGCTGCACCCTACTTTGGCCAGCAAGGTCGCTGAATCTCTCCTCAACTGAGAACGTTTGAAGCACATTTGGCAAGCCTCTCCAACCATCTTGAGGTACTGAAGATCTAGCGCGGCAGTTGAAGAGAACTGGGCACGATATCTCTCAAAAGGACATTCAATAACTCTGTCAATCAATGCCAATCCGAGTAACTGATTGCATAAGGGCCAGAGGTGGACGAACACGTTAACGACTAACTTTATTTGTGAAACATTTTCTCTTCAATAAACTATTCAATTTTTCGGAAATTACATTTCTGTTTTTCGGTTTTTCTGTATATTTACTTCACCTTACCGATTTCCATCCCATTCATACAATTCCTGCGTGGTGGGTTGTTTTTTTAGTGTTAGAATGTATGTGGGGACTACATTTGATGTAACCTGTAACTGGTCACTCTTTAATGTGTCAAGGGCTAGGTTGTACCAAATTCTGTAATATCTTAGCTGTTTCTGAACTTACCCTGGTATAAAACCTAATCAGTTCGTCTTTCAGATTTTTCACAAATTTTGTTCTATCTAACAACTGAAAATATCAGAAGTTCATCAGATTACGGGTCATGAAACAAGAACAATTCTAACATTTTCTGACCTACCTTACAAAATTAAACGTTCTGACGCTGATTTAAAGAAGCCTTGGAAACGTTCGAAGCTGCTCTCCACGTATTTCACAAGAGGAAACGGCAAAAAGGGAGAAGTACTTGGTCGAATTTGATGCAACCCACATAATCAATGAATACTGCTTTCTAAAGTTATACTCTGTCGTGCGCGCAGTAATGTTTGTTCTTACTTGTGTGTTACTATAATGGCCTGTAAAAAATCAGCCATGTCTGCACATTTTATTAAAGTCTCTAGCGGCGGTCTTCTCATTGTACGTAAAGGCTAATCACACGAAACATCACATATATTTTCATACGCTTTTCTCTAGGCCATAGACCGCTTCACGATGCTGAGTATATAATTTGATACCACTACGCCAGACAAGTCGTCCGGTCGTGTTAACCACTGAAGCCGGATCAGCTCGCTAGTGTTTCGTAATTTTAATTGCTTGTTGTGATACATTGGTTTAAAGTTTAATTTAACTCCATCTAACGTCACGCAGTTTCACTCTTGTGCCGAAAACGTGGCATGTCATACTTTCCTGGAGTAACTTTACCTGCATTGCTTTAGCTACATGTCGCTTTTATGATTTAAGATTCTGCCTCCTAGGCTTTACTTGGGGATCCTGGTGGCAGCCTGACCGCTTCCCTCAGTGAAAGCGACGCTCTTCGCCAAACCAGAGTGGCCCAGTAATTGGCTTTGTTCGAGAACCAGTTTCCAACTGTCAGGCGCACGGGAAAACGGCGTTCGGGCAGTGCTTTCCATCAGCTAATACCATTTGCGGTTACCGGAACCCGTTGGTGCATTAACTAAATATTGAAAACGGACCGTCAAAAAGAATCGGTAATTTTTCTCAAACAACAAGACAGCGCATGCGTATAGCTGTTTACGAAAAATTCTGATGCCCTTCTTGAAATGTGAACAAAATAAACATATGTAAGTGGATACTAAGAAGTAAATTACAAGCAGTTCGTCTGTAGTTTTTCCGGTTTTCTATACGAATCTGATTCCTTTTTTCAGTTTGATGTTTCAAAATTGTGCCCGAGGCCACCATAACTATATTGATGAATCTTCCTCTTCATGTCTGAATAATTATATTTACTTTTAGATTTTTACCTTGAGTACTTCTGAAGTGCGTTTTATGTGGGTTTTGTTTAGAAAGCTAGATCATGGAAGTTTGGTTTCCGAAACGTGTTACTATGGATTATGTTCCTAATATCAGGAGCTGTAGGTCCTATGCAAAAAAAATAGTTATAAAGAAGAAAACAAACTTTTTTCACCAAGGCCGTCAATTAATTTGACATGAAATGTTTTATTCCATAACGTTGGCGAACTGCGACAGTAGAGTCATTTTCGACATCACATGTTCGAAAACTCGTACATGTAGCATCACACATAAATGAAGAACTGAAAGTTGTAGAAGCTCTAAAAATTTGGTATCTAGTGAACCACACAAGAGAGCATCATATAAAAGCAAAGCAGTGGGCATACGTGTGACCATATTCACAATTAATTTCTAAATTATGAGCCCAGGGCCTTTTCCCTCTACCATCTTCCCATGTCAGCTGTCATTTCTCAACAGAGTACAACGGAATTTTGTAAACCATTTCAACAGCCAGTTCTAAAATTGCACATATCTTTTTATGGCCTGGTTTCATAAAAATTCTGATTAAACCTATCGATCCATTCTTTGATTCTGAGCAACAATGTGTAAAAGCTTAAGGGACAGAACCGATACTGTAGAAGCAAAAGTTAAATATTCTGATTTTATGTGTACAGGAATAGTTTATGTTTATGGACTTCCAGCATGCTGCAGGTGACGTTATGTAAAAAGAGGTCAAATATTACTTTCTAAATAAAGATATTTGTGTTCGAGATCATGTCTGCCATCTTGTTCTTTTGTTCATCTTCCAGGGACTACCTTCGATTTTATCCTGCTGACCAAAAAAGTCTTCATCGCACCGGGTGAAGAACAGATACAGAGTATGGCACTTCCATTACAGGCAGGTAAAATAAATTGTAGAGCAGCTATATTAGTTCTAGAGAAATTTTGTGATTTAAGCCAATTACTAACATTAAGATATATTTTATGATTCATAGCTATATTTCAGTTTTAAAGCTTCTGAGTTCCTCAGATTTTATATTTGTAATCTAACAAAATATATTTATTAAAATAATAATTTTAATTACCTGTAGGATTTTTATGTGTACGTTTGTGACTTATCAATCGTAAATTACTTACACATGCTACCTAATATTCCGCAATAGTTAATTACCACAAGTCGTAATAGTAATTTGTGTATAGTAATATTTTCAACGTCTTTCATACAATTAAACAAATATCTGACTCTTGTCCAATTGTCATTCGACCTGTTGGACCTGAGGAGTGACATCTCGTTAACTTTGAAATCTGTCTACATTATAGCTTCAACCTTAGCTTCCTGTTCGACAGCTCTAACATCTTACTCATGTATAGTATAGTGTGGAAACACTTTCCATCTCAAGAAACGTCTAAGTGGCACAAGTGCAAGTAACAGAGGCGCAGAAAGGACAAGCGGCTGTCAACTCATCTCTTGAAACTTCCTGGAAACTCATCTCTTCATTGCACTCTTTTTGATCCGCATAGAACAAGAAGAAGTAAAGAATCTGGCAGGATAATCTTAATATTAAATTAGTCTCGCGTCAGTGAGAGTTAACTAGTGGCTTCTACAATCAGTTTTCTGTCCATGTCTAATCAAAAATTACGCATTAGAAGTACACTTTAAAAACTACGCAGGTAGGAATAATGCCGTCATTTTGTTCCAGCAGACTGCCTCTTTGGCCTCATGAAGTTACTGTATACAGTTTCAAAATAATATGAGGATGACAGTCATTATGCTTCCCTTACAATAGCTGACAGTATTTGCCAAACTATGCTGCGTGAGATATAACTCCTTCAATAGTGCTGCCGGTTGACTGCAGTCGATTCCTCTTCAGTTTCCTAAAACTCTAGTCAACAGTTTCAAAGTAGTAAGATACTGAATTTTATCTAGCCTCTCTCACAATGGCTTCTGACTATTGTTAAAGTAAGCTCCATGAGATTCATCTCCCCTCTGCAATATCCATTCGTCCAGAGGTGCTCGTTCCGCAAGGCATGCAGAACTCGGAACTAAGACTGAAAGGTATTCCTGTAACTGTAGAAGTACTACCGCATGTAGATTCTGTCAGTTATACTATGGACGTGGTTGCCAAAGCCTGGTGCGACTCTCTGGAGCAGCGTCCAACGAAGTAATAATGTGAAAAGTCATAAACAATTCGAATTAATGAGTACAACTGCCTCCAGGTACCTACCATTTCAGGACACTTAAGCCTGGTTTTAAGTACTTTGCTGATACAACTTCCACTGAGGTAACATCATCTTACTGAGTTACATGACAGAGAGTTAAATCATAATCTTCTTTTTATAACTTCGGCACTGCGCAATGAGGTAAGCTATCTTCCGTGTCAAGGAATCTCGATGTCAACAGAAAAACATTGAGTGGAAGATGGAAACCTTGTGTCCTGCTATAGGGGATGTGGGACTGAAATTGCTTTCTAATTTTGGAAGCCACAAAGAACCAAGAGGGCTTCCGCGGAGGACATGCACCACTTCTATTTGGTGGCAATCTGCCAGGAGATCGGGCGTATATTACAATGTGCAGGGAGGTCAGTGCTTTTAAAATGAAATGTCTGTTGTCTTAGTTAATCTCTAACGTAACATAAAATCTGTTGATATCTGTACAGGAACCCATCAGGCTCATAATGATATGGCTGCTAGATTTCTAGTTATGTTAATGGCGGCGAAATTCGTCAGTCAGTTTATAGGAATTATTAAACATACAGGTCGAATTGTAATACATGTGATTAGTTCTGCACCCATTTCTCACACCCTCCTTCCAATTGATAACTGCCATTGATACTTCTCAAAGAAATGAAGCTTCTCATAGTTTATTCGTTTGTGTATGTATACAAAAAAAATTGCGTTCCTTTAAAAATATCGATATATGATAAAACAACAAGATAATTACCCATTTAGTACATACTGAACACAAAATTAACATAAAATGTATAAGTAAGATGTGGTACATTGTACAAGATATATTCATCGTGTTTTACATCCGTCTCTGTAACGACAACTAAAGCGTATTTTTGACGCCAAGCGCATTTCGTGTAATTGAAATAAGATACCAATGGTCTGTAATGAAAGTTATTTACAAGTAATATTGATTGCTAGATCGAGAAACAGTTCGCTACAAAAGATATTTTTGTGGCATTACTTCGTTAGACATTGTTGATTCTCGCCCAATTCGACAATTCTTGGGAAAACTATGCGAGTATTTATTTGAAAAAACAACGCAATATAGACCCAACAACGTTTCCTTACGTCTTTGTGGCTAACTATGTCTCGTCTGTATCGTGTAGTTTTACAAACTACTCTGCTAATTTTTGCTTTGCCCTAAAAGTGTTCTCTTCCTTTGCTGTTGGTCGTAGGTGTATTTTATAGTGTTTAACTGCGATAGTATGTATTCATTTAATTCGTGAGAGAATGGTAGAGAATTGATTGAGTTAAAGATCTAAATGGTGATTGGAATAGGGGGAGTCACGGTGAAGGTAAAGATCAGTGAGCAGTGAATGCAAAGTAGTGGAATAGAGAGTGACTTGGAGGAAAAGGGGTGATGAAAAGAAAGGGCGGGGTGCCGGTAGAATAAGAGAGAGTGAAGCATGGGAAAGCCACATAATTTTTTCCATGTTTCCATTATGTGATTTTTTAGTTATTTCATATAGTGTCAGGTTTTCAGTATTTATCTGTACATGAGTAGCTGCTTATTGTGTGTTAATGCATTATGAATATCTGAGTTGCCTTGAAAACTGTGTAGCTGTCTGTTTCTACTGATTGTAATGACGTTTATATCTTTTTCTATTGTGCTTGGTCTATGGGAGTCCCATTTAAGGTGGTCTGCAGATGCTGAGTGGTTTGCACTTTATTTCCATGATATGATGGGCTCTTTATATATAGTGTTCAATTTCCCGCCACTCAGTCTTTATGAAGATTTTTTAACGGTCCCTGCGATAGAGCTGGTACATACTTGATTCTTGTTACCTTGTTCGGATTTTACTTTACGGTAGTGTTTGGGCACTGAGTTACTTCTTTTATGTACAGCTTAAGTACTGTTTTTTTAACATATCACCAATTTTGAATATTATTTTATTGTGGTAGGTACGTATATGCGATTTTCTTGAGGCTGTGCTGCTTCTATGTGTTGGTGAGATTTGGTTTGCAGTTTCACCATCTGCATTTTCATTTTTCTCTGAAGTTTATCTACTGCTGTGTCTCTGTATCCATTTTTAATCGTATCTGTTTTACAGTGGCACTCTCTTATTAATTGTCAGAAGTGTTTAAGGGAATCGTATTGAGTCTGTTTACCATGTTTGACACTGAAGCTGATTATGATTTCATGAGTTTGGATTTACAGCTGTGTCCATTGTTGTGGGTTTTCTACATATTTCAGAAGTGTTGTTGTGAATGTCTTTTCTTTTGGATTTGCCTCGAAAGTTGTGTTTGTTTTCTTGTTGTTGTACTGTTATAAAATACATAAACTTGTATATGGCTTTGTATAAGTATTTCATTCTGTTCTGGGGTTCATCTACCATGCATATTATCTAAGTACCTGTACCAATAAATGACGCTGTAAGTTTTCTTTCTTATTACATCTTCAAATATTAGTATTTCTATATGGTTCATGAAGATGTTAGCCAGTGTTCCAGACAAAGGAGAATTATGTGTAAACCTACTTCATATATATATTATTTCTGATTGTATTCAAATTTATTATTTTATTAGCTGTAATAATTTTTTGTTCCAACTATATGTTCATTACGGAGCTGGGCGTGTGTTTTGAGGATTTCTTAAAATAGTTTATTGCTATGATTAACAGGGATGAAACAGTACATGCTTGCTACATTGAACGACAGCAGTGTTATTGTGCATGGGATTCGTATATCTCTGCATCACTACAGTTCTGCCGTTCTCCTCTTTTGTTATAATAATATTCTATGGTTTCAGTTTTACTCCTAAATTTTTAAGTTTTCGGACGTCACAAATAACTTTTAATCTATTTGTTCTTTTTAAATCTGTGTTTCTATTTATTTTAAATTTTCTTTCATCTACTGTACAGTTAGCCTTACATTTTCATTACATCGGTCCTTTTTTCTGTAGTGTGATTGTGTTCAAATTGTACTATGAAATGCATTTGTTGTTTCTTTTCTGGTGAGCCAACATCGTGTTGTAAATCTTTTACTAACTCCCGCGTGTGTGTGTGTGTGTGTGTGTGTGTGTGTGTGTGTGTGTGTGTGTGTGTGTGTTGAATATGTGTGTATGTTTGTCTGTGTTTGAGGTTTTTGTGGTGCATTTTCAGGTCTGAAACTTTGTTTTTGTGCTCTGGTTCAATGTTATCAATTGCTCTGCAAGTACAGCATTCGACTATTTTCATGATGGAAGTGGAAATAGTAGCACTGCTAAATTTTGGGGTGTCTGAAGACAAATTTCACATAAATTTCAGTTTATGGTTTGTTTTATCCAAGGCTATGACTTAATTTCAGGTTCCAGCTTAAAAATTTGAGTGGTTTGTCAGGCAACTCTCGCTGCTTTCGAACT
Organism: Schistocerca piceifrons; assembly: GCF_021461385.2. Lineage (NCBI taxonomy): Eukaryota > Metazoa > Arthropoda > Insecta > Orthoptera > Acrididae > Schistocerca > Schistocerca piceifrons. Next base: position 547,208,783 of record NC_060140.1, read on the forward strand.
GTTTTTGAGTCTTACATTTATGTATTTCGGCATAAGACCATCATGTTCAGTGCTTATTATATCTGATGATTTCTGGAGTATGTTACAAATTGAGATGAATCATCCCAGAGTAGTAGCCGATTATGAATACTTCAAGGGCGTACTAAATTCTTCATTTGTGTAGCCGAATTCTACGTTGATGATGTATAATTGTTTAGGGTACTTTAACGCCGTCCTTACAACAACACGAAAACGCAAATTGCTGTTACCGGACGGATACTTTAAATATGTCTTTGCAACAATAAGAAAATGCGAAATACTGTTACCAAACGCGTTTCATCTTTCTGGAATAAAACATCATGAGTGATTTGTAAGGAAAGAAAAGATGGAGTCAGAATTAACAGCGCCAAACGCTGAAATACTACAAAACCTTGCAAGCAAACGGAGTTTCGTGATGTGAGCAAAAACGCAAAATATCGTACGTAAAATCAACATCTTTTGTAACTAACTGTTTTTCGATTCAGAAAGCAGGCGAAACGGTAAACTTTTTCCTTACAGGCAGCTAATGAAGTTTAATTTAAATTAAACAAAATGCCCTCAACGTTCGTGTGTGCACGAGTTTTTATGGTGATGACCGAAAAGCTGCCTTCTAGTGGGAGAGATTTTCTACATCTTCCCCACATCATGGGAGAAATACATATTATTGGTTAACCAAGATAAAATTAAGCTTGCAGATTCAGCTGTATTTCGAACAGGTAGAACACTTTCGGGACAGCTTTGAGAACGCAGTTGTTTCGGGGTCACCAACGGCGACACTTATTCTAGGGCCTGAGGCAACACACTTAGAGCAAGCACAGCAAGTACAACTTAGAGCATGTACAGATGACGACCTGAACATAGAATTTTCAGCCACTATCGCAGCCATTTATTACGCTTGAACAGTTTAAGCGTGGTAAGCATAAACCATCGTTAGAGCCACCAAGATGAGGCGAACATGAAGTCAATAAATTTGCACCAGTGTTTTGTTTTTCAGATCTAATTCTCATCGCTGGCTAGTTGCAGTCATCATGCACTAAGGCGAGAGAGTTCATTGACGCGTTTCAGGTGTCTTTCTTTAAGTCACTAACGATTTCCCTAACCATTGGTGGTATTTGTGGATCAGTTTTCTGCTGTCCGTTTTCTGTTGTCCACTATAGTGCGTATTCACAGTCCCTTGACCACTTATTAAACGTTCATATTCATGATACAGTTGGTAAATAATTTTGATTTCTCTTGGAAATGAAACAAATTGTCATAGTGACCATTCGTTTCTTATCTTCGTTTGCTGGATCGCTTTAGTAATACTCGTATCTCTGTGTAATGTCTGTTACCCATACATTCATGTTTAAAAGGGTGATCCCTAGTGTTTTTCACTTAATAGAACGTTCTGTGTAGCGTAACATTACTTCTTTTACATTTGAGTAATTTTACGGGAACTTTCCCACCCGTGTAGGACACCAGACATGGGACCTGTAGTATTTACGGGTAAGGTAAACAGCTCATCTACCATATTACATAACTATCAGCAGCTATTAGGAAGAGGTTTAAACCACAATGTTGAGTCACCAGAAAATGAAGAACTAATACAAGGTCTCGTAACAGGATTTCAGTATTTTCTCATCACGGAATTAAGAAATGAACGCAGTAATGTAACTGCAGTGTTAACTAGACAGATAATGAAAGAAGAAATTAAAAACATTGCATCACAGATTAAAAAAAAACAAAAGAATCAGTTCAATAATTACTGTGATGAATCACAAAGAATACAACAAAACCTGAGGAAATCATTAATAGAAACAACATAAAATAGTTGAAATCAAACCCAAAAAGCAGATTTCAAATACAACGTAAAAACACTTTCATACTTTCATAAACACAGAGCGTTCATTTACGGACAAATATAAACTTGTACAAAAAATTATCAGCCATCCAACATAGATGACAGCCGAAAATCTGTAACAGAAATATTGCTGTCCTGCCGACAGAAAATTTCAGCACAGTTCCCGCATATCTACTAGCAAAATAAATGCAGTCATAGCCCACCACATTCTACAATCTTCAAAATGATGGGACGATAAGAAATGCCGCTCAGCTGCTAGAATACATAAGGCGCACAAAAATCACGTGCACAGTGACCCTACCTGCCTCTGACGACGAAAAAATGTATTGTTGCATCCCTGTCAGTAAAACCATTTAAAGGAAACCTGAAACAAAAAACCAGTTACCTCACGGGCAGTGTTAATGAAACAATAAAATTAATACCGTTTGTAACACAATAAAATTATTTTGAATTCAATCAGGAATACTACTGAAATTGTTGGGAGCTAGTTTTAAGATTGGTTATGGTGCTGGATCAAATAAAGTGATAGTTTCCATTAGTTTATATAACAATAAGATGAAATACTAAAAGCAACAAGAAGTTTTAGCTCTCCTAGTATTCTAGACGAATATTCTATAAAAGTAATTTACGCCCAGTGACATTTCCACACTGGTAAACACTCACAAGAATAAGGATACAAGAAATAAAATTGGAGAAAAGATTCCAACCTTCAGCCGCCTTACAGGGCAATAGAATAAAGAAACACAGTAATTAACTGCTTTCATGATGACGCAAGTGTTTATATACAATTTTATAGCAGTGGTAGTTAGTAGCTTGCCATAGTTGACAACCGAGACAAACAAAATTAATAAAACAGTATGTGACAGCTAGCTGTGAAGCGGCCAGATTAAATTACTAAAACAAAGAATACTATAATTTAACTATCCACCTACGTTTCAAATCAATTACCAAAACTTCGAAACCCACACTTTGAACAGAAACCTTTAGTAACAAGGACCTCGACTGCATTATCTTTTAAGATTTTAAATTCCTTACAATGTCAAGGTCGTAAGTTGTAACAGGCTGCCGAAACACCCCTAAGAGTCCCTAAGCTTTTAAAATTTACTTTGACAAGCAAAGGGAAATAAAACTGAATTTAAAATACACAAAGCAGTTCAAATATTTAGTTTTCACACAGAGAAATAAAAAATGAAGGAAACACCACACAGCAACCACTATCTCACCTCCAGCGTGAGAGGACGCAAGGACAAAATAAAAATAACAGTTAACTCAGAAGTGTCATGGAATATGTCGCAAGCTAAGTAATGATAAACGTGAACTTCACTTCTCAGTGCCACCGGGCTCACGCAGTTTTATATTCAAAGCAAACAGAAGTAAAACAGATTACATACAGACTATGTCCGCTCACCAGCCTGCTGCTGTAACTGACAAGGCAATATTCTGCCAAATCTGAGACAGAGCATTATAATCATTTAACAAGAAATAACACAGATGCTTATTATTATACTAACAGAGCATAACCAGTGCACACTGTGATGTTACGGGGAGATTTACTGTACCAGTTATCACAATATCGACATATGGTAAGTGTCTACGGGAGTTTAGTAATTTTTAAATGTTATGTAATAGTGACAATTTTCATCTGAACAATCTAAATTATTTTAACAGCTACGAATTTGTGTGTTTCTGTGTTCCTTATGTATCATGAAGAATGCAGCAGCTAAGTGACAGCTGAGGGAATCTGCAACCTAGTCCACAATGTTTATGTCGCCCGACGTCGAATTCAAAGAACAGACGGCCGCGCGCAAGAAAAAGATGCGGAAACTTCTTCTAGAAGCTACGGCATATTTTTTATAAATTGTGTAAAAGTTGTTTCAGAACGAAAAATGAGATCATATATGTTGAGTTCTATTTACCTAATAATAAAAATACTGATTATTCTTTTCTTTTATTAAAACTTCCTCTTAGTGTAAAGAGTACTTTAGATATCGTGTTCAACTCCTGAGCAAATCTGACTGTTGGTTGGCCCTGTATTGCGCATGTGAGCAGTGCTGGCAAACAAAACTTTAAACTCAATGAAATATTGAATTTGAAGTAGTGAAAACTAATTTAATTATACGCCAAAAGTAACTTACTGTGTACGCTAAATGACCTCACTATCATGAATAATGACAACCATCAACTGTACATGGAATGATGACAAAAAGAAAATTTGTGACGGACCGAGACTCGAACCCGGATTTCCTGCTTGTCGCGAGGGGTTGCCTTACTATCTGGCTATTCGTGTACGACAGTCGGCGACCCCCAAACTTCCATATGGCATAACCCATGCGTCTACGCGTACTCGCAGATTCATGATATATATATTCCCGTACAGGTCAGGCTTTGTACTCAAAAGTCACTTGCCCGGTATCGGCAGATAAATACGATATTGCAGTGCGTTCATGCATGCCCAGAGGAGTTTTACATTATAATCAGACTAAACAGGCACTGCAGTATTGTATTTATCTGCCGACAGCGGGCAAGCGACTTGTACGTACAACGCCTGATCTGTACGGGAATATACAAAATGAATGTATGAGTAAGATATTTTTATTTCAGGGCATATCTCACTTTCTATTCTTAGGAGGAAACAGTTCGTAGACTTATGAGGTATTCTGCTAAGCAGGCAGGTTAATCTACAGTGGACCAAATAAGTGCGAACTTCTGGTTCGAGACAGGGTACCGCACAAATTTTCGTTGTCATCATTCCATTCTACAGTATATGGTTGTCCTTAATCGCAATTGTGAATTCATTTAATTTATTTCCTTTGGACGTGCATTTATGTCCTATGGAATTTGGCATCGTTATGAGAATAACACAGGCACTGCAATATAGTAATTGCGCACTCAGTGAAAAATAATTAACTGAAACGCAATACTAAAGTACATCATGGAAGTTGTATTAGATGAAGTGCAATTTATGACTTGAAATGTTCACGAAAATAAAATACTTCTCCATCCAGAAGAAAAATGACTGATATTAGCCAGCCATCGTGGCCGAGCGGTTCTTGGCGCTTCAGTCCGGAACGCGCGTCCGCTACGGTCGCAGGTTCGAATCCGGCCTCGGGCATGGATGTGTGTGATGTCCTTACGTTAGTTAGGTTTAAGTAGTTTTAAGTTCTGGGGGACTTATAACCTCAGATGCTAAGTCCTATAGTGCTCGGAGCCATTTGAACCATTTTGACTGAGAATGCATACACGGTCCACTGTAGATTAACCTGCCTGCTTAGCAGAATACCTCATAATTCTACGAACTGTTTCCTCCTAAGAATACAAAGTGAGATATGCCTGAAATAAAAATATCTTACTCATGTTCAGTATATCATTTTGCGTCTTTTGTACTGACGATCTCGAAACCAACAGGTTCTACTCACTACAAAAGTGGTTTTTTGCTTGCCAGAAACAATGAGTGGCATCGTGTGGTGTAAGGTACAATGCACACACGATTTATCTTAAAATAAGTCGTTAGTGAAAAATTTAATTATGATTATCGTCAAAAAAGACTGTACAACGTTAGACGGCCCTAACCATTGTGCCGCTACCGCCCAGGTCCGTACTCCGTCGTAAGTATACTTGTGGTGTACTAAGCGAATGTAATATGTTATCACTTAACTTTCCTCTTATTTACGCCAGGCAAGAGCACTTATTTGGCGGAGAGGACACAAGAAACAATCGTGATAATATGTGGGACCTGAATCTATAATTTCGTAAAATAATTCTCGGAACTCTGATTATCCAACAGCACGCGGCTCACAGCCTTGGTAATATAGGATTGCGTGAGGCGATTTTAGCACTTGTTAAAACAAAAGCATTAAAAAAACATAATCTCAGGGACTGTATGTCGCGTGATCACCGACAATCTTTCTTTCCACGAGCAATACGAGCCTGGAATAGAGGGGAGAACCGATAGAGGCACTCAAGATACCCTCCACCACACACCGTCAGGTGGCTTGTGGAGTATGGATGTAGATGTAGATCACCTTAAAATAATGCTGCAGGGTTTCTTTACTGTAGTGAAATTTAATTAAAAGAAAGTATTTCCTTTTCCTTAACGTAATAGTCTTCGTCTTGCCGAGAAGCGGCCAATATCTGAACCTATTGGAATTTTCTTAGTTTTTACTTTCTTACAACGTAAAATAGTATATTCACTTTCTTTTCCTTAATAATTATGGTGCAAATTTTTTAATGCGTCCATTGATGACGGAAAGCAATGAAATTTATAATGAAATTTTTCCTACGCAGGATATCTGACAAGAATTGTCGATTTTTCGGCCTTTGTTGTCGTTTATCCACCGTGCTGAAAACCTTACAAATAATATTTTTATTTCAGCATGAAGGTTACTAAGTACATCAAGAGAAAAATACATAATCAGCATAAATTATTATATATTAATTAAAACTTACAACTTACAATGCGTAATGGCCGCTGTAGCGTGTGTTAACTTCAAGATTACAACATAAAGTGAGTAATAACGTTGGTCTTTTTTGTTTCTTTCGTCAGCGAGTTAAAGAATAATTAATTAGCACAGAGGGTCTATACAGTTATATTATAGATAACTGTACCATTATTATCATAAAATACCATTATTATAAAATACCATTGTTGTTGTTGTGGTCTTCAGTCCTGAGACTGGTTTCATGCAGCTCTCCATGCTACTCTATCCTGTGCAAGCTTCTTCATCTCCCAGCACCTACTGCAACCTACATCCTCCTGAATCTGCTTAGTGTATTCATCTCTTGGTCTCCCTCTACTATTTTTAGCCTCCACGCTGCCCTCCAATGCTAAATTTGTGATCCCTTGATGCCTCAAGACATGTCCTACCAACCAATCCCTTCTTCTACCCAAGTTGTGCCACAAACATCTCTTCTCCCCAATCCTATTCAATACCTTCTCATTAGTTACGTGTTCTACCCACCTTATCTTCAGCATTCTTTTGTAGCACCACATTTCGAAAGCTTCTATTCTCTTCTTGTCCAAACTAGTTATCGTCCATGTTTCACTTCCATACATGGCTACACTCCATACAAATACTTTCAGAAACGACTTCCTGACACTTAAATCTATACTCGATGTTAACAAATTTCTCTTCTTCAGAAACGATTTCCATGCCATTGCCAATCTACATTTAATATCCTCTCTACTTCGACCATCATCAGTTATTTTACTCCCTAAATAGCAAAACTCCTTTACTACTTTAAGTGTCTCATTTCCTAATCCAATTCCCTCAGCATCATCCGATTTAATTTGCCTACATTCCATTATCCTTCTTTTGCTTTTGTTGATGTTCATCTTATATCCTCCTTTCAAAACACTGTTCATTCCGTTCAACTGCTCCTGTGCTGTCTCTGACAGAATTACAATGTCATCGGCCGACCTCAAAGTTTTTATTTCTTCTCCATGAATTTTAATACCTACTCCAAATTTTTCTTTTGTTTCCTTTACTGCTTGCTCAATATACAGATTGAATAACATCGGGGATAGGCTACAACCCTGTCTCACTCCCTTCCCAACCACTGCTTCCCTTTCATGCCCCTCGACTCTTATAACTATCATCTGGTTTCTGTACAAATTGTAAATAGTCTTTCTCTCCCTGTATTTTACCCCTGCCACCTTCAGAATTTGAAAGAGAGTATTCCAGTTAACATTGTCAAAAGCTTTCTCTAAGTCTACAAATACTAGAAACGTAGGTTTGCCTTTTCTTCATCGTTCTTCTAAGGTAAGTCGTAAGGTTAGTATTGCCTCACGTGTTCCAACATTTCTACGGAATCCAAACTGATCTTCCCCGAGGTCCGCTTCTACCAGTTTTTCCATTCGTCTGGAAAGAATTCTTCTTGAAGTCTGAGGGTATTTCACCTGTCTCATACATCTTGCTCACCAGATGGTAGAGTTTTGTCATGACTGGCTCTCCCAAGGCCGTTAGTAGTTCTAATGGAATGTTGTCTACTCACGGGGCCTTGTTTCGATTCAGGTCTTTCAGTGCTCTGTCAAACTCTTCACGCAGTATATTATCTCCCATTTCGTCATCATCTACATCCTCTTCCATTTCCATAATACTGTCCTCAAGTACATCGCCCTTGTATAAACCCTCTATATACTCCTACCACTTTTCTGCCTTCCCTCCTTTGCTTAGAACTAGGTTTCCATCTGAGCTCTTGATATTCATACAAGTGGTTCTCTTCTCTCCAAAGGTCTCTTTAATTTTCCTGTAGGCAGTATCTATCTTACCCCTAGTAAGATAAGCCTCTACATCCTTACATTTGTCCTCTAGCCATCCCTGCTTAGCCATTTTGCAATTCCTGTCGATCTCATTTTTGAGACGTTTCTATTGCTTTTTGCCTGCTTCATTTACTGCGTTTTTTATTTTCTCCTTTCATCAATTAAATTCAATATTTCTTCTGTTATCTAAGGATTTCTATTAGCCCTCGTCTTTTTACCTACTTGATGGTCTGCTGCCTTCACTACTTCATCCCTCAGAGCTACCCATTCTTCTTCTACTGTATTTCTTTCCCCCATTCCTGTCAATTGTTCCCTTATGCTCTCCCTGAAACTCTATACAACCTCTGGTTTAGTCAGTTTATCCAGGTCCCATCTCCTTAAATTAGCACCTTTTTGTAGTTTCTTCAGTTTTATTCTACAGCTCATAACCAATAGATTGTGGTCAGAGTCCACATCTGCCCCTGGAAATGTCTTACAATTTAAAACCTGGTTCCTAAATCTCTGTCTTACCATTATATTATCTATCTGATACCTTTTAGTGTCTCCAGGATTCTTCCATGTATACAACCTTCTTTTATGATTCTCGAGCCAAGTGTTAGCTATGATTCAGTTATGCTCTGTGCAAAATTCTACCAGACGGCTTCCTCTTTCATTTCTTCTCACCAATCCATATTCGCCTACTATGTTTCCTTCTCCCCCTTTTCCTACTCTCGAATTCCAGTCACCCATGACTATTAAATTTTTGTCTACCTTCACTATCTGAATATTTCTTTTATCTCATCATACATTTCATCAATTTCTTCATCATCTGCAGCGCTAGTTGGCATATATACTTGTATTACTCTAAAAAATTGGTCAGAGATGTATTGGGTATGTTAAAGGCCAAGTTACCAATTTCAATTAGGGAAAAGCTTGGTCATGTGCCTGAACAACTTATAGCCACCAAAGATTCATTAGATTTAATACAAGAAGATGCCAGGCAAAAGGAATGTGACAGTGGTGACCCAGCATCGAACAGTAGAAAAAATAAGCAAATGAATCCGAATGGAAACAGTCCCATAAAAGGTGGACAGAACAGAGAAAGTGATTACCACGGCGATCGCTGTGGCAACGAACAAAATAGTCACAGTGGTTCGGCTGGCTACCAATACAATGGGAGTAGTAACCGTTCCGCGAATAAAAACGGAAACGGAAATTTAAATACAAAACGGAGGAACGAAGGAAGTTTTAACACTTCCTTCACCAACAAAAATATGCGCACTGTAAATGAGCAGTGGCACAAATCTGGCCCTGCAAATTAGCATACACAGCACGCTCCCGACGACCGGAACGTGCCAACGAATAACATAAATGTTATACCAACCTCGCCGCCACCTACGCAGCAGCACTGGACACCACAACCGCAATGTGTCCAAAAATAGCAACAACAGTAAGAAAATGAAACAGTATGTATTGAGGAAGTGGTTGAAGAGCCGCATCTGGTTGCTCAGAAGCGGTAAACTCAAATAGACCTATGTAAGCTTTCCGCATAGGGGCGGTATGGCACAGGGCGAAGGCAGGCAAAGCGTACGAACATTTATGTTGAGATATAATGAAAGTGAAAACCTCAGGGAGGAATTAATTGCTGAAACGAAGCAAAGATAGCAACAAAAGTTTGAGTTCGTACAAGCTGCTTTTAAGGCTCACATAAACGGAATACCCGAAACTGTCATTATTGATACAGGGGCCAGTGCTTCAGTTATGGTTTATGGATTTTATAAATACGTAGACCAGGTTAAGAGGCTGCCAATTTACCAGTCCAAAACTGTAAAATTGTGGGGGCCATACGTGGCCGGGTGCACATCATTAAAAATCAGGTACAGGCCATCCTAGACATAGAAAAAGAAGCGATGAAATGCTCATTCTTGGTCATTAGGAACTTAGCGGTATCTTATATCCTGGCTTTCGATACGTTACGTAAGAGGAACGCAAAGACAGACCTCTCTCGTGCGACATGCACCTTGCAAAACCACAACATGATTATTGAAGTGGTATGATGAAGACTACAGCAACATGTAACAATTACTGTAGGCAGTTTCAGGTGGATGTCTCTGACCAAAAGATACTGCATGTAGAAAATGACTGCTACAGGAGGACTTACAGTAAGATAGCCCATGATGTGGAATCTGAAACAAAAGAAATAAGACAAGGTGTTAAAGTAAAGGTGTCAGAATCGAGATACCTCGACTCAGCTACTAAACAAGTATAGTCAGGTGTTCTCCGAGAAACCTGGTATAATAAGTGGATACGCTTATGACATGCAAATTTAACCGCATAATACGTTTTGCCGTGCCTCGTACTCGGTGCCATGGGCCAAAAAGCAAGCCGTAGCTAAAGAAATTTAACAAATGCTTAAATGGCAAATAACAGAACATTCATTGTCGCCATACAGAAGCCCTCTGCTAACAGTCGCGAAAGCAGATGGAAGTATGCGGTTAGTGCTGGTTGCCCGAGACATTAATAAAATCATTATTTCCGTAAGAACCCGACCTGAAATGGGAGATCATGAAACAAGAGTAGTTACGGTAGTGTAAGGTTATTTCATTAGTTTTAGGTTCATTCTTGTATTTTTCTTGTGTGTGTATTGTATTGTAAATATGTGTCTAAATGTTTATGTACATGTACAATTATGTGCCTGTGTATGAAAGCAGGACGTCTGGGTGAATACATGAGAGAGCATGTCAACAATGACAGCAAAAAGTGAATTACTAATGAGGACAGTGCACTGAGTTGGTGGAAATTAATAAAATCACAATGTGAGTAAGGAAATGTAGGCAATTTGCATGGTCTCTAGGTGACTAATGTGCACCCGTAAAGCATAGACCAATATCAAAGAATGTTAGAATAACCATAATGACAGATTTTTCAAACCTAAATATTGAAATTAAACTGCTATCGCGGCGGAAGCTATAAATCCTTCACACGTTAGATACATCCGAGCACTGTGCTCGGATCCTGTTATCAGAAAACAAAGTAAACACTAGAGAATGAATCAGTGTTGCGAACAAACATGATGGTTAAATTTACTGAACTCAATAGTCCAGGTGACCAATTGGTCGAACTTTTTGCATGAGGGGAGACTGGCTACATGAATCCTACCGAAATACACTTTTATTTTAAAATACGCACAATGTGTGCTACTTAATGTAACAGTGAAAGTGCTTATAATGAACTCCTCACACGTACAATGTACAAACTGTATGCAAAAAGTGCATTTTAAGTGTCGAACAATCTATATGCTAAAGTAGCGACAGTGAAAGATCAAATCCTTTAAACAAACAAAAGACCAATTCAAGAACAGTGTAGGTGGAAAAAGTGGAGAGCACAACCGCAGTAAAGAATAATCGTGATGCACAGAAAAGACCGTGAATCTGTAAATAATATATAAATTTATGGTCAAAACACGGAGCATATGGAAATGTCTAAGTATTAATGTGAAGTTTCACGTACAAAAAATTACATGCAGTGTACAAAACTGTTGAAATATCACAAGCATAAAAATGTTAGATGTACTGTCAAAATGCGGCATCCGCATACGTCGGTGGTTAAGGGGAAAACGGGGGACATATGAACGCTTGAAGTGACATGTGGACCAACATACAACAGAAAACCCTAAAGGAACACGATGACTATATGAACGCTGAAGGAAGTGAAAATGCAGTGCGTATGTGGTGGGAGGTGTTGGCAAGCTATGGCTGTGCATTTGATTAACCAGTGAGATAGTAGAAGCCTAATCCTGAATGTTGTAAAGTGCTGGACTAGTGACGTTCAGAGCGAAGTACATACACAAACAACAATAGAGTGACAGGTGTGGCTGAAGAGTGATTGTGAATTAATCAAAACATTTTCTCAGCTTACATGCGCATTAGGTAGCAACTGTCCAGCATTCCAACAACCGATGGCATAAGGCGAGTTCCCGATCGTTTGACGAGCACTCCAGCGGCGCCAAACAATCTCGATAATCGACGTGAGCATCGCTGTAACGCTTTGCAAGATCCAGATAAAGTCTTGTAACTCATAATTATTGATATTTTCTGCAATATTGACTGCGAGAGACAAGAATGCAAAGGTTTAGTGATGTATGTATCTCCTAAAAACTATGTTAGCCATATAAAGTAACGCACATTGAAAACTGATGCACTAGAAATGTGAACGAACTTAGTAAAATTATCAACCGCATATTTTCATACTGTATGCACGATGCCATGAATCAGATATGTAACTTGTAAATACTGTGTGAAACTTTTCCGTAAAAATGTTCGTCTACAGATCAACGTAATCAAATAATAATACCATTCACGGTCTATAATTGATTTAGATGGGAGTGTGAACAGTTTTGATGGGAGTATGAACAGTCGTCCCCCCCCCCCCCCCCCCCTGAACCATGCACCTTGCCGTTGGTGGGGAGGCTTGCGTGCCTCACATTCCTTTTGCCTGGCATCTTCTTGTATTAAATCTAATGAATCTTCGGTGGCTATAAATTGTTCAGGCACATGGCCAAGCTTTTCCCTAATTGAAACTGGTAACTTGGCCTTTAACATACCCAATACATCTCTCGGAAGCCTGGGTTCTTTCCAGTATCGTGTCTTGTTGAAATATCTTTCGAAGTATTTTCTAAGGTAGCCTTGCCGGGGATTAAAACGCTTCGGGTTATACACCTGCTCTCTGAGTCGTCGTCGTACACATGACGACCAGAAACGAGCCAAAAACATCTTCTCAAAGTCTGAGTATACCCGACAGTTCTCTGCAGCTTCCATTGCCCAGAGGGCTGCATCTCCGCTTATAAAAGATATCACGAATTATATTTTCTGTTTCTCTGTCCACGAAAGAGGTAAAATATTTCTACAACTCTTCATAAATATTACTGGGTGGATTGACATTCTTTCGTCAGTGAATACTTGGAACAGCCTGTGCTTAATAAGCGACTCCTCCTGTTTTACCTGTCCGCCGCGGTAGCTGAATGGTGAGCGTGACGGACCGTCGTCCTAAGGGGTCCGGATTCGCTCCCCAGCTGGATCGGGGATTTTCACCTGTCAGGGACTGGATGTTGTGTTGTCTCCATCATCACTTCATCCCCATCCGGCGCGCAAGTCGCCCAATGTGGCGTCGCATGTAATAAGACCTGCACCAACGCGGCCGGACCTGCCCCGTAAGGGGCCTTCCGGCCAACGACGCAAAACGCTCATTTCCATTTTTCCATATTTTACCTGTGCGACAGCTCGCACTGCGTCCACGTCTGTCGCACCAACAATACTCCCATAACTGCACGGGCTATTCTGCTGGCTTCATTGTTTAAGCCAAATGCTCACCGTTTGACTTATCACAGGTAGGTGGTGGGCTATTCTGTTCCCTAAGCCCACTTTCCCTTTCGAAATAGGAAGTGCGTTGCTGCATCTCATTTAGTTCAGGTTTTCAGTGCGTGTTCGAATCCTGGCTCTCACACTGAAGACCTATATTTAATCTCTGCAACACATTCGTTATCTCTTGTTCTGTTTTTATTTCTATACTGTCAGCTATTTGATCTATATCTTCTGCTAGCGATTTCACCGGACGCTCCAGTGCTTGTTGTGCTCGGGTTCGGTTACCTTCTCGCCAAGTTTCAGGACTTTCGTTGGAATATCTTTGCTTTGTGTTACCCATCTGGAAACTTGTTCACGCCGACCATCTATTTCCTTCTTAAAATGTGCTACGACGGCTTTATCCTCATGTTGAGCCGACCGACTAAACGTTAGTCACATTCCTCTTGCTTCCTTTACCTTTCCAAGCATTCCCTTTCCTCCATCTTTAAGTGTTCTACTTTCTTTCTTTCCTCCCTCTCCAAGCGTTCTGCTTCCAATATCCCCTTCACTTGAGCTATTAGAGCCTTTTCTCTTTCTTTTTCTCTCAACTCAAGATCTGCCAGCAAAACAGCTACAAAATCATTCGTCGGTGCTGGCTGTGGCAGCATATCAGCTGTCTCTACAACTGATGTTTTGTTTGAGTGGTCAGCTGAGCTCACACCTGTCTGCTGGTCCGGCTGTTGACCACTAGCAGCAGGCAGTATTTCAGCTACATTGCTCTGTTAGGTTTCCGAATTGTGGATTGATGAAACAGATTCGTCGTCGATGTCTGTTATGTCTTCCATGCCTAATTTCCTCTCTTTGCGGGTCTTAACCATACTTGTATTAACAGTTACCCGCAAAACACACAAAAAACACAAAAATACACCACTTAGTCTAATAAAAAACAAACACATTGTACACACAATAATACACTATAACCTAACCAACTCCCAATGAAAAACTCAGTCGTAGCAACGTGGCAAGAAAAACAAAAATTGCTCTTGAATGGAACTTTTAAGCGGTCTTTAGCCGCACAGCTGATGGTGTAGCTTATCCCACAAAATATCTACGTCAATTGAAAAAAATATATCTACACTTGGACTTTAGCACTGCCGTCCAGCAAACACATTTTCAAGATCAATGTAACCGGTTGCACTAATCAAAGTACTGAGTGTCACACTTTATTTAATCAGTAAGCACTCTCCATGGCCCCCAGTTACCTAATGATTCTAATTGTACAATTGTACAATAATCTTATGGCAGCGGCAGTCTGTCCCAGTCCAGCTGCTCGAGTTATTTATTTTCCGTGCTCAGTAATGGATTGTAATTATTATAAGTACATGGAACAAAACATTTCCAGAATTACAAACTGTAAAAAATTGTTATTATACATACATTGACATAACCTGATACTGTTAATTTTTCAATAAATATTGTACTCACTACAGCAATATTTCTGACTTGAAATTGGATACATAACAGCGATATTTATTTAATCGGGCCCCATGCTGGGAGCCACTTGTGCCGCTACAGCTCAGGTCCATACACCGTCGTAAGTATACTTACAGTGTACTAAACGAATGTAAGATTTTACCACTTAACTTTCCTGTCATTTGCGCCCGGCAAGAGCGTGAATAGAGCATTTATTTGGCGGAGCGGACACAAGAAAAAATCATGATAATATGTGGGACCTGAATCTATACTTTTGTAAAATAATTCTCTGAACTCTGATTATTCAACAGAACGCGGCTCACCGCCTTATTAATATAGGATTGCGTGATGCGCTTTTAGCACTTGTTAAAACTGAGGTCTACGTGGAGCGTTCATATTGACAAAAGAATAAAAAAAACATAACCTCAGGGATTGTATGTCGCGTTATCACCTTACAATATTGCTACAGGATATCTTTACTGTAGTGAAATTTAATTAAAAGAAACCTTGTGCTGAAAGAAAGTATTTCCTTTTCCTTAATGTAATAGTCTTCACCTTGCCGAGAAGCGGCCAATATCTGAACTTAAGGGAATTTCCTTAGTTTTTACTTTCATACAACATAAATTAGTATATTCACTTTCTTTTCCTTAATAATAATGGTGCAAGTCTTTTAATGCGTCCGTTGATGATGGAACGCAATGAAATTTATAATGAAATTTTTCCTACGCAAGATGTCTGTCGTTTATCCAGCGTGCTGAGAACCTTACAAATAATATTTTTATTTCTGCATGAAGGTCACTAGGAATATGAAGGAAGAAATGCACAGTCAGCATAAATTATCACATATTATTTAAAATTTACAACTTACAATACGAAATGGCCGCGGTAGCGTGTGTTAGCTTCGAGACTAGAACAAAGAGTGAGTAATAACGCTGGTCTTTTTAGTTTCTTTCGTCAGCGAGTAAAAGAATAATCTGTTAGTATTGAGATAATATACAGTTATCTTATAGAGTCTTCTTGTACCATTATTATTTCATTTTAAATTAAATTACCATTATGAGAGCTAGTAGCACGCGCATTGTCAGAGTTTTTTACTATTCTCGTTTTACTTTGATCTGTGTTTGATTTTTCGTCGCACGTTTTAATATTTTGTACAGTATTTCAGTTCACCAATACGAAATTCTCTCAATAAAAAAATTGCATACATTCCAACCGATTGCGTTATTTGCGACATAATGGAAACAAAGAGATCAAATTAACACTAATCATGAATGTTATTAGTTATCTGAGGGGCGAAGACTTGCTTTAATTAGTAGTTCTGACAGACAAACATTTCATTTTTGTGCCTGTAATGCTCACCTTGCAAAATTCCTCCAAAGAAATCTTCTCCATCTGTAGAATCAATAATGTACATCTAAAAACAAGTTTTATCTTCCATATGATGGACCTTGACGTTGGTGGGGAGGTTTGCGTGCCTCAGTGACATAGATAGCCGTACCATAGGTGCAGCCACAATGGAGGGGCTTCTGTTGAGAGGCCATACACACTTGTGTTGCCTGAAGACGGGCAGCAGCCTTTTTAATAGCTGCAGGGGCAACAGTCTGAACGATTGGCTAATGTGGCCTTGCAACATCAACCAAAACGGCCTTGTGGTGTTGGTACTGTGAATGGCTGAAAGCAAGCGGAAACTACAGCCGTAATTTATCCCGAGGACATGCCGCTTATCCTATGATGAAATGGCGATGACGTGCTCTTGATTAAATAATCCGGAGGTAAAACCGTCTCCCACTTGGATCTCCGGGTGGGAACTACCCAGAAGGACGTCGTTATCAGGAGGAGCAAAACTGGCGTTCTACAGATCGGAGCATAGAATGTCAGATCCCTTAATCAGGCAGGTAGGTTAGAAAATTTTAAAAGGGAGATGAATAAGTTAAAGTTAGATATAGTGGTAATTACTGAAGTTCGGTGGCACCAGGAACAAGATTTCTGGTCAGGCGAATACAGGGCTCTAAACACAAAATCAGATGTGGATAATCTAGGAGTAGGTCTAATAATGTATAGAAAAATAGGATCGCGGAGAAGCAACTACAAATAGCGTAGTGAAAGCGTTATTGTTGCCAAGATAGACACGAAGCCCACGCCAACCAGAGTAGTACGAGGGTTGACTGAATAGTGATGCCTCCACCTTCGTAACTCTTCAACAGTTGGCAGCATTGGTACGTGGCAGGTACTGGCTTGTTTCGTAGCCTCTTTTCTACAGTTACAGTTGGCGGGAAGCCTTAGCATTGAACGGTTGTGTTGTTACAGTGTAATGTGTGGAACCCTGCTCAGACGGTCAATGCGATTTCAGCAACGTGCAGTCATTGAATTCTTAACAGCAGAAGGTGTCACCCCAAAGAAGATTCATCAGAGAATGAAATCAGTTTACGGTGATTGTGATGATGTGAGTACTGTGCGTCGCTGGGAGAGTATGTTTAAAGATGTTGAGGCGGGAAAATCTGACCTGCGTGACAAACAAAGAGTTGGACGTCCTGTGACAGCAACCACCGAGTTTCACAACCAAAATGTTGACAGATTGATTCAAGAGGATCGTCTTATCACTCTCAAATTGCAAGTACAATCGGCATTTCACAAGACTTATGGGTCACATTATTGCCCTGCTTGGCTTTCGGAAGATCTCTGGACGATGGGTACCCCGAATGCTGACTCCTGATATGAAAGCACACAGACTCGAAATTTGCCAGAAACTCCTCTCGCGTTACTAGAATGAAGGAGACACCTTTCTCCATTCAGTTGCGACGGGAGACGAAACATGGGGACACTATTACGACCCGGAGACGAAAGTCAGTTTATGGAATGTCGACACTAAGACTCGCCCCAGAAAAAGAAATTCAAGACGCAGTCCTCAGCTGGAAAAATCATGGCCGCAATGTTCCGGAACGCAGATGGTGTTATCCGTATTGATTTCCTTGATCGTGGAACAACCATAAATTCAGAGAGTTACAACACTGTGAACTCTGAAACGACGGCTAACAAGGGTCCAAAAGGAAAAGGGAAATGTTTTTCTGCAGTATGACAATGCTAAACCACACACTTCACTAGCCACCACAGCAGAACTTTAGAGACTGAATCTTACCACTGTATGGCATCCTCCATACAGTCCAGGTTTAGACTTCCATCTTTTCCCAAGAATGAAAGACGATCTGTGGGGACATCATTATGCTTCTGCTGAAGAAGTTGTGAGAAGTGTGAGGCTGTGGTTGCGGAAACAGAGTGTCGACTTCTTCCGTGACGGCTTCAGGAAACTTGTTCATGGTTGGCAGAAATGTTTTCAAATGGCTGCTGATTATGTGGAAAGGTGGATATTGGAAATTAAAGATCACATTCTAAGGATTATTTCTGCGTTTGATTTATTAAAATATTATATGCCAACTAGCCCCGCAGATGTTGAAGAAATTGAAGAAATGTTTGATGACACAAAAGAAATTGTTCAGGTAGTTAAGGGAGACGAAAATTTAACAGTCATGGGGGACTGGAATTCAATAGTAGGAAAAGGAAGAGAAGGAAAAGTAGAAGGTGAGTATTGACTACGGATAGGGAATGAAAGAGGAAACCGCTTGGTAGTTTTTGCACAGAGCGTAACTTAATCATAGTTGACACTTGGTTTGCGAATCATGAAAGAAGAATGTATACGTGGAAGAGGCCTGAAGACACTGCTACGTTTCACATAGAATATATATATATATATATATATATATATATATATATATATTGTAAGACGTATGTGTTGCTGGCGATGGGCGAGCCATGGCAGAGTCTCTGACCAGAGAGTAGTATGTAGTTAGTTGTTGCTTGTCGTGAGTCGGCGTCTGTCGACACTAAGTAGTCGGCTTTAGTCTTTAGTCCGTGCTAGTCGGCGGTCGGACGTGCCTGCGCGTGTCGGCAGTCTGCTCTGGTCGGGACTCTGCAGGATGAGTATTGTTGTAGAAGGTAAAGAAGCAGCCTTGCGCATATCTAATAATGTATGTTAATTGTCATCAATTTGTTCCAAAAAATGCCGCAATAATAATTTTCATAATATAAAGTAATTTTTTTAAAGAGAAGCATTCGTTTCAATTTAAAGAATATTTCCAATGCATGATCATTCCTTCCAAGAATCAAAAAAAAAAAAAAAATATACGCCAGCATTGCACGGAGCTGTACCAAAAAATTTCTACATAAGAGCAGATATATATTCGCAGTTTTTATTGAGGTAAGAATATTTCCTTTTTTTATTCAGAATACAGGGCCGAAGGACAGCACTGCTGTCCTCATAAAATTTACCAGGTTACTGAATTTTTTTATATTATTTCCGCCTTTAGGAATTGAATTTTGTGGTTACATTAAATGTGAATGCATTTCTGCACACAGATTATAAATGGGAGCCAATTTTGTTCAGAGGTTACATTAAAATTAATTTTGTTCAGAGGTTACAATACTTTAAAAATTCATTTAATTAAAATTTTTGTAGGGAGGTTACACTCTGGCTCATTCTTATTTATTTAAATATTTTTGTGGTGAGGTTACACTTGGCTCCATAATAATTATTATAATTTCAATTGTTAAAATCGTGTGGGGACGTTACACTTGGCGACATCCGGCAAGGATCTTATTTCTTTGTGAATCTTCTGAGAAGTAGTCATATATCTGCTCTTATTTACTTAAACGTAGTTTGCATCTGGCGCAACGCATTTACTAATTTGTCACTCTTTCTTTCACAGATCATCGGCAATTTGTTGCTCTCTGTTGTAATTGTGCTTGTTGCGTTTTGCATTGTCCTTGTTTCATTTTTGTACTTCATTGTGATTTGTGAAAAATGCCGCGAAAAACTGTTAACAGTACATCGCGATGTGTAATGAGTGAAATAGCCGACTCAAATAATTTGACCGATAGTAGATTCAGAGTAATGATGACAATCCTCCATTTACAGACAATCAGTGCGTACTGACCACTAGTAATGATTTTTATCCTAGTGATGAGCAAACAAATTCAATTGTGTCGTCTGTTAATTTAACGACAATTGATGATGCGGCACGTTCCATTACAATGAACGCTGCCCAATATGACACATCCGGTTTGCAAAATTTACGTAACGAACAGATAAATGTTTCTAACGAAAATGAGCAGTGTAATCAGAATACGTCAGATTTATTTAATTCCGATTTAGTGACCAACAGTGCACATTCGATTGGCAAACCTTTCCAAGAATTACAGAATGACCAAATGGTTACAGAAAACGTGATAAATGCACGTACACCATCACACAGCACAGAGAATACAGTAGCTAATATTGGCATGGATCAAGTTATGGCATTATTGGTACAACTTAGTGAAAATTTCAAACAACAACTTAATGAAAATTCCATACAACAGAAAAAAGAACAAGACTACAATCACAAACAACTTAATGAAATTAATGAAAAACTAAATAACCATTTCAAACAACTTAATGAGAATTACGACAAACTTAATGAATCGTGCAAACAACTCAATGAAAAATATGACAGGTCGATCAAACAATTTAATAAAAGTTTCAAACTGTCGAACGGAAAACACGACAACCTTAACGAACAGAACAAACAAGTTAGTGAACAGATTAGAGCTGTTACCATGCCACGTCACGACACGAAAGAACAATTATGTGAGGAAATTAAGGCTTGTGCTAGGAACAGTAGTGGAGAAGTTAGATCTGTTGCACAAGAATTAAGTAATACAAATGCAGCGACAACAGAATCACTTAGAGATGAAATTAATACAGTCGCTGAACAATGTTCTCAAAATGCGACACAGTTACACGACGAGTTCAATTTAAAGTCACCAGAACTTTCACACACTGTGGATATGGAAGTCGATAAGAAATGTGAACAGCAGAACAACCAAATTGACGAACGTGTTAAAGTGACAGAAATGAAAAATGTTTCAGTCACTAACACGTCACAGCATATGGCACATTCCGAACATTTGTTATACTCACACAGCCAGTATAACTTAAGCAATTTACAGAGACTACGCGACTTAAAATCCGAAAAGCTACGCAACTTAAAATCCGAAATGACACAGACAAACAGATTCTCACACAAACCTGAACGTGTTCACAAATTCAGAGACGAGAACGTTGATTATAAGCAATTTTTATCCGTAATAAAATCTAAGGCATTTAAAAATGACAGAGCACAGGTACACGCTTTGAACTGGATACGACAATTTGTTTTTGTATTTTCAATAGCATTGCCTGTAATGCAGAAACTAGAATTAGCATGGATACAGCAATTTGCTTCTGAATTTTCAACGGCATTGCCAGGAACGCAAAAGCTAAAATTTATTTGCAGCACGTAATAAACCTCAGGGGATTCAGTACGCTTTGATGAATATGTGCCGTAGCATGCACAGGGCCCCGAGCCATAGTAGTGCTGTTTCATCTTTAGTTTTCTGCACTGCTGCCTTCTCTTCTACTATCCCTTATAT
The DNA here is from genome assembly GCF_021461385.2 of Schistocerca piceifrons. Lineage (NCBI taxonomy): Eukaryota > Metazoa > Arthropoda > Insecta > Orthoptera > Acrididae > Schistocerca > Schistocerca piceifrons. The sequence goes on from NC_060140.1 coordinate 547,230,195, forward strand.
CTATCAAAACAGCTCTTTAACTAACGCTCTATCTAGGATTAAGAATGTGTAAAGAAAACCCAATAAGACAACTTTTACCGAAAGGGACAATTTATCATTAGACGCTCCAGAAATGACAACCACGAGAACTTTAATAACAGACAAAAATTTAATCATCAGTATGTGTAAAATTATCAGCAACAGCGAGCGCATTTTGGTAACAACAGAGGTTTTTCACCGCAATAGCAACAAAACTAGCCGGTTAGCATACTTAACCAACAATGCAGTCTGCAAGGTCAACCAAGCTTTAATGTTTCGCCGCCTACGCGTGTAGCGTCGGCCTCAACAAATAGTAATGCACAGCAACGACGGAATCAGTACATACAGAAAACACACTATTTCAATTCCTATCGCAATGCACCGTATAGAAATGACTATCATGACAGATGTAAAAATAATGAGCACAATTTTCAGCGTACATTTAATAACACTTGGTGTTATCAGTAGCAAAATCATCCGCAACAGCATATTATTATGAATGAACCAGACAGTAGATATCATCCCGGACGTAATACATCAGGAAGAAATATTAGAACAGGCCCAATTGTGGAAATGCCACAACATCCTCCCGCAAATAATAGCACGTCAGATAGAATTTGACTAAATACAGTACAGGTTGCATCTTCCAGCAACGTAAGCAATACTTCAGATACACAGAGAATCTTGTACACGAAAATGTTATTAGTTTTGACGACATCTGAGATGTACTTTTACATGAAAAACCAATAGTCTGATTTAGTCAATGTGAAACATGCTTTGTTGAATACACCACTTTTATCGCACCCAGATCTTACTAGAAATTTTTCCATTGCCACCGACAGTTCTAACACCGCTTTAGGCGTACACATTTTTCAGAAAATTGAAGAAGATGGTTCTACAGCAATTAAAAACATTGCCTTTGCGAGTCGCATTCTGTCACTGCTGAACGCAATTATTCTGTTACAGAATTTGAAACATTATGTGTTGTTTGGGCATTTACGATATTTCGACATTTTCTTTATGGAAGACACACTACTGTTTACACAGGTCATAGAGCTATACAGTTTTTACTTTCCGCTAAACTTACACACGACAGATTAAGTAGATGGAAACTTTATTTGCAGGAATTTAATTTTACAATTGTTCACATTCCCGGTACACAAAATATTGCAGCAGACGCACTATCCCGTTCTCTTAGCAACAATCAGCAAGACATCGCAACCAACTTCTGCAAAGCAAATTTCAGCATCATGTACATTCAACAAGTTGCATTTGAGAATTTCATTTCGTCGTCATTACGAGACATATCACAAGAGCAGAGTAAAGACAACGTGTGGAAAGAAATTAAACACCTTTGGCAAGATAGGAATAATGTTACCATTAGAAACCATTACACTGTACGCAATAACATTCTATTTCGCTGCTCTCACCCTGACAGCAACAATTGGTTATTATGCATTCCTGACGAACTTGTTAACAAATTAATCTGGTATACTCACTTAAGTTACGCACATTACGGAGCCAGAAAATGTTTTCTTATACTGAGACAGAACTGTTATTTTACCAACATGGAGAAACGTATTCGACGAGTTTTAGCGTCATGTAAAATCTGCCAGAAAGCTAAGTCAGATACGACTTCACATATTCCTCCATTACATCCCATTGTACCTGTTAAATTGAGACACATGGCCGCTGTAGACAGTTTTGGTCCGATTCCTAGAACTAATAGAGGTTTTTGCTACATTTTGGACGCTGTTGAACTCACTTCAAAATTTGCTACCTTCACTCCGTTACGTAAAGCTACTGCTAAAACTATTTCGAAAGCATTTGTAAAACATTTTCTATGTCATGTAGGGCATGTATTGAAAGTAATTTCCGACAATGGACCACAGTTTCGATCTGCTATATGGACATGTATGTTACGAGCTAGAAACATTTCTCCGATCTATATATGCAAGTATCACGCTTCTTCGAACCCTTGTGAACGATTAATGAAAGAAATTAGTATACTGTGCAGAATATACTGCCACAAAAAACATATTGATTGGGACACACACATACTCTCATTCCAGGATGTAATTAATTCCATACCAAATGAATCTACTATGCTATCTCCGTCTGTTATACTGAAAAATGTTGAACCACCTAACAAAATTAAAGAATTAGTAACCTTTCCTACATCTCGTCGACTACGACACTATGAAATAATTGAAATTGCGCTGAACAACATCAAACGTGCCGCAGGCGCCGGAGAAGACAGCAAAAACAGGTTTGTACACGCCGTGACTTTCACATTGGACAGAAGATATTAGTACGCACATATTATTTATCCAACAGAGGAAAGAGTAGATGCAGTAAATTTGAGCTTCTATACGCAGGTCCATATCGAATTCACAGCATTCCTCACCCCAATGTAGTACTCGTCGAAACTTTGAGAACCAGAAAAACCAAAGGGAACCACCACGTCTCCAACATCAAACCTTTTATTGAATGAACATACTTTATGAATCATCACACTGTAATGCCAGTTCCTAATTTTTTTATGACCACTTATGCAATTATATTCACATGAATACTTACTGAAGATTAACGTATTTTTTCATGGCAAGTGCCCGACAAGGTAAGGTTAGCAGGTCGCTTTTCTTGTCGTTACACATCAGACCGTGCATATTTTTCCAGATGAACTTACACATTTTATGACCACTTATGCCATTATATTTATGTGACTACTTACTGATGATTATCGTATTTTTTTTTGGCAAGTGCCCGGCAAGGTAAGGTTAACAGGTCGTTTTTCTTGTCGTTACACATCAGACTGTGCACATTTTCTATTTTTCATGTATGTATGATTGTTTTCCTGTTTTGTTTGTATGCACTATGAAATATTTAAAAGATAACAAACACCAGTTGACTTTGACATTTTGCCTTATGATATCTCAACATCGTGACTACTTTACCTTTTTTTTTTTTTTTTTTTTGCTGCTACATTGTGATACACTGTGTACGTTTTTGCCTCTGAACACTGTCTATGTTTTTGACATATTACGTTTTCTGTCATGCTATGCTGTATGCTCAATTATGTTACTATAAACCAGCTTTTATTTTATGGGTGTATGATTTAAATGCAAGACATTAATCATTGTTCATAATTTTCAGTAAGAAATAACGTGTAAAGGAAATAAATTAAACAGAAATGGGAATTTCACCTTCGCAATGAACGAAAGAAGATGCAATCGTCACGAAGAGTAACTGGATCACAATTAACAAGCATTAACAAGAATATACTATACACATCGTAGAATAGCAGTCTTAACTAATTTTTTTCTTTCAGAATACGAGGCGATTGATGCAGACTGTCAGACAGAACTACACATCTTAGTTTTAGTGATGAAATATGCTAGAAATAAGGAACTTTATACTATGAATAGTTGTATAATGAATTATGAAGTGACTTTTTTGCAGATGATAATGAATGGTGATGAATAATGATGTAGAGTATGCTAATATAGATAATGAAGTTTTTCTTTACAGGTGATGATAATAATGGAATTATAGTGATATGGATAATGAAGTTTTTCTTTACAGGTGATGATAATAAAGGAGTTATGATGATATGGATAGTGAAGTTTTTCTTTGCAGGTGATGTTAGTAATGATAATGAAGTTTTCCTTTGCAGATGAAAATAATGATGAAGTTTATATATTTACTGTTAGTTCAGGAATGCTATGTAGTTATTTAGGTATTTGTTGCAGTTCGTTTTGACAGTATGTCTTATGTCACATGGTATGATGACTGAAGGTTTTGGAAAGGACAGCTAGAGAACATATATATATTATTTATACATTTCATTACCTGTTAATTCGAAGCTCACTACTTTTCAGCATAATATGTGTTTCTTCTTTCAGCTTAATAATCCACTCTGTATTTTTTCCTGGAGAAGCTTTTCATGATACTTACTAAACCTGATACTTATTAAACCTGTTGTAGTACTTGCATTTTTTTACCCAGTTGTGTCTATCATTTATAAATGTGATCACATATACTGCCTTTGTTTCATAACCTTTGCTACAGCTGACTCATGACGAATGACGTTACCTATCCTCATTTGCAGCAATAAGTCAAAAAGCAAATATTGTTATGCCCCAGTAATTAATTATCGATCCCAACGCAATGCAATGCTAGCACAAAAAATATGTATTACTAGTCCCAAATAATGCTACCAGTTTAAGAGAATTCTGAGTAATACTGAATAATGTTTTCTAGTCACAGACCTTGAATAATAGTTACAGTATGTTACATTTTCAATATGTCCTATGTCACTGGAATGATCAGTTCTGAGTAATATGTCATTTGAATGATGAATTCTGAGTAATACTGACTAATGTTTTCTAGTCACAGACCTTGAGTAATAGTTACAGTCTGTTACATGCTACATATGTCATATGTCACTTGAATGACGAGAAATGTTTTGTAATATTCAATACGTGCTACGTATTTAGTAACTGGCCAATGAGTGCCAATAATTTTTTTTAGTAACTGGCCAATGAGTGCCAATAATTACTTTTAAATATATCAGATGTCACTTGAAGGATGAAAAACGTTTTGTAATAATCAATACTAGCTGAACAACGAATGCCACTGTTTCTTATACTTTAAATTTATATTACGTCACTTTCATGCTGTATATATAAATTAGCTCCTGTTTTGAATGATGACTTCTGATGATTTGTAACTGGCCAATGAGTGCCAATGTTCACTGTAATCAGATGATTTATGAACATTATTCTGTAATACTTCATACATGGTACAGAAATGTTCAGTAACTGGGCGATGAGTGCCTCGAATTACTTAAAAATCAGTTAATCGACTAGTGTAATTTTCAGTGATGACTGGCATAAGATTTAATGTCCTTCACCTACTGACCTGATTACTAGAAATTACTGTAATATCCGTTGGTCCTGTCTATCCTCATGTTCATGGAGCACTATATTTGGTTTCTGCACTAATTCTACGTTGGTGTACCTTACAAGAACGTGGTGTTGACACGACATGCCGTCCACCACCTTGAGCGATGGAGATATTATTATGGTCCCACTGTTTGGTGTACCTAATGTACTACCAAAATGATAACATGGAATATTACTACGACATTTCAGTGTCTTGGCTACACTGATTAATACTTCAAGGAAAAGAACTTCAGATTGTCTCACTTGGTGTTGTGCTTCTGTAGAAAGATATGGACTTTCAGTGCAGCTGCGTGCAACCTAATGTGCTACAACCATGATGCAATCCTTCCCATTCCTTTCCTAGTTCTTGTAAAATGATAAAGACATATACAGTGCATGTGCACTTCATTTCATTTGTTAAAAAGATCAGTTGTCCTAAATATGCTAAAGACTTCTACAGTGTGTGTGCACTTTATTTCACTCTATGATATGTTATGTAAAAATGCTAAAGACTTCTACAGTGCGTGTGCACTTTATTTCACTCCATGATATGTTATGTAAAAATGCTAAAGACTTTTACAGTGCGTGTGCACTTTATCTCACTCCATGATATGTTATGTAAAAATGCTAAAGACTTATACAGTGTGTGTGCACTTTATTTCACTCCATGATATGTTATGTAAAAATGCTAAAGACTTCTACAGTGCGTGTGCACTTTATTTCACTCTATGATATGTTACGTAAAAATGCTAAAGACTTCTACAGTGCGTGTGCGCTTTATTTCACTCTATGATATGTTATGTAAAAATGCTAAAGACTTCTACAGTGCACGTGCACTTTATTTCACTCTATGATATGTTATGTAAAAATGCTAAAGACTTCTACAGTGCGTGTGCACTTTATTTCACTCCATGATATGTTATGTAAAAATGCTAAAGACTTCTACAGTGCGCGTGCACTTTATTTCACTCCATGATATGTTATGTAAAAATGCTAAAGACTTCTACAGTGCGTGTGCACTTTATTTCACTCTATGATATGTTATGTAAAAATGCTAAAGACTTCTACAGAGCGCGTGCACTTTATTTCACTCTATGATATGTTATGTAAAAATGCTAAAGACTTTTACAGTGCGTGTGCACTTTATTTCACTCTATGATATGTTATGTAAAAATGCTAAAGACTTCTACAGTGTGTGTGCACTTTATTTCACTCTATGATATGTTATGTAAAAATGCTAAAGACTTCTACAGTGCGCGTGCATTTTATTTCACTCCATGATATGTTATGTAAAAATGCTAAAGACTTTTACAGTGTGTGTGCACTTTATTTCACTCCATGACATGTTATGTAAAAATGCTAAAGACTTATACAGTGCGTGTGCACTTTATTTGATTCCATGATATGTTTTGTAAATACGCTAAAGACTTTTATAGTCCGTGTGCACTTTATTTCACTCCTTGATATGTTTATTTGTTGTAAAAATGTTTAAGACTGCTACAGTGCATGTGCACTTTATGCCATTTGTTAATATGATTTGTACTCATTGCTTATACATTTTGTGATATCCAGATACGTTCTCTACTATAGTGCGTGTGCACTTTTGTCATTTGTTAATATGATTTGTACTCATTCCTGATATGTTCTGCACTACAGTGCGTGTGCACTTTTGTCATTTGTTAGTATGTTTTGTACTCATTGTGTATACATTTTAGCATTGCTTGATATGTTCTGTACTCAGTGCATGTGCACCATATTTTATTTCATGTTCAGCACTTTTATATATGTATGTATTCTGTGATTGTAAGCTTAGTTAATTAGGAAAAATTTGTGGCTCATGGCAAGTCCAATTGACTCACCATCGCTGCCATATTTTTGCCCCCCCCCCCCCACCCAGTGGAGGGTTATGTAAGACGTATGTGTTGCCGGCGATGGGCGAGCTATGGCAGAGTCTCTGACCAGAGAGTAGTATGCAGTTAGTTGTTGCTTGTCGCGAGTCGGCGTCTGTCGGCACTAGTAGTCGGCTTTAGTCTTTAGTCCGTGCTAGTCGGCGGTCGGCGCGTGCCTGCGCGTGTCGGCAGTCTGCTCTGGTCGGGACTCTGCAGGATGAGTATTGTTGTAGAAGGTAAAGAAGCAGCCTTGCGCATATCGAATAATGTATGTTAATTGTCATTAATTTGTTCCAAAAAATGCCGCAATAATAATTTTCATAATATAAAGTAATTTTTTTAAAGAGAAGCATTCGTTTCAATTTAAAGAGTATTTCCAACGCATGATCATTCCTTCCACGAATCAATATATATATATATATATATATATATATATATATATATATATATATATATATATATATATATATACGCCAGCATTGCACGAAGCTGTGCCAAAAAATTTCTACATAAGAGCAGATATATATTCGCAGTTTTTATTGAGGTAAGAATTTTTTCTTTTTTTATTCAGAATACAGGGCCGAAGGGCAGCGCTGCTGTCCTCATAAAATTTACCAGGTTACTGAATTATTTTTTATTATTTCCGCCTTTAGGAATTGAATTTTGTGGTTACATTAAATGTGAATGCATTTCTGCACACAGATTATAAATGGGAACCAATTTTGTTCAGAGATTACATTAAAATTAATTTTGTTCAGAGGTTACAGTACTTTAAAAATTCATTTAATTAACATTTTTGTAGGGAGGTTACACTTGGTTCTTGGTTCATGGTTCATTTTCATTTTAATATTCTGTAGGGAGGTTACAATATATATATATATATATATATATATATATATATATATATTTATTTATTTATTTATTTATTTATTTAGGAGCCAGGATTCCAGTTTTAAGACATTTCCAGATGCATATGTGGCCTCCTACCACAATTCGTTTTTTATGCACTGTAGATCAAAACTCAAGAAACAGCAAAAACGTAAGAATTTTAGGAGATAAAAGCAGAGTTTGTTGAGAGTTTTCAGAGAGATCATTAGTGAACGATTGGCAAGAACATTGGAAAAAAATACAGTAGAAGAAGAATGGGTAGCTTTGAGAGATGAAACAGTGAAGCCAGCAGAGGATCAAGTAGGTAAAATGAAGAGGACTAGTAGAAATCCTAGGATAACAGAAGAGTTTTTGAATTTAATTGATGAAAGGAGAAAATATCAAAATACAGTAAATTAAGCAGACGAAAAGGATTACAAACGTCTCAACAATGAGATCGACAGGAAGTGAAAAATGGCTAAGCTGGGGTGGCTAGAGGACAAAAGTAAGGATGTAAAACCACATGTCACTAGGGGTAAGAAAGATACTCCCTACAGGAAAATTAAAGAGACCTTTGAAGAAAAGAGAACCACCTGTATGAATATCAAGAGTTCAGGTGGAAAACCAGTCCTAAGCAAAGAAGGAAAAGCAGAATGATGGAAGGAGTATATAGAGTCTGTAGAAGGGCGATGTACATGAGTGCAGTATTGTAGAAATGGAAGAGAACGTAGATGAAGATGAATGGGAGATATGATATTGCCTGAAGAATTCGACAGTGCACTAAAAGACCTAAGTCGAAACAAGGCTCCGGGAGTAGACAGCATTCCGTTAAAACTACTGATAGCCTTGGGAGAGCCAGCCATGACAAAGCTCTTCCATCTGGTGAGCAAGACATGCGAAATACCCTCAGACTTCATGAAGAATATAATAATTCCAGCTCCAAAGAAAGCTGTTTAGTAAGTCATGGTTGCAAAATACCAACACAAATACTTTACAGGCGAATGGAAAAACTGGTAGAAGCCGACCTCGAGGAAGACGAATTTGGATTCTGTAGAAATATTAGAACACGCGAGACAATACTGACCCTACGACTTGTCTTAGAAGACAGATTAAGGAAAGACAAAACTTTTGCTTATAGCCGGCCGGAGTGGCCGAGCGGTTCTAGGCGCTACAGTCTGGAACAGCGCGACCGCTACGCTCGCAGGTTTGAATCCTGCCTCGGGCATGGATGTGTGAGATGTCTTTAGGTTAGTTAGGTTTAAGTAGTCCTAAGTTCTAGGGGACTGATGACCTCAGAAGTTAAGTCCCATAGTGCTAACAGCCATTTGAACCATTTTTGTTTATAGCACTTGTAGACTTAGAGAAAGCTATTGACAATGTTGACTGGAATACTCTCATTCAAATTCTGTAGGTAGGAGGGGTAAAATACAGGGAGCGAAAGTCTGTTTACAATTTGTACAGTAACTAGATGGCAGTTACAAGAGTAGAGGAGCGCGAATGGGAAGCAGTGGTTGAGAAGGCAATGAGACAGGGTTGTACTTTGTCCCCAATGTTGTTCACTCTGTATCATGAGCAAGCAGTAAAGGAAATAAAAGATAAATCCGGAGTAGGAATTACAATCTATAGAGAAGAAATAAACATTTTGAGTTTTCCTGGTGACTTTCAGAGACAGCAAAGGAGATGGAAGAGCAGATGAACCAAATGGACAGTGCCTTGAGAGGAGGATATAAGATGAATATCAACAAAAGCACAACGAGAATAATGGAATATAGTCGAATTAGAGCAGGCGATGCTGAGGGAATAGATCAGGAAATGAGACACTTAAAGTAGTAGATGAGTTTTGCTATTTGGGAAGCAATATATCTGATGATGGTAAAAGTAGTGAGGACATGAAATGTAGACCGACTGTGGCAAGGAATGTGTTTCTGAAGAAGAGAAATCTGTTAACATCGAGTATAGATTTAAGTGTCAGGAAGTATTTTCAGAAAGTATTTGTATGGAGTGAAACGGAAGTGAAACGTGGACGATAAAGAGCTTAGACAAGAAGAGTATAGGAGCGTTTGAAACGTGTTGCTACAGAAGAATGCTGAACGTTAGATGGTAGATCACGTAACTAATGAGGCGGTACTGAATAGAATTAGGAAGAATACGAATTTTGACACCATTCGACTGGAGGAAGGTATCGGTTGGTTGGAGACGTTCTGAGGCATCAAGGGATCACCGATTTAGTATTGGAGAGAAGCACTGAAGGTAAAAATCGTAGAGGGAGACCAAGAGATGAGTAAGCTAAGCAGATTCAGATGGATGTGGGTTACAGTAGTTACTCGGAGATGAAGTAGCTTGCACAGAATAGAGTAGAATGGACAGCTGCATCAAACCAGCTCTGGACTGAAGACCACAACGACAACAATAAAGTATCCAAATAATTTCTCCCAGATTCACATATATCAAATTTCCTTTTCGAAAAAAAACTCAAATGCTCCATACTATGCCTCAAATAAGAATGACGTAGCGCTGTACAACTTACTGGCGAGCAAGCGAACCACAGATAAACTCGGACACAGAGTCACAGATCTTATTCACAACTCGTTCAGAGCGTTCATTCGTCTTTGTCCCAGTACAGTTAAGATGAATGATTTACAGTGGCAGAAGACATATGAAAACTTACTACTACTTACGTGTCAGTTGTCTCTATGTAGTGTTCTGAAGTAAAACGTTTTGTTTCTTCTACAAAGAGGATAAAAGTGTTTATGGAATGACTTTTTCGAAAATAATGAATCCAAGTTACTTGTACTGAGACGTGTTTGAAGCTCATGAATAGAAGTTATTTTTACTGAATGAAAATTTAAATCCATTACAAAGCTAAAAGAAATTTCTGACTTAAAGTAGTGGCATTAAGAAAACTGATATAAACTGTGAAACTTGGATTAATTTTTAAAGCAGTGGAACCTGACAGGGTATATCAGCGAGCTGAAGTTTTGATAGAAAAGTAATCACTTTTTATATTTAGTAACTGTCTAAAGTGATCACAGTTTATGCAGCTGACAATTTATGCACTTGAGAATTTTAATACGCCAACTGGAGGTAGTTGTACTCAGTGATCTTAGTGTGAACAGTTATTGTTGGTCAGCATAGTAACAAAATAAACGGAGAGAGAGAAAATTCTTTGACTCAACCGACGTAATGTCATTTTGGAGGATATTTTCTTGACCTATTAAAACCATTCAGTGTCTGCAAATCGACCGCTAGAGCGGAATGAACCTCTATAAATAATAATAATTCTAATCTTTGATTATATGTAGGTGTGGTTATAAGGAATTTCCGGAAAGTAGGTAGCGGAGTTTTGTATTGTGCAACGAAAAGAGCTACCTAGGATAAGCTCTGCCTCAGTATTATGTAAGATAGTGTTGTATAGTATACCTATATTGAGACTGCGATGCGACCTACCCTGAGCTAAACCAACATCTAGGCACACACAGGCCGGGATGACTCAATATTACAGCGCAATATCACTCGATAACCAGGATGGCGAAACCTTACGGCAGAACACGTGGATTTTCCAAAATTCTCCTCTCTGGCACCCGATGGCTCTAAAGTATATGCTCGCCATAGTTTCCACTTGTTCCTGGATGAAATTAAAACCGCCCCAAGCCCCCTGTCCACCAGTAAATGCGGCATATTCACGGACGCGGTCTCCAGCCCGTGACTCGCCCCTGTCCAAGAAGGAAGGAAACAGCCATTTCCAATGGCGTGCCCTCTCCGTTAACAGACAAGACGTCCGCCTCGACACTCCAAGCGGTCCCAGCTATCAGTCCCTCGGCCATTACACGGAGCGGTCAACAAACTGTCGCCCACAAGTCGCAAAACTGCAGTGGGCGCTCAGCCAACTACTATACTGTAGTTTTTGCACCAGCCGTAATTCTCGCCAAGCACTTCGTAGCTGTCCCCAAGCAGGATGCCCGAGGCACAATTACGAGGAAATGGGCCAAATACGCTACACTACAGGGGCAGGAATCGTTAAGTGCTCTCGCATGACTCAGTTCCATAGAAGAAGATGGTTTACTCGTGGTCTTGCCTACATTATGAATACTAACGAACATCTTCATGAGGTGTTTGGAGAAGATGCGATGGGTGTAACACAAATTACGGAGTGATTCAACAGATTCAAAAATGGCCGCACATCAGCGGAGACTGACCAGCGTTCTGGCAGGCCACAAACTGCTCAGAGTGCAGGTGTTGTTGAGAGGGTAGAAAATTGGGTGATGGTAGATCGTCGTTTGACCGTGAGGGAGATTGTCCAAGAGGTTGGAGTGAGTAATGATTTTGCACATGCAATTTTGTGTGATGATCTGAATATGCACCATGTGGCTGCGAAATTCGTGCCCAAGTTGTTGTCACCAGAACAGAAAGACCTCCGTTTTCATGTTGCACAGGACCTTCTGGACACCACCAACACTGATCCTGTGTTTCTGAACACTGTGATAACTGGAGATGAGTCATGAGTGTGTGGATACGACCCAGAAACAAAAATGACAGTCGTCACAATGGAAACATCCCGTTTCTCCAACGCCGAAGAAAGTGCCACAGGTGTCAAAAAAATCAAGGTGATGCTAACTGTCTTCTTTGATGTCCGTGGAATTGTGCATCACGAACATGCACCAGAAGGACAAACAATGACAAAGAACTACTCTCAAGATGTTCCCCGGTGATTCTGTGACGCAGTTGAATCGCGACAACGCCCCTGCACATTCACCCTACTGGATCCAACATTTCTTGGCCAAATATGGAATTACAGCCATTCGCCAACATCCCTACTCTCCAGACATGGCTCCTTGTGACTTCCGGTTTGTTCCTAAAATTTAAGACGCCACTGAAAAGATCACGTTTTGAGAATGGAGAAGAGATAATGCGGAACACGACGACAGAGGTGAACATCATTCCAAAAGAAGACTTCCAGATGTGTTTCCGTCAGTGGAAGAATCGGTGGGCTAAGTATGTGGAAGCACAAGGGGCCTACTTTGAAGTGGGTTACGATCCCAACCCTGTCAGGTAGTCGAAATACTTTTTCTGGGCAAAGGTCGGATACTTTTTAGAAAGGCCTCATACATATAACAATATGAAGTTGACAATAGAAGAAGAAAAAAATGTAACACATTCAACTATCCGAATACAACCATGACAAAAAGCATTAACAGATCTTTGACATATACCGAAAATCCACATCAACAGATGTAGTAATAAATGCAACCACAGACTACTCGTTGAATTATAAACAATCTACAGTCAGACATGTGCTGAACAGACTTAATAGGATTCCACTAAACACTATTTATAAAAGGAGCTAGCATCTACAAACAAACAGTTTTACAGATGGCTATAAACAAACACCAGTAGATAAGTTTGGGGAAAAATTAAGACTCATATGATAAAACAAACAAACCAAATCACAGGAACGCGTAAAAGCAGCATAACCACAAGAAAAATAACTAAACAAAAGCTGTTTTTAGCCTTGTTTCACAATTTGTTATTAATGTTATTAAAAAACCTAGGTTTCAGATTGTAAACCTATTTTCAAATACGGTACTGATTCCCAAAGATGATAATGCACAGATAAACATGATAAGGTATAGATAATTATCTCAATTTCGTAAGGTATCGATCCATAGCTTTATGTACAACTACATTAATGACCATTTTTAACTAATTACATACATTATTACACATTCAACAATTATATATACTACAATGAGGGAACTACAGTTATGCATCAACCAAGGCTTTTTTACTATGATGGACTGGGGCCCAAAGTTTTACTTCTACACTGGGGTTGTGATATCATCTAAAAGAGGTGAATAATTGAATTGGGTTTGCGCATTTAATAATAGCTGTGGGGATAGACACATCTGTTTTTAATATCTAAAATTTCTGATTGGTTGAGTTTTGCCCCCTTTTCCTCTGTGTGTAGGTCTTGTATATCTACTGTGTATTTGTGGTTATTGTTCAAGCAATGTTCTGCGAAGGCTAAATCAGGCTTCTTCATTATCCAGGTTCTGTGGTGTTCTTTAAGCCTGGTATATTTTGACCTCCCCACCTCTCCAATGTAGGAAGACTGGGACTCACGGCATCTGATTATATCAACCCCACTTTTTGTGACAGCTGCTTGTTTGTCTTTTGCATTGAACAAGAAACTACCTATTGTCTGATTAAACGAGCAAACCTAATTCAATTATTCACCTTGTTTAAATGTGATCACAACCCCATGATAGCAGCAAAACTCTGGGCCCCAGCCCATCATAGTCAAAATATCGTGGTTGATGCATAACTTTAGTCTGGTAATTGTAGTACATATAATTGGTGTATGTGTAATAATGTATGTAATTTGTTAAAATTGGTCATTAATGTATTTTTACGTTAAGCTACGGGTCGATAACTTAAGAAGTTAAGATGATTATCTTTACTTTATCATCATGTTTATCTGTGCATTATTATCTTTGGGAATCAGCAACATACATAAAATTGGGTTTATAATCCGAAACCTAGGTTGTGTAATAACATTAATAATAAATTGTGAAACAAGGCTAAAAACAGTGTTTGTTTAGTTAATTTACAATGCTTCACCATCAACCCACAGTTGATTGAATTAAAACTGTTTGAAGAAAATCTATGACAGTGACTTGCCACCATAAATTCATATGCAGAACAGATAACATATCGAAAATAGGAGATGTAAACATTGCCTACAAAACAAATAACTCAGTACAGTGACACATCCATAAAGTGAAACCAAAACCACCCTTTCCCTGCACCTCACTCTCAGTCCAATTATTCTGCATTCACTGCTCGTTCATCTTTCCCCTATTACGCCATACCCCCCCCCCCAGCCACCAAGAGAAAGTCATTTAGGTATTTATCTCTATCATTATTCTCATCCTCTTACAATGTAAATAAGTACTTAGTATCATAATTAAACCAGACAACACGCATTTGACGCATCGCAGAGGAATTATATCGAAGGAAAATCTATTGATAAAGGTGGTAGACCAACGGAAAACATAAGAGACTTTTTTTAGCCGAGAGATACAAGGAAATTGTAGTATGTTGTGTTTATAGCCAAGATATGCGTGGTTCGGCAAACACAGTGTCAAACACAGGAATTCCTCAAATACGTGCAAGCAGACAGCGTTTGGTGTTGTGAGCGAAAACCAAGCTTAAACTACCGTAAGTAAAATCAACGTCTTTTATAATGAACTGTTTTTCGACCTAGAAGCAAGATAAATTGTAAATTACAATGATGAATTTTATTTCCATGAAACAAAACGCGTTTGGTGATGAAAATAAACATTCTCATTTAATCGCAAAGACTGATTTAGAATTCCTTCAACAATTATAAAGCAACTACAGACCATATGGCCACACAAATGAAAAAAATTATACTACAAATGTTGTCAAATCAGTTACAGACAAAATATAAGAACTGCTGGAGTTTGAAGATTTTGAACTCTGCATTTAGCGATAATGTACCATGTGAATTTTACAGGTGGCAGACACATTCATATCTTTTCCACTTGCCAAACACAGGGTCAAAGGGACTGTTGAAAGCCCTTGAGATTAACAATCACTAGGCTCTCCATCCCTATTTAATATCAAGCCATTAATGTCAGCCTAGTACTTTCTATCTGTGGGACCTCATGAATTTTAACGTCCTTAGTTTTCTACTCTTGCAATTCTGTCGGCCTCATCTTAGTCCTGCACTGTATTTTTGAATTTGAACACAGCCTTGAATAAGAGTTCTCAGCTTCTCACCACCAACGACACACTTCACATGAAAGGATATGGAAAAAGGGAAAGAATGAAGGCTGAAGGGAGAGAATAATATACAATGGGTAACGTATTACGCTGTCTGATATTCTCAGAAAACATTTAAATTTGTATTAGATCTTAACGAATGTCACGTTTTTAGAAAAGGTTTTGTTAATGTGGTCAATCTATATTTTATGTCCTGTGTACTCTTTTACAACTTTTATTGTTTCATTTCATAACGTAACTTCCTCGGCGTCACCTAAATTAATTCAAATAAATCCCATTACCGTTGTCAGGCTTTCGTTAGTATTACTCTTCATTCCAAGACACTGTCTATTCCTTTCACTTATCTTCCGAGGCCATTTCTGACAGTATTATGGCATCATATAAAGATCCAAAATTTTAATTTATTCTCCATGAAATTTAAGAAAATTTTTTCGTTTTCTTCACAGTTTCCTTACTACACAGATAGGATAATATCTGAGATATTCTGCAACCTTCACTCGTTTCTCGTCTACTGCCTCCCTTTCATGTACTGTGACTCTTGTAAGTGCAGTCTGGCTTCTGTACAAGTTGTAGTTCCGCCACCTATATTCTGTTCCTGCTGCTTTCAGTAGTTCAAGCAGTCTATTCTAGTTCACTCGACTTTAAAGTAGTATGACAATCACAGGTATTTATCAGAGTCAAGATATTTCTTACTGCAAGTGGCCCCTGGCAGCGGGAAAAACGGCATCTTGTCGGAGGCAACTCGAAGCGTGGTGTTGTCGGTAGTCGAAAGGCTTTTCAGCCTGCTGCTTTGGTATGCGCCAGCAGGGCCCGCCAGTATCAACGGCTCGGAAGCTCTGCATATGCGACCGGCATCACATGAAGGCTCTCACGTCGCAGCGCAACGAAAAAAAAGAAAGAAAAAAGAAATTGTATTGAGCGCAGCCTGCTGGAAATTGTGTCGTGTGTAGCATGCTGAAATATTGTCGAATTGACGCAGCTTCTATGACGTATACGATACAGTAAGGACTTCTTTTGAAGTTAATCACATAGCAAACGCAAAAATATCCAGTTTCAAACTCGAAGTAGAATCTGGATTTCCTGTATCCGTAAACCAAGAGTAAACTAGCACACAACTGTAAATCGCAAGACGATCGTGATGTAAAAAAGCGATTCATGTTAGCACTCTCCGATGACCTATAATTTAAACAAATATCGACTGATTTTCCACATAGAAAAAGACCAGATTTAGAACGATTTCCACCATTGAAGAAAAAATAAAGAAGTATTGGCCATTCAAAACCGGAATATGATGAACTTAGATAAAACAAAGGAACAAGCCACAGCATTTTAAAAATTTGAAATCAGTTAGAGGTCAGACCTTACCGACTGATCTCAACTACCGTGGAGAGCATATCTGGAACACCGCATAAAGAGTACTTGCAGCGGCGAGCGTACTGGCAGTAAGTTGCACGGGCGATGAGTGACTCCACGGACAATGCTAATGAGGCGGGCTACAGCATTTGTGGTAGCGGAGCAGACGACAGCAGCGCAGGCGAAACCGGCTAAACATAGAATAGGGACTAAATGTATACTCACGAAAGTTTCTCGAAAACAAGGGTTCATTAGAAAGTAATACTGCAAGACAAATGTAGAAGCAGAGGGCAGCACACTCTGCTTTGTAGAGTAACCTAACCTAGATGATGAACCACACCATCTGAGGGCGAAAGGCTGTCCTTTTGAGGTACTCGTTTGAAGACAGAATCGGTAATGGCGTTCTTTAAAATGTAAACCAATTACCTGTTTCCATTTCCCAAACAATTAATTTAAAGTATTTCAGTTTCATAATTAGGTATAAGTTTCCAAGTATTTAAAGCTATAACTACCTTACAACTTTGTTAAAATACTAAGAAATCAAATAAATATCACATTATATAAGTATAGCTTTGGAACATACGTAAGTAGCGTTTTTACTTAAGTTTAATAAACAAAGCAAATACGCTTAACAGACATTTTGGTCATCAGTTATATATTCTCCTTCACTACTTACAACGGTCTGCTAACGCTGAGATAACTTTACTATTCCGCGACTTTAATTATCTCGTGGTTTTGAGACGCGTCGCGCCATTTTCATTCAGAAACGAAATTGCTTGAAGCTTATTCGATAGAGAGCTAAGAAGGCGAAAATCTGAGGGTGTAAGATCAGGTAAATTAGGTGGGTGTGGAATGACTTGCCTACCCAACACCTGCATAGTGTTTGTTGTCAGACCAGCAGAATGCGGGCAGGCGTTATCGTGGAGCAGCATCACTTCACGCAGTCCTCCTGGTCATTGTTCGTCCCAGTTTCTGACAATAAGTGTCAACAGTACGGTTACACCTCGAGGAAGCAATTCGTCGTACATCACACCGTCAGTGTTCCACCAGTAGCATAACATTATTAAAGAAATTGTTCAAATGGCTCTGAGCACTATGGGACTTAACTGCTAGAACTTGTAATGTTGTTGCTTAATTTGTTCTGATTGGGGTGCTAATATTCAAGATAATAAAAGCTGGTTAAAAGCTGTGAGCTATCTGGGGAAGTTAACCTTGCATTACTGAGCAACTGTTTCACCAGGTATCCAGTCTAGCTTACCACATTCCCAACCAGACTAACATTAATTATAATATTTTAATAGTCATACGACAACCGGTGATATATATATATATATATATATATATATATATATATATATATATAAGAGAATTTAAATAAAAAGAAATGAATCAGTTTATATTTGGATAATTATTTTAACATTGATCATTGAAACTTCAGCATATTAAACTTGATTCTTAACTAAACCGGTGCCTTATTTAGGATTGTGAAAATGTGAGTCTGTAATCTTACGGAACACTTCAAATATGGAGCCAACATTGGGATACTGCATTCATAAAATAACACACGAATAACGTTGAAACATATGCAAGAGGAAATTAACCACAACCAACCGATTCAATTTTCACCCAAATAAGTTACGTTCGTAGCGCAATCCTGTCTGTCATGTAATTACCACACACTGGTATACTAAATTCATACAAACTCTCTGTGAAATCTTCCCAAAAAGAATAGCTGAGGGCTATTTCGATGATTACACCACATGCTTCACGTGGTCAATTTGGTTTACACAAAGAGTGTAACTCCACAATAATTTTCATAATTAAAATAAATTAGATCGAAAAGCAATTTACAAAAGAAAAACCTCGAACTGGCTACTATCGTCTTACTATTAACCTGATGGGTCAAACAATTGTATAAGCACGTGGTACTGGTCTCACAAAGTACACCCCACGTGGGTTGAACATAAGAGAAGTTGTTTTATTGAAAAATGTTGTCAAGACAAGACGTTATAATCTCACGCACATTCGCATTTAAGATTGATGTTCTTAGTTAGAGTTACTGATCAACACGTGGTTCCACTTTACTCACAAAGTAGTGACAAAGCAACTACCGGAAGATATTCTGGACTTCACACTCGAATTACACTGCGTTGCAATTTAAGATGACATTAGATATTTTAGAGCTAAACCTGAAATAGAGGTGATTAAATTTTCAGTTAGGCTGACTTAAGAAATCCATTGTCCTACGGACTTAGCAGACACGTGCTTAGCTGGAGATCTTACCACTTCAGACGCTCGCCATGGACAGACTGACCTGGGCCCTTACCGAGCGTGCTTAACAGATACAAACGGAAGTGACCAGAGAGGCAGCTTCCTATACCAACATGACAAGGGACGGACAGGACCATACTAAGAATAGAAACCTATCTGCTTTTAGAAAGCGTAGCTACCTGTTCCGACGTTGGTCCTACTGTTCTCTAGCAGACAGGCTTGTCTGCTACCATCAAGGACGCAACTAGAAATACATTTGCTCTTTCATCCTCTAACACAGAAGGGAAGGGGGATGACCGTATCTTATCATAAACAGTATATAAAAGAAAGCGGATTTAGGTTCTGTATGAGACTGTGTGACATGAATTACATATAAACTGTGTTTTAATGTGTAGTAGTGTGACCGATCGTTCTTGTTTATGTGTAAAAGTAACACGTTCCACAGCTCAGTCTCCTCCCAGATAGTCAGAAACACCACAGTAAATTTAGAAGAGGAATTTATGCCGTAAATGACAACATATTTAAGAAATTAACATGGAAGGAATCCAACAGAGACCTTTCAAACTACTTAAACCTAACTAACCTAAGGACATCACAAACATCCATGCCCGAGGCAGGATTCGAACCTGCGACCGTAGCGGTGGCGTGGTTCCAGACTGTAGCGCCTAGAACTGCTCGGCCACCCCGGCCGGCATATCATTATCTCTCACGGTAGCGCACAGATCTTTGTTTGGGGAGTTTCTGCTTTGTTTGGGCTCAACCATTCCTTTCTTTTCCTTATGATGCCATAATAGTACCATTTCTCGTCACTAGTAACGATACAGGACAGAAATAGCATTGTTCACGATCCAATTGATAACTAGCAAGCGAGGTGCACGAATGGCCGCCCGCTGAGTTTGCGATTTTGGCTTAGAGCACGTGGTACCCATAATGTGGCACAATGGTGGAATCACTATAGTTCATGACATTTGGCAGTTCTGGAATACACGTACGTAGATTATGTATTAATGCATTTAAACGATCTTCATCAATCTCCGATGGTCTTCCTGAACGTGGAGAGTCACTGAAGTCAAAACGATTCTAAAAGAGAAAATCAATTTGTTGCCGTGCCCTGTCCCATGGCATTATCCCCGTACTCGGCGCAAATATTTTTGGCTCCTTTTGTTGATGTCATCCATCTACTGAACTCAAGCAGAAAGATATATCATAAATGTTGCGATTTCTCCACTTGGCACTCCATTTACTAGCTTCCACAGCTCCACTCACTATCTCCAAATGACAAAACGTCAATATGTTAACTCAGATATTAATAGTTAATTAGAAATCAAAAATGGCAATCGATAAATAAACCCATAGCAGCTGGAATACCAACAAGCAAAATAAGTACTCAGTAGCGGCTGATTTAGTTCTGAGGTACGGAGCGGCATTGTGTTTGCTTTCTTCAAAGTACGTAAACACTTACTGGTTAAGTGTTCCATATGCTTTTGAAAGCATTCCAGAGTGTGAATTTTCCCTCCTTTCACTTTTTCTCCTCGTTTGCTCAGTTTCTGCTCTGTTTGATTCGAAAGTAATTTTTGCCAACGTTTACCACACGTAAAATTTCGCCGCCGTATGCGGCTGCCTACTCCTGCTTAATGGCAGAAACGCTCCCGATCAGAGTAATAGCTATGGCGTCAGATAAATTCGACGTGCTTTGAAGCAGAAGCTCTACACCCCAGCAAATAAAATACAACGAGAAGAATAAGACAATGCCATATCTGGCCACAGCCCGCAACGTGTCGAACAAAGCCAGCAAAACTCTGTCTTCATACAACATTAAATACGTTATCCACCCACCTCGGAAAACGTGTGCCCTATTAGGTGCGATGAAAGATGAGTTGCGTTTCTGTGAATCGGGTTCTATCCCACGCAAACGTGGCAAGTTATACATCGGACAAACTATGTGGATAGTTGGAGAGAGATGCCAGGAGCGGAGCAGACGCGTTGATCTTAAGCAACAATCAAAATCTGCGTTTGTAGACCGTTTCATGGCTACTGGAGGTTCAAAGAAGTGTGAAGAAACAGATATGATTAGACTGACCTCGTCGTTTTGGGATTGGGACCTAGAGGTGGGTTCCTCTACGAGAAGTGGCCCATGACCTGATCAACGGTGACACTCACTCACTATAAATCGTGGGATACAGCCCTCATGAATTAATCGAGATATAAGTCTACCACCAAAAACAGCTTGAAAAATAAGACCATTATTCCTAAACGTTACAGTGTCGTCCGGGGGGCGACTTCCACGACCGACGGGGGCAGCATTAGCACTGAAGGACCACAGTTCGCTCCCAGCTTTCGGTGGTCGCGTCCTACCGCCATTCCATCCACGCGGCCAGCTGCCGGGTAGTGGGGGAAGGACTGTGGAGCGATAAGAGTATAAGGGCGGCGCGATGTAAGGAAGACGCTCGTTCTGCGTGTATCACCTGAATATGATGGCAAGGTACGGTGCCGAAATGGGGTGTTAAGTAAGCGACTGCACCCAATTGAGCAACGGATAGCAATACAAATCTGGAAAATATTAAAACTTTATTTTTGTGGAGGACCACAGACTATGTATTTTGAGAATGACGACATTATCCAAGTAGACTGCAATCTTTTTATTGTCTGTGTGTTTTTTTTTTCTTAATTTGATGCTATTATTTGTTTATTATCTCTGCAATTAGTCAATTTTAGCGATGGCTCATTCTGAGGCAACTGTAATACATTTATAGAATATTGACATTGATTTATACATTAACTGCCTAGCAGCAGTCGTATATACATATAGGTACTTCCTTACGCAAGTTATTTACGTATTTTAGGGTTTATTTCACATTTTACTACATCGCTAGTACATGTGGATTGGTGTACATCTTATTTCCGTGCGTATGTGGTACAAAAGTAACATAATAGTGTACAAGATTACGTCAATTAGTCGACAAAGAGAGAGAGAGACAGAGAGAGGACGCAAACGTGCAGCAGGGCACGGGATGCGCCAGCCTCGTATTACGGAAGAGAGAAAACAGCTGTGTGAGAAATCAGAGCATCGTCTGTCTTCAAAGGAGGCCAGTAGGATTGTGCAAGACGCGAGCACACGCAACACACACGCTGCCATATCTTAGTTGAGGCACAGCTGTTATGGTGTGACCAAAGATTTTTAGAGTTCCACCTGTGGATGGTCGATAACTTTAAGTAAGCCACGGACATAATATTCAGTGGCATATTATATACATTGTTCTCATATGTGATATCTTATTAAAACCATAAGACTGAAACTCATACGCCATACTACATATACTATTCGAATTTACAGTACAAACTACGATCTAAGAAGATTATCTCGCTCCTCTCAATGAGTAGTTCCAGTCAGTGTTTGAAATAAAATGTTAATGGTGTAGTAACAAATGCTTACAGGTATAAAAAATTCTTTTAAGGTCTGTACGTCATGTGGTGTATTAGTATTGTAACGGCACCACCCTTTAAGATAGGATAAAGTTAGATTCGGTGCAATATTTCTGAGCACATAAGTTACAGCCAGGCACCGGTCTGTTGACAGTAAGTTATGCTTACCAAGTGGTTGCGAAGTAGAATGGAAGCCACAGGGTCGTCGAAACACTGAAAAGAGTAAGCGCAGCAGTTTGCATGGTGCAAGTTACAGGCAGAAGGGGCGCTCTTGCCCAACTTAGGTGGTATGAGTGCACGACTTGGAGCGAAGGGTTAGGAAAACAGAGGGCACAGCCGCGTATAAATAGGTGATGGTTTTCAAACGAGGGTATTCAAGTGTGGCAGCTCTCCTGGACGGATCGGCATGACACACCACCGGCTACATGCAGCAGCAGATGGCGCGCCAGCATTCCAGTCCATGGCGGGTCGCTGGTTCGACCCTCAGCCAACCATCATATGGTCAGTAGCCAGCCAGCGCCGGGGCACTCGATGGGTCGCTACCACGGGCAGTCTTGTTGGTCCTAACGCACACCAGAGGCATCCCGAGGTGACGGCAGCAGATTTGGCTCTCGTATTGCAGGCACTTGTTGTCGCCCATGATCTTAACCACAATGGTAAAGAATCACACAGCGAGCCGCCCTGCAGCTCCCATCGAGCTGCGCTGAGGCAATGGGGATGAAGGCCACTGAGTTGGCTGCCGGCATATTCTGACATCACAGCCTTACATGGCTGGCACGCCGCAGTACGTTGCACTGGTCGCCGAGGTAGCCTTTCTGCACCAAACTGTTTTGCAGACAGCGAAGTGGCGTCTTCAGAATGGCAGGTCCCTGTAATGGAGACAGACGCAGCACTGTAGCTGGGAATAATAAAACACTGCAAGATCACGGCCCAGTTTTAATATGGTGCATCCTGACAGTTTTCATCCAAGTCCAACATTCCTCCACCACACACCACTATCTACATTGGGCAGTGACAACTACATTTGGTGTCAGAATAGTTGGTGTCGTCTGCACAGTATGAAGTTTGAGCCCGCCGCCTGCATTACAGTCATAAAATGTGGTGAGTGTTGACCAGTTTTTCTTTTTGAGTGTTGGACGTTTTCTTTCTTTGCATTGTCAGAGTAAATGTTAGTTTGTTTTGGGGCAGTCAGATTTGTGTGGAATTTAGTGACTTTTGTATTGGGTTAAGTGTGATGTTTTATTTATCTCCCTCTATTACATAATCAGATGAAACGTAAGATGAGATACTGAGCTGTAGGACGTCAGTTTATTTTTGTAGTTCAATATTTTGTTTCTGTGGGATTTTATAGGTTGAAATGGGACTAACTGGGAACGAAATCAGTACAATGGCAGAGTCACGGACGCAATGTGTGTCAGAACCAAAAGCAGTATGGATTTTGTAGGAAAATGTAGCACAAGTGACAGAAGACAATACGAAGCTGAGAAATGAATTAACATCAAGGAGTGAGTGGGAAGCCGCATCTGATCAGTCGTTGTTGCCTAGGGTGCTGCAGCAGGAGATTGTCTAGTGAACAGTTGTTACATGTAGCCAAGAATAGATTAACGGGTGAAGCGAAGACATATGTAAGGTGTTCTCTTGCCTTTAGGAAGGCAGGACTGTTTAAGAAGTTGAAGGGAGGGCTTTTACAGAGGTTCAAGAAACAGAATAGCGCCTGCTACTTTAGGGAAAGGTTGAGTACAATGACTAAGAGACAGGGGGGGATGATAGAGAAATTTGAGGACAATAAGAGAAAGTAACGAGTATAATTACGAGTTGGGTCAGAGCGATGAAGTGAATGGTGTTCTGTTGCAGGAGGCTGAGCACTTGATGTGTTGTTAAGGGGGGTTACCGGCGCATATCGAGCGGAAAATGCATGAAGGGTCTCTGAAGGATCTGTATTCGGCCATACAGCAGATATAAAATGGGTATACAATGTTATGAGTGTGGTCGTGCAGGACATGTGCTGAGGCAGTGTACCCAGTCACCGAGGAACAGGGGAAGGAGTGGAAATCAGCAGTGTGTAGGATGGAGCAGTGGAGTTAGTAGAGGTGGGCAATCGTTAAAAGGCAGAGGGGGGCCAAGACCCACCTAAGGGAGTTCCCATTTTATTTCAGTGCTACAAATATGTATGTAGGGGTGGAACGTTCAGTAGTAGGATCCATAGGAACTAAAAACTTTAAGATTTTTGGCGCAAGTATTAGTCGTTACTAAGAGTTTAATCGGATGAAGGAAGCTAGACCCACCACGTTATAGGTTGCGTGGAGTGGGGGATAAGGTGGCCACACGTTTGGGGTCAGTGCCGGTTGACTTTAGCATAGGTAGAGTCTGATTTGATGCATGCATGGAGGTAGGGTAGTACCATGGGTAAGGGAGGGCTACGACATGATCCTAGGAGTACATTTCTTGCATCAACATCATGCCAAAATTGATCTTGGACAACGAACTGTGGAACGTGGTGGAACGTTATTTCACCTAGGGAAAACTGTAGCCGATGCAGAGGTGTCGTGAGGAGCGCTCAACGTAATTAACAAACCAATTGAGCTGTACACATTAGCATTAAAGCTTAATTCGCACGAGTGTGTGTCTAGCGGCACCGGGAACTCGCTTTGGGTAAGTGTAGAGTCAAGTCTACCTGTGTGTATGGTATGTGTTATTGAACCATTGGAGGATAATGAAGTTTTGGACCCATTAGGTTGTTTTGTGAAAAGTAGTATTGTACCCATACAAGAGGGAAATTATGGGCTAGCAGTCCCCGTGAACATGGATAATTTAGCGCTGAAGACGAGAATTTGTGAAAATGAGCTTTAGTAGCGAATTTGGATGTACGAGATCACGAAGACTGGTGTTCAAGAGGTAGGCGTAGCGAACAACCACTACCTGCCGATAGAACTGCATTGCATAACAAAGTTAAGCATCTGAAAGGAGGAGAAAAAGAGCATACGGAAGAACTGTTGTGGGAATTTAAGGATTTGATTTTTCCGTGAGGGCCGTTACCAGCAACTCCATCAGTTCAACATAGGATACCAACAGGGAACGAAGTACCTGTTCACCATAAACCATACAGGATACCGAGTATTTGGAGCCGATTGCGAGAGGATTTCATTGATCAGCAGCTTGTGGATCGTATTATAGAACATAGTAATAGTTGCTGGGGATCGGGCATTGTCGTTGTGCCTAAAAAATCTATGGATGGAACTAAGAAATACAGGTTCTGTTGAGACTACCGATACCTCATTAATAAGACAGTAACGGACGCATACCGCCCTCCACAAACATTCGGAGACTTTGGATCACATAGGAAAGTGCCAGTACATTTCTAGGAGGGATTTGATGAGTGGTTATCATCAGATAGAGGCAGCTACAGAGGATCGTCCAAGACGTCCTTTCTCTACTCCTGGAGGACATTACCAGTACATTAGAATGTCATTCGGTTTGAAAAACGCTCCGGCAACATTTCAGAGGTTGCTAGACAGTGTGTTAAGGGGTCTGAAGTCACGGCTGTGTCTTGTCTATTTAGATGACATTATAGTGTTTTCAAGTAGTATGGAGCAGCATAGACAGCGGTTAAGAGAAGTCTTTATGAGAGCCGCTCGTTTGACGATGAGCCTTGAGAACTGCCGGCCGAAGTGGCCGCGCGGTTCTGGCGCTGCAGTCTGGAACCGCGAGACCGCTACGGTCGCAGGTTCGAATCCTGCCTCGGGCATGGATGTGTGTGATGTCCTTAGGTTAGTTAGGTTTAACTAGTTCTAAGTTCTAGGGGACTGATGACCTCAGCAGTTGAGTCCCATAGTGCTCAGAGCCATTTGAACCTTGAGAACTGTCGTTTTGCATTGCAAGAAATCAAATATTTAGGTCATATCATCAGTAAGGACGGAGTGTGAACAGATCTGAGGATGGTACAGGCTGTAAGGGATTTTTGGGAGCCGAAAACAGTTTAGGAAGTGCAATCATTCGTCGGAATTCGCAATTTCGCAATTTCAAACGAAAGTTCATGAAGGGTCTTGCAGATTTAGCACAGCCATTTACGCGATTATTACGGAAGGGTGTGGAATTTGAATGGACAGAAGAGTATCAGAAAGAGTTTGAAAAACTACAAGAAGTGTTAGCATCAAGTCCGGTTCTTGTGTTTCCAGATTTAGAAAAGGAATTTATTCTATCATGTGATGCATCGAATCAAGCATTATGATGTATTCTTAGACAGGAATGTGATACGAAAGAACATCCTGTAGCCCATGCATCTAGGCAGTTGAATGCAGCAGAGAGGAATTACTCAAAACAGAGAGGGAGATGCTTGGCGTAGCCTATGGAATCACATATTTTAAATGTTATTTATATGGGACAAGATTTCGGGTAGTGACAGATCATGCTGCATTGAAGTGGTAGTTGGCATGAGGCTGTGAGGCTTAGTGAATTTGACCACGATGTGGTGCACATGCCGGGGAAGAAGCACGGTAATGCAGGTGCACTGAGTAGAAAGGTGGAAAAATAAGAAATCATAGGTTATGACCCAGCAGTATGGCATGAATTACAGGACGCTGACGATGATTGTAAATTGTATCGGCACAGCCACAGTTTAATATGAACGACGGTCTTCTGTGCAGGGAAACGAAGTCAGGGCCAAGGGTAGTAGTGCCAGTAAAGCTGAGAGATGAGGTGTTAAAAGAAGCACATGATCACGTGTTATCTGGTCATGGTGGGAGTAGAGCGACGAATAGGAGTGTGGCGGAGAGGTATTGGTGGAGAGGTAAGAAAGTAGATGTGGATCAGTATGTCAAGAATTGTATCCCATGTGCATATAAAGTAGATTTGGATCGGAAACGGATACAGCTACAACGATTACCAGAACGACATGTCCATTTTCTATGTTGGGAATTGATTTCTTAGGACCTTTTAGACGAACACCAACATGGAACAGATTCGTTCTCACAATAATAGACCATTTTTTGAGGTATCTGGAGACGGTAGCTATGCTAAATCAACAGTCAGGAATGGTCGCACAAGTGTTAATAAACAACTGGATTTAGAAGTTTGGTATACCGGAGACAATAATTACTGAACAAGGGACCAACTTCATGTCGTATTTAATGAAGGAACTGTGTAAAGTGTTGAACATAAAGAAGCTGAGGACGAGCACATTGCGTCCACAGGCGAACGGAAGGAGAGAACAGGTACACAGAACAATCGGGAAGATGGTGAGCTTTTATGTGGAATCTCATCAGCGTCAGTGGGACGAGATTTGATGTATATTGACGCGCATACAATGCAAAAATCCATACCAATAACGGTTTGTCTCCGCTTGAGTTAGTGTATTGGCGAAAAATGCCTTCAAAACACCGCGGCTCTACATGGCCGGCATGTCGCAGTACATTGCATGGGTCGCTTAGGTAACACTTCAGTGCCAAGCTGCTTTGCAGAATGTGAAGTGGAGTCCTCGGCATCGCGGGACCCCGGGACGCAGACACATGTGGCGCTGTAGCTGGGAATAACAAAACACTTGAAGGTCACGGCCAAGTTTTAATATGGCGCATCCTGACAGTTTCCATCCACGTCCAACATTCCTCCACCGCACGCCAACATCTACATTTGGCAGTGACAGAAACAGTGTGTGCCGGCCAATTTCACTATATGTTTTAAACAGTGTTATAAAAAAATGGAAAACAGAATTCGATTACGCCATGTAGGTATAGTTGTTTCGACAATATATTACAGTGCTGATGTTGCAACTTACAAGTGTTTTGTGAAGTAGAAAGGATTTATTTCTGCTTACCTACATAGGGCATCTAACTTGCTACCACTTGATGCGATACAGAACATACAGTTAATGAACAGACTACAGCCTACTTGGACCACGTTTTCATTCTCAAAATCAAAGTATTCTTTTTTGCCCATCGGTTACGAATATTGCATACGACTGCAGCATATTGATCACAATAAACAACGCTCATCTTTAGTTCTAATTCTATGGATTCAGTATACAGTTGTTGCTTACATGTGTGACTACGAACTGGTTGAGATCACTGATACAGTGAGGCAGTGGGCAATGGAAGCGATGCTATAGACTTTCAGAGTGTCAGTCTCACAGCTGGAGGTCTGCTAATGTGTGACAATATCCCATGTTTCCAGTATAGTGGAGCTTCAGTACATCTCAGTTCTGGTGGATCAGCGCTACTGTATGTGAACTTCGTGGAATATTGGAAGAGTCAAGCTATACCTGCTGCTTCATCAGTGCAGTGGCTTTATTAAAATCCAATTAATTTCTTTGT
The DNA here is from genome assembly GCF_021461385.2 of Schistocerca piceifrons. Classification (NCBI taxonomy): domain Eukaryota; kingdom Metazoa; phylum Arthropoda; class Insecta; order Orthoptera; family Acrididae; genus Schistocerca; species Schistocerca piceifrons. Next base: position 547,259,073 of record NC_060140.1, read on the forward strand.
TTGAGGTTATGGCAACTCTTTGGTACCATTTAGGCTTTATATATCCTTCTTATCTGAAGTTTTAGTCCCCTCAATGTAGTTCAGAATACTAGAGAATTTGCACAAAACGTAACTTATTCAAAAAAAACTGGAATATGTGTGGTCCAGATAGCCATCTAAGCTGGAGAAAGCCATGTCTTCAAAAGTGTTTCACTTTATAGAACACTCAGTCCGTTATGTGATCTGAATATGCATTATCTCTCAAGTATAATTTTGGCTGACAGTGTGATTCTAGACCACGGAACGCTCATTACTTCATATAAAATTTACAATATTTGTGAATATTGCTGTCTGCCGTTGAAACTAAACATCTGGCACAAAATGTAATCCGAGGTAAAAATTACAAATGACAGCTGCACAAACCAAACAGAAGCGGTAATGTACTGTTTGTAAATTAAACATTCACAAAATTTCGACTATTTTATCATAAGAAACAAATAAGTGCAACTGACGATGATACAACCGTGGCGAAACATGTTTTGGTAAAGATAAATCAAAAGTTCCATGTATATTTTCAGTATGCTGAGTACTGTGGAACAACAACTCATTTTAGATAGTGATTCAAAAAGAATTATCCAGGGTTGCAACTAAATTGGATGTTTATTTAGTTGGTGAGAGGTTTCGGGCTATACCCATTCTCAAACCAACCAATGTCTGCCAAGTAACATGTCCGTCCAAAACAGCAGTAAATGAAGTGGGCATATATATGTATGTTCCAACTAATATTCGTTACTTTTGCTCTTATTGAAAGGCAGATCGGTTAATAATTAGCAAATTTGCTGGTCATTGTGGCCGAGCGGTTCTAGACGCTTCAGTCTGGAACCGCACGACCGCTACGGGCCGGCCGGGGTGGCCGAGCGGTTCTAGGCGCTATAGTATGGAACCGCGCGACCGTTACGGTCGCAGGTTCGAATCCTGCCTCGGGCATGGATGTGTGTGATGTCCTTAGGTTAGTTAGGTTTAAGTAGTTCTAAGTTCTAGGGGACTGATGACCTCAGGTGTTAAGTCCCATAGTGCTCAGAGCCATTTGAACCATTTGAACCGCTACGCCCGCAGGTTCGAATCCTGCCTCGGGCATGAACTTGTGTTGTCCTGAGGTTAGTTGGGTTTAAGTAGTTATAAGTTCTAGGAGACAGATGACCTCGATGTTAAGTCCCATAGTGCTCAGAGCCATTTGAACCATTTTTGAATTAGCCTACTTCTGGCGAATATATTGAAGGCGGACAACAGTACTTTAAGCAGTCAGAATGTCAAAAGAAAACGAATTATTTCCTGTTAACTTTCGTCACTGGAGTTGTATTGAAATTGAACCAATGACGGAAAAAAATTCTAAAATGTACGTTGCTTTCAAGAAGTTCGCGTTTCAATTACAAATTTCGGCTCTTTTATTTCTATTAAATTATAGACCATTACTAACAATTTCAGATTGCAAAAGAAATGTGCAGCTGTTACTTTGGTGTAAATGTTACTCGATCAAAAATACTGAAATTAGAAGAAACGAAGGCACGAGGGAATGTTAAGGCCTTACTTCCCATCGACGACGATGTCCTTAGCTGCACTCACAGATCCGAATAATTAGAACTAAGATTCCGGTGTGTCTAAAAAAGGAATTTGCGAGTAGTGCGTATTAGCAGTACTGAGTTAAGGTAGAAAGGCGTGGAATTCAATGAGAAAACCGAAAAGTGAGGATTTCTCAATCAGAAAGTACTAGCAGAAACAGAAAAGTTATAAGACATGAGAATGTAGTGAAAAAATTGTGGACGTACAATGTGGAATACACAACGAACTGAAGATGGACCAATAACCTTTTTCTACTAGCAGATAATTAATACCCGACACGAAGATCTAAAAATTGCGATATTAGATAACACCACGGTATCAATACAAAGTAAAAAATATATTTTATTTTAACTTTTCAACGTATTTTTATTTTTACTGCCCGCTAGTAGCATGCAGAACTGACTAAGAGTTTTCAGACTTTAAGAGTTTGGTACAGATTTCTTTTTTACCTGATTTACAAACTAAAATGGCCATAGGATGGACTAAATCTGTTACGATTGTTATTATAATTTAAATACGATTGCGTATAACACAATTACTCTCTCCGTAGAATGTCGTTTTTGTGCACAGTGTAACCCTCCCATGAAGAGATTTTTTTCTGTTCTAACAGACTCTCTATCCGTAATGGCTTTCCGGAAATTGTGTGCTCATTTTCGAACTTTTGATTCTGGGAAAGAGACATAAAGTAACGAAGACATCGAGGTCTTCATCTTGTCCGCAACCTCGATCGCAGATATGTGTGTAAGTGAATGCTAGGCTTATGAACTTAAATGATATCGATACATACTCAGGCGATACGGGCAACCTAACTTTACTAGGCAAAACGTCTCATGGGCTCTTTCACCAACACAATAACGATTCTCCCTCATTCCATATTTTGAGTTTTCCCCTGCTCTGTGGGCAATGGTGAGTTGTCTTTGTATATGAAAATTTAGGAAGTTGACAATATGTTTTTTTAAGTTCCTCAGAAAATACCGAGCAGCACAAAGTATTCTGTTTGTTAAACCGTCTTTTTCTGTGGCAGGATGGAGATAGCTTTTGTTAAAAATAATCTGTAAACGCTTTCGAGTGCAAAATCCCCGTTACCGCCGTTAAGATGTCATATCTCACGGAAACTTGCTGCAGAGTTATTAAACCATTGGAAAATGTAAGCTCGGGCGCATTCCATTCGACACCAAATTAGAGCGCCAGAAGTCTCACGTCCCGCAACCGCTCTCTCGAATTACCAGCGCATTTCCGTCCGACAGCATGAAAAGTACTTTCTGCTAATGGAATCCACGAGAACTCCGACTGTGCCTGAGAATGAAAGGGACTGTAGGAGCTCAAGAGCAAAAAGAGCGGCTCGTAGAGTATTGCTCAATTCATCCCATTCGAGTTATCGACTCATATGTAAGCAGATGTCTGACATTCTGAGGCACTTAGCTCTATAAACGCATACATTTCGAAGATCATAACTTCGTGAGTTGTTCCTTAGAGAGCAAGCACAAAACACCTGTTACATTCCAACAAGTTCAATGCAACGATTCGTTTCTAGCAAATTATGATTCACCCTGCTTATTATGGAAAGTACATCCTTGTAAGAAGATATATAGGACATTTTCAGCTCTACAAATATTGAAGTAATATCTCTTTTCAACGAAGAATTACTTTGTCTATTAAGGAGATGTACCTATCCTGAAACTTGAAAATTCCTGGCAGATTAAAACTGTGTGCCGGACCGAGACTCGAACTCGAGACCTTTGCCTTTCGCAGGCTAGTGCTCTCATTCTGGAAGCATCCCCCAGGCTGTGATTAAGCCATGTCTCCGCAATATCCTTCCTTCCAGAAGTGCCAGTTCTGCAAATTTCGCAGAAGAGCTTCTGTGAACTTTGGAAGCTAGGAGGAGAGGTACTGGCAGAACTGAAGCTGTAAGGAGGAGTTGTGAGTCATGCCTGTGTAGCTCAGTGGTACAGCACTTGCCCGCGAAAGGCAAAGGTCCCGAGTTCGTGACTCGGTCCGGCACACAGTTTCAGTGTGCCAGCAAGGGTCATATCAGCGCACTTTCCGCTGCAAAGCGAAAATCTCATTCTGTAACTATCCTATTTGAAAGTGTCTCCTATTTCGTATCGCAGAAACTACAACATTAGTTGAATGTTTATTATTGGCTACACAAGGGGATATGAAACATCCCGATAAAACCCCAGGTAAGTGACTTTCGTCATGAAAACAAGAACAGAAAGAGAATCATAGATGTAAGCTTCTTCGATTTTGTTCCTATCATTGCATTTTCAGCACTTTCAATATAATTCAGCATTATTACAATCACAGAAACTAACGTTTATTTCACATGTCATCAGTCACGTGCAAAACACGGAAAACCTTTAACACTAACAGTAGAACTTTGTTTTATTTGTATTGTCCCGCTACTTTGATCTGGAAATATGTATATGATCTGAGAGCAACAGAGAGATATGTAACATATCTTTGCACAGAATTTAAAAGACAGTATTAACACTAATACTTAAAATTACCCGAATAGGGCACAAAAGATAATTCGAACTCTCCTATGTTCTGTGTTGAACCACCTTTGTCAGGCTTTCTTTTGATAGTGTTATTATGGCTCTTTATACGCATCTCTCCAGTTTACCACGGGATGGTGGGCAGATGAGGCTTTAATTTCCTTTGACGGGTGGGGCTTTTAACGGAAATTTCCAATTATACAAAAATTTCCTAACAGACTCTCTACACGACGAAATGCGACGATTTCATTCTAGAATTGTCAGTCACGCTTATGAAATGCCCTAGGGCAGTGGCGACCACGGAGCGCCAAGCTGCACACAAGCACGATCTAAGGACCGCGTGAAGTCCGAGACTCGGCCTTAGTTGGCTGTGCTCGGTATTTCTCGGAAGTACACGGTACTGCACGACACTAGGTTTATCTGGTGAAATGAAATGAAATCAGATATGCCATCGGCCACAATTGGGCAGTCAAATGAATTCAGTGCCAGCAAGAGAAAATTTATAACGGACTGGGGCTCGAACCCGGATATCCCGCTTTACTCAAGTGATCACAACCGCTTCAGTTACCTGAGCACGTTTTCTGTTTTCCGCTTTCTTTAGGACATGTCCAATAGAACAGACACCACACGTATTTGAATGTACGAGGGTTGGACCTTTAATAGTGGCAACTATTTATTTACAGCTCGTACTAAATAGATATGTTTCAAAGTTTCACTGACCTTCAAAGTAGTCACCAGCATTGTGTATAACCCGTTGCCAGCGATGTGGAAGTCATAGGGTATTCTTAGTAGTGCTAGTTGTGTTGACAGTTCGAACGGCGATGTCTTTTTTTTCATTATGGGACTTAACTTCTGAGGTCATCAGTCCCCTAGAACTTAGAACTACTTAAAACTAACTAACCTAAGGACATCACACACATCCATGCCCGAGGCAGGATTCGAACCTGCGACCGTAGCGGTCGCGCGGTTCCAGACTGTAGCGCCTAGTACCGCTCGGCCACCCCGGCCGGTGGCGATGTCTATTGCCCGACGAATTTGTAGCAGTTCTGAAGCGAATGCCACGAAGTGTTTCCTTCAGTTTAGAAATGGAGTTGAACATACGAGGGCTTAAACCAGGGGGGTGCAGTAGATGGTATAGCACTTAGCAGCCCCATTAGTCAAACAAATCAGTAAGAGCTTGCACTGTACGTGCTTGAGCATTGTCCTGCAAAATGATGGTCAGGTCCTGCAGAAAGAGCCATCACTTTTGTCTCTATGCTTGTCAGGTGTCAGGCAAATCAAACACCTTCTGTGAAAACCCTGACATAATAAGCAAATCCAGTAGTATGTCACATAGCTCCGAATAAATCGTGACATTAAATTAACCAAACTAATACGAGTAACGAGTGAGCAAATGGAATACCACAGACTAACACAAGAATACCTAAATGCATGTCATATCTTCTCACTGTGAGACAGACGCAGTTCCGAGGGGAGAAACGAGAAGCCGAGAGCAGTACCGTGTTAAGTTAGAAGGCCCTACGATAAGGGATGGACACCCACGTCGCCAGCTAACCGCTAGGACCACACCCCAGCCGCAAGTTTTAGCGTGAGACTTTTTCGCGTCTCTGTTACGTCAGGACCACCCCCCAGCCCATGTTAAAAGCTAGAGCCCTCCATAAGAACAGTATAGATCTTACGATAACACAAAAAGGGCCACACCACCCTCAAGTTTTAGCGTGACACTTTTTCGCGTCTCTGTTCCGTCAGCACCACCCCCCTGCCCATGTTAAAAGATAGAACCTTCCAGAAGAACAGTATAGATCTTACGATAACGCTAAAAGGACCACACCAGCTGCAAGTTTTAGCGTGAGACTTTTTCGCGTCTCTGTTACGTTGCAAACTTTGAAAACATTGCCCCACCACAAAAAGTATAACGTTTTTCATTGGATAGACTGAATTTTTGTAGGCGGAGCTTCAGGTTAACATTGAGACCCTGATTGGTCAGATGAAAACACAGCCAGATAGTTTTTTTAAACCAACCTCGGTAAATTATAGTAAGGAGAAGTTAGGAGAGTGTTGCTTCCGAGACGGCGAGGAAAGCAGAGCTATGCTGTCCACTGCCCCCTGACGAACACCGACAAGGGAATGAACGCACGCGATGCCGCGTAACAGCGCATAAAGCTTCACTCAGAACTGCAAAAGTCTCATCTGTTACACCTCCTTTTTTGCGTAATACTAGTGTCGATCGTCAATTAAAGCTCATGGTGTTCACATTTGCCACTTGAAGCAAAAATCTGAAACGCGATGATTTTTCTGTTATATAGTTATTGAGAAGCCACATCAGCCACTGTAATTAACGACAAGTTAGATAAGTAATTAAAGATAATTGAGGGTCACTGTAGACCATTTTGATAGTTTTCTCTTTTGTGAAACTTAATTTAAACCTAGATTATAGATGTGGTATGGCATAGATCATCCTTCGATCCATTGTAGAACTTGGAAACCCATTCAGGGAATATTCGTTCACATTTTTCTTGAACGCAGTTGGTTTTTACCATCCTGTATTAAAACATTTCCTTTTATCAATAGTGCAATTTATAAACAATGTTTTGTGAGTAGAATGAAATTGTCCAATGGTAAACTTAACTGCTTCTTCGACGTTATTTTTACCAGCTAACTAAAAATAGGAAAGCCTTGAAGCCCTTCCACTAAATTTAGTTAGTATTAAGATTCTTTTACAGGGAGTGCAGTGGAGCTGACGCTGAAATCATTAGGTACTTGGTTATATCATCGCTAGTCTCACTGAACTCTTCTGAATTCTACATGTCATGTGTGGTCTGGCGTCTCCTTACCAGCAACAGGTCCCAGGTTCAAACTAGTCAATTCCCTAAAAAACAAGCTCAGAGCGTCGTTGCGCGAAAGTGGTAGGGAGACACGATATAGAACAAACAGACACCACGCAGAATGTTAGATGCTGTTCATTTTTGGAACACAAACTACGACCAGCTTGGAGACAGAAGTGATGACACTTTCTACAGGACCTGACCATCATTTTGCAGGACAATGCTCAAGCGCGTATAGTGCAAGCTCTTACTGATTTGTTTAACTAATTGGGCTGCTAAGTGCTATACCATCTACTGCACTCCCCTGGTTTAAGCCCTCGTAAGTTCAACTCGATTTCTAAACTGAAGGAAACACTTCACGGCATTCGCTTCAGAACTGCTACAAATTCGTCGGGCAATAGACCGCGCCGCTCGAACTGTCAATTCAACTGGCACTGCTAAGAGCATCCTACGACTTCGACATCGTTGGCAATGAGTTATACACAATGCTGGAGACTACTTTGAAGGTCAGTAAAACTTTGAAACATGTATCTATTTTTTACATAGTTGCCACTATTTAAGTTCCAACCCTCGTATATGGCTTAACGGCCATTAAGTCGTTTTGGTGTCGATGCACTCTCTCTCCTGAATTCTTGCGGGAATCCAGCGTGCCTGCAGCGAGTGGTGAGTACCGTGGACAGGGGCGCCACGTAAGCAGTGTGCAACCAGATGGGAGTATGGGTCGGACGCGAAGCGGGCTCTGATATCCGAAGTGGTTAATGTTACCACTAGTGCAAAGAAGGAAATCGGAGTTTGTGTCCCAATCCAGCCAAAATTTTTACTCGTATTTCATTTATTACTGAGGTGTGACACTTTTCGGCCCGCACGACTTTCTTCAGTCCGAGAGAATCGTAGTGTCAGTGCTTTTTACCTTCGATATTCTTTCGTTACTTAAAAGAAATTCACAGGTACAGTGGCTGTTTGTACAAAGAGAGGCAATCTATCTACAGGAGCCTTTAAAAGCGAATGGAAGTGAGAGAAGCGTAAGAATTCTCAGTATCTATTATGCAATATACTGTACATAAACGACAGATACCGCATATTTTCTGTGGAAAGATATTACAACACCATACAGAAAGAAATTGAAAATGTAGTTCCTGAAAGAGCCAAAATTATAGCGTTTATCACGACAGGATTCACTGTTCTGTACATGAAGAAGCACTTTGTAGTAAATTTGAAAGCATAGATGAAATTGTCGGTACGAATAGTAAATTTCCTGAAGCAACACAAGTTGTTCTACCGTCTGTCACAACAGTTTTCGATAGAACTGAAAGGAGTGCATGGAGATTTTATATTTAACTTCAAAGTACGTTGGGTAAGTCAGGTGGCACGCCTGAAAGGATTTTTTTAAATTTTAAACTCTGTATTGCCGAATTTAAAGAGAAAAAAATAGCAGAGACAGACATTAGAACATTTGGAATGGATAGCAGACCTCGCATTTTAGGAGGACTTGACTATATGCTGCTGACAGTAAGACATTGCACGGTGAGGAAGGACTTATTTCCAGTTTGATGGGAATGCACTGAATGAGCTAACTGCACAGTGCAAGGGACAAACACAGTTTAAAAAATACCATTTCCCTAAGCTCACTGGCCTTGAAAGAATTATAAGGTTGTTTTTATAAACGTTTTTCGAGCTGTTTTTGAGACCGTTTGGCATTTCAGTTGAAATCGCCTCTTTACATCTGCTTATGGGACTGACTGCTCTCCCGTATCGTCAGGAATCTCCTGAAGATCTTCGTGATTTCCTGCATAAGTGTTTGTACGTCTCCATAATGAGACTGCAAACTTCAAAAAAATATTTCGGGCAACATATGTGTGAATGACTTTTTCCGATTATGGAATTAAATAACTCACGATTAAGTGGCAACGTGAGTGTGAACATCTGTGAAACTGTCTGCATCTGTCTGTAGCCCGATAGTTTGTAGCAGATGAAAGCTATATTATGTCTTCAGCGCATCAGAAATTATTAAATAATACTGAAAATTGGCTCTATTTGCTATCTACGTGATTGATAAATATCAAATTTGAAACAAAGTCATATGCAATGTGACTGCATTGACTTTTAACTGGGATGCATTAAAATTGCCCCTCTGCCCCATCTTCACACCTAAGACAGCACGACGTTGTGGTGCGCGGAGTTCGCAGAGAGGCGAGAGAGCTGTGGCACGCAACCAGAACACGGCTCGTGTGACGAAACCCTGGTCTTCCCTGCTCTGGGATTTCCTCTCTTTGTTTCAAATTCCACAGACCTTAGTTCTTGTCACATTGTATGTACGAATCACCTCGATCTGAATGTATGACCTTGTCTTTCATTAAGGTATGCCTGATATTTCGTACCACATAGTGGATGATATGAATAATTGTGAACTATTTTTGTCCTCCTGTAGAGCCACAAAGCACTTGGAGCTCTTCAGCTCGTTTGGAAGGTGATTCACTTGCAGTTGTACAGATGACTTGCCCGGTGTTTTCATTGTAATGGTTAAGCTACCTACTTCTTTCCCTGTATGCTAAAATTTCTATGATAAATAAACGCATGAATAATCTGTTTATAAAATTTTCTGTCTCATTTAAGTTGTGTACTCGAACCTGGGGCCTTTGCCTTGCATGCAAATGTGGTCTACCAGCTGACCTACCCGAGCACGACTCACGACACGTCCTCAGTTCTGCCAGTACCTCGTCTCCTGCCTGCCAAACATTACAGAAGTTCTCCTATGTATCTCTCTGGACTAATCCTCCAGAAATAAAGAATACTGGTAACATGGGTTAGCCACAGCCTGGGGTATTGTTTCCAGAATGAATGTTTTGCTTTTCAGTGTACTGTGCACTAAAATATTTTTTTGGCAATATAAAACTGTCTGTTGAACTGGAATACAAACCTGGCACGTTTGATTTGACGGGAAAGTGCTCTACCAGCCGATCCATCTTCATTCATCCAGGATTCTAGTCCTTCAAGGTATGCATCAGAAAAAATAGTTCAAATGGGTCTGAGCTCTATGGGACTTAACATCTGAGGTCATCTATCCCCTAGAACTAGTTAAACCTGACTAACCTAAGGACATCACACACATCCATGCCCGAGGCAGGATTCGAACCTGCGACCATACCAGTCGCGCGGTTCTGGACTGACGCGCCTAGAACCGCTCGGCAGACAGCGGATGGCTTCGTCAACACCTCTGTGAATCTGGAAGATGGGCTACGAGATACTGCTGTAAGTAAAGCTGTGAGGAGGGGTCGTGTGTCATGCTCGTGTCGCTCATTCGGTGGAGCACTAGCACATGAAAAGCAAAGGTTCTGTCCAGCATACAATTTTAATCTGCTATGGTGTTTCGTATCGGTGCACACTCTGCTAAACGTTGAAAACCTCATTTTGGAACCTGTTCTGTTTCATATCTTCAAAAAGATGTCATTCCGACGGACTGAAACTTCGGATTCATGTCGAATAAGAAAGTAACTCATCTATTTTCTTTTCTTTATCTTTCCCGTGTAATACTATTTGAAAGAAATTCCTTAGTTTGTTGCTGCCTTCGAGCTTCAGGTACTTACATATTTCGAGTATAATATATTTCAGAGTGATGTAATCGCTATCCCGAAACGTTAAGGCAAGGCCTATATATCTCAAATATTATTATTTTTCATAGATCTCTACACGGAACAGCCAGAACATTACGAACACCGACCTAATATAGATATAAACCCTTCTACGAGATAGCAGCGTCACCCGCGAGGAACGACTGGAAATCTGACACGCGTGTGGTGCATGTAGTACCAGCGAGCGTGCTGTCCGTGTGTAGAATGGAGAAGGCGCGCGATCTATCTGAGTTTGACCGACGACAGATTGTAATGACCCGGAGGCTCGGCACGAGTATTTCGGAATTGCACGACTTGTTGTGTGTTCGAGGAGTGCTGTGGTTAGTGTCTTCAACACGTGACGAAACCAAGGTGAAATTATAGCCGGATATTTCGGGGTTGGGCTTTCACCACTCATCAAAGATGTCGGACTTCGTACGCTCGGCGGACTGGTAAAATAGAACACGTAACGACGGTGGCAGACCTAACACCAGACTTTAATGATGGGCAGAATGCAAGTGTGTCTGAACACACAATGTACCGAACTGTGCTAACGATGGGCCTCCACACCCGAATGTCTCGCTTATGTCGCGAATGAACATCGTGGAGTATTGAGAGTGTATAGATAAAGGTATAATGTTGCACAAGGTGTGCGAGTAAAGGAGTGACATAAGATTAGCAGCTACGTGACTAGCACCACAGAAGCTTTACGAAGGAGCTGATGTCAGGAGGACAGTGCGTAATCGAGTGGGAGACGCGTGATGCGAGCCTCTATAAGCGGCGGCACCAGCCCTGCTAAAGTTTCCGATCTCAGTCTGTCTCAGAGGATGGACCTGCATTACTCTGGCCCCGGGACGGGACTAAGTTTCTCGTGGCACTTAGCTGCAAAGGGTACTTTCAGGGTTTCACAAATCAAGTCAGTGTCTTAGTGTCTCGTACGATTCGATATCAGTTCCTTATCCTACATTGATGTTCAGTCTGGGGTGCTATTCACAGCTACTCTTCCTTTTCCTGTCGAGTTTCCTTGACTAAAAATATTCCAGCTTGCATTTTCAGGCACCAGGTGTACAAGTTGGACGAGCCACTTCACAACTGTAGTTAGCGTCAGCTCCCATCCTGATCCGCTCGCGGGACGCTACACGACGACCCACGCATGTGCTAATAGTAACACCATTACGGCTGAAATGGACACTTGACCATAGGCACTAAACGTTGGCGCAGTGGCAGGGTGTTGCATGATCAGATGGATCTCGATACCTTGCACACCATGTCGAAAGTAGTGTGCAAATCCGTCGTGTTTCCCGACAGCAGTGGCATTTTTCATCAAGACAATGAGCCTTGTCACAAGGCCAGGAGTGACACGGAGTGGTTTGAAGAACATGCTGGTGAGATCCAGTTGATGTGCTGACCCATCAACTCGCCAAGTCAGTACCCAATACAAGACACCTGTGATGTGATTGAACGTAGCGTCAGAGCTCATTGCCCATCTCCCTAAAATTTACGGGAATTAGGTGACTTGTGTGTAAAGATTTGGTCCCAACTCCCTCTAACGACTTACCAAGGCCTCACTGATTCCATGCCACGACGCCTCGCCACTGTCGTCCGTGTCAAAGTAGGACATCTCGGCCATTACGTAGGTGGTCATAATGTTCTGGCTGATCAGTCTATGTTACTAGTTAATGGAGGAGAAAGTTTGTCAGCTTATACATTCTTCAGTCCCATCAATGTGACCATCCGTCAACAGAATTAATAACGACGTTTGAAGCACATACCGCTGCGAGACGTGCCGGAGCACAGTCGTTGACGTTCTAGACGGAATCGACAGGCTTGTGGAATCATGTCGATTCCAAGGTCGTGGCCAGCTGTGCTAGGTTTCTCGCGTGAGGATCCATGCCGCGTGTATACCGATCGAGGTGGCCCCAAAGATTCTGGATCGAGTTTTAATCCGAGAATTGTAGTACCTAGGGAAATAAGGTAAACTTATCCTAGCGCTCTCCAAACTACGCATGTACGCTGTGAGCTGTGTGACAGATTGTTGAACCTTGTTGATAGAAGCCGTCGTACCAAGGAAAAATAAGTCACATGCAGGGATCGACAGGATCCCCAAGGATAAATGTATACTTGTGGTGATGCTTTGTTCCTCCACAGTGACGATATCACCCTGCTATGCGACGAAAGTATTTCTTAGACAGTAACGCTCCCATCTCTGGTCTGCATTCTTCTGACACTTATTGTGGGGTGTTTGGTCTTGGACTTACCACGATGTACAAGCCAGAGCTCATCTGTCCGATGGAGCATTAAATGTCATTCATCTGCGAAGACCACCTGTCGTCACGCAGTGGACCTCCAGTTGCGTAACTCGATTGCAAATGCCAGCCTTCGTCGCTCATGAACAGGAGCCAGCATTGGTGGATGAACAAGGTGCCTGCTGCAGAGGCCCTTATGCAGCAACGTTCTCTGAACGGTCATTGAGGAGCCACTGGTGGTAGCCCCTTGGTTCACCTTGATGGTCGGTTGCTCAATAGTTACACATCTGTTTGCCAATACACATCTCTGCAGCCGTCGTTCACTCCTATCATCTACGGCCTGTGCTGCGTCACTGCAGCCTCGCCGTCGGTTTTGGAAAGAACTGTTTTCCTATGCACGGTATATTTCAACAAAGGTGACACGTGAACACTTTACAAATTTAGCCGTTTCGTAAATTCTTTCACCCTTTCTCCCAGAAGCCAATGATAATGCCCTTCCAGTGGTCAGAAAAATCACTCCGCTTCGCATTACCTCAACAACGCAACGTTGTCCGCTTCCCCCCCCCCCTCCCCCCAAATGCTATGTATATTGTCCACTGCTATTGCTGCCGCCTGCCACCTGTCAGTGACATAGGCGGTGGTCACATTAATGTGATTGGACCCGTATGAGCAACGTAGAAGCTGCTTCAGCTAGGTACGTGTGCGTGTATCTCTATTCGTATGCTTCATTGACCTGTTGTCATTGTATACCAATACGGCGTTGTTGTCTGGGAGATCGCGCGAGGAAACGCACAGCTGGCTAAAAGAACAGGGTTCTCTTCCTCCCCGCACAATGGCTCCTTTCCACGTGGAAGTAATACTTATATGTTAAGTGTGTCCGTAGAGAGTAAGCGGCAGTAATGGGTTTATCTACAATGTGGAGTGTATGTTGTAAGATGACGGGAGAAGGCAGAGAGCGAATCCTACATCCTTCTGAATCTGTTTAGTGTATTCATCTCTTGGTCTCCCTCTACGATTTTTACCCTCCTCGCTGCCCTCCAATACTAAATTGGTGATCCCTTGATGCCTCAGAACGTGTCCTACCAACGGATCCCTTCAAGTCATGTTGTGCCACAAATTCCTTTTCTTCCCAATTCTATCATTGCGTTCTCATTAGTTGCGTGATATAGCCATCTAGTCTTCAGCATTCTTCTGCAGCATCACGGTTCGAAACCCTCTATTCTCGTCTTGTCTAAACTATTTATCGTCCGTGTGTCACTTCCACACATAGCTACACTTTATACAAATACTTTCAGAAAGGACTGGTTCAAATGGCTCTGAGCTCTATGGGACTTAACATCAGAGGTCATCAGTCCTCTAGAACTTAGAACTACATAAACCTAACTAACCTAAGGATATCACAAACATTCATGCCCGAGGCCGGATTCGAACCTGCGACCGTAGCGGTCCCGCGGGTCCAGACTTAAGAGCCTACAACCGCTCGGCCACACCGGCCGGTTTTCAGAAAGGACTTCCTGACACTCGATGCTGACAAATTTCCCTTCTTAAGAAACGCTTTCCTTGCCATACCCAGTCAACATTTCGTCCTCTCTACATCGACCATCATTAGTTATTTTGCTTCCCAGATAGCAAAACTCATCTACTATTTTAAGCATCTCATATCCTGATCTAATTCCCTCAGCATCACCTAATATAATTCGACTACATCCCATTACCCTCATTTAGCTTTTGTTCACCTTCAACTTATATCCTCCTTTCAAGATATTGTCCATTCCGTTCATCTGCTCTTCCAGGTCCTTTGCTGTCTATGACAGTCGTCAGCAGACTTCAGACTATTTATTTCTTCTCCATGGATTGTAATTCCTACACCAAATGTTTCTTTTGTTTTGTTTACTGCTTGCTCAGTATACAAATTGAATAAAATCGGGTTTGGCTACAAACCCTGTCCCACTCCCTTCTCAATCATTGCTTCCCATTCGTGCCCCTCGACTGTTATAACTGCCATTTGGTTACTGTACAAATTGTAAATAGCCTTTCGCTCTCTGTCTGTTACCCCTTCCACCTTCAGAATTTGAAATATAGTATTCCAGCCAACATTGCGAAAAGCTTTCTCCAAGTCTATAAATGCTAGAAACGTAGGTTTGCCTTTACTTAACCTACCTTCTAAAATAGGTCGTAGGGTCAGTAATCCCTCGACTGTTCCAATATTTCTACGGAATCCAAGCTGATCTTCTCCAAGGTCGGCTTCTACCAGTTTTTCAATTCGTCTGTAAAGAATTGGTGTTAGTATATTGCAACTGTGACTTACTACATTGATAGTTCGGTAATTTCACACCAGCTTACTTTGGGATTGGAATTATTATATTCATCTCGAAGTCTGAGGATATTTCGCCTGTCTCATAAATGTTGCTCACCAAATGGCAGTGTGTTGTCATGTTTGGCTCACAAAAGCTATCAGAAGTTCTAATGGAATGTTTTCTGCTCCTGGGGCTTTGATTGGACTTAGGTCTTTCGGTTCTCGGTCAGATTCGTCAAGCAGTATCATATCTCCCACTTCATATACGCCCTCTACCGTTTCCATAATATTGCCCTCGAGAACATCGCTCTTGCATAGACACTATATACTCCTCCCAGCTTTCTGCTTTCCCTTCTTTGCTTAGGACTGGCTTTCCATCTGAGGTCTTGATATTCATCCTGGTGGCTTTCTTTTCTCCAAAGGTCTGTTAAATTTTCCTGTAGGCAGTATCTATGTTATCACTAGTGATATAAGCTTCTACATCCTCACATTTGTCATCTAGCCATCGCTGCTTACCCATTTTGCACTTCATGTCGATTTCATTTTTGAGACGTTTGTATTCATTTGCGCCTGCTTCTTTTACTGCATTTTTATATTTTCTCCTTTCATCAGTGAAATACAATATATCTTCTGTTACCCAAAGGTTTCTACTAGCCCCGTCTCTTTACCTACTCGATCCTCTGCTGCCTTCACTATTACATCTCTCAAGGCTACCCATTTTTCTTCTGTTGTCTTTCCCCTGTTCTTGCCAATCATTCCCTAAGATCTCTCTGAAAACTCTCTGCAGCCTCTGGTTCTTTTACTTTACCCATGCCCCATCTCATTTATTTCTACCTTCTTGCAATTTCTTCAGTTTTAATCTACCGTTCATAACCAATAAAGTGTGACCAGAGTCCACATCTGTCACAGGATATGTCTTACAATTTAAAGTCTGGTTCCTAAGTCTCTGTCTTACCGTTATATCATCTATCTGAGACGTTCCAGTGCCTCCAGGCCTCCTCCACGTATACAGCCTGCGACCGAACCGCCGAATCTTTCCATCAGTAAATGGGGTATGTTCTCAACTGACTCGGTTGTTTTAACCCCTCCACTGACGAAATGACCCGCTTCCTACTTCCGTATGTATAAAGCCAATACGGACTTGTAGCTGTCACGCCTTTGCGCTTACTGCTACGTATTTTAACCGTAAATAGCTCAGCCCTAATGGTAAGAGGTAGTAGTGAATTCACGTTATTAATCTTTGAAGACAGCATAGCTGCCACAAGCTCAGCTCACTTTTACTCCACTCGTACCCTCGCCATTGCACCACATTAATTAGGTGCTACATGGACCTTGCTAAATTCACTTGCGTATACATTTTTGACCGTTACTCGCCAATATTTACCTAATGATTAGTACACTCCTAACCGGACTATTTCCCAAAGAGCTGTGATGATTGAACGGGTTCGATCCACGGCCTACAGTGCCCTACAGTTCACACGGTAACACTGCCTACCTGACCCACTTAACTTGGTAGTGAGCTTATGTATCCAATCACCACTGCTAGCAGCAGTGGGTAATCCTATCAGCACGACGAGAGCAGCAGACTTACCGTCGAATCCTCCTGAAAATACTTATAACTACGGTCGCCAGCTCTGAAGGAGCAAAAGAATAAATCAGTTTTTTGGCTCGTTTCAAAAGTGAAACGGCTTGAGTTGAATTTAAACTTAATTCTGAATATTACTATTTTTGATCATTCTAGGTGATTCTACAAAGCAAATACTCTCTCAATTTCTGTGAGTTGGCTTGGTAATTACCACCAAGACAACTTATGCAACTTAGGTTAACAAAATTCTATCCTTCAACTTATTTAATGACTTTGGATATTACTCTTTGGACAATTGATATAGAATTAGTTAAGTGACTTTACTTGAAAGGTTACTCAGAAAAATTTAAGTAACTATAAATAGGCGACTCATTCTGGTGTGACCATTGCTCTTTTCAACATTCTTATACGCTAAAGTATTCTACACCCAAAAGAATTGTAAATGAAAGAGGCGATGGTGGCCTCAGTCTGATTTCACTACACTATGTTTCAGGTTACTACACTTTACAATGAACAACATGCGTCGTAATTTTACTCATTACTATATTCTGTCTTCTGCACTTGCACAAAAGAAAACTGGTATTCTCCTTTTACATGTATACAAAGTTCGACTTAACAATTGCAAGCAGTCTTGCCTTGGGTAGACGTGTCGGTGCTGGTGGTGAGATGCATGTGGCTAACGCAGCTCTTCACGCCTCATGCCCTCAATGGCGGCTGGAACTACGAGCTGTAGCACTCGTATAAGCTACTGCACGTCCGCCATAAAATCTGGGCGCAGGAACTCTTACAATCAGCCCCAGTGGCATAGAGATGGCTTCGACTACCATTCGTCGCGTTCTACTCCACAAACGGCGACGATATTCGCCTCTTCGCTGTTGCACAATCACTTTTGCGTGAGCACAGTTACGCACGTCCGGTCACGTCAACACTCCCCAGGCCATTCCATTGTTCAGTCCCTGTGTCTCCAGCTACCTCTAGCTACGCTCGTATCACCAAGAGTGGGGGCGTTCCCCTACCACCTTTTCGCCGAAATCATTTAGCATTTAAGAATATTTATATTTATTACCCTGGAGTTCATACCAGTCATAATAATTTACTACTAGCGCTTTATAACATTAAATCATACAGTAATAACTTATAATTACCAAGAAAAAGAATACATTTGACTCCGAGAGCTTAGTGCATTGTCTGACAGGCAGCGCTAATTCCCAGTTTCGCCAATAGATGGCATCAGGGTGCACTCCCTGGCAGTCTCACACCAGCGCGCCCGTTTCCGACGCGCGGGCTCCAAATTACTGTCAGCCCACCATCATTTCAGTTCCGTTACAAGCCTTCTTTCATGATTCTCAAACCAAGTATTAACTATGGTTAAGTTGTGCTCTGTGCAAAATTCTACCAGCCGATTTCCTGTTTCATTCCTTACCCCCCGTCCATATTCACCTACTGCTTTTCCTTCCCTTCCTTTTCCTTCTATAGAATTCCAGTCCTCCATGACTATTAAATTTTCGTCTGCCTTAACTATCTGAATAAATTTTTTAATTGCATCATACATTTCTGCTATTTCTTCATCATCTGCGTCGCTAGTTGGCATATAAACTTGTACTACTGTTGTAGGCGTAGGCTTCGTGTCTGTCTTTGCTACAATAATGCGTTCAATATGCTGTTCGTAGTAGCTTATCCGCTTTCCTATTTCTTATATTCAATATTAATCCTATTACTGCATCATCCTTGTTTGATTTGGTATTTATAGCCGTGTGTTCATTTGGCCAGTTGCTTTGTTCCTCCTGCTACCGAACATCACTAATACAAACTAAATCTACCTTCACTCTATCCATTTCGGTTTTTATATTTTCTAATGTACCTGCCCGATTAAGGAATCTGACATTCCAAGCTCCCATCCCTGGACTCCCAGTTTTGTTTCTCCTGATAACGACGTCCTCCTGAGTAGTCCTCGCTCGTAGATCCGAATGTTGAACTATTTTAACTCCGAAATATTTTACCTAAGAGGACGGCATCATTATTTCACCATACAGTTCTTCTGCATGACCTTGGGAAAAATTATGGCTGTAGTTTCCCGTTGCTTTCAGCCGTTCGCAGTACCAGCACAACAAGGCCGTTTTGGTTGATGTTAAAAGGTCAGATCACTTAGTCATCCAGACTATTTTCCCTGCAGCTACTGAAAGGACTGCTGCCCCCCTTCAGGCGCCACATGTTTGTCTGGCCTCTCTACAGACACGCTTCCGTTATGGTTGCACCAACGGTAAGGCTATCTGCATCGTTAAGGCATGTCAGTGTCCAGGGTTCATGGGGAAGATGAAACTTATTTTGTAGACGCCAGCTACTTTACGTCTTCTGCTTACCTCCCCTTTTCGGTTAAATACTGGAAGCGAATGTTTCTCTCATTGCCAGTAGTGAATTTTGCTACCACCGACACGAGCGCCACCGCACTGATGTGCATAAGTGACCTCGAATCAGCGAGCACGAATCTGTAAATATTCTATGTGGTTTTACTGAAACCTTAAATTTCACGTAACGTTTCAGATAGTATACGAATATAACATACAGCAGTCTCATCTAGTGTGGTGTTTTCTTGACTTCTGTTTTCTGAGGATGGTTGAGAAGAGGTGGGGCAGGGTAGGACATAGAGCTAGTACTCAGGAGAACAGGCATTCAAATCTCCGTCCACCCATGCAGATGTAGCTTCATCATAGTTTCCTTAATTAACTTAAGACAAACCCCTATTTTTTTCGGATTAAGCAGCACGCCTGATTCGTTCCTCATCCAATCCTGGTCCGAGTTTGTGTTCCGCCTCCGAAAGAACTCCTCATTGACAGGACGACTACCTTTTTCTTTTCTTCTAAAGACTGTTGCGTCGAATGCGTTTATTGTTCTTCTCGTTTTATGTGAAAATCGCCTTTCCCAGAAAGCTCTTTAGAATCTAAAGTACTTCGTTACAGAGTGAAAGACACATTCTGAATCTTTCCGTCACGAAGCCACTCTCACCCACATACATTTTCCCAGTAATAATAGTCCTCCAAAGCATCAAGGATAATGGAAATATATTACGCGATCTAGATGGCTTTCTTCGAAAAAGTACCCCGCAGTGTTTCCGAGGAATTTCATATCTGAAACGCAATATGGATGCTGAAACGCTTGTAAGGCTTTTGAATGAGAAGATGTCTTACGAGATGTGCCGTATACAACAGGTGCAGCCGTCTCATTCCTCGATACCACACAATTACAGACAAGCGTTCTTCGAAATTTCTTTACTGTGAAGCAAACCAAGCGCAGTAACGTGTGTTACCTTAACGCGTCTGCATGTAACGCACAAGTTTTGCACCACAATTTAGTATGAAATTAAAAATCAAAATTTATGTTCAAAACTTTGTTAAATTATAGTTTAGTGTAATAATGTTCCAAATACCAAGTCTTGATGTTGTAAACTTAATAGTTTACTGAAAAATGCCGTTTTTTGAGAAAAATCAGAGGCGCTAAATAATGACACTAGGAAGCCAGAACTTGGTCTGAAGGTGCAGTTAGAAGTTATAAATAAGTGATTCTGGTTTCCAAAACCATAAAACAAAAATTAACGCCAGAATCCACGTTTTTCGGAAAAATTAGAGGCGTTAAATAATGGACTTAGAAACTTGAAAATTTGTTTTATGCTTCACTACACCCCAAAAATAATAACAGAGAGTCCACGTTAATCTACCTCTTATAGTTTTTGAGTAATTAAATAAAAACTAGTTTTGTAACTAAAATGTACCTAAGTGTTGTAGATTAAGTACTTGAAATTTTAATGATAGAGGATTTTGGTTGAACCAGATGATCAAATATATCAAATAATAGAGCTACACCAAGTTTAAGACTTGTAACATAAATAGCAACTGATATAAGTCTTAACAAAGGTATGGTTCAGCGGTAGCAATCTACCGTTAGTTCCATTAAATAAATTCTATTAATCAAAGTTTTCATTCAAGGGAACTGAAACTTTCTACGTGATTTCAAACTGCTTATCTGCATACCAGCAACAATTAAGAAGTTTCTGAAGTAATTGGTAACTATATTATTAAAGATTATGTGCCCGAGATAGCGGTCGTTTGTAGACTGCCGCCGTATGCAAATAGACAGAGACAACAGATGTTTTCTCGGCAGTCCGCACAGGCACCATATAAATACAGCCCCTGAAGCAGTTGGAACGTTCACTTCGCTCTCAGACACTGTGTGGTCCACGCCAGTTAAACGTCTGGTCGCGCTCTGCCCCAGATGACGTCAGAGCCGAGCTGTGACAAGCGCGTATTTGGCAGTGAAAACGGATAGCGAACTCGCGAGGACTGTACACCGTCCTGGATCGTTTAGAACTCGGCAAAACAACTGTTAGAGTGCCGTCCGTGTGAAATTCAATTCCGCGTGGCAAGTGGTGATTTTACTTCCACTTTTATGGCGAGCATTAATTTTTGAACATTTATTGTGAACTTTCAATTGAGTGATGTTAGTCAGGGCGAAAAGCAATCTGGTAGGAAGTTACCGTAGAGGTCGCCTCTGAACTGCTAAAGGTGCTGTTAGATTAGAAAGACTTGTTTTCAATTGAACATAACGCTATTTTAAGTGTTGTTTGGGAGAAACTTTAATTAAATTAAATCTTGATTGGAACTTTTAACTTTTACTGAAGTCCTACTCCTGATTCCGCAAAGAAATGGGAAACAGACACTTTTCTTTCAGTGGGCTGGACGGGAATGTGGCCGTGCAGACTGGAAACTAAGTTCAGTATGTTTCCCTTCGCTTTCTGGCTGGCCACTAAATTAGTTGCCAGGCTCACGTGATTAAAGACGGTATCAAAACTTTAAACCAGTGAAGTAACTTGCTCGCCGCCCCACAACTGGGCAGGTTTTCGTCAGACGATCGATGTAAATTATCATTATTACTGAAACCGTCACGAGTAAACAGAATTACTGATACATCTCGGCGATTTGCAGTTAGTCAACGTCGAAATGTTGAATTCATTGTAAATGATAAGAAAGGGTTACGCATATGTGGTAAGTGGCCGTGCATACGTAATGTCTACCATATTCATGTACGTGTAACACCACCAATACGTGTAGAGATTCTGATTGTGCTTCCTGAAGGACTATGTTCCACCCAATGAATAGTGCGGCGAAAAACCCAACGTAGAAATTGGTATTTTAGTCCTGAAGAACCAGAATTTTTCGGTATTTGTTTGGTCTCGGTTATAACGGGTTTTTCTTACTTTTTACTAATATCGGCTGAAAAAACCGGCTTATGGTTTGCCATAGCAGTGGTGGTAAAATATTTGGTTCTTAATAAACCTTTTTTTTAAATACCGGTACTAGTGATGTTTATTCGTAAATTTTCCATCGCTATGAAACAATGGATTATTACAGGAATTGGGAGAAGCGGTCCTATCTACTTGAATAACAACGCCTACAGTTACAAACCAGCAACGAACACGTTGCCGGCCGCGGTGGCCGTGCGGTTCTGGCGCTGCAGTCCGGAACCGCGAGGCTGCTACGGTCGCAGGTTCGAATCCTGCCTCGGGCATTGGTGTGTGTGATGTCCTTAGGTTAGTTAGGTTTAAGTAGTTCTAAGTTCTAGGGGACTTACGACCTAAGATGTTGAGTCCCATGGTGCTCAGAGCCAATTTTTGAACAAATACGTTATAAGAGTCGGTAGTGCTTTGCGGAGAGATATACCTGTTGCCGTGTGGCGTAGGGTGTTGTACGGTACATCAGATGCGTTGCTGAATGGTACCGTCCCTAGATTGCAAATATCTTGCGAAGGGTGGTGGCAATGAAGTTCAGTGCTCCATTTGCTTTAAAAGAAAAAAAAAATGGAGGAGACACAACAAATTTGCAACGACATATAAGGGGAAAACATCCACAATGTTTTTGGAGGCGAATATAAATTTGATAGCTGTACCTATACTTTTATTGACGTTCTATAAATTTGGGATAATAGCTGAAACGTTAATGTGGCGGTTGCTTTAGGGTGAAAACCTGATATCATCCAAAAGTGACGATGTAGGAAAGTCATCACTGGTGACCGTTTGCTCTTGCCGTCACCGCGCTCTTCGCCTTCACCTTCGCCATCTCTGCCGGAGACAATGAGACTGATTTCTGCCGAAGCTTCAACCTCCTGTCGATTATGACCTGCTACTTATCCGCCTCAATTGGAGTATTTCAATCTTTTCGAAGTTCACGTTTTTTTAGGTAAGGTCCCCAATTATGCTCCCCTTTAATCACTTGATAATCCATCAAATTTGAGGAACAAGGACGAGTACATGCTTCATTAACCACCCAAGTATGTTTTGTGCTTTACGAAGGTTGTAAAAAGTAATGGCGACATAAAAAGTGGCTTTCCTTTATCTATGAAAAAGGTTATTCAAACTTGGCCTCTATGTATTATAGGGATGCATAATTTTGGGAGCTGGTAATAAAATCGCTGAACACGTAAGAACTTACAAAAAATAGTTAATGCTAGAAAACATTTGAGTATTTACATTTAACTTTCAAACAAAGAGTGCAAATAAATATAGTTTTATGTGAAATTTGTCCACTGCATTTTTCATCCCTCCACAAAAAGCACTCTATGCACCGATTGATTTTTGTCCTTTATTGTCTTACGAATACAGTTTATTGCACACTGTGAATTTTGCATCTTTATCGCCGTCATTTTCATCACGATCATTTGTATCATCAGCATTTGACTCGAAATCTTCTTCAGCATCAGAATCTTCAGAGGCTTCAGAGGAAGAACCTTTCCTTTTCTTTCTTCATTTTTACTACCTCCCTTCTTTCTTGCAACTGACTCTTCCTTGTCTTGCTTCTTCTGGTGTGTCTCCACAATAATATTATTCGTGAGGTGAGTCTGTGGTAAGGGTAGCTGAAATTCGTAGGATGGAAGTGCTTGGTTCGATGGCAGACTTGGAGTGAATTTCCTGAGATAGTATGCACTGATTATCAACTTGGAAGATATTTTCATCCAAGGAGAAAATCCTCATGGATCTAAATCATTGATGATTGTTGACATATTTGTTGCTCTTCTGTAAGATCACCTCATCAGAGCACCTATTTCATAGTGAGTAACAACCCAATTTTCGTCCGCATCCAACGATTTTCCAGTTTCTTGGACATAGTATGATTTTAGTGGGAACATAAGATTAAAGTGCAATGGTTGCATTTTTTCATTGCAGTGAGGAGGCAGCAAATAATGGAAAAACAATTATCTTGGCCAGGTTGAATAGCATTACTGTTGCGAGTGTGTGTAATGCGGCCATTTAAAATCAGGAGCACTGGATCGTCTGTGGATGGTCTGACAGTGTACATGAGGCGCTGAAACCATTTCGTGAACGAGTTCAATTGCGTCCACATAGAAGGACGGGTTGTTCCAATTCTATCTGAACTGGTTCCGTTGAGTAATTCAGCCTGATGTTCTTTCGTGGAAAAATCATGACGGGCGGGGAAAACTGTCCGGAAGCAGCCATATACGTTACAAGAGTCACAAGTGAACCACGTTCAGTAGAAGGCCAAGAGTGAACTTGACGTTTGCCTTTATAGCAACAATTTTTCGATTTACACTTAACTATCGTCAAGTCTGTTTCATATGCATTAAAAATTTTCATAGGAGTGTGTTTTATATTCTCCATTTCCAGTTTCGGAATCGAAAAAATTTTGTCCATGTTCTCCTTTGTGAATCCCTGGATACTAGCTTTAGAAAGCAGCTGGGGTGTTCTGAAAGAAATATCAGAATGGCGTCTCATGAACAGCTGCAACCATTTTTACCTGCAAGTCCTGCTCAGTATTGTTTCTAACTGCTAGATGAAAAGCCACATGTTAAACGTCATCAGCGTCTAAACCATAACAATTTTTCTCCTTTGTTTCACAGTACTCGAGGAAGTAAGCCTCTTCCTTGAGAGTTTTATATCCTAGCGCAGCGTTCGAAACATGTGCAAATTCAGAATTTTGCGATTCAAAGTCTTCAAATAGGTCGTCATCCAAGATTACATGTCACTTGTTCAACAGGCACCCTTTCCTCTTGATCAACGTCAATCCGTGGATGCATAAGTGGCTGGACTCGCAAAAATGTACGAAAGGAGTCTAGAAAATCTGTACCTTAAAACAAGTACATGTTTTGTAATAAAGGAAATGTTACAAAGTTTAGAAGGGGTTGGTCACACAAGGTTCACACAGTTGTCTTAATTTCGATGCTTTCACTATTATTTTAACATAATATGAAAAAAAATAATTTTCCAGAGCTGAACAACTAATTGTCAATTTTAATGACCCACGGTAGAATATTTGCTCATTAAAAGTAATATTCTTCACAAATAATTTCACCACACTCTTTGCATACATTATTTGTGCATTTGCAGCATGATTGATGCTTTTCTCTCTTACAGATGTGGGCGCAGGAAGCATCTTCTATTGAGTGATCTTACAGTTATGGCAATCTTCGCCCAGTTGGCTTGTAGAGCTGTATTTTGCAGTCGAGGCTTGTTGAATTTCTTCTCCATATGAGAAAAGTTCTTTTCTTATCAGATCTGCTTCCACGTAGTTGGGATGTTACTGTGAAAATTATTGCTACTATATGGAATACATTTGTACCTTGGGCAAAATAGTATCTTCTTTACTGTCATTTCAAAGCGTATGTACTTGCCTTCAGGTCAAGAGAATAAACTCCTGATGTACATCCGTTATAAATGTTGTTTCTACGTGTTTCATCTAGAATGGCGCTCTTTTGTTCGATATTTAATCTTTTTGGGGAACACAACGTGCAATCGTCAGACTGTCTATCAGACGAGAATGATGATCATAAAGTTCTCAGGTGATGGAAATCTTCATTTCAAGTGGATTTTCACTTTCGTTTAGTTGCAGTACTTCCCATTGGACATGGTGGTATTTTCATGATAATACGTACTCGTAGTCTACTCACTTGTGCCTCTAGTTTACTCTAATGAGTTCCGTCATATCTGATAAGGCAATCAGCAATTCTGAAGTCTGTATTATATGATTTCTCACAGCTTGTTTCATCTGGGACGTTATACGACGTGAGTTCGTTACCCTGATGACCATCAATGTCTGAACCTCTGCTGTCTTCTTGATCTATATCTGTATAGACACTCCGAAAGTTACCGTACGGCACGTCACGAAGGGCACACTCAACCACCACTAGTCGTAGTCTTCGCCGTTCCACTCGAAAACAGAGCGATGGAAAACGATTGTTTGTATGCCTTCATATGAACCATGATTTCTTATGTATTTTGGCGACAGTACAGTCACTCTCGAGTCTTCTCCAAGTTTTCTCTGCAGTGTTGCTCGAAAAGAACGTCCCCTTCCCTCCAGAGATCCCAAATTGAGTTTCCGAAGCGTCTCCTTAAACAGTTGCGTGTTGTTCGAACCTACCGGTAACAAACCTAGCAGCCCGCCTTTGAATTGCCTCAATGTGTTCCTTTTATCCGACCTGGTACGGACCGTAAACACTGGAGCATTACTCTTGAACTCCTATATGCGGTCTCCTTTACAGGTGAAGAACACTTTCCAAAATTACCCAATAAACCGAAGTCAACCATTCGCCTTCATTACCACCGTCCTCTCGTACTCATTCCACTTCATATCGGTTTGCAACCTTACGCACAGATACTTAAAGGCGGTGACTGTTTTAGGCAGACCGCTAGTAATTCTGTATCCGAACATTACGGGTTTATTTTTCTTACTGACCCGCATTAATTTACATTTTTTCTGTATTTAGAGTTAGCTACTATTAATCACACCAACCAGAAATTTTGTTTAAGTCATCTGGTATCCTTCCAAAGTCACTCAACTTCGACACCATACCGTACACTACAGCATCACCAGCAAATTGCTGCCCTATCCTGTACGTCAAATCATTTGTGTTTATAGATAATAACAGCAGCCCACCCATTCTTCCCTCACTCAGTCCTGATGATACTCTTGTCTCTGATGAACACTTGCTATCGACGATAACGTATTTGGTTCTATAACGTAATAACTCTTAAAGCCAGTCGCATATCCGTGAACGTGTTTCATATGGTCATACCTTCTTTAATAGCCTCCAGTGGGGCATTGTGTCAAACACTTTTCTGAAATCTAGAAATCTGAATTTTACCATTTGCCCTTAATCCATAGTGCACAGTACATCATGTGAGAATATGGCAAGCTGAGTTTCGCACGAGCGATGCTTTCTAGTGTCATGCTGATTCGTGGACGTCTCGGTCTCAAGGAAATTTATTATATTCGAACTGAAAATATGTTGAAGGATTCTGCGGCTGCCACCATCCTTCCTCACCACCTTGGTATGCAGAACACGAGAAATACGCGACAATGACAGTCTACCTTCTGAACTGCTGCACTTGAGGAAAACCTTTTGCCAGAACCGCTATTCTGATACACATGTAACACACGATTCCGAACCGAACAAGGAAAAGAGAGAAGACGTATGTAAAGAAGACTCTGGCGTTCCTTCCACATACATCTACATCTACATCCATACTCCGCAAGCCACCTGACGGTTCCCCCTTCTATTCCAGTCTCGTATTGTTCGTGGAAATAAGGATTATCGGTATGCCACTGTGTGGGCTCTAATCTCTCTGATTTTATCCTCATGGTCTCTTCGCGAGATATAAGTAGGACGGAGCAATATACTGCTTGACTCCTAGGTGAAGGTATGTTCTCGAAACTTCAACGAAAGCCCGTACCGAGCTACTGAATGTCTCTCCTTCAGAGTCTTCCACTGGAGTTTATCTATCATCTCCGTAACGCTTTAGCGATTACTCAGTGATCCTGTAACAAAGCGCGCTGCTCTCCGTTGGATCTTCTCTATCTCTTCTATCAACCCTCTCTGGTACGGATCCCACACTGGTGAGCGGTATTCAAGCAGTGGGCGAACTAGTGTACTACAACCTACTTCCTTTGTTTTCGGATTGCTTGCCTTAGGATTCTTCCAATGAACCTCAGTCTGGCATCTGCTTTACCGATGGTCAACTTTATATGATCATTCCATTTTAAATCACTCCTAATTCCTACTCCCAGATAATTAACGGTATTAACTGCTTCCAGTTGCTATACTGTAGCTAAATGATAAGGGATATTTCATTCTATGGATTCGCAGTACATTACACTTGTCTGCATTGAGATTCAATTGCCATTCCCTGCACCATGTGTCAATTCGCTGCAGATCCTCCTGTATTTCAGTACAATTTTCCATTGTTACAACCTCTCGATATACCACAGCATCATCCGCAAAAAGTCTCAGTGAACTTCCGATGTTATCCACAAGGTCATTTATGTATATTATGAATAGCAAACGGTCCTACGACACTTCTCTGCGGCATACCTGAAATCACTCTTACTTCGGAAGACTTCTCTCCATTGAGAATGACATGCTGCGTTCTGTTATCTAGGAACTCTTCAATCCAATCACACAATTGATTCAAATGGTTCAAATGGCTCTGAACACTATGGGACTTAACTTCTGAGGCCATCAGTCCCCTAGAACTTAGAACTACTTAAACCTAAGTATCCCAAGGACATCACACACATCCATGCCAGAGGCAGAATTCGAACCTGCGACCGTAGCGGTCGCGCGGTTCCAGACTGTAGCGCCTAGAACAGCTAAGCCACTGCGGCCGGCACACAGTTGGTCTGATAGTACATGTGCTCTTACTTTGTTCATTAAACAACTGTGATGAACTGTATCGAACGCCTTGTGGAAGTCAAGAAACACGGCATCTATCTGGGAATCCGTGTCTATGGCCCTCTGAGTCTCGTGGACGAATAGCGCGAGCTGGCTTTCACACGATCATCTTTTTCGAAACCCATGCTGATTCCTACAGAGTAGATTTCTAGTCTCCAGAAAAGTCATTATACTCGAACATACTACGTGTTCCAAAATTCTACAACTGATCGACGTTAGAGATATAGGTATATAGTTCTGCACATCTGTTCGACGAGCCTTCTTGAAAACGGGGATGACCTGTGCCCTTTTCCACACCTTTGGAACGCTACGCTCTTCTACAGACCTACGGTACACCGCTGCAAGAAGTGGGGCAAGTTCCTTCACGTACTCTGTACTGCCAACGGCAAAATTTGCCAAGATGTTAGAAAAGAGCAACATTACAACCACCTTCACTCATAGGCCAAAATCAAGAATATACTTGGCTCAGAGAAGGATAAACAAGAAGTACAGTCACCTGGAGTCTACACCTTCAGCTGCGAGTGTAGCAAACAATACGTCGGCCAGACGCAGCGACGTAAGTCGCAGCGCTGCTCAGAACACGCAAGGAGCCCTCGCCTGCACCATACGGAGAAATCTGTAGTGGCGGAACACACCCTCAGCGATAACCATATGTTTTATTACGAACAAACAAAGCTGCACCGGTCGGAGTGGCCGAGCTGTTCTAGGCGCTTCAGTCTGGGACTGCGCGACCGCTGCAGTCGCTGGTTTGAATCCTGCCTCGGGCAGGGTTGTGTGTGTTGTCTTTAAGTTAGTTAGGTTTAAGTAGTTCGAAGTTCTAGGGGACTGATGACCTCAGAAGTTGAGTCCCATAGTGCTCAGAGCCATTTGAACCAAAGCTGCTGTGCAGGCTGAATACCTACTGGGATTCGATCTTTAAAGAGGTTGTGCAGATACGAGTCCATGTCAACCATGTCAACTGAGATAGCGGTTTCCAGATCAGCATCGCATGGTAAGCAGCGTTAACGAAAATATGACAGGAACACTTCGAAGCGAAACCGGCAAAGGCTGAGGATGGACTGGACAAAAAAATGGTTCAAATGGCTCTGAGCACTATGGGACTTAACTTCTAAGGTCATCAGTCCCCTAGAACTTAGAACTACTTAAACCTTACTAACCTAAGGACATCACACACATCCATGCCCGAGGCAGGATTCGAACCTGCGACCGTAGCAGTCGCGCGGTTCCGGACTGCGCGCCTAGAACCGCGAGACCACCGCGGCCGGCATGGACTGGACAGTGCTCACCGCAACGCCACGACCCGCCAGAAAGCAGTTAGCCATCATCACAACCGTCCGCGACTCCCCCGCCCCAATCACTTCTGGGGGCACTCCATTGGCTACAAAGACTAGGACAGAACACGAACCCGACACTTCGCCTGAAGATGACGTGAAGGAAACTTGCTGCAGAGCAAGAGTATCATCAGGAGTGCCTGAGGGAAAAATGGTAGAACGGCTGTTGTTCTCTATAAACATAAATGATGTAGTGTACGGTAAGGTGCCGAAGTTAAGTGACTGTAGGAGGATACGAGATGACAAACTTTCCCCAAAACGACGCCTTGACTCGACCGATAACCTGAGAAGACTTCATCATCGATATTAGCCGAGAAAGCCTAAATTCGCAAGTAGCGAATACTCTTTTCAAGAATCACAATAAGGGGAAGTATGCTTGGAAAAGACCAGTAGATAGGGGAAGATTCCAGTTATATTACATCACGGTCAGGAAGAGGTTCCGGAATCAGATATTGGATTGCAAATCATACTCAGGATCATATGAAGATTCAGATCACAATAGACTAATGATAAAGAGTAGGTCAGATTTTAAGAGACTATTCAGGAAACATCAGCTCTCGAAGAATTGGGATATGTAGATATTAAGGAATGATGACACACATTTGAAGTTCATTGACGCTATAGATACGGCGATAATGAATACCTCATTCGGCAGTTCAGTTGAAGAGGAATTCAAGGAAATCAAGTATAAGGATATACAGGTTGTAAGACAACAACACAGTGCCAACCCATAAAATTTTTCTTGTTTTTTTAACTATGTTCATTTAAATGAAGGGCATAAATATATGTTGTGTATATTACTGTGATGTATGTATGTTTTAGTGATTTTCTGCCTGCAAAATAACCAATAAAAGAAAATGTCAAGAATTGTAGTAGACGCACTAGCCAAGTCAGGGAGTGCCGTTATGTAAACCAAAGAGGCTATTGTTATGTTCGGGCTGTCGCTGGGCGCAGGAGCGCGACACTGTCGTGCAGAGTGTGTCAGGTAGTAAAGAGCGTCGGTTAGTGGGGCGCGAGAGAGTCGGACGCGAAGGAGGAATTCTGCTGCGAGAGGACGCAACACTAGTTTCACTGCGATGTCCCACGTACAGTACGGTCAGGCATAAAGTGGAGAAGTAATTGGACACAGCGCAAAGCTTCAAGGTTAACCAGTGTTTAGGGAGGGCGCTGGTGAGCCCAGGGTTAGTTGTGATGAAGAGCCTGTGGCCGTACGTTGTCGCGGAATAAAGGAACTCACTGCACGAAGTAGTTGCAAGTTTGCTTTTGTCCATGACTGAAATTTTTCTGGGCGGTCATTGCGTTTTGATAATGAACGCTAGTCGGTGCCTTTGCGACTGTCCCCACCTGTCAAATTGCTGCAATAGTAACGTAATTTAATTTCAAAATCTAGAGTTTTAATATATTTCGCTCACAATGAGTGAACTGGTGACCATCAATTAATAGTAATTTCCAGAGTCAAAATTACTTCATCATTTTGAACCAAAATTTCATTAGCTAGTTTCCGTATTGATTTGTACATTTTTTTTTTATTTCTACCGATTATTTTTGCGCAAAGTAAATCGCACAATAACGATCAAGTTACAATAGACCCTGACTATCACTTCGTATTTTATGCCGTATTCCAAATTAATATCAAACCATTAGCAACAGGTTAATTCTTTAATTAGTCTACCACCTAGAGGGGAACGGGGATGTTTTAAAGTCACTAAGTAGTTAAATAAATGGGAAATTCAGGAAAGCTAATAGCTACAAGAAAAAGATATATTTGTAGGAAGGACTGACTAAGCGCACAGAAAGTCAAAACAACCTTTGGCGAAATTAAAAGGAAAGGTGTAACATCAAGAGAGAAATATGAATTCCACTGTTAATGTAGAAGACGGAACGGATAGGTGGATTGTGTACATTGGAGATCCCTATGGATGGTACGGCATGTTAACGTGTTGCAACAAGAAATTGGAGTCGACATGCAAGACATAGAAGCTCCAGTATTAGAGTCAGAATTTAAATGCGCATTGGACGACTACGTTCAAATAACTCACAAGGAATAGATCATACTCCATCTACATCTCTAGAATCATTGGGGGAAGTGGCATCAAAACGATTATCAACGGTGGTGTGTAGAATCTATAAGACATGCAATACACCATCAGATTTTCGAAGACACATCTTCCGCGAAATTTCGAAGATAGCAAGAGGGAGCAAGTGCGAGAATAATCGCCCAGTCAACAGTTTACGCATCGAAGTTGGTGAGAAGAATAACATAGAGAAGAATGGAAAAGTAGACTGAGGATGTGTTGGATGACAATGAGTCGGACGTTAGGAAAGTTACAGGCACTGAAGAGGAATTTCTGATCTTGCGGTTAATAATGTTCGAAAAGGTAAAAACTGTAGAAGAAGAAAACGTAATTGAAAATATAATTTGCAATTACTACTCTCAGATGAAAAGATTGGCGCAGGAGAGGATACATGAGACTGGTCGGAAGAGACTGATGGGAAAAATCAGTCGTTCTGCTGCATAGCCCCTAGAATTCAAACCATGGAATCAGCATCTGTAAGGAAGCAGTCATAGTGACCTGAATCTCTCTCGCTATACTGATTTAACGTTTCGGTACGTTTCTGAACGCGGTATAAGTGGTGATTCGTAAGGTCATTGTGAAACCAACTAGACAGCTCACCCTCCAGCCACCTCTTACAGAAATGTCAACGACTCACACTGTTAAGTGTCTCAGTTACCCACATGCTCAATTTTACCCATTTCAACGGATAAATATGACAGTCTGATACTCGCAACACAATGGCATCGTTCTGCTATTGGACTGTGAGTCATAGGAACTCCACAGCTTGATAACTAGTATCCATTAACTAGTTGATAACACCCTGCACTACAGACCACAAATAGTTGAGCAACTTGTTAAGCAATTTGGTGTTCTACAGATCCCGATAAGCAGATACTTGCAAGCAACTCGCAGGCTCAGGCACCGAAACCTCTTCCATTCCAAATCTTTCCTGTCAGTGCAATGGACTGTCTTCGATTTGTAAGATGTTATCGCTAGCACGCATATTCCCAGTAGATATCTTATAACTTTGGTCGCTACCTATCGCGCTAAGTGCAGTTACATCATTTAGCTAATCGGATAGACCGATTAACTTAATGATCTAACTGCACTTGAATCCTAAGTCGTTGCAAGTGCATGGGAAAAATATCATAGATTGACTTAATATTCGACTACACATCAGCAAGAAAATTACTACACCTTGAACTAGCATCAGGTGTATCACCAATGATGTCTTTAGTAACCATCAGTTTGTGGTGCAGTGCTGCCCTCTGGCGCTAGCTGAGCTATGACACATTTTCCTCAACTGATTCGCCGTGTGTGCCCATGTCAAACTGCAGATGGTACTTGAATAACTATAAAATCCCCAACACTCGTTGCTGGTACATAACATTTTCACAATTTTGAAATTGTCTGAAACAACACATAATTTCACACGATACACAGTTAACATAAGCTTCATTACCACTGCACGTGATCATAGCCTTGCCACTCAAAGCTGAACACGCTATTCTACAAATGAACGAATAGGGATCCGGTATGGTGAGCAGCAATGTACTCCGCCAAGGATACAATTGGGTCTAACTAACCGCATTAACAAAAACCCAAATGGAAAATTTAAAGGATAAAGACCAAAATTATGTGAAATCATTTACTAAAATGACAATCCAATTCAATCAACCAAAACTTGGACAAAGTAGCAGTCACAAGGTATACAGGGTAAGTCACCTAACGTTACCGCTGGATATATTTCGTAAACCACATCAAATACTGACGAACCGATTCCACAGACCGAACGTGAGGAGAGGGGCTAGTGTAATTGTTTAATACAAACCATACAAAAATGCACGGAAGTATGTCTTTATCAGAAACCTACGTTTTTTTAAATGGAACCACGTTAGTTTTGTTAGCACATCAGAACATATAAACAAATACGTAATCAGTTCCGCTTGTTGCATTGAAAAATGTTAACTACATCAGGAGATACTGCAATCTAAAGTTGACGCTTGACACCTCCGACGTTCAGTTGCGTGTTGTAACAAACACGGGCCACGGTCGGCGAGCAGCATCTGCAGGGACATGTTTACGATGACGACCGTGTTTACGAGTGTGGCTGTAGTGCACTGTTGTGGTTTGGTCTAGTAGTCGCAGTGTCCGCATGTAGCGCTTGTTGCTATTGTTATTCTGCATTCGTCTCCGCACGCAGACCAACTGTAGTACACCGTGTTACCAGACGTCTGTGATAGTTGTAAGGTGTCAGGCAAATACAACACCGTCCATGAAAACCCTGACATGATAAGCAAATCCAGTAGTATGTCACATAGCTACGAATAAATCGTGACATTAAATTAACCAAAGTAATACGAGTAACGAGGGAGCAAATGAAATACCACAGACTAACACAAGAGTGCCTAAATGCATGTCATACCTTCCCACCGTGAGACAGATGCAGTTCCGAGGGGAGAAACGAGAACAGAAGCCGAGAGCAGAACCGTGTTAAGCGAGAAGGCCCTACGATAAGGGATGGACACCCACGTCGCCAGCTAACCGCTAGGACCACCCCAGACGCAAGTTTTAGCGTGAGACTTTTTCGCGTCTCTATTACGTCAGGACAGCTAGAGCCCTCCAGAAGAACAGTATAGATCTTGCGATAACACAAAAAGGACCACACCAGCTGCAAGTTTTAGAGTGAGACTTTTTCGCGTCTCTGTTACGTTGCAAACTTTAAAAACATTGCCCCACCACGAAAAGTATAACGTTTCTCATTGGATAGACAGAATTTTTGTAGGCAGAGCTTAAGGTTAACATTGAGACCCTGATTGGTCAGATGAAAACACAGCCAGGTAGTTTTTTTAAACCAACTTCGGTAAATTGCAGTAAGGGGAAGTTAGAAGAGAGTTGCTTCCGAGACGGCGAGGTGAGCGGAGCTGTGCTGCTCGCCGCCCCCTGACGAACACCGACAAGGTAATGAACGCACGCGATGCCGCATTTTTGAGCGCATATAGCTTCACTCAGAAATGCAGAAGTCTCATCTGTTACACCGCTTTTTGCGTAATACTAGTGTCGATCGTCAATTAAAGCTCATGGTGTTCACATTTGCCACTTGAAGTAAAAATCTGAAACGCGATGATTTTTCTGTTATATAGTTACTGAGAAGCCACATCATCCACTGTAATTTACGACAAGCTACATAAGTAATTAAAGATAATTGAGGGGCGCTGTACACTATTTTGATAGTTTTCTCTTTTGTGAAACTTAATTTAAACCTTGATTATAGATGTGATATGGCATAGGTCATCCTTCGATCCATTGTAGAACTTGGAAATCCATTCAGGGTATATTCGTTCACATTTTTGTTGAACGCAGTTGGTTTTTACCATCCTGTATTAAAACATTTCCTTTTATCAATAGTGCAATTTATAAACAATGTTTTTTGAGTAGAATAAAATTTCCAGTGGTAAACTTAACTGCTTTTTCGACGTTATTTTTACCAGCTAACTAAAAATAGGAAAGTCTCGAAGCCCTTCCACTAAATTTAGTTAGTATTAAGATTCTTTTACAGGGAGTGCAGTGGAGCTGACGCTGAAATCATTAAGTATTTGGTTATATCATCGCTAGTCTCACTGAACTCTTCTGAATTCTACATGTCATGTGTGGTCTGACGTCTCCTTACCAGCAAGAGGTCCAAGGTTCAAAGTAGTCAATTTCCTAAAAAGCACGCTCAGAGCGTCGTTGCGCGAAAGTGGTAGGGAGACATGATATAGAACAAACAAACACCACGCAGAATGTTAGATAGTGTAGTGTTGTAGTAACAGTGACCATGGTGTATTCGAACTCTGAAAAGGCGGAGATGATACTCGTCTATGGCGAGTGTCGACGAAATGCAGCTGAAGCCTGCAGGGTGTATGCAGAACGGTACCCGGACAGAGAGCATCCAACGTGCCGCACGTTGCAAAACATCTGCTGCCAACTTTATGCAACAGGTATGGTCGTATCACGCAAACGGGTCCGTAACAGGACCGTCACAGGAGAAGCGGGTGCAGTTGGTGTGTTAGCTGCTGTTGCCATGAACCCACACATGAGTACACGGGACGTTGCGAGAGCCGGTGGACTGAGTCAAAGTAGTGTCATGCGCATACTGCATCGTCACCGCTTTCACCCGTTTCATGTGTCGCTACATCAGCAATTACATGGTGATGACTTTAATCATCGAGTGCAATTCTGTCAATGAGCATTAACAGAGAATGCGTTGCAGTTCTACCTGTTTACCGATGAAGCGGGTTTCACAATCCACGGGGCAGTGAGTCTACGGAACATGCATTACTGGTCCGTGGACCATCCTCTCTGGCTGGACTGTTAGTGGGTTGTGCGGAATCATTGGCGACCACCTCATTTGTCCCCACTTCATTGCAGGGGCCCAAACAGCTGCAACATACATCGCGTTTCTACAGAATGATCTGCCAACGTTGCTCGAAAATGTCCCACTAGAAACGCGTCGACGTATGTGGTATCAGCATGATGGTGCACCTGCACATTCCGCAATTAACACCAGGCTGACCCTTGACAGGACGTTTGACGGGCGTTTCATAGGACTTAGAGGACGCATAAATTGGCCAGCCCGTTCTCCTGATCTTACACCTCTGGACTTCTTTCTGTGGGGTACGTTAAAGGAGGATGTGTATCGTGATGTGCCTACAACCCCAGAGGATATGAAACAACGTGTTGTGGCAGCCTGCGGCGACATTACACCAGATGTACTGCGGCGTATACGACATTCATTAGGCCAGAGATTGCAATTGTGTGCAGCAAATAATGGCCACCACATTGAACATCTATTGGCCTGACATGTCGGGACACACTCTATTCCACTCCGTAATTGAAAACGGAAACCACGTGTGTACTTGTACCTCACCCCTCATGGTAATGTACATGTGCGTCAGTGAAAGAGACCAATAAAAACGTGTTAGCATGTGGACGTAATCTGCTGTTCCAGTCTCTTCTGTACCTAACGTCCATCACCATTCCCTTTGGATCCCTACGTAATTCGGTGCTCTCCGCTACACACGATCGAACAGCGGAGGAGTGGTACTCAAGCGTCAACTTTAGGTTACAATATCTGCGGATGCAATTAACATTTTACAATGCAACAAACGGCACTGATTACGTATTTGTTTATATGTTCAGATGTGATAACAAAACTAACGGGGTTCCATTTAAAAAAACGTAGGTTTGTGTTAAAAAACATACTTCCGTGCATTTTTTATAGTTTGTATTAACCAATTACACTAGCCCCTCTCCTCACGTTCGGTCTGCGGAATCGATTCGTCAGTATTTGATGTGGTTTACAAAATATATCCAGCGGTAATGTTAGGTGACTCACCCTGTATACAACAGAATGAATCAGTTCAGAATTGCTTATAATTTTCAGCTGCCCAACACAAAAGCAATATCAAGCAATTAGTAGAATGCATAAATACGTTTAGGCAAATGGTAACCACAGCAGCCAGAGACCTGTGAAAACAACACCCACCTCCTTAAATGTTCACACAAAATTTTAAAGTGTCTTAAGTTAATTTCTTAAAACAATCCACCACATTAAATTTTAAAGCAGACCGGAAACAGTTAGTCGTGGAATAACTGTTTCAGTATCTGACCATACATACTTTCAAAAAATAGGGAAAAGTACCACATGATGAGGTCAGGTCCTGCAAAATAAACAATGACACAAAATCTGTTTCAGTGCAGAAGTATAGTTAATGGAGGAAATAGTCACATCTCTCCAAAAAATATTCAGACAGAAAATTAGGAATTTAACGGTTCCCCCGTCTTACTCAGTCTTCAGCAAGAACATTTACATGAGAAAACCAATCCAGGAAGCAGTGATACATTGAGAGACCCTTAACCTTGACTTCAAGAATACACAAATTGATACTATGGCACCACAATGAACAGTCCCACACGTCAATATAGACAGAAACCTTACAAAGCATTAGAAGAAAAAAGTAGCACGTGTGCTTCGTGACTTGAGGATACAAATAAGCGTAACTCAGGTTTAGCAACACCAGATAAAGAACATTCAGTAAGGCTGCCTTAGTTTGAGTGAACGGCAAAAATCCATCGTTAAATAACACAGTTCTTACTCACTGAACTCGATAAACTAGAAGTGAGAATGGACACACAGAGCACCGAACAGTCTCTCTGAATTTAAACAAGTGATAGATTTGAAAACTAATTGCCAGCAAGAACATTCACGTTTTAAGATCCAAAACAGACCAATACTAGAATGCAGCGCATACACGGTACGTACACTATGTAATCAAAAGTATCCGGACACGCCTAAAAACGTACAGCATTGTGCTGCCACCTGCTGCCAGGTACTCCATATCAGCGACGTCAGTAGTCATTAGACATCGTGAGAGAGCAGAATGGGGCGCTACGCGGAACTCACGGACTTCGAATGTGGTCAGCTGATTGGGTGTCACTTGTGTCACACATTTCTACACGAGATTTCCACACTCCTAAACATCCCTAGGTCCACTGTTTCCAATGTGATAGTGAAGTGGAAACTTGAAGGGACCCGTACAGCACAATAGCGTACAGGCCGGCATCGTCTGTTGCCTCACAGAGTCCGCCGACAGTTGAAGAGGGTTGTAATGTGTAATATGCAGACATCTCTCCAGACCATCATACAGTAATTCCAGACTGCATCAGGATCCACTGCAAGTACTATGGTAGTTAGGCGGGAGGTGAGAAAACTTAGATTTCATGACCGAGTGGCTGCCCATAAGCCAGACGTCATGCCGGTAAAAGCTAAATGACGCATCGCTAGGTTTAAGGGCCGTAAACATTGAAATATTGAACTGTGGAAAAACGTTGTGTGGAGTGACGAATCGCGGTACACAATGTGGCGGTCCGATGGCAGGGTGTGGGTATGGCGAATGCCTGGTGAACGTCATCTGTATGCCTGTGTAGTCCCAAAAGTAAAATTTGAATGCGGTGGTGTTATAGTGTGGTCGTGTTTTTCATAGAGGGAGCTTGCACCCATTCTTGTTTAGCGTGGCACTATCATAGCACAGGCCTACACTTATGTTTTAAGTACCTTCTAGCTTCCCGCTGTTGAAGAGCAATCTGGGGATGGCGATTGCATCTTTCAACACGATCGAGTACCTGTTCTTTAATGCACGGGGTGTGGCGGAGTGGTTACACAACAATAACGTCTCTGTAATGGACTGTCCAGCAAACTCCTCACCTGAATCCTATAGAACATCTTTAGAATGTTTTGGAACGCCGACTTCGTGCCAGGCCTCACCGACCGACATCGATACCTCTCCTAAGAGCGGCAATCCGTGAAGAATGGGATGCCATTCCTCAATAAACCTTCCGGCACGTGACTGAAAGTATGCCCGCGAGAGTGGAAGCTGTCATCAATGCCAACACCATATTGAATTCCAACAATACCGATGGAGGGCGCCACGAACTTGTAAGTCATTTTAAGCCAGTTTTCCGGTTACTTTTGATCACATAGTCTATTTTAAACTGTATTACCGCAACCACATCGGCCACACCGATTAATTTAATCACACTTTCCTTCACACGACAGAAATGAGCTTAGTGATGGCCTGAAATTTATAAATTGTAATTACAGTTGGCGACAAACTGCTTCATGAATCCATGCAAAGTTTCACTCTAAAGAAGTCAAGTCACTTGACCTGAATGAACTGGTGAATTACGCACCAAAACATCTAAATGTTCGGCCACTTGCCAATTAATCTTGAATACAATGATGTATAACCTGTACTGACCCTGTAATAAGGGAAGACATTAATTGCAGCAGGCAATCTAATCACTGTCCCTCAATCAGGCAATAAGTAACCATGGTGGTAAGCTGTAATCCACACAGACGCTTGAAGTTCACCAAGAAAGCTGCTCACTGTTAATTGGAAGCACTGACACTTTGCTAATACGCCGTCAACGCCGTCCTTCCAACGGTTGAGTATTCAGTCCCTTTGAAATAGTAACTACCATAGCGGCAGGCGCTGTCCTCGGTCATGGCTTTCACAATCCCTCTATGTTCTACCGTGATCTGACATAAAGACATTCGCCACGGTCGCGAACCCCAAACGTCGTCTCCTTACACCAAGTAGCAAGCTCCACTCAACACTGAATCACAACTACTCCTTGGTACGCCTACTGCCTGTCTGTCTTTCGGACTATACCGACAGCAAAGCAAGGCATCGATACAGTACGTGCATGACAAACACACTGTGGATTGCGAGATTTTAAGTGGTCTGAGGGTGGATTGTTTAAGACTGTATGAATTGGGAGGTCTTGTGGGTAGTCGGGGTTGTGTAGTTTCCTCCATTCTCGACTGATTGCTTATTGGCCTCGTAATTCAGGTGGTGGGATGTTGCTGATGGTGTGCAGCCAGGTTATCGGGGTGGATTTTAATAAGCTCGTAATAATCCTCATTGATTCGTTCAGGTGTACGTCCAGCTTTCTCGAGTGGGCACTATGTTGCCACACTGGAGCACAGTATTCGGCAACTCGGTACGTCAGTCTAAGTACAGTAGTACTCAGAGTCGATGCATTGGCACCCCATGATCTACGAGCTAGTTTCTTTACGATGTTGCTTCAGGTGTTGGCTTGCTTCTCCAAGTGTTTTTTATATGTCAGAGACCGATCTAGAGTGACGCCAAGGTTTTTACGCTGGAAATAATGTCCAACCTTTCTTTGTCGGAAGCTTACATTCAGTTGCTGGTTTGCGACTCTGAAATGCGAAGACTTTTGTCTTTGCTGCATTTGCCTGGAGTCACCATGCTTTGTAGTATGTGTTGAGAGTTTCTAAGTCTCTAAATAACACAGCGTCTCCTTCCTCAAGTGTGCTGGTTTGTACAGCTGTGGCAAGGCCGTCGGAATAGCAATACTTCCCGCTACCACTGTTCGGAATATCACTGGTATACAGACTGAAAAATAGGGGTGCTAGGACGGACCCTTGGGGGAGCCCATTTTTCAAGGTAAATGACCTGTTCTGTGTTTGTCCAACGATAACGTTGAAGCAACAGTTGGTTAAAATATTTCCCACAAATGTCGTCAGTTTCTTACTTGAGATATACTTCTTTAACTTCAGCAGGAGTCCATATAGCCACACTGTGTCATATGCTGCTGACAGATCCACAAAGGCCACTCATGTCTTTAGTTTCTTTTGGAATCCAGCCTCAATGTAGGATGTCAAGGCTAGGACCTGTTCACAGCAGCTCCGCTTGCTTCTGAGCCCGTCCTGAATCGTTGGGGCTATAATGTTTCTATTCCTTGTATTCTGTTATGGATGAGTCGGTCCAGTAGTTTGAAGCACACGCTCAGCAGTGCAACTGGCCGGTAAGTTCAGGGGTCATGTGCTTGCTTTTCGGATTTGAGGATTGCTAATGTTTGTGCTATTTTGAATTGTTCTTCCAGTTTTGAGTGCATCATTGTAGAACTTCTTCAGCCAAGTT
This sequence comes from Schistocerca piceifrons, assembly GCF_021461385.2. Classification (NCBI taxonomy): domain Eukaryota; kingdom Metazoa; phylum Arthropoda; class Insecta; order Orthoptera; family Acrididae; genus Schistocerca; species Schistocerca piceifrons. The sequence goes on from NC_060140.1 coordinate 547,300,336, forward strand.
CTTCCATGTTCGCCTACATGTTCTGTAAATTCATGGAATATGCCATCCAGTCCTGCAGCTTTTCTCATTTTCATTATTTTGATGGTCTCATCTATATTACTTTCAGAAAAGGGATCAGATAGTGTGATGTTATAATGGAGGTGCTTATTGACTTCATTCAGATCGTTCTTTACTTTTTCTTTCATGGTTGTGTCTACAGGGACCTTCGCAGTCGTTGATTTTATTTGTAGTGCCAGTTCTGATGATCTTCGGTTGCTGATTGCAGATGTTGTTTGCACTGTCAAGTTTTCTTAATAATCCCCATGCCTTTCTGCTTGAATGAGTGAAATTTAAGCTAGACGTCAGGTCCATCCATCCATCTCCGCTTTCTTGCTTCATTTAGCTGTTCTAGTACTGTTGTACCAGTATCAGGGTTTTTAGATTGTTGCTATTCTGCATACAAGTTTTCTATTGTGTCGTTCCAGCATGAGATGTATTGTTTTCTGAGCGCTCGTGGTATATTACGTTTGGCTGCACCAGTTGTGACTCCAATGAATATTTTGTAGTTTTCAGCTTTTGGCCGGCCTGAGTGCCCGAGCGGTTCTAGGTGCTACAGTCTGGAACCGTGCGACCGCTACGGTCGCAGGTTCGAATCCTGCTTCGGGCATGGATGTGTCTTATGTCCTTAGGTTGGTTAGGTTTAAGTACTTCTAAGTTCTAGGGGACTGATGACCTTAGAAGTTAGGTCCCATAGTCCTCAGAGCATTTTTGAACCATTTTTTTCTGCTTTTGCGGCAAAATGGAATTTTGCCTTGTAAATGGAATTTATTATGGATAACTTCAGCCCTGTTTTGTTTGTTGTTGGGCAGTGTTGGCTTCCCAAGAAGCCTTGTATGGCTTAAGGGAGTGTGTCTTCATTGGTAGACAGGAAAGACAGGGAAAGCATATGTTTTGAAAACATAAAACTAGAAGTTTACCACTTCTATTAATTCTTTCTTAATAAATTTCAGTAAATAAATGAAATAAATAGTATCTTTAAACCAATAAAGAAAATAAAAAAATGCAAAGAAAAAGGTAAGAAACTCTTTCAAGCTAAATATCATGACGAAATCAGGTTAAAGTACCTTGAACTCAAATAAACTGAAAAGACATAATAGCAAACTTAATAAAAAATATAAAGCAATAAAAATCACAAACCACAAAAATTAAACCTAACAACATTCTCACAAAAACAATTTTATTATATTCAGCCAAAAAATCAAAGTGAAACCACCTGCACAATCTTCGATATTAAACCCTGAACATAATTCAGATACATCCTCAGCAAAATCAAAAAGAGTTCGATTAGTCTTGTCTTAATAAGAAGCCAAATAAGCTAAAGCTAAAGGAAAAGAAATAATGGTAAACCAACAATAAAGCTGACAGTTTATAAAATAAGATATCTTAGATCTACCAATCAGAATAATTAAAGAAATAAAATTAAAGCTAATCTGAATTCATATGAAACTGTTTGAGCTACAGAATGTAAAGAACCTAACAAAGAATAATTTGAATTAAAAGATAAACCAGCAGTTACTATAGTATAATCTTTTACAGCATAAAAAAAACATAAGAAAAAGAACACATGTAAGTTAAGTAAGAAAAGACACTCAAACAGCCAAAGAAATCACTAATTTAAAAACAGGAGAAAAGTAATAAAGTAAATTATTAGATATAATGGGGATGGGCTGCTCGTTACAGATAAATTTAACAGCATCACTGAAAGGTTGAGGGATCTCTACAAACCCTACTTTTAAGAATTTTAATATAACCTAAAACATTTTGCTCTAATAAAGCTAAAAAAACCACACTAATTAAAACACAAATAACCAACAAAAGAAAATTCAAAACCAGCATAAATAAGTCATTAAGTATGAAAACTGTTTGTAGAAAAGAATCCACATAAATGAATCCTAAATTCAACACATTAATCTGTCAAAATAGTAATTAATCAGTATTAATCAATAACATAAAATAGATTTTATGCATATGGTCCCTTTGTACTAATATGGGTAAGTAATCTTAGCATAGAAACTGTCCTGGCTGACTCCCATCTGAACTCAGATCATGTAAGAATTTAAAGGTCGAACAGACGTAATTATCACGCTGTTATCTCTAAGGTAACTTAATTTTATGATCATAAATTTCGGATCAAAACAACAAATATAAATCAATAATAAAATAGCGAGGAGTTTCTTTATTCTTCATGTCACCCCAACAAACCATTATCATTACATATAGAAAGATCAACAAAAATCTATATAAAAGAAAATGTTAAGCTGTATAGGGTCTTCTTGTCTTAAAGATAAATTTAAACCTTTTGACTTAAAAGTTGAATACAAAAATTAACGAAAACACCATTGATTTCTCGTCAAGCCACTCATTCAAGCCATTAATTAAGAGACTAATGATTATGCTACCTTTGCACAGTCAAAATACAAAATTCGCTTGGTGAGTAAGCCAGACCTCAAAATACGTTAATAGGACATGTTGTTATATACAAGTGGATATCAATTTTGAACAGTTCCTTATAATAAGGTAACAAAGGGAAAATTTCCATACAAATGAATATACTAATTCCATGATTATTAAAAAGATTAGTAGATTAAATCAAGATTCTTAGTATAAACACTAAAGTAATTATAAAATCAAAATATGAAATAATTAACTAAACACATAATCTTATACATACATGATTTAAAACCAACTACTACATTTCAAAGAAAAGCTACTTATTGGTTAATAACTTCAAACCTTATCCGTCAAAGAATAAAGGAATTTATATTTATAATTAAAAAATTAAATAAAAAGAATCAACTTTAAAACATCAAAAAGTGGGTATCTTAGGAAATGATTAACATTTCAATTCTTAAAATAACTTTGCAGTAATTGTGACATATTAAATATATTTTTTTTTATAAATCAAGCAAAACAGATACAAGTAATATAAGTAGCAAATTTTGTTAAATGCTGATACAAAAGTACAGAAAACAAACCCTTCTTTAAAAAATTTAAAACATTATTTCAAGAAACTCTTACATTACCAATACACTATAATTAAAAAAAACAGTTCTACAACTTCTACTAAGATAAAAAACAACAAAATTATTCATATTAAATATCTAAATAAACAAAAAAACTATATAATACATTTAACAATCAAGATATCCTGACCTGTACAAAAAAATTTAGTGTGAGTGAAATACTTCACTAATAAGTTACATCTAGTAACTTATATAAGATATATCTAGTAACTTACTAATAAGTTATATCTCCCCCCATGAACCATGGACCTTGCCATTGGTGGGGAGGCTTGCGTGCCTCAGCAACACAGATAGCCGTACCGTAGGTGCAACCACAATGGAGGGGTATATGTTGATAGGCCAGACAAACATGTGGTTCCTGAAGAGTGGCAGCAGCCTTTTCAGTAGTTTGCAAAGGCAACAGACTGAGTGATTGACTGATCTGGCCCTCTAACACTAACCAAAACGGCCTTGCTGTGCTGGTACTGCAAACGGCTGAAAACAAGGGGAAACTATGGCCGTAATTTTTCCTGAGGGCATGCAGCTTTACTGTATGGTTCAATGATGATGGCGTCCTCTTGGGTAAAATATTCCGGAGGTAAAATAGTCGCCCATTTGGATCTCCTGGCGGAGACCACTCAAGAGGATGTCGTTAGGTGGAGAAAGAAAACTGGCGTTCTAAGGTTCGGAGAGTTGTATGATAGATCCCTTAATCGGGCAGGTAGATTAGAAAATTTAAAAACGGAAATGGATAGGTTAAACTTAGATATAGTGGAAATTAGTAAAGTTCGGTGGCAGGAGGAACAAGACTTCTGGTAAGGCGACTAGAGGGTTATAAACACAAAATCAAATCGGGGTAATGCAGGTTTAGGTTTAATAATGAATACGAAAATAGGAATGTGGGTAAGCTACTACAAACAGCATAGTGAAAGCATTATTGTGGCAAAAATAGATACAAAGCCCACACCTACTACAGTAGTACTAGTTTATATGCCAACTACCTCTGCAGATGGCGAAGAAATTTAACAAAAGTATGATGAAAAAAAAAATTATTCAGATAGTGAAGGGTGACGAAAATTTAATGGTCGTGGGTGACTGGAATTCAGTTGTAGGAAAAGGGAGAGAAGGAAACGTAGTAGATGAAATGGATGGGGGCTAAGAAATGAAAGAGGAAGCTGCCTGGTAGAATTTTGCACAGAGCACAACTTAATCATAGCTAACACTTGGTTCAAGAATCATAAAAGAAGGCTGTATACATGGAAGAAGGCTGGAAATACTGACAGGTTTCGGATAGATTATATAACTGTAAGACAGATATTTAGGAACCAGGTTTTAAATTGTAAGACATTTCCAGGGGCAGATGTGGACTCTGACCATAATCTGTTGGTTATGATCTGTAGATTAAAAATGAAGACATTGCAAAAAGGTGGGAATTTAAGGAGATGAGACCTGGAAAAACTGACTAAACCAGAGGTTGTACAGAGTTTCGTGGAGAGCATAAGAGAACAATTGACTGGAATTGTGGAGAGAAATACAGTAGAAGTAGAATGGGTAGCTCTGGGGGATGAAGGAGTAAAGGCAGCAGAGGATCAAGTAGGTAAAATTACGAGGGCTAGTGGAAATCCTTGGGTGACAGAAGATATATTGAACTTAATTGATGAAACGAGGAAACATAAAAATGCAGTAAATGAAGCAGGCAAAAATGAATACAATCGTCTCAAAAATGAGATCGACAGGAAGTGCAATATGGCTAAGAAGGGATGGCTAGAGGACAAATGTAAGGATGTAGAGGCTTATCTCACGAGGGGTAAGATGGATACTGCCTACAGGAAAATTAAAGAGACCTTTGGAGATAAGAGAACCACTTGCATGAACATCAAGAGCTCAGATGGAAACCCAGTTCTAAGCAAAGAAGGGAAAGCAGAAAGATGGAAGGAGTATATAGACGGTCTATACAAGAACGATGTAATTGAGGACAATATTATGGAAATGAAAGAGGATTTAGATGAAGATTAAATGGGAAATATGATACTGTGTGTGAAGAGTTTGACAGAGCATTGAAAGACCTGAGTGGAAACAAGGCAACATTCCATTAGAACTACTGACAGCCTTGGGAGAGCCAGTCCCGACAAAACTCTACCATCTAGTGAACAAGATGTATGAGACACGTGGAATACCCTCAGACTTCAAGAAGAATATAATAATTCCAAACCCAACGAAAGCAGGTGTTGACAGATGTGAAAATTACCGGAACTATCAGTTCAATAAGTCCCGGCTGCAAAATACTAACGCGAATTCTTTAGAGACGAATTGAAAAACTGGTAGAAGCCGACCTCGTGGAAGATCAGTTTGGATTCCGTTGAAATACTGGAACACGTGAGGCAATACTGACCTTACACCTTATCTTAGAAAATAGATTAAGGAAAAGCAAACCTACGTTTCTAGCATTTGTAGACTTAGAGAAAGCTTTTGACAATGTTAACTGGAATAGTCTCTTTCTAATTCTGAAGGTGTCAGGGGTAAAATACAGGGATCGAAAGGCTATTTACAATTTGTACAGAAACCAGATGACATGTACAAGAGTCGAGGGACATGAAAGCGATGCACTGGTTGGGAAGGGAGTGAGACAGGGTTGTAGCCTTTCCCCAATGTTATTCAATCTGTATATTGAGCAAGCAGTGAAGGAAACAAAAGAAAAATTCTGAGTAGGTATTAAAATCCAAGGAGAAGAAATAAAAACTTTGAGGTTCGCCAATGACATTGTAATTCTGTCTGAGACAGCAAAGGACTTTGAAGAGTAGTTGAACGGAATGGATAGTGTCTTGAAAGGAGGATGTAAGCTGAACATCAACAAAAGCAAAACGGGGATAATGGAATGTAGTCGAATTAATTCGTTTGACGCTGAGTCCCGAATTAATTCATTTGATACTGAGGGAATTAGATTAGGAAATGAGACACTTAAAGTATTAAAGGAGTTTTGCTATTTGGGGAGCAAAATAACTGATGATGGTAGAAGTAGAGAGAATATAAAATGTAGACTGGCAATGGCAAGGAAAGCGTTTCTGAAGAAGAGAAATTTGTTAACATCGGGTATAGTTTTACGTGTCAGGAAGTCGTTTCTAACAGTATTTGTATGGAGTGTAGCCGTGTATGGAAGTGAAACATGGACGATAAATACTTTAGACAAGAAGAGAATAGAAGCTTTCGAAATGTGGTGTTACAAATGAATGCTGAAGATTATATGGTTAGATCATATAACTAATAAAGAGATATTGCATAGAATTGGGGAGAAGAGGATTTTGTGGCACAACTTGACTAGAAGAAGTGATCGGTTGGTTGGACATGTTCTGCGGCATCAAGGGATCCCCAATTTAGTATTGGAGGGCAGTGTGGAAGGTAAAAATCGTAGAGGGAGACCAAGAGATGAATACACTAAGCAGATTCAGAAGGATGTAGGTTGCAGTAGGTACTGGGAGATGAAGAAACTTGCACAGGATAGAGTAGCATGGAGAGCGGCATCAAACCAGTCTCAGGACTGAAGACCACAACAACAACAACAAGTTATATCTTGAACCTCTTCCTAGATACAATTTCCAATACATCTACTATGTTACAAATTATGCCATCTATATTTAACCTACCTTAAAACAATTTCAACAGAACAGTCAATAATGAAAGTGAGACTCAATGTGTACACACCTCAGAACCAAAATTGGTTCAATGAAATAAATCCAATTACTATCAAATCCACCTTCATCAACAGTCTTTCACCATCGAATCCATTACAAACTTAAGTCTATTGTAATGCACCTCTTAATTATAAGCTGCACTTTGACCTGAAATATTTTATAATAATAAATGCTGAGAATTACAACTGTCAAAAGGTTCTCTGATAATGGAGATACATAACCAAGCAAATTAAGCTGAGTAAATAGTTTATTATCAATGATGGGGTATGTTCCTCTGAATGGAATGAGATACCACCAAATTCGTTGGCTTTAGAGATCTTAACTAATGTCAGTCTTTGTATAACCAAAGGTTGTGTGGTAGCTGTCGATATCACCTAGGTATATGCACAGCCGGGGCACAGATGGCAAGACTGGGGTAGGCGACTGGACGTTCTGTGGTTTGTAGATTGAAACCACAGTTAAGCCACCGAGCTCCTGAGTTATCACATCTGTGTCACTGATCACCTTGTAGCACACTCCTTTAATATCACAAACTCTGTTTTTTACGTCCCTGATAGAGGCATGTGTAGATCATGGCACGTATCCAACCATTTTGTAGCCCCTAATCTTTCCCCTTGCTATATTAGCTTCGTTTAGATCTAATTCCTGGAGGGCTATTTTAATATTTTTTTGTTTGTGTGATCTAAAATTTAAAAACCTCTCTCACACCGGCCTGATTTAGCTTCACTGATCAGGATAGTAAAAAACATGCGTATATTAAGGGAATTTTCATTGACAAAGCAGGCTTATCACATTCACACAGTTCAATACTGTGCTGTCCTAATTAAATTGAGCTTAACTTAAATTCCAGAAGGCAGTGAAGCAATTTCGAATTCTCGGTGCGACGAAAATTGTCAGTCGATCTCCTAGAAACATTTGTTGTAATTATTAACTTTCGGTGATCACATGGGGAAGACCGGAGATAAGCTGGTAAGACCGTGTTATCCTATTTATTTGAAATAACTGGATATCTTGAGCATACAAAACGGCAAGTTCGTTCAGTGTAAATCAGGCGTTTCCCACTTATCCCGTGCAACACAGCGTAGTAAGCAGACACTGTCAATAATAATCAGTTACATAATACGCGAACACACTTACTTTAGTTTAGTTCATGTATTAAATTCCTTCTCATACAGAATCTCATCAAGATGGCGACTAGCTCAATAATACATACATATACATCCTCCTTCTTTCACGACTAACCGGCAAGAATTCCTTCATTCTTTTTATAAGAGAAAACATAGATAGCAGAGAAGCTATTTCATGGAGTAAATGGACGCTCCAAGGAATGATTGGGCTTGAAACTACTTTTCATTGATAATCGGTAAGATAAGAAGAGATATTTCGAGATATGTACTGAGTTATATAATTTATAAAATTTCTGAAAATATCGCGGAGAGACCGCTGCAAGAGACATTACACTATGATACCAGTGTCATGGTCTGTGGCCAGCTTGCTCAAATAGTCACATTTGTCTTTTATCAATCCTTCTACATTGATTTTTTAAATACTAATACTTTGTCCAAAATTCTTCATACTCTTTTCCTGTCTCTGGGAAGAGACTTTGTTATAGAATGAAATTTTCACTCTACAGCGGAGTGTGCGCTGATATGAAACGAGGTACTGGCGGAATTAAAGCTGTGAGGATGGGGGGTGAGTCGTGCTTGGGTAGCTCAGTTAGTAGAGCACTTGCCCGCGAAAGGCAAAGGTCCCAAGTTCGAGTCTCGGTCCGTCACACAGTTTGAATCGGCCAGGAAGTTTCCTTTGTTGTAGTTCCTTTTCTTGTGCTGCTGTCTTGAGTAGCCATAAGAGACTGATCTAGTATGGCTGCCAGCAGTGCAGACGTTTCGCCGTCCTGCCTTAGCAGTCTGTTGCCCAGGATACACGATCCTGGAGGTTGTCTACAAGTCACACCCCATAGAACATGTGACACTTGGATATGAAATGAATTTCCTTAAGGTCTTAACAGTTTTACCTGTCTTGAAAATGGCAATAGGTGTTAGTTTCCAATACCTTATATCTCAAAATGTATGTGATTTGTACCAGGACTCTGATAAAAATTCTTCTTAAACTGATTTCACTTACTGTTATTGGTGTATAGTAGACTAATTATCGAACAGATAGACTATTAAACAAAGTACTGCCTACAATTATTTGGCTGCTACACCAGATTTCAATAGAATTTTGGTCCCTAGATACAAGACCATGTTCTACCTTGAAACTTGTTCTCATATTTGGGAAAACCTTAATTTCCCTGTGTAATTTGCTTCAGAAAAAGGCTGCCTGACAGGGAATGTGAATGCCATCGTTTAAAAATTAAATAAGAAACTATATTTAACTTCTGAAAAGCGTATCAAGCCACAGTACTCTCCATTATACTATGGTGTACCCTGCGAAGCGAACACGTCTCACTACTAAACTGCCGCGAATAACATTGTTTTTTACATGTTTAGCCAGCGAAGGCATGTCACCCATAATATATGCAAAACCAGTAAAATAGGCCGAGGTGAGCTTATCACTAAGCGCAACTCGACAAATAGTTTAGTAACGTATTGAAGTACTCCATTAGTGACAATGTTTACGGCAATGATTATTTTTCTGTTTCTTTGAAAAGAGCCATTGAAGAGGGCATCAACGACATAAAATGTGTGAAACTGATAGCCTGAAAGTAATAAGAAAATAACTACATCACAAAATGTGTTCCCGCTGTAAAGAGAAGAGGTTGCCGAACCACCTCTCCTACACAAACAAATGTATGCAAACACGTAACCCGTGTTACGGTTTGTGTGTTCTGGTGCCGCAGCGTTCAGACAGCTTCCTCCTGGACATCTTTGGACTTCCTCAATGTATAACAAAGCTTCGTACTTTCTCAATGTACGAGTATAACAAAGCAGAAAAGGTAGGAAAGGCTTTAATTTATGCTGTGGGTCGCGAAACTATTGAGAAGTGGTGAAACTTAATGCTGGAAGGCAACCTAATTCTGCCATGTGCCCACTTTCTGTCCTTCTAAACATTATGAGAAAGTGAAGCAACTGAAAACATGAAGAAGAAAATGAAGTAACAGAAAAAATTTGAAACTAATAACAGAAAGGCAACTAACGATTAAGAAGCGGTAACACACAATCTACTAGTGACTACGTAGCTCCTGTAATTGCGAGTGGCATCAGCCAAAGAAGTGTTTTGTGAATATTAGATTCCAACGTGTTTTGTTCCACTTTCCGCTCGGTGAAAGAAATTACAAATTTTATTCTGCGGTAGTGTCTACTAAAACTGAAATACTCTGTGAGAGTTCTGTGCAAGGTTTTGTTTACGGATAAAGCGTTATTTAAAAACTATGGATAAATCAACCTTCGCAAACTTACACTACCATTCAGCTCAAAATCCACGCCGGCTATTAGTGACTCACGTGAAACGTAACACCACATGCATTTCGTGTTGTTGTTGTTGTGGTCTTCGGTCCTGAGCCTGGCTTGATGCAGCTCTCCGTGCTACTCTGACCTGTGCAAGCTTCTTTATCTCCCAGTCCCAACTGCAACCTACATCCTTCTGAATCTGCTTAGTGTATTCATCTCTTTGTCTCCCTCTACGATTTTTACCTTCCACGCTGCCCTCCAATACTAAATTGGAGATTCCTTGATGCCTCAGAACATGTCCTGCCAACCGATCCCTTCTTCTAGTCAAGTTGTGCCACAAAATCCTCTTCTCCCCAATTCTATGCAATATCTCTTCATTAGGTATATGATCTAACCATATAATCTTCAGCATTCGTTTGTAGCACCACATTTCGAAAGCTTCAATTCTCTTCTTCTCTAAAGTATTTATCGTCCATGTTTCACTTCCATACATGACTACACTCCGTACAAATACTGATAGATACGACTTCCTGACACGTAAAACTATACTCGATGTTAGCAAATTTCTCTTCTTCAGAAACGCTTTCCTTGCCATTGCCAGTCTACATTTTATATTCTCCTACTTCTGCCATCATCAGTTATTTTGCTCCCCAAATAGCAAAACTCCTTTACTACTTTAAGTGTCTCATTCCCTAATCTAATTCCCTCAGTATCAAATGAATTAATTCGGGACTCAGCGTCAAACGAATTAATTCAACTACATTCCATTACCCTCGTTTTGCTTTTGTCGATGTTCATCTTATATCCTCCTTTCAAGACACTATCCATTCCGTTCAACTGCTCTTCAAAGTCCTTTGCTGTCTCAGACAGAATTACAATGTCATCGGCGAACCTCAAAGTTTTTATTTCTTCTCCATGGATTTTAATAGCTACTCAGAATTTTTCTTTTGTTTCCTTCATTGCTTGCTCAATATACAGATTGAATAACATTGGGGAAAGGCTACAACCCTGTCTCACTCCCTTCCCAACCAGTGCATCGCTTTCATGTCCCTCGACTCTTGTACATGTCATCTGGTTTCTGTAAAATTCTAAATAGCCTTTCGATCCCTGTATTTTACCCCTGATACCTTCAGAATTAGAAAGAGACTATTCCAGTCAACATTGTCAAAAGCTTTCTCTAAGTCTACAAATGCTAGAAACGTAGGTTTGCCATTCCTTAATCTATTTTCTAAGATAAAGCGTAAGGTCAGTAGTGCCTCACTTGCTGCCATATTTCTACGGAATCCAAACTGATCTTGCACGAGGTCAGCTCCTACCAGTTTTTCAATTCGTCTCTAAAGAATTCGCGTTAGTATTTTGCAGCCGGGACTTATTAAACTGATAGTTCGGTAATTTTCACATCTGTCAACACCTGCTTTTTTTTGGGATTGGAATTACTATATTCTTCTTGAAGTCTGAGGGTATTTCGTGTGTCTCATACATCTTGTTCACCAGATGGTAGAGTTTTGTCAGGACTGGCTCTCCCAAGGCTGTCAGTAGTTCTAATGGAATGTTGTCTACTCCCGGGCCTTGTTTCGAATCAGGTCTTTCAATGCTCTGTCAAACGCTTCACACAGTATCATATCTCATTTAATTTTCATCTACATCCTCTTTTATTTCCATAATATTGTCCTCAAGTACATCGTTCTTTTATAGGCCCTCTATATACTCCTTCCACCTTTCTTCTTTCCCTTCTTTGCTTAGAGCTGGCTTCCCATCTGAATTCTGGGCGTTCATACAGATGGTTCTCATTTCACCAAAGATCTCTTTAATTTTCCTGTAGGCAGTATCTACCTTACCCCTCGTGAGATAAGCCTCTACATCCTTACATTTGTCCTCTAGCTATCCCTTCTTAGCAATTTTGCGCTTCCTGTCGATCTCATTTTCGAGACGTTTGTATTCCTTTTTGCCTGCTTCATTTTTATATTTTCTCCTTTCATCAATGAAATTCAACATTTCTTCTGCTGCCGAAGGATTTCTACTAGCCGTCTTCTTTTTACCTACTTGATCCTCTGCTGCCTTTACTACTTCATCCCTCAAAACTACCTATCCTTCTTCTACTGTATTTCTTTCCCCCATTCCTGTCAATTGTTCCCTTATGCTCTCCCCGAAACCCTGGGCAACCTCTGGTTTAGTCAGTTTATCCAGGCCTCATCTCCTTAAATTCAACCTTTTTGCAGTTTCTTCACTTTTAATCTCCCAATAGATTGTGGTCAGAGTCCACATCTGCCCCTGTAAATGTCTTACAGTTTAAAAGCTGGTTCCTACATCTGTGTCTCAACATTATATAATTTATCTGATACCTTCTAGTACCTCCAGGCATCTTCCATGTATACAACCTTCTTTTATGATTATTCGACTAAGTGTTAGCTATGATTTATTTGTGCTCTGTGTTATTCGTGTATATCTCAGCCACAATAATGTGTTCACTAATAACTTACCCGCACTCCTATATTTTATTCAGTAAAAACCTACTCCCGCATTACCCCTATTTGATTTCCTACTTATAAACCCGTATTCACCTGGACAAAAGACTTGTTCCTCCTGTCACCGAACTTCCCTAATTCCCACTATACCTAACTTTAATCTATCCATTTCCCTTTTTAAATTTTCTAACCTACGTGCCCGATTAAGGGATCTGACATTCCACGTTCCAATCCGCAGAACGCCAGTTTTCTTTCTCCTGATAACGACTTCCTCTTGAGCAATCCCCGCCCGGAGATCCAAATAGGCGACTATTTTACCTCCGAAATATTTTACCCAAGAGGACGCCATCATCATTTAATCATACAGTAAAGCTGCATGTCCTCGGGAAAAATTACGGCTGTAGTTTCCTTTTGCTTTCAGCCGTTCGTAGTACCAGCGCAGCAAGGCCCCTCTTCAGGAACCACACGTTTTTCTGGCCTCTGTACGCTGTGGTTGCACCTACGGTACGGCTACCTGTATAGCGGAGGCACGCAAGCCACAGCAACTGATAGTTGCTATCAGCAACTGATAGTATTGTGAGGTATTCTGACGGGCACTTAATGTTGTGGATGGACAATGCTTTAATCTTCGGTATCAGCTGCGACAATGAAGCGATCACTTCTTTTTTTTTTTTTTTAAACGTGCAGTATTTGTAACTGCGTTCCGTAGCTATTGGAAAGATAATTGCGATGATAAAAGGCTTTTTAATATTGAATTTGTAACCTTTCGCAAAAGAAACCGAGAAATTTATTAAAATTAGAATGCAATGCGTACAGAGTTGGCTGTTGCGGTGTAAACACCGCCAAGCACACCTCTCCTGCGAGGCTCTGTCGTTACATGCAGCAAGATAGGCCTACGCTACTAAGATGAAACCTTGCTTACTATAGGACAGAGACAGAGGATCCGCTATCAATTTTATATAGATAACAAAGGCATACACTAGCTTCTTGCTCATCAGATGTGAGGAAAAGTACTTCAAATGTATGTACGTTTCCAGCTTTTTGTAGAAACAACCACAATTAAATCAGGCAGTTTCCTTGTAAATTCTCTCCATTAGTACTTACATGTCAAACTCCAACCCGGGAGACGCCTGAATAATCCTCAACGTAAAACACCTGATGTCGGCCGAATGTTTTCTCGATGATACTCTAATTATAATGACATGGTATGCACTTTAAGAAAACTAAACTTTTTATTCAAAGTAACTGACGACATGTCACCCACAAAACAAATACTTTTCTCAACGAAACCTAGTCTGTTATAGACTCACTTAGGCATATGCTCAAATTGTTTATCATCGACTGCGAGCTACATGTGTAGTCGTCGTTTAACATATAGATCTACAGATGAAAAGTACATTGGATAATATGCCGTCGCATGCTGTGGCAATCCGACGGCGCATGTCGTTTTGCGTAGCTGGGGCTTCCTGAAAGACTGCATCTTCCAGTGCTCCCTATACAAAAAAATCAAGAGGATTGAAATCAGGCTAGCAGACGGCCATTGTACTGCAGCATTCCGTCTTGTCAAGGTGTCAGGAAACATTTCATCCAACATTTGTGATGCAGCGTGGGAAGAGTGCGCTGGGCAGCCGTCGTGTTGGAAGCATACACACTGTAGCTTATACAAAGGTACTTCTTATACATGAACAAATAGAATATTCGTAATTAAGTGTGTGTATTTATTTCCATTTAACACCCCTCTGGTGAAGTAAGGTCCTACAATGAAATCTCCCGTAATATCGCACGTTATGTTTACATCCTCGGTCCTTCTGATAACGCTCCAGAACGAAGGCAGTGTGGATTTTCTGCTTCCAAGTAGTGCATGTTACGTAAATTGACATTACCGTGGTTTTTAAACGTTGCTTCGTCAGTAAAAAACACACGTTGGAAAAACGTAATTTCGTGTCGCAGGCACTGCAAAGTAAAACCTACGTGAATGTCGTAGCACATTCTTCGTGTGCTCTGTCAGTTGGAATGTGTGACCTCGCCCTTTGTTTGACGTTGAAGGTGGCAGTTCGCAGTGATGCCCTAATATTCGTGCAAGTGCTTGGCGCGAAGGACAGAGACAATCAGGATGGACACATCTGTACCGCCACTCCATTTGACAGCATTTCTTTAACATGCGCCGTCTAAAAGTAGCATGACTAACTTCTCCTCATCGGTGTACATGTCTGCCTGCAACGAATCATAAAAGACCTACCGATGGACAAAAGAGTTCCTGCTCGTTCTGCAGTGAAGAAAATCAAAGAGAAAGGCTTGGTACAACAAAGTAGCCCGCCAAGAGTACGGTTTAAACGCCACATCCGAATCCACAAACCTTTTCTTTCGATTTTGGAATACTTCTCAGATTCTCGTTGGAACAGTTTCAAATTCAGAATTAACAACCATTTTATCACTGTGCTCGTCTTTTCGAGAGCTTTCGTATACAATTAAAAAAAGTATTTCATGTTCCAAATTATGTGTTTAAAAAATTATGCTTGCTTCAGTATCTCGATAGATATAAGTAGTAAGGCTTTATATGACACTCTAAAGTCCGTGTCCCTCTCTGCGATAGCATTTGCTGCAAATGGAACCATTCCATGTTTTGGCTTTGTTGTATCTGATACACGAAAGAGTACCAAAAATGCATTTTTAGACCAAAAGGTATACTTTTGCTTTCAGATGACGATGGTTGAAATAACAGCAATTGCTCAAAAATAAGTAAAATATATAAAGCCGAAGACAAATAAGAATGCTTTCAAATAAATATTTCACATTTCAACTTTTGTAGTCCTGTCTTCCTGAGTTGAGTGTAATATCACGGTAGATCGATAATTTTTAGTTATGGACCGTCTGACAGCAACTGAATAAAACACAATTTTAGTGTCACACGCGTTTCACCTTTATTTTCTGCAAGGCATCATCAGTGGCCTGAAATACGTACATATGTTACCTATTTAATTTACATTTTTGTCACTGTGCCTATAGGTTATAAACAGTTCTGGTGGTTGGTATTTCCTATTAAGCAGTAATGATTTGAACTGTACTTACAGGTTGCGTGGACAATTTCTTACATATTACGCTCCTGTTGCATTTTTGGTGTTGTTCTTCTTCTTATGAATGCCAATTTGCGGTTTTTTTCCCACATTCCACAGTACTATGAACTGAACGCTTGTTTCAGTGCAATATTTTGGTTTCTGTTGCCGACTGTCAAATGTTTTTGCCAAAGATCGAATGTTATTGCCAAAGTTTCGAGTGTAATTATTGAAGTCTCTGTGATCTGTTCGCGTATGCACTTGAGTGTGCGTTTGTGTGTGTGTGTGTGTGTGTGTGTGTGTGTGTATGTATGTGTATGTGCATTTTAGTGTGGTATTTTTTTTGTGGGCTGTCTTTGTGTGTGTGTGTGTGTGTGTGTGTGTGTGTGTGTGTGTGTGTGTGTGTGGGTGGGGGTGTGTATGTGTGTGTCTGTGTGTGTGTGTGTGTGTGTGTGTGTGTGTGTGTGGGTGGGGGTGTGTATGTGTGTGTCTGTGTGTATGTGTGTGTGTGTGTGTGTGTGTGTGTGTCCAGATGGTGTGGGGAAGAGTTTTTTGGCTTTATGTATCATTTCCTTTATTAAGTGTAGTAGGGAGCCTTTGCTGATGTGTGTTTGTTCATTTATCACATGTTTGTTTCCTGCTATGGCTTTCTGGATGTGGAAGTTTCTTGCATTTGTATAAGATGTTTGTCATGGTTGCTTATTCTCATTATTTTCATTTCTTGTTCCATGTTTGTAGGATGATGGTCATGGTGTTTTAAATGCTCTGCAAATGTGGAATGGTTCGTTTCATACTTCCAACATCTGATATGTTCTTTGTATCTTGTTTCAAAATTCCTGCATGTCATGCCTATGTATACTGCATCACAACTTTGACATTCAAGTTTGTATATTCCTGATTGTTGGTATTTGTTCCTCTTGGTAGCTGGCTGGCTTAGGTGTGATTGGAGGGTTTGCCCAGGCATATATGCTATTTTGAAGCCCTGTCTCTTTAGGGTGTTTGCAACTCTGTGTGTTAGTTTATGTGTGCAGGTCATGGTGTACCATCTGGATCTTTTCTGCGTGGTGTTGTCATCGCGTGTGTTTGTTGCGTGTGTTTGTAAGTTTTCAGATTGTGAGTTCTTTTGTATTCTGGAAATGTTGTGTCTGTTTTGTATTTGTGTTTTTATTTTTTGATTGAACCTATGTACCACTTGTGTGTCATACCTGTTGTTCCTAGCTATTGGTATGATTGTACTCATTTCTTGTTCATAGTTTCCCTTGCTGAGTGGGATTCTGTTTAATCTATGTAACATGTGTCTTAGTGCTACACGTTTCTGGCTGTGGGGGTGGTTGGATGTGGAGTGTATTATTGTGTCTCTGGCTGTTGGTTTTCTAAAGATGTTAAATGTATATTTGCCATTTTCTTTTTTTATTGTAATGTCAAGAAAATTTATTTGATTTTCTTTTTCTTTTTCAAGTGTGAATTTTATGTTCTCATGAGCTTTGTCTATTTCCAAATGGAGTTCATCTATTTTTTCACTTGGCTCATCTACCAGACAAATAATGTCATCCACGTTTCTGTACCAATATATGATTTTGAAACTTTCGTTAGTGGTTATCCTTCCAAATATCTGATTTTCTAGGTGACTGATGAAAATGTTTGCTAGTGTTCATGATTTCTATTGTTTCCGTGACAGGGATAGAGGTATACATATTTCCTATAACGAATGAAATCAGTGATGATGTGTGTGGTACCTGCATGTTCTGTATGTTTTCTATTAGGTTTCCTGTGCTTATCACTGTTCTGTTGTTTTCTACTTTATAGTGTTTTGTAACTAACTTTTGGAGACGATCGGCTATGTGGTATGTTGGGGCTTTCTTGAAGTTGATAACAGCTCTCATTAGCATTCCGTCTTTATGTACTTTCGGTTGACTGCGGAGCGTTGGTGCTTGTGGGTTTTTCTGTGTTATGTAGTGTTTCTGTTTGTCAGTGAGCGTGTGTTCAATGTTTTGCCTGGAATCGTGTAGTTGGATCTGACTTCAGTCTTTGTATGACATTGGTGTTTATGTATTCCTTGGTTTTTGTGATGTATTGCTCTTTATCCATGAGTACTGTTACATTTCCCTTCTCTGCTCTTCTTATTAATATGTTATTGTTTGTTAACTTTTGATTTATTCTTTTCATAGTGGCTGCTTCTGTTTGGGTGTTCTTATTGTGTCTGCTATGTTTGTTTTATTATACCTTTTATTTATTCTTTTACCTGTTCTCTTGTCAGTCCTATGTTTATTTGACAATTATGTTGTTGTTCTTCAGGTGTAAGGATGTGTTCAATTTCTACCATGAGATTTTCTATGTATTGATTGTTTACTTTGCTATTGGTGCAGTGTTTCAAACCTTTTTCCAAGAGCATTTTTTTTCATTTCCGTGTAGTTCTGTCTCTGTTAGGTTTACTAAAAGTGGATGGAATGTGTGTTGGTGTTCATATGGTTTCACATTTAAAATGTAAATGTATTTTTGCGTCTTTTTTACTGTTAGTTTCATTATCTTCTGTTTATGACTGTTTTATAAATGTTTCATTGCTGTGTATGTGTTGTGTTAAGTTATTTCTACTAGTGCCATGAAAACTGTGGCGTTTACTACATTTTTGGCAGTTCTATATGAGTCTCATATAGCATAATGTTTAGACGCTGTTTTTTTCGAATAGAGTATCTTAATTTCAAGTAGTAACCAATATCGTTCTGCAAATGATTTCAAGTTTTGTGTCACTGTAGAACTGTTTTTAACCTTTAAATTAATCTAACTTGGAATTAAATCGTTCTGTTTGCATGTTTTGTTGAATTTTATGTGCTGCATCGTCTAATGGAGTCTAAGATGTATTTTCTTGAACCTGTTGTACACGTTGACAGGGAATGCTTGACATTGCTGTTATGACATCTTCAACTTTTGTAGTCCTGTCTTCCTCAGTTGCGTGTAATATCACGGTATATTGATAATTTCTACTTATGGACCGTCTGACAGCAACTGAATAAAACACAATTTTAGTGCCATATGCGTTTCGCCTTTACTTTCTGCAAGGCATCATCAGTGGCCTGGAATATGTACATATGTTAGCTATTTAATTTACATTTTTGTCACTGTGCCTATAGGTTATAAACAGTTCTGGTGGTTGATATTTCCTATTAAGCAATAATGATTTGAACTGTACTTACAGGTTGCGTGGACAATTTCTTACATATTACGCTCCTGTTGCATTTTTGGTGTTGTTCTTCTTCTTATGAATGCCAATTTGCGGTTTTTTCCCCACATTCCACAGTACTATGGACTGAACGCTTGTTTCAGTGCAATATTTTGGTTTCTGTTGCCGACTGTCAAATGTTTTTGCCAAAGATCGAATGATATCGCCTAACTTCCAAGTACAACTATTGAAGTATCTGTGATCTGTTCGTGTATGCATTTGTGTGTGCGTTTGTGTGTGTGTGTGTGTGTGTGTGTGTGTGTGTGTGTGTGTGTGTTGGTGGGGTATAGATTTCTCAAGGTGTTAATAGGATTGGAGATTCTCACTAGAAAAAAAGTGGAATCGTGGCCGGATTTTAAATGAACACATTGAATTTAACCAACACTTTTATTTTCATATGTTTTAGACGTGCGTTTCCTGGTAATCCCCTTTGCTCAGTGTGTTAGCTGGATCGTCTTCCTTAGAAGAAGATCGCTGGTTATTGACCCGACTAGACCAAATGACGTGGGAGCTGTTAGCTGTGGGGGCGTATGGCGTGGCAGGGACGTTGCTCCTGACACACCTACACCTTGTCGTCTCAAAACGCCACCTGAAAAGAAGACGAGCAAACAAGAGCCTGCCGGAAGACTGCTAACCCTGGTGGCTACTCCGAGACATTTGTCTTTCGCTACTACTCCTATATTTCATCGCCCTTTGCCGACAACATACCTGTGTGTGTCTTCAATAGCAGTGTTTTACTTATTGTTAGTTCATATGAAAATTTACAAGTTAATCCCAGATTCATTAAAGAATACAACTCCCATGTATAAAACAGTTGCAAAAGTCTGATTATTTTATGGTTATTAATATTTTGATTGTTTGACGTTAGGCATGTAAGAGAGATTAAGAGGGTTCGAAAAAATCTGAAATCACGCTTAAAGTTTGTTCGAAGTCGCTCAGTGCGCTCGTCATGAAACACTGGATGTACAGTCGTGAGCAAAACGAGCGAGACCCCTCGCCTTCTCGTAATGCTGATCCGCACAGTTTAAAGCCTGCTACACAGCATAACAGGCAAGGCGACGAAGTGCTACCAACATACTATGCGCAGGCGTGAAATTGACAAACCATCCGAAATTTGTCAGACTGTTTTCAATCGTGTGTGAGACTATATTAATGTTGATTGAAATATAAGACATAAATGAAAGAAGAAACGCTAATTCTATGAACTGTACTAACAAAAATCAGTTTCAACTGTGGATGTCAATATGAATCTTACAGAATTTCATAGTTGTTACTGCCTACTTTTACCGTTTCTGTCAATTATTGAATTGACTTATGTGTGGCACTGAATGATTTTTAACTGAATTTCGTTATGAATCTTCACGCATTGCTAAATTTACACACTTTCGTGGTATGTCAGCAACAGTAATCCAGTATGACTGGTCTGAATGTTGACACAGACCGTTTCGAGGCCGATTGCGCATAATATTTTGCTAATTCGTAACGATCTGGGGTAATTTGTCTTACTAAAACAGTTATGTTATCTCGATAAGCTGAAATTCATCTTTATTAGTACAGTTCATACTAATTAGCGTTTCTTCTTTTATTTATATCTTATATTTACGTGTTGTGTTTAACACACTAATCAGCATTAATATAGTCTTACACATGATTGAAAACAGCCTGACGAAGTTCGGATAGTTTTTCAGTCTCACACTTGTGCATAGCATGTTGGTAGCATTTCGTCGCCTTGCCTGTTATGCTGTGTAGCAGACTTTAAGCTGTGCGGATCAGCATAACGAAAAGCCGAGGGGTCTCGCTCGTTTTGTCCACGACTGTACGTAGTGTGGATAATTTGCTTTCCATTTTCAGGAAAACTAAGGCTTTGAGTCTCGCTATTTATGACGTCATGTCTCCTGAACTATGATTCGTACATTAATACACATTTACAGTTACATTCGTTGACATATGTTGGACCTGACTGCAAAGTGTGTTGCTAATAGAGTTGGTAGTAAAGAGGTAATAAATTCAAACGCCTTGCTTGATATTAATGCTTCAGTGCGCCCGGTTTTAAGCGTAAGACAGTTTTCTTGATTCATCTATATCAGTTGAGATTGTATGTGCTTCTGTTGCAATAGATATATATAGTGAGCAGATCCTCTAGGACTCAGAAATGTCGATGACGTCATACGTTTGAAGTATTTGCCGTACAATGATCTAATTTTGTACGTAAATTCGGTGATACAGCCTATGTCGAAACTGCCTACAAACTTAGCTACGAACAGAGTTTCTAGTAATAAACTAAAACATCATATCAGATGCTGAAGTTTCATTACATGAACTGTGAAAATATAGTAAGTGATAAACATTGTTTTCGTTTCATCAGTTTGCACGGTGTTAGCGAAAAAAGTCACGTAAGGTTTTCTAAGTTATATGTAAAATTTTTTGAAAGTCATTAAGTGCTCTCATTGTCAAAGATTCGATGAATATAGTCTGGTTACCGGCATCCCGTTGGTTACGTTATCTCAAGATAAACACAAAGGCTGTACCTCTAATGCTTGTCTTATTGTGTGAAGCTTTTGAACATAAGATTATACCTCTTAGCGAGTAGTTTTTAGTTCCGCCAACAGTTACTCGAAAGAATGAAGATCAATTTGTTGTTGTCCTTGAAAGCCGTTAAATAGGCGACATGCCATTGCCACGGGATTCGGAATTCCGGGATAGTCTTTCAGTTGCAACAGATGAATACAAAATATAGATGAATGCAGTAGGCACATTCAGAGGGATGTAGGTTGCAGTAGTTACTCAGAAATGAAGAGGCTTGCGCAGGGTAGGGTAGCACAGAGAGCTGCATCAAAGAAGTCTTCGGACTGAAGACGACAACAACAACATTACAGGCATGCTTTCTAATTACAGTCGTGAACAAACGCGTTAGTTTCTCTTTATCGGTAAGTGGTACACATACTGGCAGTAATCGTTTATCTCAGTTTCTTTCCAAATCCACCATTATGATTATATTTCAAGAAATGATAAATCCCACACTTCAACTCCATAGTATGTGTGGTCTGTATAGATTTTATTTATTTTTCTTTAATAAAATTTTAATGTTGTTCACAAAGTGCATCGTCTTCTGAACTTTTGACGTTAATGAAAGCCATAGAAGCATGGTCTTTTCCAAATGTACATCTGATCAAGGAAATAATTCTGGTAGCTGGAGTCCAAGGTTTTTCTTAATCGTGGATTTTGCATCCTTGTGGTGATGTTCCCACAGGAACATTCATCTCAAAACACGTATTTCTTAATATCCAACCAAAAGTGAAATACCAATTTTCATAACAACGGCTCGCCCCCGTCAGGAGTTCGAGTCCTCCCGCGGGCATGGGTGTGTGTATGTATGTGTATGTGTGTGTGTGTTGTCTGAGACGTAATTTAGTTTAAGTTATATTAAGTAGAGTGTAGGCCTAGGAACTTACCACTACCACCAATTTTCGTAGCGTTATCTTTAAATTCTTTTTTACTGTAACGACATAATTTCTAAAAAGTGTTCACCCATATTTTCCCCGCTAAGAACAGTGAAACACGTATTTTATAATTTCTAACACAGAACACAAATACAAATTTTCATAGATTTAGCTTTCAAAATGTTTTAATAATGAAATAAATTCACAATACTTCTCATTGCCTATTTAACTCCCACAGGTTACTGAATTTACAAAACTACTTAAATATGTATTTTCTTTTATTTCTAACCAGTAAGTCAAATACCAGTTTTCATTGAAGTAGCTTTATAAATAATTTAGTAGTTTTTTTAATGATGATTTATTTCCAAACCAATGTTCACCTACTATTATCCCCATTAATGGTTGAATTTCCAAAAATGTTGGAACAGATACATGTGTTTTTTATTTGTGACTGAGAAATGAAATACAAATTTTTTTAGTTCTATGTTCAAAATTGCTTTAATACAGACAGATTTTCAAAAAGCCATTTATCTCCTATTTCACCCCTTAGGAGTGGAACTTCGAACGATCCCTTCTTCAACGATAGCTACAGTATAAGATACGCACCCTCTCCAAATTTCTAATTTCTGTTCTTAGTGGTCTCGGTTGGGCTATGATGAGCCAGTGAGTGTGTTAGTCAATCAGTCGGCACATTGGTCTTTATATATAGAAAAGTCTTAGTTTTCATCAACTTGTTTATTCTATTTCCCGAACACAGAAAAGAGAGCTGCAGCAAAATACTTGGAAGAGCAATAAAGAAAAAAATGTAGAGAAGAGTTCGGAAACAAATGAAAGACTGAAAGGCAACGAACTGAAAACAGAGGGGGAAAAGCCGTATTTTTTTGCGGTCCACCACAATTAATTAAGCTACCACTATCGTCGAACTTAACAGCCAAATTAACAGGCACGGAAAACTGAAAACCTGTTATAGACGATTCTAAATAACTGAAGAAGCTTATTGTATATATATTGGAGGAGACTGAACTACTAACCTCCTGCTTTCTGGGCGTGGAAATTTAAAGAGAGAACGGAACACTGTCGTGAAGCAAATAACTGAATAAGTGGGACTACTGTCCGTCAATAAATCAGACTTAGTTCATAAATTAACAACTCATCTTTGTTACTATTATAAGTCAATAAGATTCTCAGTTTTACGCCTATCCTTTGATATCTACACCCACCCTGAAAAATGCCGATGTATGATATAAGGCTAACAGATTTATAATCATAAAAAAAATATTTGTACTTAAGGCCATATCGCCCCGCGTGACGTATTGTCAGAAGACAGTCATGTTCCGGATTTCCTGCAGACAAAGTTCTATTCCAGTATGGTGCATCAAAGTGTGCGGCCGAAATGGAGCAGCAGTAATTGGGAACGTACTCCAAAACTGAAGTACGCGGGACAGTACGATTCCTGAGGAGAAACAAGAGTAAACTGGAAAAAAATTCACCGCGAAATTCTGGGACTGTATGAACCAAATGAACATTGCGTTCATCCTTAGCCAAATGGTGCCAACAGTATGATCAAGGCTACTTAGACGTGAGTTAACGTTTACAAATGCATCAAGATACTGCGTATATTTTGATTTTTCACCCCTGATCTTTTCTTTTTTAAGTTTCACATTTAACTGTGACTTAGCTTCCAGTCTTTTCTCTTCTTCTTAATTCTTTACTCAAAAAAATCTAAGCCCGATACTGTAATAAGTTCGTGAGGTACAATCACGATACTTCTGAATAAAAATATTTTTTTAAAAAAACCTGATTACTTACGCCAGTTTGACGATATGAGTTTCATCGTTCTGTATATCAGATGATTTTGTGTAAGAGACCTATACACGAGAGCGTGCGCCCACACACATGCACAATATTGTGTTCTCATATGAAAGGCGTTTGGAAGAAGAGCTCCCGGATGAGCAGTGTATCTGCTCTTCGCTACAACACAAAGTACTGGTACACCAGAACACAGATCATCAACGTCCGTCCGCTAAAACAACGACTCCATCGATTAGCTCCTCGCCTCCTGTAACAGTGCCACAGATTATCGGAGGGAACGCGCGAGTCGATGCCTGATTTCCTCGCCAGTTAACTCCACCCCCCGGCTGTCTGTGCTCCGATCGAGTGAAGGCACTCTCATTTCAATGCGGCCACCCTCCCAATCTCTCGCCACCTCCTACGACAGTACTTATCGGAGAGAGAGCGAGTCCGAAATTGCGACTACCTCAGCCGTTAGCAGGATCCGCTGACCGGTTCTATCCAGTAAGTGACGCCACGGCACTGTCCGACGGCGTTCTGTGTCCCGGCTGTCTGCTTTCGCTTCCACAGCATCGCTTGTTGCTCTGCTCTCACGCAGATATGCGCTGTTTACACACGATTAAATGAAATGACAGCAATTTCCGTTTGAGTTTCGTATTCCAGGCACCAGTATAACACAGCTAACGATGTGTAAATAGCTTTATGTCTTCTCGAGCAATTAGCGATCGGTATGTCTAGCCAAATAAAACATGCGTACGTAAAAATTTGTTTTCTCTTGAATTTTGTTCCTATGAACTTAGAGTTACAAGCAGTTTCTACACATGTACAGCGCGCTGCTAATTATTGTAGCATTAATAACGTAGGTGTTGTAACTATGAAACGTGTTTCTTAGAGTGTGGAACACGCCACATTGAATAACAGAGACGTTGATAACAAAATAATAGAAGAAAACATTATATTTGTCAGAAACCATGCCAAGGATACTTAAAGGAAGTGCCCAAATAGGAATTTTTATTGCAGCTAGAGGTAGCTTGTGACATGCAAACACTGTAAACGAACGCTCCACATAAGCATTCAGCGACTGTGAAAATACGCTGACGTATGTAAATGGTGTTTGACAGAAGTTATGATGGTATTACTATCTGCAGTCACTGATGTACGATGATATACATGCAGACGTAAACGTGTCTTCGATACCAGGATTCAGTCGCACGAAACACTAAGGCGCTGACTACGACTCTGCAGAACTTTCACGCTGGTAATACGTCCATGTTAATATTGGCCCTATTCTTCACCATCCCTTTACATGAATTGTTCCTATACCACAATGCACTAATCCTGCATTGACTTGTCTGTTCGTCATTACTTAAATGAGAAGTCATACTGCAATATCGTGGTTGAATTTAATTTAGTGTAGTAATTACAAGCAGCGTTGTTTACAGAATGTCATTTTTATGTGCATCAATATCGTATATGTACACTCAAGTGACAAAAGTTAGCCGACCATGGTGGCCGAGCGGTTCTAGGCACTTCAGTCCGGAACCGCGCGACTGCTGTGGTTGCAGGTTCGAATCCTGCCTCGGGCATTGATGTGTGTGATGTCTTTAGGTTTGTTAGGTTTAAGTAGTTCTAAGTTCTAGGGGACTGATGACCTCAGATGTTAAGTCCCATAATGCTCAGAGTTATTTGAACCATTTTTTGACGAAAGTAATGACATAGTTATGACAACATATACAAATGGTATCGCTTGAAAGGGTAGTGCATAAGTGGAGCTGTCATTTGTACTCAAGTGATTCAGATTAAAAGCTATCCGGTGTGATTATAGCCGTATGACGGGAATTAACATACTCTGAAAGCGAAATAGTATTGGAGCCAGACGCACGGGACATTACATTACGAAAATCACTAGGGAATTGAATACTTCGCCATCTACAGTGTCAAGAGTGCTCCGAGAATACTATATTTTCTGGATTACGTTTCAGCACAGACAATGCCGTGACCGACGGTCAACACTTAACTACCAAGATAAGTTGGGTTGTTTGCAGGAAGAGACCTAACATCATGGGAAGTCATGGCGGCTGCAGTGTAACACGTGTTAAGTTCGGCTCGCGAAATTTAGTTGAATTCGAAGGTGTTCTCGCAGGTGGTGTTGTCTAGTACAAGTGGAAATCGTGAAAACAACAGTGTTCTGTGCAGTAGTGCTATTTTTTTTTCTGTGCTCCGCCAATATCTTCGAGAAAATGGTAAACAGAAGAGTGAACAGCAGCGCGTCCAGCAGCGGGGAAGCAGCAGGTGCGGCGGGCCCGCTCTTGGCGGAAGGTGCGGCCGCGGCTCCCGGTATAGCGGAGCTGGTCCGCTCTGAGGTAAACGCTGCGCTTCGCGATAAAAACAATCTCGATCTGATAGCAGGCACTATATCAGATACTGTAACGGCAGCAGTATTGGCCAAAATGCGTGAAACTGTTGAGGCCAATACTGCCGAAATTACAGCACTAAAAAAGTCTGTGTCTGAATACGAGAAAAAGGCACGAGAGTTGGAAGTCAAACTATCTGCCGCAACTGACGAACTAGAACAGTACCAAAGGCGAAATAGTCTACGACTGTTTGGAGTAGTAGAAAATAAGGAAGAAGACACGGACAACCTGCTTATACAAGTTGCACGTGAAAAATTAGGTGTTGAAGTGACCAAGGCAGACATTGACAGGAGCCATCGGGTGGGACGAAAATTACCAGGTGCCACCAAACCTCGTCCAATAATAATTAAATTTGTTTCGTACCGAAAAAGGGCAGAGATCTTTACCCAGAAGAAGAAGTTAGCAAGGACAGGGCTTACAATAAGGGAAGATCTGACACATGAACGGCTAAAGATTTTAAACAGTGCCATATCCCATTTCGGTCTTCAGAATGTGTGGACTCAGGATGGCAGAGTAATCATTAAGACAGCAGCTGGAAAGAAGACAGTCACAAACATGACAGAACTGAATAGTATTAAGTGAAGCCACTCGAGCCAAAAGTGCAAACTTAACACCATTTGCAATTGTAATAGCCCCAATACTCAGATATAGTCTTGTAATTGTATTAATTTTTTAATTATACCCATATTTGTACCTTCAACTAATTGTTTTTGTAACTGTATTAACTTTTCACTATTTTTTTGTGTCTGTAGCTCTAACCATTACTAAATTTTAGTTACTGCTAATTCTTTTTTCATTTTCTCAGTTTATTCTCTTCGATTCTGAAATAGTTCTATTGCAATTATTAGTCTCTCCTTTAGTTCATTAATCACCCATCTCTTCGGTTTAAATTGTTCATAACAAAAATCACTATCAGTATCACTTTAGCAAATTTCAATCTAATTGTAGCTTCCTACGATAATCACTACCAGTATCACTTTAGTAAATTTCAATTTAATTCTAGCTTCCTACGATAATCTATTAATTACTAAGCTTACTTCTCTCTGCTGGCAGCATCGGCCTCTTAAATCACCCCCTTCTCCCTTATTTCCACCCTAAGCTGTTTCAAATACGCTAATTACATTTCTCCTCGTACGACAGAGGATACACAGTGACACACAGCCGTCACTATTTTGGTCATATTCTCCTTGCACAGAATACCACTAATCCATTTTCTATACTCCCGCAACCTCAGGAAATCTTTAGCAGGCGCCTTTCTTTCGGCACTCGCGGTGTCACAAACAGGGCGTGCAAAATCTTGGACACCCCTGTGGTATGTCACTTGGCGGAAGCAGCGGCCAGTGCCCCTCGCGGCAGGTAGTGCCTAACAAAGGGACAAACCAGTCTGCCACCCTACTCCAGGCAGCTCGGCAGAACTCGTCAGAGCTTTTAGCAGCTCACTGCAACGTCCAGTCTTTACCTGCGCATTACGAAGAGCTTAGCCTCCTCTTCAACCAACTAAACTACCACGTAATCCTCTTATCCGAAACGTGGTTGAAACCACACATATCCTCTGCATCTTTTCATCTCCCAGGGTACACATTTCTTAGGGCAGACAGATCAAAAAAGCGAGGTGGCGGGGTCGGCGCGTATATACGAACAGATCTCAAAGCGAAAGTCTTATGTACGTCAAATCCTGCTGAAGAAAAAGAGGCTGAATTCATGTTCATTGAAATAAATATACAAAGTCGGAAATTCTTGACTGGCGTCGTGTACAAGCCGCCAAAAATAAGCTCAATGAGTTCTTTCCAGTCGGAATTACATTCACTTCAGTGTCAATACGAACATGTCATCGTAATGGGTGACTTGAACATAGACCTGCTAAGAGACACTCCCTCCGCAATAAACCTAAGAAGACTGTTTAGTTGCAATAGCATGAACATTCTTCCATTACAACCTACACACCATACAGCGCACAGTCATACTCTTATAGACGTAATCGCAACGAAACAGACTGACAAAGTAAGAGATGTTGGTCAAACATCGGCCCCTGGCCTCTCAGCACATGATGTAATATTCCTGGCCTACTCTGTGCAGCCCCCAAGGATCAAATCGCGTTACATAACTTGTAGGAACATGAAACGTATTGACCTTGACGCTCTAACAGCCGATTGCTCAGAAATCCTATGGCATCAAATAATCAGAAAACCCACAATCGACGGCAAAATTAATGACCTTGGTGATAAACTCACTGCCCTCTATGACAAACATGCACCTGTGCGCACAATCCGTGTAAGAAAATCTCCTGCTCCATGGCTCACAGCTGAATTACGTCAAATGATGACTAATAGGGATGCTGCCCACAGGCGTTTCAAGGCAGATCCGAAACCCGAGCGTTTCGAAGAATACAGAAAGCTACGGAACAGAGTGAAACAATGCATTCGCAATGCTAAAATCAGGCACGCTCGCTCCCTTGTATGCAGCGATCTGACGCCCACGACTCTATGGAAGAATCTCCGTAGCTTGGGGGTCGGAAAGGCAAAATCGGAAACTACTTTTCATGTGTCTGCTAACGAATTAAATGAATTCTTCTCTGCACCTCTGAATACCAGCACAGCTGATAATTACCGTCCACAAGAGTCCCCAAACAGGATAACTAACAACGATACCTTCCATCTAAAACATGTAACAACAAATACGGCAAGAAAAGCAATAATGAGAATCTCTTCTGATGCAATAGGCAACGACAGTATCGGTATAACCATGATTAAGAATGTTGCCGATATCTTAGTACCTGTCTTAACTGACATATTTAATTTTTCCCTCGTGAACGGAATATATCCTACTGCATGGAAAAGAAGCCTAATTCGACCCATCCCTAAGATCGAAAACCCGCAACTGCCTAGTGATTACCGACCAATTAGCATACTGCCTGCTGTTTCCAAAGCACTTGAATATATTGTTCATGACCAAATCACTGAACACTTGCATGAATTCAGCCTATATGACAAATTTCAATCCGGTTTCCGTAAACATCACAGCACAAACACTGCTCTAATTAAAGTAACTGATGACCTGAAATATGCCATCGACAATCGAAAGGCAACAATATTGACGCTACTGGACTTCAGCAAAGCTTTTGACACTGTTAACTTTGACATATTGCTCAGAAAAATGCAACAGCTTAATTTCTCTGATAGTGCAATGAGATGGTTTGAAAGCTACTTAAAAGACAGACAGCAATGTGTTGTCTGCGTAAATGAAAAATCTTCCTGGAAACATGTTTCCTCGGGAGTGCCACAAGGATCAGTCTTAGGACCACTTTTGTTTTCTTTATATGTCAACGATATTTCGTCGGTTCTGTCCTCCTGTAAATATCATTTCTATGCCGACGACCTCCAGCTCTACCTAAGCGTCAGACCTGAAGATGTAAACACTGCAATCGCTCAGATGAATGATGATCTGTCTTCAGTAGTGAGATGGGCGAAAAACCTGGGGCTTAAACTAAATGCAAAAAAGACGCAAGTAATCTTAATAGCCCATCAGAAATTAATAAGTTCAGATTTTCGCGAACGGCTACCTCCTATTCTGCTCGACGGTACTCCAATACCATATCAGAAAACAGTGAAGAACTTGGGTGTAACTTTGGATGAGCATCTCAACTGGGCGGAGAATACAGTCGCAGTGTGCCGAAAGACGTCTGCTTGTCTCTATGCTCTCAAAAAGTTTCGGAACATATTTCCACAGGACTTGAAACGCCAGCTCGTGCAAGCACTCGTTCTACCGAACCTCCACTATTGTGATGTGATTCAACAAGGCATGAGTAGTGAAACGTCCCCTTTGAACAATTCTACAGGACTGTGCTTAACCTGACACACAATATTTTTAGCGCAACGCAATCTGACTTTCAAAATTCCCTACTAAAGAATGGCCCTGACAAACATTAAACTATACCTTTCACAAATCACTTACCTCACAAAAACCTTCGCTGCTCAAGCTACTGCAATACAGCAAGCGCCACTACTGCCAGCTAAATAAAAGATTCAAACTACTAAAGGCACTAACTACTGATAGGGATAGTTAGCAAATGAAAGATATTAATAGAGAACAAACAATGTATTTACCTTAATATCATCACAAGTCATAATATATATATCAGTTCATGACAAATTGCAAACCTCCGCCATCTCTCTCCCCACATCCACCACTGCTGGCGGCTCACCTCCAACTGCGCAACGCTACGCGCTGTTCACAGCCAGCTGCCTAACACTACAATGGCAGACAACAATGCAAACTAGCCATAGACTGCACACAGCACAGCCAGTGATTTTCATATTGAGCGCTACGTAACGTTGCCAATAAGAAAACATAAACAGCCTACTTACATAGCCCCCATGCTCCTCACAAAAAATTTTACAAAATTTTTTTTGGGCAGTGGCCAATAATGATTTGATAAAATTTTTCATAATTACAATAACAAAGATATAAAATGCACACACTTATTAATATTATGTTGGTCAAAAGATCAAAATTTCTCACAGTCCATGAAGACAGTCCACATTGTTCATCACATTAGAATAGCAGTGTTTTTTCTCAAAGTCTGAGCAGTAAAAGAAAATGCACACGGAAGTAGTGGATTTCCATGCAGTCTTGAAGAAGTAGTGTTGTCCTTCCAATGGAAAGACAGTGCTGACTCTTGATATGCATACAGGTAATGGGCCACAACAGAGCAAACCCACAGCAGAGTCATTCGAAGTTCTGACGAATATTGGTAGGTAGGTCATCACAGAGCAGACCCACTGTAGTCCTGGTAGAGAGTATGGTATTGGTGGGCCACCAGAGGTGCAGACCCACTGCAGACCTTGTAGAAATAATGGCGTTGGTGGGTCATCAAAGATGCAGACCCACTGTAGTTCTTGTAGAAATAATGGCGGTGGTGGATCATCAAAGATGTAGACCCACTATAGTCCTTGAATAGATACCCAGCAGCCATCTGTTGTGACTGTGCAGGTGCACAATCACCGTTAAAGAGTCGTGCGGATAATATAGCAAGTCCATAACCACCACTTGTGCATTCACAAAGTTTTTGGAATTGTCCTTAGAACCAGCAATGCTGTTATCCAGTCCCTTGCTGAATCATTAACACACGTGCAAACACTATCAGTCCCTACTTCTCACATATTGTCCACATACTATGACCAACAGAAACGTGTGCAGTGAAATGTAACTAACAAGTTAATAATGTCATGAACTGGTGACAATTACAATTTTATAACATAAGAATACAATAACAAAGGTACAAAATACATCATTAAAACATAATAATACAGATAACATTTGTAGTACAGGCTTTACAAAAGAATAGAAATAAACATATACATCAGTGTTACAAAAATAGTGACATAAGTACATACATAAAATAATGAGAATAGTTTTCTAAACATTAATTTCACACATGAACATTGAAACAGAACAGAATTGTAAACAACTTTACAAAGAAAATAACATATTATTAATGCAACTTATATTTGAGGACAACAGTATTCCTCCTCATAGTGAATATAGCTTAGTATTAGAAGAGAAAAAAATTCTATGAAACAGTACACAGAGACAGGAAGAAAACAAATACTCAAGGGTACACAAACACATAGTGGGATAACACCAATAGGAAAGGACAGGGTTCGTTTTCAGTGTAACATTTGGTACTGCAGTCCAACCCAAAACTTCATATATCTTTCCTCTTATTTCATCCTTTGTTTCCACCAAAAAAAATTCTATCTAAGCATGCTTTCTGTATTTATATGTTCACACATTTCTTACCTCAACATTTATTTCCAAGAAAATCCTACCTAAATCTGTTTTATGTACTTTTTTCGTATTACTTCTCAATGCATTTCTTCCAATTCATCGCAACTCATTCTCTTATATAGTCTACCCCCTCTTAAGCTAACTTAAATCTACTGAGCTCAGATGCTAAACTAAGGGACGAGGCAATGCAGCATCACATAACAAATCAACACAAACAGCAATGCAAAAAAATGCAAATTGGCAAAGCTAGCAGCATAAATGAGCAAAAGTCAAATTCAATAACACTATGCCTGGCAAACAGCAGCAACTTATACCTAAACATGACATAGCGCAAGCAGAAAAAATATTACACTAAATAACAATGCAGATAAGGGAAATGTATATTCACATCTTAATGTCTATGTAATTAAAGTGGTGCACCACAAGAAGTTATTCTACCAAAAAGTTACCAATTACTTGAAAAGAAAATTATGAATGCAGTTACTAGTTCCTTCTTATTGTTCTTTCCTGTCCAAGTGCTCCTTTTTTAAAGAATGTGGATCATAAAATAATTATTTAATAGATCTGTTGACAGAAAGTGTTCACATTAGCAAATGCATTTCATTTTATAAAAGCAATGCTGCAACACAGCTGAAAAACAGGTATCAAATGAAATAAGCAGTTACGCAAACCAAAGCATAAAAACATCATTCAATAGCTATGTGGCATTTCGTAAGTCAGTAGCTCTCAATTCTCGTAGAAAGACACTTGTCATTATCAGGTTTGCAGATTAAGAGTATTTCCAAGGATAATGGCCTCCCCTTTTTTTTTGTGCTACCTGAGCCGCTGAAAAGGGCTCGCAATAATGGCTTTTTCTCCAGGCGTCTGACACAGCTGGGTGCCCGCGATGCATTACGTGCAGGTGGTCACTTAACTTTCGTACGGAAATATTTACGACAGGAGATTCTGCTACCGTGGTAGTCTCATATAAAAATATTTCACAGGTCAAGAATTAGCGTTGCAAATCTGTAGAAACAAAACCCTATAAATATAACAGTGTCGAAAAAAATTTTCAGTGGCATTGTGATACATTCATGCATATACACACACATTTCATAACTCTTAAAGTACGATTCTTGGTTTCCAACAACCTTTCCATAAATCAGAGTCCCTAACCCCTACTCCTTATTCCTTACCTTATTACACATATACATATTCATATTCATCAACACGTCTTCAATATTTCATCATAATAGCTACATAGCATAATCAGATTCCTCATATAGCATCAGCTTATTTATCATAAACATACCTCAACAGCATAGTACACATCGTCGTCGTAATAATAACATCATAACACTTCAGTCAAATCTTAAAATCGTCGTAACTTCCTCCAATAATTTCTAAGCCTAAAAAAATTCTCTGCTCATGTCAAAAGTGTCAGCTGCCTCAAACGTACTTTAAAAATCATGATCTCATACCAAATACATCATTCAAAGCTCTCATAGTATCACAATGGTACCAAAAAATATGAACAGTTCACACAGTACAGACAAAATACAATTTCGTAAATGTAAAGTTATACAATGGTGTAATTACGTAAACATCTGTCACTGACGTAATAAAAAAGTTTGTCTCTCTCAGTTAAATGATCAGATAGCTGTGTAACTTATGTGTTAGAGAAATATGGTACCGATGTGTAAAGTTGTATAAGCAAATACCATATTAGCTAGGGCTCCTTGTGCTTGCCAAACACATGGTACACAAAGCAGGCGTGTACCCCCCTGAGGTTAAATGTAATTATGCCCTCAGGTGTTACAGATTACAGCAATGGAATGAAATGTATCACGGAAAACTTTCTTTGTAATTCAAAAAATCTTTAAAAATAAATGTTTTAAGTACAACATTAATCACTGAAATGCGTGTCCTGCAGCGCTAAATGTGCATCTTGTTGTAAGATAATCTCTGTGGAAGTGTCGTAGTTATCGTCCTCCGAAAGCTAAGTTCTGCAGAAGTCAATGTACTTACCACATGATAAACAAAAGTGAAATGCTTTGCGTATAGATGTCGTAGTTATTATGCTTATTGGCGTGATGAAGAAAGTACTGTACAGTAACGTAATGTTGTGCCACGAAAAAGGCTGTCTCCTTGTAGCTATACCATAAAAGTTACTACTAAAACATGTTTTACTTTCCAGAATAATACAGAAAAACTGTGCAGATATAAAACAGAAACACCGCAAAATCAACATTGTAAATTGTCACTCATTAGTAGCGTCGTGATAAAAATCGTGTAGCTGTCACATAAACTAACCTCTGTGTCATCTGATATCTCTCAGAAAGCACTTTAAATTCAGAATGTATTTTCAAATAAACCAAAATGTTGCATTAAAATCTCATTAGCAGTACTGGTAAATGTTCTAAGTATGTGAGCCTTATAGTCGTTACGTAATCGTACAACTAACAAGCAAGAATGTACACACACAATAACACTGTGGCGTCTGTTTACTATAACAATGCATTCGTCATTTCTGTTTAAATAAGTTATCTTGGTTCTTGATTGGATACTTAACTTCAAACATTGTTGCATGTTAACAGTTTCTTAAGTCTGACAAAGCATACTAAAAATGTAAAGTGAAAAGTTTTATGACAAAGACAAAGTTAAAAAGCAGATTATCTTTCAATAAATAGTTTTACATGTGAAATGTGGTACAATCTTTTACTCTTCCTAGTGCACAGAGTTTCAACTTCAAAGCAATTATCATGTTGTATACATCGGTAAAGAATGCTAAAATTTTTCTCAAGGCTAGCATCTTATGTTATTTTTCTCGGAGCGAGCGGGCGCACGCGGCTGCCTGCTGTGCGGGTCATTGTCTGTTTCTTTGTTGGCGCGCGTCGTTATTCGGATTAGGAGACCGAACCTCTACAAATTCACCGTGACGAGAAGGCCCTGCTCTGTTTGAATCCCGCCAGTTCTGATGCAATTCAGGTCTGTCGTTACGATCATATCGTCTGTCGTCATGTCGGTAGATTCCATAGTTTCTTTCTTGTCGGTCACGTGGTGGAGAATTTCTCCCTGAATCGTAACTGTGCGCCAAACTGTTGCGTCTGAAGTTATTCTGCCTCCATTGATAATAATTGTTTTGGTTCCCATATTGTCTGTTTCTCTGATTGTCTCTGTGACAGTCATTACTACGGAAATGCGATCTTTCTCTGTAACTATTATTACTCTGCCAGCGGTTGTCATATGGGTGGTGTCTGTTTTGGTCACGATTTGCGTTGTAAGAATAGCCTTTTCGTGTCCAGTTATTGTTTCTGTCGAACCAGAATTGTGACGGATGTGACCTGTAGTGATTGTTTTCCTGTTTTCGCATCCCGCGATTGTCAGTGTCAATTTCCAATTCTTGTAACAGTCCCTGAAAAGCTTCAATGTCGTCTTTGCAACGTCCTGCCAAAATAATATGTCGTAAATGTTCAGGTAATTTGATTAAGCAAATGCGGATGAGTTCTGAGGGGCTGTATGGGTTTGACAGGTACTGATTCTTGTGCAACATGTCTTCAAAATATTTCACAAGACTGGAGAATTCAGATTGTTCGAAATGTTTCATCATTATGATACCATGTTTTACCCGGTCTTGTGTGGCTTGAG
The DNA here is from genome assembly GCF_021461385.2 of Schistocerca piceifrons. Taxonomy (NCBI): domain Eukaryota; kingdom Metazoa; phylum Arthropoda; class Insecta; order Orthoptera; family Acrididae; genus Schistocerca; species Schistocerca piceifrons. The sequence continues at coordinate 547,336,252 of NC_060140.1, forward strand.
ACCAATATGCTGAGAGGAAGGCATGGTAAAATTCTCCTTCACTGTGGCAATCGTGAATGACCGACCGCATTCTTACAGCTGGTTCATTCTCTAAGTAGCCACACATAAATTCTAATCTGTGCTCTAATGACCAGTTGGGAGGAAAACAATGAGAGAATTGATGGAGCCATGCTTGTGGATGAATGTCGTTCCCAGAATTCTTAAATGTTTTGAATTTACGTGTAGTAATGAACAGCTTATAGTCAAAGTCATCATGTCGGCGAGTCGCATATCGGTCATTGTTATGTCGTTTCGGCGGTTCCATTTCAAAATTCGGTGCACCTTGCCAATTTCTTTCATAACTTCCGAAGTGTCCTGTGTTATTATTTTGTGGTTGTTCCGTATTTCTAAGTCCCTCTTCCCGTATTGGGGCGCGAGTATCCTCTGAAATACGTAATTCTTGTATTAACTGTGTCAGCTGATCTTGTACTTCCCGGATTTCTCTTTGGTGTTGCGTATTAATCTGATTCTGATTTTGTTTGAATTTCCTAATTTGTTCGCACTCTTCAGTGTCAGTGAAGGCTACAGGTCTTGTGTCATTCAGATCATCATCTACCTTTGTAGATAAGTTAGTGACCTGATCCGAAAGTTCGGCTACTTTCTCCGATAGTGAACACATTTCCTCAGTGTGTTTTTCTGAACCAAGTTTCAGAGTGTCCATTTGTGTTGAAATCGTATCTACTGTGTCCTTTAAGTTTTCCTGAGTTATTGCAAGTTGCGTAACCGAATCGGTAGATGCAACTGAGTCAATTTTAGCCCACAAGGTCTCATGATTTTCATGAACAATGGCTTGCAGTTCTTTTATGGCTGCTTCGTGATTCTGTAATGCATTTTCATGCCGCAAAAAAATAGGTTGAAAATGCTCACAAATTTGTGTTTTTACGTCATTACAGACTTTTTGACATTTCGATTCAATGTTATGTAACTCAGTAGTTAAATCTTCACGTGTTTGTTCAAGCGTGGTGTGAAGATTTTGTTCCATTGCGTCTAACTGTTGCTGTGTTTGTCTCTGGTGTTGTTCCATTGTGTCTAACTTTTGAAGATTTTGTTCCACTGTGTCTAACTTTTGCTGTGTTTGTCTCTGATTTTGTTCCATTGTGTCTAACTTTTGAAGCTTTTGCTGTGTTTGTCCCATTTGTTGTATTAATTGTAATAACAATGCATTGGTGTCTGAAACATGTTCCTCAGTGCTTTTCGGCAGTGAATTTACACCGGAAACATTCACATTTTGACAAGCAGAAAATGTGTCTTGACTTATTTGAGAAAACGGTGAGGATCCAAAACCTGAATCTACAGTATTTGCGAGATTGTTTCCTGTCATTTCGGATTCCTGAGGCGAGCTGTTGCCGACCGATCGATCGATAATGCTTCCCTGTTCTCTAATTGTTTCACTGTCTACACCATTGTTTGCCGTCCGCTCCATTTCCGTATGCACAATTACCAAATTACTACTTTGAATATTTGTTAATTCATTACATGGTGGCGTTAACACATTACTTTCGTCTTCACTGTCATTTCTCAGTTTACTTTGGAGCCTAGTGTTACGTTTTTCACACGCCATTATTGTCACAGTATTTCACACGACAACACAGAAAAACACAATTTGAAGATCAAAAATAAGAGAACACATTAACATAACACTGAAAATAATATCTAGTTAATTGCAGCTGCGAAATACTTGGTGCAAATCTATATGCATGCCACAACTGTTTTACTGTACAACAATGAAAGACTGCAACTACAAAGGAGATTTTCTCTACAATTACGCGCTAGCAATAAACAATAGCTACACTAATTACACAAACTACAAGAAAAAATCAGAAGATTCCAGTGAGGTATCCTCGGCTAAGGGTCGACATATGAAACGTCCCCTTTTTAACAAATATACAGGACTGTGCTTAACCTGACACACAATATTTTTAGCGCAACGCAATCTGACTTTCAAAATTCCCTACTAAAGAATGGCCCTGACAAACATTAAACTATACCTTTCACAAATCACTTACCTCACAAAAACCTTCGCTGCTCAAGCTACTGCAACACAGCAAGCGCCACTACTGCCAGCTAAATAAAAGATTCAAACTACTAAAGGCACTAACTACTGATAGGGATAGTTAGCAAATGAAAGATATTAATAGAGAACAAACAATGTATTTACCTTAATATCATCACAAGTCATAATATATATATCAGTTCATGACAAATTGCAAACCTCCGCCATCTCTCTCCCCACATCCACCACTGCTGGCGGCTCACCTCCAACTGCGCAACGCTACGCGCTGTTCACAGCCAGCTGCCTAACACTACAATGGCAGACAACAATGCAAACTAGCCATAGACTGCACACAGCACAGCCAGTGATTTTCATATTGAGCGCTACGTAACGTTGCCAATAAGAAAACATAAACAGCCTACTTACAGTAGTGAAAACAAAAGACGGCTAGAGCTAACCATGAATGCCTGTGTGCGTTACACCTGCAACATTTGCCGATATGATCATGTTAGTGCTTCATACTCCGAGCTAGGGTGGCTGCGGCCGGACAAATTGCGTGACTACCACACTCTATGTCTACTCCACCGACTCCTCATCGCGCAAGCACCCCAGTACCTTGCTTCAGAGATTAAAAACCTGTCATGTCATCATAATCGAAACACGAGGTCACTCTTATTTGGTATCCTAACTGTGCCCACTCACAAAACAAAAACTTTTGCAAACTCCTTCTCAGTTGCCGCTGTCCGCCTATGGAACAAACTGCCCCTTACCTTGCGCAAAATTCGATCTCCTGCTGCTTTTAAGAAGAAGTTGAAGCATTTCCTACTATCATCCTCACAAAGTTCTCCACAAAATTAATGTACAAGGACAATCCCCTCATCTGTCAAATAGCAAAGCTAGCGTCTCCTATCTTGCTCCTGAGATGCCTTCCTCTTCATCTTTCTCTATTAGCCACGCAATCTTCTTTTCCTTTATATTTCCTTAATTATGTTTCATCATGTCTCTATTCTTCTCCTCCCTTCACCATGAGTCTCCCTCATACTCCGTGCTGCCGGCACTCCTATCTAAAATCTGTCTCTTCAATAATGTCTAATTATAACAGTACTTGTGACCTAAGAATATAAACTCTATATGTATGTATTTTTCCAGGTGTACCTTTCAAATTGTTTATTTCACTTTTTGTACTAGATTTAGTTTAACATGCCTACTAAAACATATGAATGTAAAATAAGTAGAATGCCTGGTTAGATGTAAGAGAGGGCCTGATGGCCCTAATCTTGCCAGGTTAAACAAATCAATAAATAAATAAAAATAAATAAAATAACATCGAGGTCATCGGTCTCATCTGATTAGGGAAGGACGGGGAAGGAAGACGGCCGTGCCCCTTCAGAGGAACCATTCCGGCATTTGCCTGGAGCGATTTAAGAAATTCACGGAAAACCTAAACCAGGATGGCTGGACGTGGAATTGACCCCTCGTCCTCCCGAATGCGAGTGTGCTAACCACTGCGCCACCTCCCTCGGTAACTACCAAGAGCAGTAGTTTTTGGGTAGAGTTGTCAGACAAGCAACACCGCATGAATTAATCGCAGAACGTATCCGTTAGGACAGTTTGCCGAAGTTTGGCGATAATGGGCTATGGCAGTAAACGACCGTCGCGTGTGCCTTTACTAACAGCACGACAACGTCTGCAGCGCCTCTCCTGGGCTCGTGACCATGTTGAGTAGGCCATAGACGACTAGAAAACCTCATCCTGGTGAGATGAGTCCCAATTTCAATTGGCAAGAGCTGTTAGAAGGGTTAGAGTGTGGTGCAGACCTCACGAAGCCATGGACCCAAGTCGTCAACACGGCACCGTGCAAGCTGGCGGTGGCTCCTTAACAGTGTGGGCTGTGTTTACATGGATTGTACTTTGTCCTTTGGTGGAAATGTTCGTCTATTTGGAGACCATCCGCAGCCATTCATGGACTTCATGTTCCCAAACAATGTTGTAATTTTTATGAATGACAATGCGCCAAGTAACCGGGATACAATTCTTCGTGACTGGTTTGACGAACGTTCTCGACAAATTGAACGAATGATTTGGCCACCCACATCACCCGACATGAACGCCTCCGAACATTTATGTGACATAATCGAGTGGCCAGTTCCTTCTCAAAACACAGCACCGGCAACACTTTCGCAATTATGGATAGCTCTAGGGGCGGCACGGTTCATTATTTCTGCAGGAAGCATCCTAAGATTTATTCAGTCCATTCCACGTCCAGTTGATGCTCTATGTCGGGAAAAGAGGTATCCCATAGCTTCTGTCACTTCAATATACACAGGGTGGCCCATTGATCATGACCGGACCAAATATCTCACGAGATAAGCGTCAAACAAAAAAACTACAAAGAATGAAACTTGTCTAGCTTGAAGGGGGAAACCAGGTGGTGATATGGTTGGCTCGCTAGATGGCGCTGTCATAGGTCAAACGTATATCAACTGCGTTTTTTTTTTAAACGGGAACCCCCATTTTTTATTACATGTTCGTGTAGTACGGTACGTAAAGAAATATAAATGTTTTAGTTGGACCACTTTTTTGTAGATGTAGGTTTTATTCCTGCTGCGTCACCAGTTTTTAATAGCCACAAACATACTCTCTTCACCTCTACAGTCCACAGCTCGTGGTATAGTGGCTAGCATTGCTACCTGTGGATAATGGGGTCCCGGGTTCGATTACCGGGCGGACTGAGGATTTTTCTGACCGGGGAGTGGGTATTTATGTTGTCCTCATCATTCCATCGTCATCTATGAAAGTGGTAGACTTGGACTGTTTAAAAGTTTCGGATTTTCTACGGGCGCTGATGGCCGCTCAGCTCAACGCCCTACAAACAAAACATTACCTCTAGTAACGACATACAAAGAACGAAGGACTATGCAGTGGTTCCAGATCAACTTTCAGCTTATCCGTTCGCTACTAACTAGAACAGAGCTCGATTAGTTTTGGTTGTCAGAGACGGGAGTCGCTACTTGTTTGAACCATGGACCTTGCCGTTGGTGGGGAGACTTGTGTGCCTCAGCGACACAGATAGCCGTACCGTAGGTGCAACCACAACGGAAGGGTATCTGTTGAGAAGCCAGACAAACGTGTGGTTCCTGAAGAGGTTCAAATTGTCCAATGACTCTGAGCACTATGGGACTCAACATCTGAGGTCATCAGTCCCCTAGAACTACTTAAACCTGCGTAACCTAAGGACATCACACACATCCATGCCCGAGGCAGGATGCGAAACTGCGACCGTAGAAGTCGCGCGGTTCCGGACTGAAGCGCCTAGAACCGCTCTGCCACTGCGGCCGGCTCCTGAAGTGGGGCAGCAGCCTTTTCTATAGTTGCGGGGGCAACGGTCTGGATGATTGACTGATCTGGCGTTGTAACACTAACCAAAACGGCCTTGCTGTGCTGGTACTGCGAACGGCTGAAAGCATGGGGAAACTACAGCCATAGTTTTTCCCGAGGGCATGCAGCTTTACTGTATGGTTAAATGATGATTTCGTCCTCTTGGGTAAAATATTCCGGAGGTAAAATAATCCCCCATTCGGATCTCCGGGCGGGGACTACTCAGGAGGACGTCGTAATCAGGTGAAAGAAAACTGGTGTTCTACGGTTCAGAGCGTGGAATGTGAGATCCCTTAATCGGGCAGGTTGGTTAGAAAGTTGAAAAAGGGTAATGGATCGCTTAAAGTTAGATATAGTGGAAATTAGTGATGTTCGGTGGCAAGATGAAAAGATTTCTGGTGAGTTGAATACAGGGTTATAAGTACAAAATCAAATAGGGGTAATGCTCGAGTAGGTTTAATAATGAATAAAAAAATAGGAGTGAAGGTAAGCTACTACAACTAGCATAGTGAACGCATTATTGTGGCCAAGATAGACACGAACGTCTCGCCCACCACAGTAGTACAAGTTTATATGCCAACTTGCTCTGCAAATGATGAAATGTATCATGAGATAAAGGTAATTATTCAGATAGTGACGGGAGACGAAAATTTAATACTCATGGGTGACTGGTATTCGATAGTAGGAAAACGAAGAGAAGCTAACGTAGTAGATGAATATGGAATGGGGGTAAGAAATGAAAGAGGAAGCTGCCTGGTAGAATGTTGCACAGAGCATAACTTAATCATAGTTAACACTTGGTTCAAGAATCATGAATGAATGTTGCGTACATGGAACAGGCCTGGAGATACTACAAGGTTTCACATTAAGTATAAAATGGCAAAACAGATTTTGGAACTAGGTTTTAAATCGTAAGACATTTCCAGAGGCAGATGTGGACTCTGACCACAATCTGTTGGTTAAGAACTGTAGATTAAAAATGAAGAAACTACAAAAAGGTGGGAATTTAAGGAGATGGGGACCGAGGTTGTAGAGAGTTTGTGGGAGAGGATAAGGGAGCGATTGACAGGAATGAGGGGAAGAAGTAGAAGAAAAATGGGTATCTTTGAGGGATGAAATAGTGAAGGCAGTAAAGGATCAAGTAGGTAAAAAGACGAGGGTTAGAAATCCTTGGGTAACAGTAGAAATATCGAATTTAATTGATGAAAGGAGAAAATATAAAAATGCAGTAAATGAAGTAGGCAAAAAGGAATACAAACGTCTCGAAATGAGATCGACAGGAAGTGCAAAATGGCTAATCAGGGATGGCTAGAGGACAAATGTAAGGATGTAGAGGCATATCTCACTAGGGGTGAGATAGATAGTGGCTACAGGAATATTAAAGAGACCTTTGGAGGAAAGAGAACCACTTGCATGAATATCAAGAGCTCAGATGGAAACCCAGTTCTAAGAAAAGAAGGGAAAGCAGAAAGGTGGAATGAGTATATGGAGGGTCTATACAAGGGCGATGTACTTGAGGGCAATATTATGGGATTGGAAGAGGTTGTAGATGAAGATGAAATGGGAGATATCATACTGCGTGAAAAGTTTGACAGAGCACTAAGAGAGCTAAGTCGAAACAAGGCCCCGGGAGTAGACAACATTCCATTAGAACTACTGACAGCCTTGGGAGAGCAAACCCTGACAAAACTCAACCATGTGGTGAGCAAGATGAATGAGACAGGCGGAACACCCTCAGGCTTCAAGAAGAATATAATTAATCCAATCTCCGGACTATCAGTTTAATAAGTCACGGCTGCCCAAATACTAACGGTAATCTCTACAGACTAATTGAAAAACTGGTATAAGCTGACCTCAGGGAAGATCAGTTTCTATTCCGTAGAAATGTTGGAACACGTGAGGCTATACTGACCCTACGATTTCCCTTAGAAGATAGATTAAGGAAAGGCAAACCTACGTATCTAGCATTTGTAGACTTAGAGAAATATTTTGACAATGTTGACTGGAATACTCTCAAATTCTGAAGGTGAGAAGGGTAAAACACAGGGAGCGAAAGCTATTTACAATTTCTACAAAAACCAGATGGCAGTTATAAGAGTCGAGGGACATGAAAGGGAAGCAGTGGTTGTGAAGGGAGTGAGGCAGGGCTGTAGCCTAAACCCGATATTATTCAATCTGTATACTGAGCAGGCAGTAAAGGAAACAAAAGAAACATTTGCTGTAGGAATTAAAATCCACTAAGAAGAAATAAAAACTTTGAAGATTGCTTACGACTGTCATAGACAGCAAATTACCTGGAAGAAGAGATGAACGGAATGGACAGAATCTTGAAGGGAAGATATAAGATCAACAAAAGCAAAATTAGGATAATAGGATGTAGTCGAATTAAATCAAGTGATGCTGAGGGAATTAGATTAGGAGATGAGACACTTAAAGTAGTACAGGAGTTTTGCTATCTGGGAAGCAAAATAACTGATGCTGATGGAAGTAGAGAGGAGAAAATGTTGACTGGGTATGCCAAGGAAAGCGTTCCTGACGAAGGTGAAATTTGTTAGCATAGAGTACAGATTCAAGTGTCAGGAAGCCCTTTCTGAAAGTATTTGTATGAAGTGTAGCTATGTGTGGAGGTGAAACACGGACGATAAATAGTTTAGACAAGAAGAGAATAGAAGCTTTCGAAATGTGGTGCTACAGAAGATTGCTGAAGATTAGGTGGGTAGATCACATAACTAATGAGGAGGTATTTAATAGAATTGAGGCGAAGAGAAATTTGCGGCACAACTTGACGAGAAGGAGGGATCGGTTGGTAGGACATGCTCTGAGGCATCAAGGGCAGCGTGGAGGGTAAAAATTTTAGAGGAAGACCAAGAGATGAATACACTAAGCAGATTCAGAAGGATGTAGGTTGCAGTAGGTACTGGGAGAAGAAGAAGCTTGCACAGGACAGAGTAGCGTAAAGAGCTGCATCAAACCAGTCTCAGAATTGAACACTACAATAACAACACAAGCTTTTTTACACTACTAACGTTACTTTAATAGTCGAACCATTAGTCCTGTAAGGTCATAGAGCCCTCATTTCCTACCTGAAATGACCTTGACATTTTGAAAATATTGGCAGTAATATTCGATCTGCGAATCCTATTTTTCTCTATATTTTAACCCTTGGAGATGATTCTGTCCCGTCATTTCGTTGTTTCCTCACGACGCCAAACTCCTCCAGGTCTCTACGAATGGCGCTATCCTAACTAATAGTGAAAGAGAAACTGACAGTTGATACCTCTTCGTGTGGGGTCGACAATGACGATGTGCTATTCGCTGCATTAACTCTAACAGAATATGTGCACATATCAGTACTCGTGAAGAAACAATAAATATTTCAAGTCTATTCAAGGTGTAAGAAAATAACGAAAGGTACCGGGTTCGAAGCCCTGGTAGGCAATCGTCATTAGTATCGTCGTTTCAGGTTTCAATATCACGCTATTGGTGAACATGTCTGACATCTGACTGTGCTTAGCTAACAATTCATACGGTTTCTGGTTCTGGTTCTGGTTCTGGTTCTGGTCCCTGTCCATAACAACAACTTTACTTCATGGCGTTTAACACTTGTGCGTTTCAATTTTTGTCGTCGTTTCAGGTTTCAATATCACGCTATTGGTGAACATGTCTGACATCTGACTGTGCTTAGCTAATAATTCATACGGTTTCTGGTTCCGGTCCCTGTCCATAACAACAACTTTACTTCATGGCGTTTAACACTTGTGCGTTTCAATTTTTGTTACGGACCTTTCGTGGTTACTTCTCAGGGGCAATATAAGCTTCTTATGGTTCCCAGTGCAGAGGTAGAGGTACCGTCATTGATTTCCAGCTTCAGACATTCCGCTTGTAAAGAGATGTGGTGAACACTTCGATATTTTACTTCTCTTTATGTCTAGTCGAGTTTCGATTAGACGCTCAAGTTTGGTTTGATTAACGGTGTGTTCAAATTCGTCAACTCGTCATGTCATTTAATGAGTGCGATAAGACATCTGAAGTGTCACTTACTGTAATGAGGTTATTTAGAAGTGCTAATGGTCATCTTATCTCTAGTAATGTGTTTTGTAATCTTTGTTGTATGATGGTATTGGTTTACATCTGGACTGAGCGCGATAATGAACAGTGTACTCTAATGAGGAGGTATTGAATGGAATTGGGGAGAAGATAAATTTGTGGCACAACTTGACTAGAAGGAGGGAGCGGTTGGTAGGACATGTTCTGAGGCATCAAGGGATCACCAATTTTGTACTTTAGGGCAGCGTGGAGGGTAAAAATTTTAGAGGGAGGCCAAGAGATGAATACACTAAGCAGATTCAGAAGGATGTGCACAGTCAAATGATTGCCCTGAAGAGGGATTAGAGGACCTGCAACACAGGTATGCTACGTTTGCTACATACAGTCTGGTGCGCCCTACACAGTGGAATACAGGGCCGGCCCGCTTTTTATAATGTCTAGTGTACACATAATGTGAATAGTAATGGTGTTATTACATTCTGTTACACCCGAAGCTGGTTGTGCTATCGAAGGTTTCTCTTCGTTTAGATCGACAAGCCGTGTTCTGTTTGCCAGGAATTCTTCAGTAGAGTACTAGTTTAATTTTCTAGAGGTATATTTCGCTTACACAGACAGTGTGAAATCCTGCTCCGATGGTACACTGCTAGCAGCGGAGCTGTTTCTTCCATATGCTCTTATACAGTGAGGTGACAAAAACATGTTATAGCGATGTGCACGAATACATATGGTGTTACGTACAAACTGGTAGTGTACTGACGGAGCTTTCTTTTGTACAAATACCGTTCACTGACAAAGTGTCCGATCTAATTACGGCCGCACGACTGGAATTAACAGACTTTCAACACGGAATGGTAGCTGGAACTAGAGGCGGTTAGGGAATTCAGTATTATGGGATTCACAGTGCCAAGATGCGCCGAGAATACAAAATTTCGAGCATTACCTCTCATCAACGACAACAAAGTGGCCGAAGACATTTGCTTAGTGTTGTCAGTGCTAACAGACAAGCTACACTACGTCAAGTAACTGCATGAATCAATGAGAGACGTACGACGAACGTATTCGTTGGCATAGCGCGGCGAAATCTGACATTAACGAGCTACCGATGTGAGTGCCTTTGCTAACAGAGCACGAAATGGCCGGCACCGTCCCTCCTGGAATCGTGACCATATCGATTGGGCCATAGAAGACTGGAAAACCGTGGGCTGGTCAGATGAGTGGCGATTGGGCCCTAGAAGACTGGAAAACCGTGGGCTGGTCAGATGAGTGACGATTTCAGCGGTAATAGCCGTCGATTGGATTCGATGCGGGACAGACCTCACGAAGTCCTGGGCCCAGGTTGCCAGCGAAGAGCTATACTATCTGGTGGCGGCTCCACAATCGTGTTGCCTGTGTTTGCATGGAGTGGACTGCAGCCTCTGGTCCAACTGAACGGATCGTTGACTGAAAATATTTATATATTTATACTCGTCTGCTTTTGCATTGATAAACTATGTTCACAAACAACGATATCACTAGGCCAAAACTACTCGCGACTGGTTGTGGGTACCCACAAAGGCCGATATGAATCCCATCTTGCATTCATGGGACTTAATCGAGGGGTGAGTTCATGCACAAAATCCTGCACAGGCAACACTTTCGCGATTATGGCCTGCTGTGGAAGCAGCATGGCTTAGTATTTCTGCAAGGGGCTGCCTACGACTTGTTGAAGCCATGTCACGTCGAGTTGCTGCATTGTGTCGGGCAGAAGGAAGTCCAACACGATATTAGAAGGTATCCTATACTTATGTTACCTCAGTGTAATTTAGTGCACCTGTCCACCGATAATCATTCGAAAGGCCATGATTTGGCATTTACACAAATAAATGGAACGTCTCTACTGTTAGAAGAGGAGATGCCTCTTCCACATGCTCTACAGGTATCCCACTAGGTCCAATCACCTTTTCTCTATTGAACTTCTTTATTTAATGTTATCTTATTTCAGTATCTATCAGTACCTGACATTTGTTATATGTAATAGACATTGAATGGATCTGTCTAATTCCACTTTCAATTTCCTCTCGTGTTACGTTGCTTGGTAACCACGTTTATATATTGCAGAAATGATTTTTATGTTTGTTTCTAGTGTTTTGTAAAGAGAACTAGAATGGCGAGAGATATTTATTTTGTGTAGTAACAACCATCGTGTTCTCATACACTCCATAGACAAGAATAAGCTTTCCAAGTATGAATGTGTGGGTGTATGTATTCAAATCTGTCGATGAGGTAAAGAAAATACCTTATTGCGCTTAATGGTAGTCTAGTGGTGTAAACCTTTATAAACGTCTCCGTAGAGATGTGACAACTTTGTTTCTTTTCAAGTCAGGGGCTTCTGCTGTTTCTCTCCGAACTATAGGCTGTGAGATCCTTCCCCACTCCCTAAACAAAAAAAAGTTACTGCCTTTGCGGCAACTGCAGCTGGCTTGACTATTTTAACGGCATCGTTCCTTTGAAAATGCTATGGTATATATATTTCAGTTAGTGAGGGCAGATACTGGCCCCTTCTTAGAAAATCGTTTCATTAGTTTCACTAAATAAACGAGGAAGGATTCTTATTTCGAACTGTGGAGTGATTCCATAAATTTTCGCAAGCTATTTTTTAATTTGACTTGTTTATTTGTTCATTTTAGCACCCACCACGTGCCAGCACCTCTGGCGCCTTCTTCATAGAGAATCTTAGCGCATTTATTTAAAAGCATTATTTTCTTTAGTTTGTGAGCGTAAGTAGGTTAATATGAATTAATTTCTCGCAACATAAGCAGATAGCTAATTTCGTGTGAAGAAACTTGTGTGTAGATTGAAATTGCTTACTCGTCGCTTTCAGCGATCAGCTCGTAGTTTTGATGTGTATTTACGGGAGTTTCGTCATCGGATTTGAAGTTGTTTCCTAGTCTCTGGCGTAGAATCATTTTCCTGGCCTATCTGCCGTTTGTGACCAAACTAAAGGTGTAACACAGACTTTTCTGTTGAGTGAAATAAGTGACTCTATGAAGAATGAAACCCAATTTGCAAAGTGGTTTTCAAACATACTGGTAGTTACTGAATTAATTAATTTTAGTAGGAAGGCTATGACATAGACCTCAGTCACACTGTGGGTCAGTCTACTTCACCTGTGTCGTACAACGATGGCGGGGACGGAACATTCTCTTTTAGTCAACATGTAGACTATGATTATTCCAACGACACTGCTGGATTACTCCCCTGGGATATTGTTTAAGCATGATTATCATGCAAGTAAGGGACTGTATAATTTTGCATTTGGCTGGGTATCACTTCATGTCTTTCATGTGGGTTGTTGATAATTACATCAGTTTTAATCAGCAACACGCAAATTATTCTCACTCGGCATGTATCCCTGCCTGCATAGATGTTTCCCTGTTAGACAAAGGAGTCATGTCCTTATAGATTAAAAGTAACATTTAGTTAGATTTTATGTGTAATCTGTCTTTGTGTGATGTGCACTATCACTCCACCTAATCTAACCATATCACTTATCTGTTGTACAATAAAATATCAGGGTATTGATGACATTTGCAAATCGTCTCAGACAGTCGACGGTACACACACAGTGGCAAGAGGGACAACAACATTGACGTAAATTATTTGAGTTCTCCATTTGTCACATTGGGACGAATACCAAAGCCCATGGCTCTATGGCAATTAGAGTAAAGGTTCAAGCACAACAAAAACCGGTCTTCAGGGAGTAGTTTCCCCTTTATAGCAAGGTCAGACTGCAGATTGAAACTAAATCCCAGACAGATAGGACACTTGCATTTGGTGATTCTTGTAATGATACAGGTTATTGTAGTTTCCTGATGAAGCAGTTAGTTTTAAGAGTTTTCTACGTGTAATCAACTTTCTTTTCAGTCAACACGTATTTGTGCTGGCGTTTTCACAATCACAACCTTTCCCAACAGCATTGTTGAGTACCTTGTTGTTGATGAATATGTATCTTTCGGGGATAAATAATTTGTTTTTATGTGTATACAGTATATTTGTTGTGCGATGGGCCGTAATGAAATATTTTGTTTTTGTTATTTGGTTACATACATTTTAAAATTTCGTTTGGAGATAATATGTTCCGTAAAATGCGGTTCCTTTAGTATGAAGCGGTAAATGTGCTACAACTCCGTTCTTATACGTTTAACATTTGATAATTGGTCGTAGTTTGAAAATTTGAAAAGAGATGCCGGTTTTATGGTGTGTGGTTATACTGGTCTACTATCGATTCATTCCGAGGTTATTTACCAGTCAGTTTTAGTAGTGAGTTGCTAAGTTCTATAAACCTTCTGATGCCAGTACATATGTGATTGTGCCAGAATTAAAGGTAGGTGTGATTTTTTTAACAATACATCCACGATTAATTTGCCATAACATTTTTTGCCTGCATCCATAATTCTAGAAATATAGAAAAATGTAAATAATAGCCTCATGGAGTCAGTTTAGCACACCTGTTAGGCGTAAATTTTAGGAGCGTGAGTAGCGCAACGTTTGGGAAAATGAGTTTGGTACACATATTTTTTCAGTCTAAAAGCCTACTTTTACTTTCGAGAAACAGCATATTCGTAAGTTGGGATCAAGGGCCTATCGAAACTACACAACAGACTTCATCCAAGATACTCCAGATCAAATCAAGAGTATTAGCGTCCGTGAGGCTTCTAAAAGGTAGATAGGCCAATGCCTAGTACCTAATCACTCCTGTGTTGCTATAGATATGAAATTCCATGGCGCACCTCAATTCTTGAAATGAGAGCAGGAACCCAGAGTCAATAAAAAAGTAATGAACGAACGAGTTTCACCTCAGAAGAGGAAGAGATGTTGCTGGTTCATGTTGTGGCACTCTCACTTATGGGGTTTCCTATCTCTACGTTGGATGTGAGAGGTATTGTGGCTGAGTAGTCAATTTGTCGAGGGAAAAAGACACACAAGTTCAAATATTGAGTGTAATTAGGAAGAAACTGGGCTTATTATTTTTTAAGTGACACATACAGTTGGTCAAAAACATAATAATATATCCATATACCCGGTGCACAATAGCAAATACAGAGCTGGTTACCGTGATTAGAGAGGGACAAACAGACAGAGATACAATAAGTTACTTTCATACACGGTTGGATGTACAAGTGGATACGAATTTCCACGTGTACAGGTAAAATCGAATGTGGTACAAAGAACACTATTCCCCCTGAATACGAATGAAAAACGCAAATTGGAAAGTTAGTTCGATTTAGCGTAGCTAATTAAAATTCCAATAACGTAAATGAAGTACTAATCTACGAACCAAAAAGCTATCTCACCAACTCTTTTGTAACGGCATTCTGAATGAACCCATCTCGAAACACACAAGTCCCGGTCGGGGCACACATTTTCGTCTGTCCCCGTTGACGTATGTCAACGCCTGTAAGTAGCTAAGGGTTTTCATTTCATTGTGATACCATCTGAGTTCACGAAACACCTGCGTATTACTCGCGTGTTGATCGAAACTACCTGTAACAAATCTAGTAGCCTGCCTCTGAATTTCTTCAGTCATCCTTTAATCCGACTTACTTTGATCCCAAGCATCCGAGCAGTAATCACTTACGGGTAGCGCTAGTGTTCTGAATGCGTTCTCCTTTACAGATGAAACAGATATTCCTGAAAATCTCGCAATAAACTAAGGTCGTACATTCACCTTCCTTACTACCGTCGCTTGCAGGGGTGGTTGTGCGGTTCTAGGAGCAACAGTCTGGAACCACGCGACCGCTACGGCCGCAGGTTCGAATCTTGCCTCGGGCATGGATGTGTGCGATATCCTTAGGTCAGTTAGGTTTAAGTAGTTCTAAGTTCTACGGGACTGATGACCTCAGAAGTTAAGTCCCATAGTGCTCAGAGCCATTGGAACCATTTGAACCTACTACCGTCCTGATGCGCCCGTTCTATTTTATATCGCTTTCCAACGTTGCGCGTAGATACTTAATCGACATGGCTGTCAAACAGCCAACTACTAACCGGTATTCGAAAATTACGGTTTGTTCAAATGGTTCAAATGGCTCTGAGCACTAAGGGTCTTAACTTCTAAGGTCATCAGTCCCCTAGAACTTAGAACTAATTAAACCTAACTAACCTAAGGACATCACACACATCCATGCACGACGCAGGATTCGAACCTGCGACCGAAGCGGTAGCACGGTTCTAGACTGTAGCGCCTAGAACCGCTCGGCCACCCCGGCCAGGGGTTTGTTTTTCCTGTTCATTAATGCCATTATTCTGCAATTGGAGCAAGCTGTCATTCATCACACCAAACAGAAATTTAGTCTAAGTCGCCTTTTGTCTTTTTACAGTCACTCAATGACGACACTTTGGCGTATACCACAGCATCATCAGCAAACAACTGCAGGTTGCGGATCATCGTGCCGTGGTGTCTTCACACTCACGCTTCAGATCACAATTACTATGTATGCATATTTTACGCGCATAAGCATGTCAAATTTCACCCTGAGGATCTCGGTAAGGGATAATGATATCGATGAAAGTTTCAAGGTTCTCCAAGAACGTAGGGAAAAAATTTGGACTGTTTGCTGTGAACAGAAACTATACAAGTAGCAATACCCACAATTGGTACTTTTGGTACACCAAAACCATTGTTTTTCGGTGTTTTCTCAGGAACCGTCGACGGGAAAACGGTGCTTTTATAAGTTACCTAAACTCTGTTCTAGACCACACCTAATATAAAAGGACCAACAGATTTGCACAGTTTACATGGTCTGGAGGAATTGTGTTATGTTTAAATTTGGACCCTGTACTGTATGATAGCTACAGTGTGCCCGTTCTTCGTGTAGGAATAAAATTGGTCGCTATGTCAATGGTTGTCCAAAACACTTGACCGCTTATCTCTGTGACCAATAGAACCCGTCACATGACCTTCCGAAAAATCAAATATTCGGGAGCGGCTGTTTGGAAAGTATTATCACCGTGACTGTCGTTCACGGACAGATTTTAACTATTTTAGAAAGGTCTTGATAACACAAGTACATTGATATAACTGTTGCTAGTGTTGACTTTGAAAATCTCGGCAAATTTATTCGTGAAAGGTGCTAAAATTGGAAGACAATACAGCTGGTGTATTGTTTTGTAAACACAGCCAGCAGTGGCTCTCATGTGAGGTTACGTCATCATTTAGAACCTACGGAAAGAAGGTAGGCTTACGCTACTAAGATTAAACTTAAATCCTCTTAGTACTCTTTTACACGACGGGATATAAGTGGTGCTATGGTTATTATAACCTTTTAGTGTGGCAGCAAGGACTTCGGAAACTACTATTACAAGTGTGTGTGCGTACTTATTTTTAAGTAAACAGATTTTGAGGAAACAAATAAACAATCGAAAAGATTTGGTACAACGGCGGAGACAGGCAAGAGAGCCCACCTAACGGCTTTTACACCGCAGTAACTGCTTCTGACAGGCCTACATTTTTAGCACATTTCTCGGTTATACGATGTTACGGGCCTATGTTGTTAGGAGGAGTGCATCCTTCTTCTTAACGACACAGGTACTGCAGTATCGTATTGATCCGCATGTACGGGCAGTGACTTTCAATTTAAATGTCCTCCGCTGTACAGGAATTACATAATGTGTGTACGAGTACAGGTTGTGACGCAGGAACGACGACATAACGACATATGGAAGTTGGCGTGTGATCGTTAGTCGTGTACGGATGGCCAAAGAGGTTGAGGCAACCACTCGTGTCAAACGGGAAATTCTTTCTCGTCATTCCCTTATAAAGCTGATAATCATCCGTATTCGCAAGTGCGAATACAGTTCATGTATTTCTCGGATACGTTTGAGAAACGTTGTAACGCCAACATTAACTAACGTTATATCTCTGTACTCATCGTGGCACGAAATTATGACTGTCGTTAGAATAATATACACAATTTTTTTCATTTTTGAAGGCATATTTCCTTGAGTAGCGTTGTTAATACATGAGTTAACAGAATTAAACGTGCCACAAAATTACATGTTCGTCTGTGAACTTTTATTTACCAAAAGCTGATTCCGATATCTTGTACCGTTCACAACATAAAAACCGTAAACGCCTTATGCGACTCACATTCTACACGGCAATTTATTTTGAATTCCACAGTTCTGTGCTACATTGTACGGTTGTAAAACTGTTATTTCTTTATGCAATCGATTTAACATCTTTTATTTAGCTGTGGAGCATATCGTAAAACTTTCTAAGGCCTTTTTTAAAAGTATTTTATCAGTACTTTTTACATTTAGCTGATGACACATTACAATCTGCATTGTTTTCAATTCCTGGTTGAATCTTACTTCTATGAATTAAATGTGAAATTCTCACCAATTATTGGAAGATAATTCGTAGTGGACCTATTCAAACCAGTCAGAAGACAGACGACAAAAAATACAATAAAATAAAAAATACTAAGTGCCCTGCTGTACACTTCGTTACAATGTGTATCCGCATTCCGCAGCTGTGAGCTGTAACTGCTTGTGGACTGCTGCTCGCCCTACATTGGATGTTCACTCTCTCCTGACCACACACTCATTGACCAGACAGCTGTTTCCATGGCTGCTCCCACTCCCTGCTAATGACATGGTCCATTGTCGCCCATTGCTCGGCTCACAGACCGCACCAACCACTGAAAGTCCACAGCGCTCTGGCAAGGCTAATTTAATCATCGCAGTGGCTGTTCCCGCAGTACTAGCGATGGCCGATGTTTCATCTCGTACAGAGGAGGCTGCTGTTAGAGGTGTGGAAGCAGGCCTCACGAGAAGACCACAATCGATAATGTTAAAGAGGACATATTCATCACGCTCTGCAGAACATTATTTATTTGTTTACGTACCGGCTTTCGCCATCTTATGCCGTCGTCAGATAACAACTGAATTTTTTCTTAAGAAAAACATGATTTACTGTTTTATAGTGATTGCAGGTACTACACACTAATTCACTTTCAACACAATAAATTTTCGTTATGGAAGTCGTTCTCCAATCATAGTAACAGCTGCTTCTTCAAGATACACCACTGAATGGACGAAATTCTGGAACCATTGAGAGTCAACAGTTTCTGGATGGAGACAGGCAATAGTGACCAGCAAATGAATTCGTTGTATCACTTGGCAACATCTCCAGTGACCATTACGTTGCTCGCATTCATTGCAGAAATAATCGTCGAATGCGGCAGAGCGGTTCCGTATTACGTAAGAGTTACAACGCAGATGTTCGCAGGTTCGAATCGTGCCTCGGGCATGGATGTTTGTGATGTCCTTAGGTTAGTTACGTTTAAGTAGTTCTAAGTTCTAGGGGACTCATGACCCTAGAAGTTAAGTCCCATAATGTTCGGAGCCATTTGAACCATTTTTTTGCAGATATTCGGATGCGTGACGGCGTTTCCCCACGCAACCCTGTCACCATCAGTGTCCACCTGCACAGAGATCTCGCAAGGAAGAAGTTTGTTCAGTGCCTCGTCTGTCCGGATTTTGTGATTTACGCTGACATAAATCTGTGATCTTACAGGTAATCGTCGACTTTGATTGTGGACGTCTCTCAAGATAATGAGACAGAAAGTGTTTACAAAGAAAAGTTTCACTTGTTCATGTTGTGCAGAAACTGTTACATTTTATAATAAAGATTTTATGAATGTGGAAAGAAATATATTGAACCAGAGATGAAAAATATAGTTGACTTTATTGTAATAATCTAACATTTGCATAACTGAAGCATAATGTAACAGAGAGAAATAAGAGAAGTGAGTCTGCTCATTTAAATAACAGTACGCAACATAGATACACCAATAAGTAAACATTACCCATAAGTTGCATAAGAACGAACCAAAGTTTAAGTCTCAGCATCTAAATAACTTTAAATAATTAAAAGCGCGAAGTCATCCACATGAGTGATAAACAGAATTCACGAATTTCGAGTACACCATAAAATACACAAATCTAAAGCCTGTAGATTCAATTAAAGGCCGCGACTTATAGGCGGAACAGTGAGAAAATGCAACAGCTCTACGAAACAGAATGCTTAAACTACTCTTTCCCGCCCTCTTCTGGAGTGTTGCTGCACGGTTGGGGACGTGCATGAGATAGGATTGGTGGAGTACGTTAAAAAGTTCCGAGGGGGTCAGCTTATTTTTTACTGTCTCCAAACATAGTACAGAGTGCCACGTGTATGCTATGCGAATTGGAGTGGCAATCATTAAAACTAAGGCATTCTTGTTTATGGCGCGATCTTCTCGGTAAATCTGTCACCCACTTGCTCCTCACAGTACCAAATATTTTGTTCGAGCCCATCTACATGCGGAGAAACAATCATCGTAATAAAATAAGAGGAATCAGAGCTCGCACGGAAAGACTGAAGTGGTTGATTTTGCCGCACACTGTCCGAAAGTGGAACGGTAGAGAAATAAAACTTCCTGCCAGATTAAAACTGTGTGCCCGACCGAGACTCGAACTCGGGACCTTTGCCTTTCGCGGGCAAGTGCTCTACCATCTGAGCTACCGAAGCACGACTCACGCCCGGTACTCACAGCTTTACTTCAGCCAGCTTTACTGGCTGAAGTAAAGCTGTGAGTACCGGGCGTGAGTCGTGCTTCGGTAGGTCAGATGGTAGAGCACTTGCCCGCGAAAGGCAAAGGTGCAAGTGCTCTACCATCTGAGCTACCGAAGCACGACTCACGCCCGGTACTCACAGCTTTACTTCAGCCAGCAAGCTGGCTACCGAAGCACGACTCACGCCGGTACTCACAGCTTTACTTCAGCCAGCTTGCTGGCTGAAGTAAAGCTGTGAGTACCGGGCGTGAGTCGTGCTTCGGTAGCTCAGATGGTACAGCACTTGCCCGCGAAAGGCAAAGGTCCCGAGTTCGAGTCTCGTTCGGGCACACAGTTTTAATCTACCAGGAAGTTTCATATCAGCGCACACTCCGCTGCAGAGTGAAAATCTCATTCTGGTAGAGAAATAGTTTCAAAGCGGGTCTATGAACCCTCTGCCAGCAACATAATTGTATATTAAAGCTTAATAGTGTAGAAACAAATATAGATGTCAAAGTCGAGGTCATGAGAGATAGTTCATGAGAACATAGAAGAAAATTCGAAACATATATATTTTGATAGTGTGTTAACACATATAATATTTAGCACGTCCTGAATCTGACAACCGGAAATAAGATTAAACTCGTTGAACCACTGCTTGTGAACTCTATGTGGTCTTTTTCAAATGAGCCGTTTAGCTTCTGGAGAAGAATTTCATTTATGTATAACTAACTTTCGCATTTTATTATACCTTACTCACGTCACCAATGTGTAATGAACTTCTTGCATTCTCAAAGTGAATTTTGGCCTGTAGTAAATTTAATTTATTATAGGTACCATACTGTCCTGGGTGCTGCAAGGTAAACAGCAACAACCACGACAGAACCAAAATTAAGTAGAACGCAAATCAAATCGTATGCTGTATGAGAGAGAGAGAGAGAGACGGAGACAGAGACAGAGACAGAGAGAGAGAGAGAGAGAGGGATATGGAGAGAGAGGGAAAGAGAAAGGGAGAGACAGGGGGAGAGAGAGAGGGAGAGAGAGACGATGTGGTTGAGAGAAGGAAAGGTCTCATATTGGGGCAACAGAGCTTCAAAATTTTGGAAAGCTGCATTAGACACGACCTTTCTGTGCTGTTAGAACATCGTCCGGAAAAATATAAATGTATTACTTTGTAAGAAGTGGTGACGATTTTACGTGGGGACATAAACAAATACATGAATTAAAATGCCACTTCCATGTCGAATCGACTAAATGTAGCTAGAACAATAACAGCGTGTTGCCTACTATCTATAGGGCATGCTTCATTCTCTGACTACAGGGTATTTTTCCAGGTACGCCGATTAGGTGTACATAACAACCTTACTGCTTGTCCAGCCATTAACGTCGGTTGATCAAATTCGAATCACTTCTCCTCTGCAAATGGCTTCGTAGTTGTCCCTTTGAGGCTGATAGAGAGACTTGCCTTTTTAATCACAAAGCCACACTACTCAAACATTAACCACATCAAATATGATTCTCTAACTCAGACGCTATTATTCCAGATGACATAACTATTCTATTTTTAATTCCAACGTCTGAATTCCTCTTGCGCAATGAAAAGCCTCTACAAGCCAGAGTCAAAGCTCTCGACATGCAGTCAGTGAAGTCACCCCTTGGAGGGTTGCCACCTTCGTGTGGCGCTTAGTAGGCTGGGGGAAGGTAAATTAATTACGCCCGTGTCGCACGTAGTTTGCAAAGCGGTCACTGCGGTTCCCACCCCCGAGTTCACCATCGTTTGAAGTGTTCTCTCACGTTCTCCATCGTTGATAACAAGAAGGAGACTTCTGCTTGCTCGCTAATGACGAAGCACTGTCTCGTCTCAGTGGAACACGTCAGCTGGAGCGATTTGTGACGTTACGCTAATACTGAGTACCGATTTTGACGTAACAAAAACGTGCGCAAGAAAAGCTTGCCAAATAAATACTGCCTTTAACTGCAATGGGCTATTACAGCACCCAAAACTTTTATTGAATTGAATGTTTCACATAACTGTCCTAAAGCGATACACCAGTGGCACTTGGATAATGCAGGGTCCCAATTTTGCAGCTCTTCATTTGTGTGGCCATTGTGTTCGTAGGTGCTTTATAATTCTTGAGGATTTTTTCACGAGACGCGTTTTGCTTTATTGAGGTTAAGCATCATCAGTGGTCTGTAATTAAATTATTTACATTTTGATTTGCTTTCTAGATCGAAGAACAGTTCGTTAAGAATAGGTTGATTTGTGCTTACGGTGATTTTTCGGCTGATTTCTCGGTTACATCGGGAAATGACGTCTGTTAGCACATCGATGTTCTTCTGTGCTTATCAGTGCCAAAAACAAAAAAACATCGATGTGCTAGCAGACAGCATTTCCCGATGTAAGCGAGAAATCAGCCGAAAAATCACCGTAAGCACAAATCAACCTATTCTTCACGAATTGTTTTTCGATCTAGAAAGCAAATCAAAATGTAAATAACTTAATTAGTAACCACTGATGATGCTTTAACTCAATAAACTGAAATGCGTCTGGTGAAAAAAATCAAGCGTTTTTGCAGTTGCAACGACAGACCAAAAAGAACCTCAAGAAGCATACACAGAAGTCTATTAGCGTTAAATCAGGTGATCGTGCTAGCCAGGACATTGTTCCACCACGTCCAGTCCAATTCGGCACATTCCTCCTATTCCTACATTGACGATGGTACTGTGGTGGTGTACCATCTTGCTGGAAAATAAATTCTGTGCCCACATCCTATTGTGACTGAGGCCTTAGATAATGTTCTAGCATGACCAGGTGCGATATTTCAGTTTCAGTTGACTTGGTGAAAAAGAATGGACGGTAAATCTTGTCACAGCTAACAGCGCACAAAAAAAAAAAAAGGATATCCTTAGGCGAGTCCCGCACATGTTCGATTACGACTTGATGTGGCTTCTGCTCACTCCAAATCCGAACATTATGTCCTTTCACATTACCGCCAATATGGAACGTGGCCTCGTCACTGAACACGATTTTATTAAGAAAATCAGATCCAGTCGGCATTTTGTGCAACATTTGTTCATAAGCTCAGTTCGTTTTTCTTCGTCACTTTCTATTAAAGCTTGCAGCACTTTCAATTTGTAGCATTTGAATGACAGGCCTTTCCGAATTACCTTCCACACTGTAACACTAGGCATTTCAATTCTAAGCTGGCACGTCTCATTGATTTACCAGGACTAGGAATGTAAGACTGTCGAACTTGTCTAATTGTTGCGTCAGAGACTGTTGGCCTACGACGACCCAGCGACCAGTCTGATACACAGCCAGTTCCGGGGAAGCGATCGTACCAGTTAATAACGGTTTGAGGTTGGCTCTCAGCTGTAGTAGTGGATATGGATTCATCAAAGCATAAACAGCACTGTGCACATTATGCACTGTTATGTGAACCCATGACAACTGTTGGATTCACTCATTCGTCCATGCCATCTACTTCAAACTTCTAGAATCACTGCATTCAGTAGTATATGAAATATTTCTGTTCTTTATTTACCCTTTCAGAATTAAATCTTACTTTTGTGTAACCAATTTATATACACTATGTGTTCTGAAATATTCTCGGGAAATTAGCTAAATGGCTTCGTCCAAATGGTGCGATGTTTCGGCAGACTGACTTTCGTCGTTTTCACGCGGTCTGAGACTACGTTTTAATCTTTAGGATCCGATTACAAGATAGACTAAGAATTGAAGACAGTGGTTCCCAACAAAGCAAGGCCTGCCACCCAGACTAATACTTGAAGACAACGGTTTCCAACAAAGTAAGGCCTGGTACCCAGATCTGAGCCTGCTCAAAGCACAGTGGCCGTCGGAAGGAAGACCTGTTCACGCCCCACCAACTGAAGAGCTGGGACTACTCCAAATGGAAGCGTCTGCACGCTAGGAGCAACATGGACTCGACATCGTCTTCGTGCTGACAGAGGATCGATAATCGAGTCTCGTCAGCACACTTTCCCTCGTCCTCGGCGGTAGACCCGTGTCCAGTCTCTACAGTCCCATGGAAATGGAAATGTCGTGTGGCTAGGGACTCCCGCCGGGTAGACCGTTCGCCTGTTGCAGGTCTTTCGATTTGACGCCACTTCGGCAACCTGCGCGTCGATGGGGATGAAATGATAATGATTAGGACAACACAACACCCAGTCCCTGAGCGGAGAAAATCTCCGACCCAGCCGGGAATCGAACCCGGGCCCTTAGGATTGACAGTCTGTCACGCTGACCACTCAGCTACCGGGCGGACATTACAGTCCCATGATCAATAGCGAGAGTGAGGGGACAAGGAAGTAACACGATAGTATCTAGTCAGGTTAGTACAGATCCAGAATGTGAAATAATTTGGGTGGATCAAGCTTGGTTATCGGGTGCTTTTATAGACCCCCCCCCCCCCCCTCAGCAGCAGTGGTGGCAGAACATCTAAGGGGAAACGTAGAATATTTCGCATACATTTTCTGCTCATGTTATTATTTTATGTGGGGATTTTAACTTACCAACTATCTATAGACTGGGAGACTCCAGTGATTAGGAAGGTTCGCCACAGAGAATAGAGTGAAGATGTTCTAAGTGCTTTATCCGAAAATTAACTTGAGCAGTTAATCAGAAAAGTGTCTCGTGAAGACTACATCGTAGACCAACTGATCACCAACTGATGTAAACTTTTCGACTCGGTCAGCACAGAAGAGGCAATCGGTGATTATAAGGCAATTACAGCATCGTGGCTGTAAATAAGAGTACAAAGAATGGTAGGAAGTTTTTCCGTTTAACATGAGCGGCTAGTGACAGATATCAGATCACCTGACAGGTCGTCATGAAAGATTAAGCACTGAAAATGTTGAGTATCAATGGATAACTTTCAAGAGCATCGTACGATACGCATGAGACGGGTACGTGCTAATCAAAATTGTTCTTCCCTGGGAGTCAACTTAATTAACTAATTGTATTTTACCTGAAATATGACTTCTCGGATCTTGTTTAGATACCAACATATAGTGCTGCAATGTTGTTCCCATTTCGATTATTTGAAGAGTATAATGTCCTAACAGCGCTGATGGCTAATTTCTAATTTAATATTAGAGTTGGATTTCCCCAATGAAACTGGGCGACAGAAAAAGTAGTTGAATTGCTCTTATTTATTTAATAGCCACAGTTAATCAGTTGCACTTATTATCTCAGTCATTTCAGAAGTTAGCCTATTTACCAGACACACTCAAAATCTCGCTCACAATATGGCAAAAACTGTGGTGACTTTTGCGTTTGACCACACTTACCAACACAACTTTGCTGCTTGAATACAATGTCACTGGGGCTGAGATACACCCACTGAATGCTGAATAGTCTAGCATTTCACCCACACGGAAATATTCGTAATCACGGTATGCTCACGATAAAAGCAAAGTTCGGAACCAACAAAGTTCAGGAAACACGTCTGTTTACAAACAGATGCCTCTGGATTCCCGAGCGAAATTCCGGATTCACTCCAACGAAAACGGACACGAAAAACCGTCCGTACTCTCTCGAGTCCTCCATTAATAAACCGAAACAACAATGTCTTGACCCTGTGGGATCCACGACCAATTTCCCTAACCCTCTCAATATCCGTTCCCAACTAAACTTTCAATTTCCCCTACATAAAATTCAGTTTTTCTGCTATTGGCTGACCACCTCTGTGCGCGTCCCTCTATTCCGTTTCGTCGTCAGTCCGTGCCATACGAAGTTATACAACCGTGACTCAACTGGCAAAACTTAACAACTATACTTCAACTAACATTATATTCTCAAGTACACTGAAATTCTGATTTTAACAACAGAAAACACTATATTTTATTGTGTCTAATCATTCACAAAAGTAACTTTAATTACAATTATTACATAACCATGTATTCATTTTGTCATAGTATTTAATACACAAAAGTTCACCATAGTTCATCGATTGACGCTATCATTCGTGCTTCGATTTGATAAGACAGTTTATTGAAACCAGAGGGTATCAGTTAGTATAATACTGTTTCCGCCGACAGTTCTTAACTTTACATGGTTGTCGATCTCGACCATAGCCAATAGTATACACAATAGATCTTTTCAAACAGAAGCAAGTCTGGCCCGATCACTGCCAGCGGTCCCATCTATGGACTTTAACAAATACGTAAACAGTAGCGCAGACAACTAATACAAACAGCCAACTTTCAAACCACTGGAAGAGAAATCGTGCCACGGCCTCGAGCGTGTGTTATCGTACATTATCGACACCACTCCAAACAGTGAAGAGGTTGGCAGTAACTCGCGTGACTGCCTGCCAGTCTACGGCCAGGACCAAGAAACTCCCTGGGTTCTCCCGCGACTCTGTTTCAACCAAAGCAGCCTGACCTCTCCCACCATTTGGTAATTTTTATGAGCACCCAATGAAAATCTATCCAGCACTTTCTACGACTCGAGAGGGCGTTCACCCGACGAGCCGACCGCCTTCGGTCAACTAAAACGGATCCCGCAATTTATTCCCTCACGAAATGGCTAGGTACTTTATCTGCCGTTATATCCCACTCTGTCCGCAGCTCGTGGTCTCGCGGTGACGTTCTCGCTTCCCGAGCACGGGGTCCCGGATTCGATTCCCGGCGGGGTCGGGGATTTTCTCTGCCTCGTGATGACTGGGTGTTGTGTGCTGTCCTTAGGTTAGTTAGGTTTAAGTAGTTCTAAGTTCTAGAGGACTGATGACCATAGATGCTCAGTCCCATAGTGCTCAGAGCCATTTGAACCATATCCCACTCTCATACTTCCGCAGATTTCCGTCGCCCACAGAAGCAAATTCTATAGAGCAGTGCTCTGACCACATAGCTTCGGCTTATCAAAATTGAAAATTTTCTGCACAGACGCAAGTGTTTCGTCCCGGATCACTATGCAGTACTTTTAAGGAGGAGCCAATGCTGTCCCACGCTGGTCTGCCCACGGTATTCAGCGAAAGCAAAGGCAACACCTGGCGGTCGGCGCCGGGTTAACAAAGGTGACTGGCTGCCTACCTGCCTCCTGCCTCGCAAGGTGGCCGAAGACCTGCAGCAGATCCCCTCTGACAAAATCACGTACTCCCTTCCCACCACCACTCCGGGAGAACCCCAGAGTGGTTAAAATTTTTATGTCTATGGAAAGAGGGAATTTGGCGCTTGACGCCGATCGGGGGCACAAGCCATCGGTTGTCTTACAAAATGTTTCCCTAGGAGGAGAGGTTTAACAGTTTTGTTACTAATATTTTGGATGGTCTCTTTCTTATGGAGACTGCCAACTGAAGAAAGAGAGTCTGGGAAGAGCTTGGCTGAGAGACAGAGAGAGGGAGGGATGGGGGATGGAGTGAGAGAAAGAGAAGCAGAAGGAGAGTGTGGCCAAGCACTCTGGTTCGAGGATATGGAGAAAGGCTTGGCCTTGGGAAACAGCTCGGCAGATGGTGAGGACTCCTCTCTACCGGGCAACTCTTGTTCGACAGCTGTGGGGAGAAATGTGGCGGTGGCAGCCGCTGTCGACAGGGACCCATGTCACTCAGAGTATCAGCTTAGATCATGCGACACCGGCGACCGGGAATGCAAGTTATCAAAAGTTCGGTACGTGTCTGATTTCGACTAAATTACATTTCGGAACATTGACGGTTTCGGTTAGGCTTGCTCTGCTCATTAGCATCTCAATTGAGATATGGGAGTTGGTTGTATGTGACAATCTATGCCTTGTGACAATGCAATCACTTTTCATTTACAGCAGTCGTTGGTTTATCAGTGATGTGTCATTAGAGGTTTATTCCTTCCTCCCTTAAACCCTACAGTGTGGTTTGGTGAACCTTGGATTAGCTTAAATTACCCTTTATCTGTAAAGATTAATTATTTTATAGTTTTAAGAAATCGTGTCTTGAAGGTTTCTAATAAATTTGGTTCGGACTGCACCGATGTTTTATTTCAGTAGATACATGGACTTCATTTTCACCGAGTTTATTAATGATTTCTGAAACATCCAACACCCCAGACTCAGTTGTTATGGCTACCCATACGATTTTGTTATTCCGTTGTGCGACGATTTTGATTATTGCATTTGAATTGCAGGGGAGCGATATATCTCTCGGTAGGTCCATTACAAGAAAATCACTGTGGTTGCATGTCCATCTTTGTCTTTCAGTCGCAGTCACGAACAGTCACAAACATTAGGAAATAAGGCATTTATTTCAGTCAATGGACTACATATTCAGTTTCACAACGCACCAAGGTTTTCAGGAATAAACAGTGTTGCTTGCGACGACACTGGTCATTACTGTAATTTAATGTAGCATTGAAACCGCAGTGAACTAAATTCAAAGCTTTCCCTTCTGTACTTTGTGTTATAAGTTAATTTCCTAACAGAACATAAGCAAGTACAATATTCTTTATTATTTTGTGTTTAGATCAAAAAATGAAACATCACTGTTCTTATTGTTTCTAAAGTACTTGTGCTAACTGCTACTGCCGAAGGTAACGCACGCTCGCGCAGCGGTACTAGTCCTGGAGGTAAACGTCTAGAATCGTAGTGGTTGAAGAAATCTGATTCGCTACTGTAGAAGGAGACGCCGTGCCGTACTGGTCAAGATCGCCATATAGTATGGGCGGTTGACCTGGATTAAAATCTAAACTCTCCACACTGTCCCAGTTACGTGAGGGCTTTAAACTCTGTTGATTGTTATCCGACCTCCAGATGCAGATGCAATCAGTAGCGCAGTAGCTAGTGGTTAGCCAAGATGGTCAGCAGGTGAAACTTTTATCCTTTCGATTGTATATCATAGTCAACGACCTAAAACTGGGAACTGTGCTCCACGCATCCATCTCCTGTATACAATTAAACAAAAATGGTGCCAACTCGAAAACATTAAATCAGGTCATGAGCCTCATGAAGTGTGCGAATAATTTATTCCACACTCTTCACGAAGGACATACCGTAAATCTGGGTTATTTGTGACCTGGGAGTTACTTGAACCCAAAGCGCTAAAGTGATTTAAGCCGTTCCTAGTGCCGGTTTACTGAAATATTCGACGTAGTTCTCAGTTCATCCATGAGGTAGCAGCACTCAGCATGCTCTGCAACACACCACATATTTCCACGAGCTGCTCCTACAATGCAGTAGAGATTATGTGAACGGTATAACACGCGTCCTGCTTCTTTTGTGTTACCATTTCTTTGCCCAACGTGCGAAGAATCGATATTTTGAATGTATTAGGTGCACAGTTTTATTCCTCAAACAATATTTTATGTGATATCTATATAAATGTTTAACTATAAATCACTTTAAAATGTTGTTGATCGAAACGCATGTCGGCCCACTGATAATCAAATACAAGGACTACTTGCACCCACCACCAGCTTGTGAGCAAGTAACCCTTAGATACAAATATTCTTTATTTATATCTAAATAAAATATATGTTACAGATTGTCAGAAGTTATTTTCAGTTTTGTACCTAATATATAATATGTTTGAAACTATTTATGTTTTTTCTCCACAGGTTAATGGCTCTCTAGGCCATCTACATATAGATTGCTTGGGAGCAGCTAGTATAATGATTTTACAGATGAACAACTGGAAAAATGATTAAATGCAAGGGTAAAACGATAAAAATGTCAAACAAAACAACGGCAGGAAAAGCGCAGACGAATACCAAGTAAAGGAAGAAACCCTCAAAACAAGTCGACATCGACTCAGCATCAGGTGCTCGAGATTTCAGCCTCCAATTTTCAGGATAAAATGATTTCAGTTTGTTTAACTGTGAGGATAAACCGTGTAACCTGAGAGACCTTGATTTGCCATAGATGAATCAACTAAGATGGGCATCGCAAAAAGCGGAAAGAAAAAAAAAATCAGAGTTGTTTGTAACAGACATTGGAAGAAGGCAACTTTGTTATCGGTTTATGGGAGTATGTCGAATTTTCTTCTGTTGCGTCAGTTGTGAACCACAACTGAGATGTCATCGCACTACAAAACTTTTCAAAAGGAGCTTAATTTCTGTTCCATGAATTAAAAAGTGTGTCTAGAGTCGGCTAAAATTGTGTTCTTTCACTATTCAATTTTATCATTATTTTATTACTTGTTAAAAGAATTTTCGGAATAAAATTATTTTGTAAATGCACATCTAGGTATTATTTTAAGTTCGTACATCTTACTTCAACCCAACAAGCATCTATAACTCCTTTGCGTAGAAAAATAGAATATCCATTCAAGTAACCTAAGCTAAGGGCTACTTGAACACATTTTTTTAAATTGTTTCTTTATATCCATAACTGCAAAGGAAAAGGGTTAGTAACTCTTACAGTTAGTAATTATTGAAGTTGTAGGTTAAAAACAACACAGTTACCAGTACCAGCCTGTTATAATGATGGTTTTGCAATAACATGCATCCCAAATAAGTATAAACTGGGTCCAAGTAACCCTAGTTTACTGTAAATAACAAGAAGACTGAAAGTTTGCGGATAAGGTTACAAGAATCACCATTAATTCAGTACAGAATGACAGTTAATTTTTTGAGACACTGTCATGAGGCTATCCTGAATGTTAAAATTTCCAGTGGGTCCAGTGTTTGTGCACTTAAACTGAGATAGGGACAGTCAGGGAAAATTCAGAGAAGAACGCTGAGGGGAATATTTTTATGAGTCATGGCAGCAAACAGGACAGCATAATAGAGCCCCTATTAGCAATTCTGCGAATATACCCCATAGACCTATAGAGTATAGAAAGAGGAGCCAGGAAACATAAAGTGCAGCCAACGACAGGAAAGGTACTACAGAGTAAATATACAGTACAGACATGGGTAACTGGGTAACCTCTTTTGATGCTAGTCAGTTGTTAGGATGAGCATTACTGCCAAGGGTATTTGATTCTAAAGCATTATGTCAGGTTGAAAAACATTAAATAAATTACTTTTTCTCTCTTAACAACATGTGGGCAGGGTGGGTTCTTCATTGGCTCGGGTATGAGGTAGAATGAAACAGCATTTTTCCATAAGATACTTTTTATTTGACAGATTTGTACAATGGTTACCTCACTGGATTGTTCTGGCTGGGAGAGCGGCAGTTGTGTAGTTTGCTAAGCCCCTCTGCTGCGTGAGCGGCAGCGTCAGATTACTCCTGGCAGGGTGTATCTCATGTCGCTGTTTCGCCCAGTCGACTGGAGATGCGCTTCGTAAGGTGGCCCGTTTTCTTAATGAGAATGAAGTCGTGAATCGGTTGGTGATACCTTGGATGTGGCGTCCCAGTGTTCCTCTCCTCTATGCGGCCGCGTGTATCAGTGTCGTGCGTCGGCCTGCGGAGCAGCGTGGTGGGGGAAGGCCAGCGTTCCGGACTCGAACAACGGACTCCAGCTTGCCAGTCTTTGGCTGTCGGATCTTCATCACCAGCTCACAGGTGACTGCTGATGTGAGGCAGTCTCCTTCCCGTATTCACGAGTCACCCAGGTACGTAAAAATCAGTCTTCAAATACCTTCTAGTTTCTGTCTTCTGGTGGCGAGGCTGCTGCTTGCTATTCCATTACAGCAGCGGACTTGGTGCTTCTGTGTACGATGTAGTCTCTTCCTACATGACGGTCTTCAGCACCGACTGAACTGTACTGGAACTGAACTCGAACCGAAACTGAACTGAAAACTACTACTGCTGGGCCCACTGCATCTCACGTATTTATTCACTTCAGTTCACTGGAGGTGAACGACTTCATGGTCATTGTCTCTTCTGTCACGTTGAAAAGCTTCTTGAAAAATCTTCTTAACGTCAGTCATTGGCTCTTGGAATGTAGGTGAGAGCCTTTGATCACATGTGACAATTGAGAAACACGTGAGCCAGTCAGGCGATGCCCTGACGGCTGAATCGACAACTTCCGCTTATGTGGGGAGGGCGATGGCGTCTACTGAACGTGCTCACTTGCAGGTGCTGGTCGTTGCCACTGCTGCTCTGCCTGCTGTTTGCCAGTGTGTAACTCTTCTAAACTAAACTAAGATTTTCATTTATTTTCTAATTTCTACTTCACTTCACATTGATTTCACTAATTTATTTACCTATGTTAAGTACCACTCAACACATGTGCAAACAAAAAATGATAATATGTTTAGTCAATACTCAATGTCAAGAAGGAGTGTCCACATCTGCAAATTTAAGAGACCGTAGTAGTTCCCAGAATACAACTGTGCACTTCACCTCTTATCATCGACTCTACCACTATAACTATATGGGTTCAAGTGTAATGAAGGTGTCAGCTACATGTGTGGCAACATTTGAACCATGGGGGACTATATTCTTCATTGTCAGAGCACAGATTGTGATACTGAATGCTACATATGTGTTCTCCAGGCAGTGCAGACGTATGAAATCTGTAGTCCAGAGACGCATATCGAACTTCGCGACGAATCTGCAAGCATACTTCAACGGAAAAGTATGCACTGCAATACTTCAGGGACAATGATGTGCAACAGTAGCGGGAACTTTAAAGTCTGGCCACCGCAAGGACGTGACACAGACAGGGCCAATGTTAACAAGGAGATATCCTTGAAGTTGAATCATAAGGCATAAAGCGAAATAATAGCCCTCCAGATTGACTCAGGCACCAGCCCATGATTTTCGGGGAGATCTGCCAAAGGTTACTTCAGAGACACTGTATTCAAAACCTACGGAGACCATGGCTATATACATACGAGGGGGGGGGGGGGTGAGGGGGGGAGCTTGAGACGAACTGGTAATGAAGCAGAGTGGTGCAAGGAGAGAAGATGTGGATGGATATTCCTGGCTCTGTGGCGAAAGTACCATCCTCATCTGACACAAAGTTCAATATGCCCATGCTCCATGATTAAAGATTGACTTGGGGTCACCCAGCTGGGGTTCAAATGGCTCTAAGCACTATGGGACTTAACTTCTGAGGTCATCAGTCCCCTAGAACTTAGAACAACTTAAACCTAACTAACCTAAGGACATCACACACATCCATGCCTGAGGCAGGATTCGAACCTGCGACCGTAGCGGTTCCAGACTGTAGCGCCTAGAACCACTCAGCCGGCAAATTAAATGAAAGTTTTAATATCTGTGTACCTATATTTTATGATGTCTCTGGATTGTAGCCAGATCATATTGACTTCCTGCCCTCAGTATTTCAGCTGGCAACCTTCCAGCCATCTTCAGGTGAGTGTTCGCCACTGGAGGCTGCTAGTTTTTTCTTTCTTTATTGAATTTCAGTTACCAATCTTGGGCGAACTGGCAGCACCATAGGTGCCACTCTTCAGCTGAGAGACAGTAAATAACATGGAGACATTTAAAACAACATAAAAGAGAAAATATGGCGAAACAGCTATATTAGATATGGGAAACATAATGGAAGGTAGCATACATAGGGGGGGTTATTGTAAAAATGGAGACAAAAATCTGAAAATGCATACACAAAAAATCACACACTGTGACGATTGAAAAAACTCAAAGCGAAGTACGGCCAGAGCATAAAACTTGAGATGGGTGGCGTAGCACTGAACAATCACGGACAGCAACACTATGTACAAGTCCAGCACACAATTAAAACCACAGCACTTGACGTCACTCTAGACCAGCACCGAACACGACACTGACAATTGCACACTGACAACGAAGAACAAACTGAGAGGATCTGCCAGGAGTACAGATACGATGGAGAAGGGAAGAAAGGGAGGAGTGCTCGGTGCTATAGAGGGGGAGAGAAGAGGAGATGGGGTGGGGGGAGCGCTGAAGGGGTCCGGCTAAGGAGGGAAGGACGGGAGAGGGAAACAGGTGAGGAGGGGGCGCAGAGACTCAGGGGGGGAGGAAGAAAAACAGCTGTGGGGAAGGGAGGGGAGAGGAAAAGAGGGGGGGGGGGTCCTGAGCAAGGCTACTATTTCATAGTGTCGACTTTATAGCAAAAATTTGTGCAGAAACGTATGCTCATTGGCGGCCATCACAGAAGCGTCCTCTATCGAAATACGCACCCTCTGCAAATACTGTTCCATCTGTGGCATGCAGGTAGATGCACGAAGAAGAAACTACATGTCCGCCCTGCGTCGGAATGAGCGCTTGCGTCGCTAAAAGCGAATATAAGATATCGCCAGATGTGTCACCATTAAATGTTGTCTGTCAGAAGAAATTAAAGAGATCTCCGAGGCCCAAGCCTTATCCAGTTGAAAGCCGCGGTCACGATTTATAACATTTTGTGCTACATGTATTTTAACTGATTCTTTAACTACTGACTGCCAAAAGTATCTCATCGGGTCCAGATTTTTGTGGCAGAATAATCCATAGAATTCCCTGTGGTGATGCAGTGCTCAGCTACAGCCGACTTACTGGGCTGCAAAAGGCGAGTGTGGCGCGCATGTACAACGCACCTTTCATACATTGTGCGTATCGTCGGATCTATGTAAGGTTTGCCACACTGGCAAAGAAATTTGTAAATCCTGGCTATCCGCAGACCCGGATCGTCCTTTACCGAACCGAGAAGAGCACTACTCCTCGCCGGTGTCTGGAAGATTACTTTAACTTAATGTTTCCTTAGGATCCTTCTTACTTTAGACGAAAGGTTGCCGACGAATGGAAGGGATGCCCTGGTCTTCAACAGCTCCTTATCTTCTTGATATTGTGGATGGTCATATTTTTTCCTATTTAGCGCTATACTAATCTGATGTGGAGAGTAATCATCATCTTTTAACACCGACTGTAGATGTTCTAGCTCCTTTGTAAGGTTCTCTCAAACAGAAACAGCATTAACGCGGTGCACAAATGTTCTAAGGACGCCTGTAAGTTGTGAAGGCTGATGGCAGCTCGACGCTTGCAGATAAAGGTCGGTATGTGCGGGCTTACGCTAGACAGAATGCCCTAATTACCCATCCACTCTCCTAGTAACCAAGACGTCCAAAAACGGTAAGCAACCATTCTTCTCCATTTCCATCGTAGACTAAATGTTCTTCAGGACTGAATTCAGATGTTGCACGATGCGTGACAGTTCTTCTTCACCATGGGGCCACACCAAAAATGTCTCATCTACATATCGCCACAAGACTCTCGTTTTAAGTTCTGCCGAATCAAGGGCCCTTTCCTCAAAGTCTCCCATCAAACCTTTTGCTACCAGAGGGGAGAGAGGACTGTCCATGGTAACACCGTCCATCTGCTCTAAATATTCGTTGTTAAATAAAAAGTAGGTTGAGGGAAGGACACGATGAAAAAGTGTTATTATATCGGCCTTGTTGAGTCTTTGTCTCTCTTCCGGTACATTGCTGATGAGTGACAAAGAATCCATGAGAGGTACCTTATTGAAAGGTGAAAGGACATTGAAGATGACATCGAAGCTCACTAGAAAGTCAGTTTCATTTGTAACACCATAGCTCTAATACTCTACTGACTTATTTTGCTTTTGTTTTATTTAATGTTACATCGTTGAGCTTCTGTAAATGTTGTTTGATTGAATCTATAATACAAAATTGTGTACTCCTTTCTTTGTATAAAACTTTGATGTCAAGGTTTGATTTTATGCTATGTAGTGTGTCTATCATTTAAATTCTTTGTCCCATTTGGAGGGCACAAAACTTACTGTGTGTAATTGTAATTTCTGTGTGAGTAACTTTTTGTAGAAATGTCAATATGTGCAAATGTTATGTTTCATTTAATGTGTTTGGTTGCTATTACGTAAACTGCTGATCCTCCCTTAAGGTTCTTAGTTATCCTGTACATAAAAGGTAGTGTGGTTCCCCTCGGGAACGGAACTTAGTAGCGCGCAAGTTGTGGTTGGCCTAGGTAGAAAAGGTGGAACCTAGAGTCAGTCGGAACGAGCTACCAAACTGTGCACTGACCATGTAAAAGTTGTATATTGTGCTGGTTCCGAGAGAGTCTTTTCCTGCTGCTTTCCAATGCCTCGGATGGATGGATAAAGAGCTGGAACTATTCTGGAATTGATGTCTATCATCGCCACCAAGAAATGACAAGAGTCCGGCAGTTCTACCTGCAAATCCACCTACCAACATGCAGTTGCCACCACATTGCAAAATCACTGTAATGGAGCAGTATAGTAATGTACAGCGAAGGATCAGCTCATAGGATGTTTTAGTGTGCACAAATATAAGGTAACTTATAACTGAATTTATGTACCTACCTTAATTTTATCCCTATCACAACATCTCTCAGGTTCCTCTCCATTTGAACTATGATTACCGAGTGTCCTAGTTTGTGGAAAAAATGAAAGCCTCAAAGCCCAATAGTTAATTAAATAATGTTGTTTGATCTTTGGTAAGAAGGGAGTATTCAGATTTACTGTGGATTTAGTGAAATTGTGGGAGGTAGTAAATGTAGCTTTGTGAAATCCTCCCAGTGATGGAAACAGTCCAATTTAAATTATTGTGGAGTTTAAAGTCACCTATTTAATCATTTACTTGAAAGTACAAGACTGTGGTAATAAAGACAATTTTCTCTTTCTTTTAAACATTAAAAGTTCTTAAAATTGAGTCTCATAAAGTTTTGCTTAGTTAATGATCGTAGTGCTGCCTGTAGTAAATTTCAAAAGGTG
This sequence comes from Schistocerca piceifrons, assembly GCF_021461385.2. Lineage (NCBI taxonomy): Eukaryota > Metazoa > Arthropoda > Insecta > Orthoptera > Acrididae > Schistocerca > Schistocerca piceifrons. The sequence goes on from NC_060140.1 coordinate 547,372,840, forward strand.
AGTCAGTTTCTTGCAAATTTGTCAACATTGTGTCTCACTGTAGTAAAAGTGGAAAACTGCAATAGTGGAAAGTTATATACTCATGCTTCCTAAGTACTTGTTTCTTTTGGATAATGAAATTGCATATTAACAGTGTAATAGGATCCACAGGTTATCCTTTATGCTCATGATAAATACCAATTAAATAGAAAGACCACTATTTATGAAAACAATAATTTCTTTATTCAAAAGACAGTGAGAAGTAACCTGTTAGTGAATTCCAATTAACTTTCTTTTTAAGTAGTGAAGTATGTAAGTGAGAGAAACTTAACCTGTGACCAGTTCATAATTTTGCAGTGAACTACATTTATAATTTTATGTCAACTAGGAAAGTGTTTGAAAAATAGTACTTAAACTATGTCCAATTTATGATTCTGCAGTGAATATTAATAATAATGTTATAAAACTTATTCGGTTTGAATAAGCCCTGAAAGTAATAGCGATTGTTCCATTATCTGTTATATTTATGCAAATAGTCTGTCCTGCTCTGTCAGCTTCCAGTCTCAACTGTGAACATATGCAGGTGTCAGAGTTCATTGCACTCACGTGTGGCAAAATATATGTTGTTTTTGTCCATTGAAGTTACTCATACCTATTTTCTTAAACAATAATGTTAATCATTCACTTGCCTAATTAGGCTTGCAACCGTTTTCTTTATTCTTAAAACATTTTAGACAGGCAAAAGTATTGTTTGTTACTGTTCGAATATTTGCGTAATTCTGACTTTTGTTTCCGATAAGCCACCTCCGTTAGGTACAATACGGTCAACATAACAAGATTCCTCTCAGAGGGTAACACTGCTCTGTTGCTTTATACCATAATTACTCTAACAGAATAGTTCTATTTTACAAACTGCTTCCAACTTCAAGGTTATGGTGTAGCAGTAGCAGACGGTAGTGTTATACGTGGCGCCGCATGATGGGACGTTCGCTTTTACAACGACTGACCGGAAATTTTTTTTTAGTATTTGGCATTTTACAAACATAGAGTGAACAGGAAACGTCCAGCGGCACGAACCTGTAACTTATTTGACAGAACAAATAGATATAGTTCATCTCAAATTGAAAATAAAAGATATCAGCACTTAACAGTAATTAACATGGACAGAAAACTCGAAACAAATCTAGACACGCGAGAACAGAATGCAATCGAGAGCAGTTCAGGCAGCACACCAACAGATGCATTATGCGCGAGTTAAATTACATACGATATCACGCGGACGTCAATAAACAGATTGAAGCTATGAATGTTGCGCGTAATAAATATGACAAAATAGGCGATGTTGTCGAAGACAGCGGCTATGCTAACGAATCGAGAGATATGTTTCAATCATCAGAAACATAAAGGGATGTAGAATTTGAACACGAAAATTCAGTAGAACATAAAAGTGAAAAGACACCAGATCTGACTGATCTGCCTGAGTATACTGTCTGCGCAAAATGACAATACCAGGACGCAAATCGCAGCACAGGGGCAACAAATTGCAGCACAAGGCCGAAACATTGATAATCAACTTCTTGAGGAAAACCAACAGATTATTGCACAAAGTAAACAAATCGAAATGCAGAGTACCAGAATTAGCAAACAAATTGAAGAAGTCAGCTCAAGGGTAGAAATTGTGGGTAATGAAATTAAAAGTATTATAAGCGAAATTACTGTCATCAGCGGCAATATTGCCAATGTACAAGGACCGATTGATCACATTAACGAAAGTTTTGACACTGAAGTAATTAAAATTCAGGACCAAATAGAACCTTTAGTCAGTACTAAAGTGGACGAAATGGTATTTGGTATTAAATCCGAAATACAAACAGAATGTAACACGAAATTTGCGCAGATGAGACAGTCTGTAACAGAAACAAGTAGAGAACTGACCCAACAGACGGTTACTTGCGAAAAGAAGTGTGACCATAACACTTCACAAATCCAAGGCAAAATGTATGACTTGGAAAGAAAAATACAAATAAGACCTACACATTTTACTGAAAGAATGCCTTTCAGTAAAATCTTAGAGGGTGAGGAAAAATTCGACACTGCAAAGAGACACAACGGATGGCACCCCCTTGATTTTGTAAAGAATTGCGATAGGAACTTTCCTGAATATTTATCTGACCAGGAAAAAATTAATGTTGTCATCAGTGCATTAATGGGAGAAGCAAAAGGTCGGGGTTGAATCTGGATACAAACCAGATGTCTTTTGAAAGCTTTAAACAAAAATTTATTGACGAATACTGGTCAGAACAGAAACAAGACCAGTTGTGGCATGAGTTCCTAATGGCCAGGCTCTATCATACCAGGGGTAGACAAACCATGAAAGAGTTATGCGAATCGTGGGATAGAAAACTGATACACCTAAAAGCAAGAAGGACTGAAGCCGAGATCGTTTGGGTTCATTGGCAGAAACTGCCTGAGGATTCTAAACGATATGTTGGGAGGGCCCACAGAAATTTTTCTGCGTTCTTGGAAAGGGTAGAGGATGAAGATCACTGGCGACGAAATCCCCATACTAACAACAATTATTCGCGTGAAGGTAATGACCAAAACGAACGACCTGAAAACGATTGATTTCGTGTAAACACGTTTCAAAGAGGTCGCGCAAGAGGTAGGGGAAATTATATGACGCGCGGCAGGGGATACATGGCGCGGAATTTCCAAATTAGAGACAAAATAGAAAACCGGTTTTGGGCCCAAAGAAGACGTGCGCGGAGTGATATAGTGGCGAACCCAGTGCGAAGTCATGTGACCACTTGTGCTCGGGGCTGCACTTGCGGGAGCATCGTACATTGTACTCAACAACACACACAAATGGCCGAGGGCAGAACAAGATGGCTACCGTAGAGAGAAACAGAAGAGCCGGGATCGGACACTTCCCTTGGCTGGTTTCAGTAATAGACGGAGGTAAAAATGAAAATAAAGTTAATTTGTCATATGATAAGGATAATCAGTAATGAAATCGTGCGGAAAGGCATTATTAAAGAATGAGAGAGAGCCAGAGAAGGCGATTGAAGAGGAGAATATTTGCACTGTTACTGATGTATGTGAGGTAAAAGATGTAGATGTGGGAGTGGTTATGATGAATAAAGAGGAAAGGAAGGTAGAATATGCCACGCACAGGACGCGTGCACAACTAATAATTGGTGAAAATGATGTAGAGGAGGATGTCAGTAAACATTGCATTATAAGCAGTGCAGGTGAAATTACTGTTGATGGAAAGGTGCTTTGTGATTCTAATGCAGAAGGGTCTAGTAGGATTTTTGCACGATTACCCGAGAATGATAGTAAAGGGGAAGATGAAATGAAGGTTATCGAAGTATATGACGATTATACTAAATATGAAGTTAAGGCTGAAATCGTTCAAAGTGATTCAACAGAAGTACCTGAGTGTCCAAACGATGTGAATTTTGTAGAAAATAATTCAAAAAACAAAGTAGCTGAAACATCTAGAGATAATCTGCCTCACCGTTTAAAAGATGCTTTTCTGTTCGAATCTGATAACGAAATAGAGCTTAGTGATAGCTCAGATGAAGGAGAGACTACAGATTCACATACAGATGAGTTTTTGGAGTTAGACAAATATAATTGTACCTTTACAGAAAGGGGCTACGAAAAAATTAATGACCTCTTTTCGAAACAAAATCCGGAATGCATAACTGAAACCAAACTGAAAGGGCCACCAGATGACAGTATATTAGGTCAAGCTTCACTGAATATAATGAAACAAAGAAATTTACAAAAACCTAAAGAACCTCCTGATTATAACAGAACATGAACTTTTAAAAATCTGTAAAGATGTAGAGGTCAACAAACCCAGAAAGCCACCTGATATTCAACAGAAATCAGTAGGTAATATTTCCTGGAAAGACATTATGGTTGAGCAGGATTTGTCATGGGAAGAACAGGAGGAAAAGGAACACAGAATTATTAAACAAACTATAATACCTGTAAATGTTTATAACACTGAGCTGCAAGTGCTTTTAGACATAGTATCCCAAATCAGTGCCATATCAGAATCATTCTTTGACCATATTTCATCTAAACCAAGCCTAGTATGTCTGTGAGTGAAGTAAAAATTATAGGAGCTACTGGTAGGTCCAGCAAGCCCATTTAAAATAAAGTATTAATGGACTTTGAAATAGGAAGTCAAAAATTTGAACATGATTTTTTGGTGCTCCCTGAACTAAGTGCTGAAATGATTCTAGGTATTGATTGGCTAGACAAGGAAAAAATAATTTTAGATTGTGGTAGTGGAACTGTTAAGATTAATTGGGAAACCAAAACAAAAGAAATTAAATTTAAAGGTGATAACCAGGTCAAAGATGTTAATGTAGAACCCATATTGTTAAAAATAAAATCTGAAAATGATGGTTTATCCCAACTATATGAAATGTACCATGTGAAAGATTCGTTGTGGGATGATCAAGAAACTGACAGCTTTAGGGATATTGTTGATCTTATCCAAGAGATCTCATGTGAACAGAAAGAGGATTTATTTAATATCTTGACTAATTATATTTAAGTGTTCTCTGATAAACCAGGTGTCGTAAATAACTTTGAATACTGTATGGATGTCCTGGAACATGAGCCATTCTTTGAGAGACCATATCCAAAACCTATAGCTAAGAAAGAAGTAGTAAAAGCTGAAATTGATAAAAAGTTGGAATGGGGGTAATAGACAGAAGCAATAGTTAATAAAATAGTCCACTTATTGTAGTCAATAAGAAGGATGGAGGCATAAGAGTAGTCATTGATGCACAGACACTGAATAAAATTGTCAGGAGAGAAGTAGACAGACCTGAAAATTTAGATGATTTATTACAAAAGTTCCATAATGTAAAATATCTAACCAGTTTAGACCTCACTGTCAGGTATTGGCAAATCCCATTACACAAAGATTCTAGGAAATATACAGCTTTTTTGTTTGCAGGAAAATGTTACCAATACAAAGTTGTACCATTTGGTTTAAATACCTCTGTTTCTGTTTTCATTAGGGCTTTGTATTCTGTTTTACGAAAAGAACTTTGTGCCTGATTGACTGTATATGTAGATGACCTATTGATTGCTACTGATAACTGGGAAGAACATTGCGACCTGTTAAAAAAACCTTATTTCTCTTCTAGCAGGGGCTTTTACTTTAAAGTAAAAAAAAATGTGAAGTTGTCAGACAAGAAATTGTTTTTAGGACACATAACAACTACATCTGCGATTGGCAAGGACCAAGCAAGCTTAATGCTATTGAAAAGTGCCCTCCTCTAAAGAACAGGAAACAATTAAAAGCGTTTTTAGGTTTTTGTGGGTTTTACTGCAAATTTGCGAATGGGCAAGCTCTTAACAGCCCACATTTGAACAGCTGGTTGAAGAAAAACAGTGTATATGTTTGGATATCTGAATATCAGAAAGATTTTGAAAATTTGATAACTGAGTTAGTAAAGGAAAAAATTTTACATCATCCAGTTTTAAGTGCGCCATTCCATATGATTACAGACAGTAGTGCTTATGGTATTGGTGTTGAAATATTTCAGGAAAACACAGAATATGGGGAAACAGATCATGAGACCAATGCTTTTCCTAGTAGGACTTTAACTAAATAAGAGAGAAACCATACCATTTCAGAGAAAGAGGCTTTAGCAATCTTTTGGGGATTAAAGAAATTTAGCAATTATTTATGGGGACATAAAACTATAATTCATACAGACCACAAGGCAATAACCTTTTTGAAAAACTGTCGACTGTTTACCAGCAGGTTGAGTCGATGGGCCCTGAACTTACAACAGTCTGAGTATGAGATGTTTATCACAATTGGCTGAGGGTATGAACAACTTGCCGAGGGAATTTAATGAAGATGGCAAATTTCATATAAGATATATTAAGGAGGTTTCTGGTAGGAAAAGAATCGAGCAAATTTGTAAAAGCATGAGGTTCCACCAGAATGAGGATGAAATATGGAAGTCAGTGAAAGTTAATTTTAGTAACCCTGACTTCCCACAAAGATTTTACAAGATATTTAATGGTGTTTTATACAAGTGAAAGAATACTTGTACTGAAGAGTGGAAGGTGTCTTGGCCTAGGCAATTTGAAACTGAAGTGATTGATTATTTTCATCTTGCCTTAGGACATTGTGGTCCCAAAAAGTGTATTGAAAAGTTAACTGACGTGATAATGATTAATGAAGGTGCTGCTAAGAAAATTACTGAGAGAATAAGATGTTGTGATGTATGTCAGAGGGCAAAAGAAACAAATAGAGTAAATCAAGGTTTTATGCAGAATACGGTACCAGAGGACACATTAGAATTATTGTCAGTGGATTTGTATGGTCCTTTACCTAAAACTTCAGGGAATTGGTCTTACATTGTTGTAGTGTTGTAATTAAATTATATCCAATCAGGAAAGCCACTGCTAAAGCAGTCTTTGGTAAGGTAACTGAGTATTTTAACACCATTGGTAAACCTAAATAATGGACCACAATTTATTTCAAAAATCTGGAAAGAAGGCATGAAGCAACATGATGTTCAAATTAAATACATTTCAGCTTACCACCCGACTAGTAACCCTGTCGCGAGATATATGCATGAATTAGGAAGGTTAGGTAGAACCTACTGTCACCATAACCATAAGGCCTGGGGCAGATTTGTAAGTGACTTTGAAAAGACCATGAACACCTTATACCATGAAACCACCGGTTTTACCCCTGAAGAAATTGTGTTGTACCGTAAAAGTAAAAGTATTATTGAAGAGATCTTGCAATTCCCACCCATTGTAGGAATTAACATGCATGAGAAAAAAGAGATAGTTAAGAAGAGAATGAAAGGGAAAGTAGCCGCTAGATCTGAAAGGCATGATAATAACCTTAAAACAACTAAATTTAAGCTTGGAGATTATGTCTTAGTGAAGACCCATGAAAAATCTAGTGAAATTAATAATGAAATTTCTAAATTCGAATACATTTACAATGGGCCTTTTGAAGTGCAAGGAACTCCACATGCAAATGCTTACTTTCTTGTGTACCCTAGGTCAAGAAAGCCTTTAGGAATTTGAAACATAGTAGACCTGAAGTTACATATCCATAGAAACCAATGACAAATGAAATATTGAATCCTCAGGGGACATGCACTCTTTGCATTGTCAAGTGTCTGACGAGTACTAGGTACCTAAGTCGTTGCCAGCACTACTTCCATTTCTTTTCGCGTTGTCAACATTCCTCTTCATCATTCAGAACTTTTACTATCTTCTTTCCTTCTTCTCTATCAAACTAAAAAGCGTGGAGATAATGTAAGATTGTATTGTTTGTGGACAAGTAAATGAATAATTAAATTGGGTACACTAGAAAATGACCAAGAATAATGTAAGTATAGTGAATATTGTAAAGAGAGAATGTAACGGAAAAGTAATTAGAAAAAATAGGGATGAGAATAGGTAAGAATACTGAAAACAAAGTAAATGAACGCTATAATATGACTAAATGTAAGTGGTTTTGAAAAAAGGGATAAATATGGTGTTGAAAAACTGTGTGAGTTATGGTATAGCAGTAGCGGACGGTAGAGTTATACAATGAGTTGAAATGACTTCAGTCCACTGCTGAAGTCAGCAGAGTTGCGAACATAATGCGCGCACATACACACAAAAGATCTCAGTAGAGAGGCAAAATATATAGCCAGGTCACACGTTGGGGACTCAATATTACTGACGATCGGCCGTAACGGAACCTCTTTTTTATGAATCTTCGGAAGTCCGTGTAACCTGGGTGGCTCGTTTTAATCTTTTGGACACTTCTTGAGGAACACAAGAAGACTTCACTAATGTTTTCCTTTCCACTTTCCTCGCAAAGTCTCTTCCGATACACTGGTTCACTCAGAAAGTTGTAAATTTTCTACTTATTAACCTCAAGTGGAAATAGTACGATGGCGTTTCTCTTACCGCTGGTAAGACCACCGTGTGAGAATTTTCTCATATCTTTCGTAGTGTGGCCTAACTGGACAATGCTTGGGACCCAGTGATCTCTTTAATTTCTTTTGAGAGAAAACATTTTATTCATAATGACACGTCTGGCGACATCTGACGTCTGTTTTTAGCAGCGCAAGTGCGAATTCCGGCGTAGGGCGGACCTCTAGTTTCACTTTTACGCGTAAGCCTCCGCACCACAGATGGAACAGTACTTACAGACGTCACGGATTTCGATAGAGGACGCATTTGTGAGTGCTGCGAATGCACATGTACTTACACGGAATTTCTTTCTATAAAGCCGATACCATGAACCAGCGGTTTCTGACTGTGGCTGGCATCCTGGGCTCCTATTTAAACTACAGACCTGTACACTTCCCAGCAGTTTCGACCGTCTCGTAGGTTCCTTCCCCTCCCGTCGTCCCTCCTATCTCACTATCCACATACCAACTCCTGTACGTTCTATCCCACCACGGCGTGCCCCAGGGCTCCATCACCACCCTTTTTCTCTATCGCCCGCTTTTTTTTTTTTGTCATCAGTCTACTGACTGGTTTGATGCGGCCTGCCACGAATTCCTTTCCTGTGCTAACCTCTTCATCTCAGAGTAGCACTGGCAACCTACGTCCTCAATTATTTGCTAGACGTATTCCAATCTCTGTATTCCTCTACAGCTTCTGCCCTCTACAGCTCCCTCTAGTACCATGGAAGTCATTCCCTCATGTCATAGCAGATGTGCTATCATCCTGTTCCTTCTCCTTATCAGTGTTTTCCACATATTCCTTTCCTCTCCGATTCTGCGTAGAACCTCCTCATTGCTTACCTTACCAGTCCACCAAATTTTCAACATTCGTCTATAGCACCACAACTCAAATGCTTCGATTCTCTTCTGTTCCGGTTTTCCCACAGTCCATGTTTCACTACCATACAATGCTGTACTCCAGACGTACATCCTCAGAAATTTCTTCCTCAAATTAAGGCCGGTATTTGATATTAGTAGACTTCTCTTGGCCAGAAATGCCTTTCTTGCCATAGCGAGTCTGCTTTTGATGTCCTCCTTGCTCCGTCCATCGTTGGTTATTTTACTGCCTAGGTAGCAGAATTCCTTAACTTCATTGACTTTGTGACCATCGATCCTGATGTTAAGTTTCTCGCTGTTCTCATTTCTACTACTTCTCATTACCTTCGTCTTTCTCCGACTTACTCTCAAACCATACTGTGTACTCATTAGACTGTTCATTTCGTTCAGCAGATCATTTAATTTTTCTTCACTTTCACTCAGGATAGCAATGTCATCAGCGAATCGTATCATTGATATCCTTTCACCTTGTATTTTAATTCCACTCCTGAACCTTTCTTTTATTTCCATCATTGCTTCCTCGATGTACAGATTGAAGAGTAGGGGCGAAAGGCTACAGCCTTGTCTTACACCCTTCTTAATACGAGCACTTCGTTCTTGATCGTCCACTTATTATTCCCTCTTAGTTGTTGTACATATTGTATATGACCCGTCTCTCCCTATAGCTTACCCCTACTTTTTTCAGAATCTCGAGCAGCTTGCACCATTTCTTATTGTCGAACGCTTTTTCCAGGTCGACAAATCCTATGAAAGTGTCTTGATTTTTCTTTAGCCTTGCTTCCATTATTAGCCGTAACGTCAGAATTGCCTCTCTCGTCCCTTTACTTCTCCTAAAGCCAAACTGATCGTCACCTAGCGCATCCTCAATTTTCTTTTCCATTCTTCTGTATATTATTCTTATAAGCAGCTTCGATGCATGAGCTGTTAAGCTGATTGTGCGATAATTCTCACACTTGTCAGCTCTTGCCGTCTTCGGAATTGTGTGGGTGATGCTTTTCCGAAAGTCAGATGGTATATCGCCAGACTCATATATTCTACACACCAACGTGAATAGTCGTTTTGTTGCCACTTCCCCCAATGATTTTAGAAATTCTGATGGAATGTTATCTATCCCTTTTGCCTTATTTGACCGTAAGGCCTCCAAAGCTCTATTAAATTCCGACTCTAATCTGGATCCTCTATCTCTTCTAAATCGACTCCTGTTTCTTCTATCACTTCAGACAAATCTTCACCCTCATAGAGGCTTTCAATGTATTCTTTCCACCTATCTGCTCTCCCCTCTGCATTTAACAGTGGAATTCCCGTTGCACTCTTAATGTTACCACCGTTGCTTTTAATATCACCAAGGGTTGTTTGGACTTTCCTGGATGCTGACTCTGTCCTTCCGACAATCATATCTTTTTCGATGTCTTCACATTTTTCCTGCAGCCATTTCGTCTTAGCTTCCCTGCACTTCCTATTTAGTTCATTCCTCAGCGACTTGTATTACTGTATTCCTGATTTTCCCGGAACATGTTTGTACTTCCTCTTTTCATCAATCAACTGAAGTATTTCTTCTGTTACGCATGGTTTCTTCGCAGCTACCTTCTTTGTACCTTTTTCTTTTCCTTCCCAACTTCTGTGATGACCCTTTTTAGAGATGTCCATTCCTTTTCAACTGTACTGCCTACTGCGCTATTCCTTATTGCTGTATCTATAGCGTTAGAGAACTTCAAACGTATCTCGTCATTCCTTAGTACTTCCGTATCCCACTTCTTTGCGTATTGATTCTTCCTGACTAATGTCTTGAACTTCAGCCTACTCTTCATCACTACTATATTCTGATCTGAGTCTATATCTGCTCCTGGGTACGCCTTACAATCTAGTATCTGATTTCGGAATCTCTGTCTGACCATGATGTAATCTAATTGAAATCTTCCCGTATCTCGCGGTCTTTTCCAAGTATACCTCCTCCTCTTGTGATTCTTGAACAGGGTATTCGCTATTACTACCTGAAACCTGTTACAGAACTCAATTAGTCTTTCTCCTCTTTCATTCCTTGCCCCAATCTCGTATTCTCCTGTAACGTTTTCTTCCACTCCTTCCCCTACAACTGCATTCCAGTCGCCCATGACTATTAGATTTTCGTCCCCCTTTACATACTGCATTACCCTTTCAATATCCTCATACACTTTCTCTATCTGCTCATCTTCAGCTTGCGACGTCGACATGTATACCTGAACTATCGTTGTCGGTGTTGGTCTGCTGTCGATTCTGATTAGAACAACCCGGTCACTGAACTGTTCACAGTAACACACCCTCTGCCCTACCTTCCTATTCATAACGAATCCTACACCTGTTATACCATTTTCTGCTGCTGTTTGTATTACCCGATACTCATCTGACCAGAAATCCTTATCTTCCTTCCACTTCACTTCACTGACCCCTACTATATCTAGATTGAGCCTTTGCATTTCCATTTTCAGGTTTTCTAGTTTCCCTACGAAGTTCAAGCTTCTGACATTCCACGCCCCGACTCGTAGAACGTTATCCTTTCGTTGATTATTCAGTATTTTTCTCATGGTAACCTCCCCCTTGGCAGTCCCCTCCCAGAGATCCGAATGGGGGACTATACCGGAGTACAGCATTGTATGGTAGTGAAACATGGACTGTGGGAAAACCGGAACAGAAGAGAATCGAAGCATTTGAGATGTGGTGCTATAGACGAATGTTGAAAATTTGGTGGACTGATAAGGTAAGCAATGAGGAGGTTCTACGCAGAATCGGAGAGGAGAGGAATATGTGGAAAACACTGATAAGGAGAAGGGACAGGATGATAGCACATCTGCTAAGACATGAGGGAATGACTTCCATGGTACTAGAGGGAGCTCTAGAGGGCAAAAACTGTAGAGGAAGACAGAGATTGGAATACGTCAAGCAAATAACCCCGTCCACATGGGTTCTGTTGCACCCGTGGCCGGCCGCGTCGTGTAATACAATTGGCTGCGGAGCCGCCTCTGTTGCTATTTCCCGGTGCGAGCGAGCGGCGAAACCTGCTGCTTATAGAAAGGAAACTACTGTACCGTTTCAAGAGTAAGTAGGGAACTGAGCTAACCACAACCGACCGTTTGGGAGATCTTAAGGAAACGACTGAAGCTTAAGCTTTACCGCCTGCAGTTGCTACAAGCCTTTATTTTCGACGACTAAATCAGACGCTTTGAGTTTTCGACACAGTTGTGCCGGCTTGTGGAAGAGAATGTGTTTTGTGAGAAACTTATTTCTGTGACCAAGCGCAATGAATAGGCACAATGTGCCAATGTGCGAACAGAGAGTCCCCGCGCTATCGTGTGTTCTCTGTTGCTCCGTGGTTTAAAGTTTATGATGACTTTTGCTTTTGCATTAAGATCATTGTACGGCGCTTGTATTAGGACGTTGGAAAACTGATTCATGCCACAGCTGGAAATTGACTGTATGGACTTGAGTTACAAGCAGGATGGTATATCACCCCACTTCCATCATGATGATTGTGATTTATTAAATAATTATTTAATGATGGATCGGACATCGTGGGGATAATGATCAACAATTCATGTGACCCCAACGTTTTCCCTACCTAACCCCATGAGATTTTTTTGTGTGGGCTTATGTGAAAGACATTGTGTTTACGTCTCCTGTACCAACAAACCTAGCAGAACTGCAAGCTCGCATCAAGGGTTCTGTTGAAGAGACATTAATGACAGGTATATGGTGCGCCGACCTTGGAGAGAACTGAATTATGGACTTGATATCCGTAGAGCCACAAGGGGAGAATATTTGGAGCACTTTATTACGAAAAAGGAGACTGCTTGAGTTTTTCTATGTATATATAAAGCTCTGTGACAAATGTGCATCAAATTATATAGCTACTTAAAATTTGCGTAATGTAATCGTTTATTGTGATGTTGGTGTACACAGGGTGTTCCAGAAACGCTGCGACCAACCTCGAGGAGTTGTAGAGGGTATGTTGAGGAAGAAATTGGGGCGGGAAGTAACGTCCAGGAACGCCATCCAACGACGCTACAGAGCGTTGAAGATACAGCCACCGCCGCCTTCCACTAGGCCATACCTATGACATTAAACGTTAGTATGTGCGCTGACTGACAATAGGTGGAACGTCTTCCAATGCTGTTTGTTATTCAGTTATCGCAACTGATTGTCACGACCATATGTAGAGAAGATGGAGCTAGCTGCTGGTAAACAAGTCTTGTCTCGTATGAGTGCCATGTTATGCTGACATGGTTTCGGACACGGTTTTCCATTTGCAGTTTGTTTTTTCCACATACCAAAAAACGTTGGATGTTTTGAAGGGTTCCAGGAGAAAAGTAAAGCGTGGGTGGAAATCCATGTCCAAAACCAGCATCCACTGAAGCCACAGTGCATTTCATTCATAGGAGACAAGGCCTTTCTACTTCGCAGCTAGTCCCACCCTCTCGAGTGGCGATCGTGGCAGTCGGTCGCGAACGCTGAATAGCAGTGTTCCTGGGGCACGCTATAAATGTAATCCAAATATGAACTATGCTTTTCCAGATAGTGCCAAAGGCCAGTCGTCCATTTAACATGAAGCACTTGGAATTTCTCTCTTATACGTTGGAAGATGGCATATTTCCAACTTACAGTGCCAGAAGAGTCCAACGCACTCTCGTTCTCCCTCTCACTTTATTTTTTGAGTTGTTAGTCACCTGACTGGTTTGACCCACGAATTCTTCTCCTCTGCCTACCCATTCATCACAGAGTAGCACTTGCAACCTATTTCCTCCATTATAGGGTGTCTGTATTCCAAGCTCTGCCTTTCCCTACAGTTTTTACCTATTTCAGATCCCTCTAATACCATGGAAGTTATTCCCTGATATCATAACAGATGTCCTATCATCCTGCCCCTTCTTCTTGTCAGTGCTTTCCATACATTCCTTTCCTCGCTGATTGTGCAGAGAACTCCCTCATTCCTTACATTCGATGATACATCTTTCTCTATCTTTCTGTCTCTCTTCTTTTCTTCTTCAGTCTCATGAATGGTTTCATTCAGTCCACGACGAATTACTCTCCTGTGCCAACCTATTCATCTATTTGCTGGATATATTCCAATCTCTCTCTTCGTCTGCAGTTACCACCGTCTATAGCTCGATCTAGTACCATGGAAGTTATTCCCTGAGGTCTTAACAAACGTGTCCTACCATCCTGTCCTTTCTTCTTGTCGGTGTATTTCATACAATCCTCTCTTCACCGATTCTTCTGAGAAACTCCTCATTCCTTACCTTACCCGTCCACTTGATTTTCAACATTCTTCCGTAGCACTTCGTCACAAATGCTTCGATTCTCTTCTATTCCTGTTTTCCCAAAATCCATGATTCACTATCATACAACGCTATGCTCCAAACGTACGTTCTCAGAAACATCTTCTTCAGATTAAGACCAATGTTTGATACTAGTTGACTTCTCCTTGCCCGGAATCACGTTCTTTCTATAGCTAATTTACTTTTTATCTCCTCCTTCGTCTGTCCATCATGGGTTATTTCGCTGCCTAAGTAGCAGAATTCCTTAACTTCGTTTAATTTGTGATCCCCAACTCCTATGTTAAGTTCCTCGTTCATCTCATTTTTGATACTTCTCATTACTTTCGCCTTCCTTCGATTCACTCTCACTACCTTTCCTGTACTCACTAGACTCTTCATTCCATGCTTCATTCCATGCTATATTCCATCCCTGTAATTCTCCTTCACATCAACTGTGGACTGAAAATTTCATCAGAGAATCTTATCATTAATACCAATTCACGCTGAATTTTAATCCCACTCTTCAATATTTTACCAAAAATACATAATGTACTTCCCGACGCAGATGTGATTACCTTGACGAGTAAAGTATTAGATTTACTTTATTTCACCGTACTCGCTTCATCCAATAGTTGGATGCTCATTTTCTGAAATATAGGTGAAGCAGCAAGAACCGAATCACTACTTGTAATGCTTCACTTAATTTTCTTACAAATTAAAGCGAGAAACGAAAAAGAACTGCACAGGAAGCAACTATATCATTACCAGTGACGTCACAAACGCACTGCAGTTAGATAAATATATCGGGAATTAACAGTTTGTGGTTCAATTAACAAACCTTTGAAAGACTTTATGCATGGATACTTACAGTTACAGGTTACAATATGTTCGCCTTTGATTTTTGAATTGCAGAACTCTGATCTTAAGTATATTTCGTATTTCATTTGTTGTTTCAAGTAACACAATAACGTAAATTTTCTGTAAGCATCTCCGCCAATAGTCTGATAAACAAATTAACTGAGAATTTGTCCCTTTTTGTACTTTTCATTTCATATATCAGTAGACGAAGTGGACTGTGTCAAATCTCCATCCATTATAATATTCTTTGGTCAAACTCCAGTTAACTAATATTGGAGCAGAGAGCTCACACTCTCATATATATATATATATATATATATATATATATATATATATATATATATATGTGTGTGTGTGTGTGTGTTTGTGTGTGTGTTTGTGTGTGTGTGTGTGAGTGAGTGTGTGTGTGTGTGTGAGTGCGTGGTGATGGTGGTGTGTGTATATGTGTGTGTATGTGTGTGAAGTGCCAAAACATATCCGCAAGCAGTCATTATAACAGAATCTACAGCTCATTTTATCGTTAATAGCGACGATTATTTCGGCAAAAGCAAAATGGTGGTGCTTGATGTCTTCGTATTCGCTAAGCTCCCCCGAAATTTATTCTGTTTAGCTTCACGAATAGCAGGCTACGCTGGCCATTATTCCAGATTACCACAAGCACACGACGTTATATACGCAATGATGGAGCAAGGACGTAACTGCGCCACTCATTTAATGTGATCTCCTGGAAAGTTTTCTGACATCGTTTTTATTACTGGTCACAACAAAACAGTCACCAACATATGCCAGTACCCTTAAGAAAGCGTTCTGCCGAGTATCACATAGTCGCATATGTATTGGATGCAAATTTAGTTCTGTGTCCTGTCTATCCAATTCAATAACCATTGGGTATTATTAATATATCAGCTTGCAGAATATATTTGTATAAAGTGATATTTTTCGACGTTAAAATCTTTCAACTGATAATACAACATACATTTTCCCAGTTCTTCTCTTTCCCTGTATTCAAATGGTAATATACGTCAGAACCAGACAAAATCAATTTATTTTCCTTAACTTTCCGCAAAGATTTCTCTTGTGATTTTCTTTTAATTCAGAAGGAAACGGTGGATAGGGGTTTCAACATACATATTGTTTATGTAATGTTTCACACAGTAAAATTTCAAAACTACTGGCCACCTATTCCTATGTTCGTGTACACAATAAATGTTGACAAAAGTTTTAGAATGGTGACACCACTTGAAAAATCAAACATTATCCACAACTGGCACTTGCTGCTTTACCTTTCTGGCTTCAATTTTGTACAGTACTTCGGATGAGGGTAGTACTGTCTAATGCAGTAATTCTACGAGTTGTACTATATTGTGTTTTTAAGTAAAAAGATTTGTACTACAAGATAAAATTTGTGACACTTCTCAGAGAGTTAAGGTTACTGCTTTCGATTTGTTAAATATTAACTCCCATCTCTAACTGTTTGGTGTTAATCGTTTCATAACGCGTATAAAGAGCGCAGGAAAACTTGTAACATGGTCATATAAGGGCATAAAGGATCAAAATTTGACCCTTTGATAACAATTTCGATCTTTTAGTCAAAGTTATCTTGTATCGCACTTGTTTGTTTTGGGATTATGTCCAGTTGCCTAATAAGTTAAAGAATCAGTAATTACAAGAATTTCGATAAAATGCTAAGTACAATACGAGCAGTGCATAAACGCTATCGTCACTCCTTGCGCCTAGTGCACCACAAGAAAAAACGTAAGCATACATTAAAGACTAGAATAATACCTGTAAATGAATAGTCTCCTCCACCTGCGGAATTAGTAGCAGTTTTCTGAAGTCTGCCTTACCACTGAGAGAAATCATTGTGCGTTAGAGTTAACTAAAAGAAAATCAAAATACATTCATTAGCTTAGCTTAAGAAACTTAGAATTCTTTAAGTAATTTCATTACAAACGTAAAAAAATTATACCAACCGCCTTCATAGAATTTACTAAAGCTTAAACAGAAATTTTTGAACAAGATGTGTATGGTCAGTTACTTGGAAGCCTCTCTTTCACTAATTCACACATGAAATACAAAAAAAACTGTATCTGACATGTCATCACTAAGAACATTCTCAATCTGCTCTTCTATAATATGTATGTAGCTTAGAACAAGAAATATGAATCACTTTAAGTCAGTCAGATTTCAGAAATTACTGCAGTACTTCTATGTAAATGTTACATTATCAGTTTAATTAATTAAGTACCCTTCAGAAGGTTAATCAATGTTAAATGGAAAGGGAGTGAAATAAGGGGGACTATTTTATCTAATCAGGCTATATATACCAGCCCCAAAATGACAATATAATTACTGTCTTGAAGTATGTAGCGTTTTACCATCATGGTATTTAGGACACCTAAGCACGACTGCATAACATTTGGTGTCGGAAGAAGGTAAGTAAGTGGCTTCATAACTTCTTAAAACGTGTTGTTACAATGGCTCTTATTCTCTGTTTAATATGTAACAGGGAATGTGACGATTTATATACTAAACGTTATTGAAAATATTTATTTACCTTCAATATCCATCACAACTGAGACAGTAATTGATAATAAATTAAAACCCTCAGCTGCCGACAGGTGTTGTTCATATACCTCGATGGGGACAGCTGAAAATGTGTGTCCCGACTGGGACTCGAACCCGGGATGTCCTGCTTACATGGCAGAAGCTCTCGCCATCTGAGCCACCGAGGACACAGATAAATAGTGCTACTGCAGGGACTAAACACATACACGCTTCCCGTGAGACTCACATTCCCAACAGTGTACAATCTACATACATAATGTACCTAACAGATATTTGCCCATTCACTCATTACTCGCGCACTCTAAGGTGACGATTCCCGTAGGAGTTCGGGCAATCTCTTCCCAATCGCGCAGACGAAGGTCAATGGCTGTGTCTTCGGTGGCTCAGATGAATAGAGCGTCTGCCACGTAAGCAGGAGTTTCCGGGTTCGAGTACCGGTCGGGGCACACATTTTCAGCTGTCGCCACCGAGGTATATCAACAACACCTGTCGGCAGCTGAAGGCTTCAATTAATTACCGTTTATTCTAGAGAAACTGCACGTTCATCAATAGTATCTGTTCTTTCGAGATCAGTTACTATCTTCATATATAGAAATAATAATTGTTTCTTTGTGGTGATCAGTTCAACCTATCTCGCTCATTTTTAAACTGTGGCCTGCAGAAGATTTGTGGTGTTGACAGCGGCAAAATTACATTTTTCTTCCGTGAGTGTATACAAACATTTATTTTTCAACTGTGCAGTACGTGTTTTCATGCATCTTAGACATGAATTTGGTTACGCAGTTCCCACCAATGTACGAGTGAGTAACCAGCATATATGCATATCTTATCACCATTAACACTTGGTTCAAGAATCATGAAAGAAGGTTGTATACATGGAAGGAGCCTGGAGATACTAGAAGGTATCAGATAGTTTATGTAATGGTAAGACAGAGATTTAGGTACCAGGTTTTGAATTGTAAAACATTTCCTGGGGCACATGTGGACTCTGACCACCATCTATTGGTTATGATCTGTAGATTAAAACTGAAGAAACTGCGAAAAGGTGGGAATTTAAGGAGATGGGACCTGGATAAACTGACTAAACCAGAGGTTGAACAGAGTTTCAGGAAGAGCATAAGGGAACAATTGACAGGAATGGGGGAAATAAATACAGTAGAAGAAGAATGGGTAGCTCTGAGGGATGAAGTAGTGAAGGCAGCAGAGGATCAAGTAGGGCTAGTAGAAATCCTTGGGTAACAGAAGAAATATTGAATTTAATTAGTGAAAGGAAATATAAAAACGCAGTAAATGAAGCAGGCAAAAAGGAATACAAACTTCTCAAAAATGAGATCGACGGGAAGTGCAAAATGGCTAAGCATGGATGGCTAGAGGACAAATGTAAGGATGTAGAGGCTTATCTCACTAGGGGTAGGATAGATACTGCCTACAGGAAAATTAAAGAGACCATTGGAGAAAAGAGAATCACTTGCGTGAATATCAAGAGCTCAGATGGAAACCCAGCACTAAGCAAAGAAGGGAAAGCAGAAAGGTGGAAGGAGTGCATAGAGGGTCTATACAGGGGCGATGTTCTTGACGACAATATTATGGGAATGGAAGAGGATGTAAATGAAGATGAAATGGGAGATATGACACTGCGTGAAGAGTTTGACAGAGCACTGAAAGACCTAAGTCGAAACAAGGTCCTGGAAGTAGACAACATTCCATTAGAACTACTGACAGCCTTGGGAGAGCAAGTCCTGACATTACTCTACCATCTGGTGAGCAAGATGTATGAGACAGGCTAAATTCCCTCAGACTTCCAGAAGAATATAATAATTATAATCCCAAAGAAAGCAGGTGTTGACAGATGTGAAAATTACCGAACTATCAGTGTAATAAGAAACAGCTGCAAAAACACCAACGCGAATTCTTTACAGACGAATGTAAAAACTGATAGATGCCGACCTCGGGGGTGATCAGTTTGGATTCTGTAGAAATATTGGAACATGTGAGGCAACACTGACCCTACGACTTATCTTAGAAGCTAGATTAAGGAAAGGCAAACCTACGTCTCTAGCATTTATAGACTTAGAGAAAGCTTTTGAAAATGTTGACTGGAATACTCCCTTTCAAACTCTGAAGGTGGCAGGGGCAAAATACAGGGAGCGGAAGGCTTCTTTTTTCAGTCAATACTTTTCCAGTATTCTTCCTAATGTTTCCATGGAAACTCTGTTGTCCATTTAGTTTATCATTTCGAGGAGCGTATTTTCTAATTTCATCATGTGATGTATCCAGTTCTTCCTTTTATTCTTTTCTTTTTGTACCACTCATTTATTTTATTTTTGTATTAAAGGTATACTGCACTGAGTCGAAATCGTGTGCTCAAGATCTACACTACAATGCCAAAACTTTTATCTATCAGGGGATAGTCAGCAACTGAGATATATACATCCAGATATCTGAGCATGAGCATTATTTCAGACAGGTCTGTTACCTACATTAAACATTGTGAATGTACATCCAAGAGAGGTGTAGCGAGATATAGCCTCAGATAACAAATGTGGACAAAATGGGGTGCACAACCTCTCGCTCTCAATACAACAGCAAATGGCCTCTGCTTCTCTGCATTTTTATTATTTGTCCAGTCTTGAACAGACCGACCCACGCAAAGGGAGTAAATATCGCACTTAATTAAACATAAGGAGTAAAAAGTGACTCCATGAAGAACATATCTTCATTAATCTTCTGTACAAAGCAGTTCTTGAACACAATGAGGAATTCATACAGTTTTTTGATGAAAGGCAGCACATATATGTATCTGGGGATACATTAGGTTCACTATAATACACTCTAGGAAGACTTCCACGTAACGACTTACGTACTTGCATTAGACTTCCATACATAATTTGGTTTTAAATTAAAGTGAAATTATTTGGAAAAATGCCGGTCAGTTACGTAGAGGTGTGACGTCAGTGATTGCTGATTTGGCAATATGGGATCTGTTGAATGAGGATAACATTATTTGCGACTGATATCATATTCAACGGATAGAGCATATTATCTAGTGTCTGCCTTCTCCATTCCAGTGCACACGTAAGGATCTAATTAAAATAAGTAAATTTTTCAATAATGTAGTTCAATGCTGCGCTGGATGACATTAAGATAAAATTAAGATATAAATGATTTCCGAAGCAGACGAAGAACATCATTTCACAATATCCGCTCATGGCTGCCTGGACTTGTGTTTTGCGAAATACAATTTGAGGTTTCCTGATAACAAAGAGTGTTCCTTACGAACTGACCTATCAGTTTAATTTGTTCATACTTTGCGGTTCCAGTAACTAGACTTGTGGTGTGTTGATTGTTAAGGTAGTAGTGACCCAAAGACTCTTAATACCCTTAAGCCAGCACTGATTGCTGATTGATACTCATTGCAAAATTAAATCCCGTGAAAAGGATAAAACAACGCAGTAAGCAACTTTTACACATGACTATTGGTAGCTACAGCAGTAAAAGTAACACGAAAATGAGTAAAGTAGTAAGGCTGTTTGAAACACACGATCGGATTACGTGATGTCAGAATTGGTTACGTGATATCACATCCACCTCTCAATGAAATTCCACCCTCATAACACATATCTCAGCATTAAGATTTCGGATATGTCGTGTGTTATGCTGTATGTTCACCAAAGCCAATAATAGCGTGAGGGCCAGAAGGTTCTGGTTTAAACGCGGGTGTGTGCAGATCAGCCAATACGAGATGAATGGCAGCCATTACAAATCGTGTAAGCCAATAACAAGTCGGAGAGTATAGAACAAACAGATGGCATGTGTGGAAACTATTTCAAACTTACACGAACTTCTGAACCACTTACTGTGCTAAGGAGAGAAGAGAAATTCAGATTATGTGAAAGATGTAGTTAGATTTATATGTTTTTCTAGGACCAATGGAAGATCTTCATTTACATCTACGTGAATGTTCCGCAGATTACTTGAAGATGTGTGTCGGAGACTACTTACTATCCTTCGTTGCCTGTTCTATTCACGAATAACGCGTGGGAAGAATGACATTGATAAGTCTCTGCGTTAGCTCAAATTTCTCGATTTTTTTTTCGCTGCTTCATTTTGCGAGACATATGTGGAAAAAAATAATAAGTTGTCCGACTGTTCCCAAAAAGTTGAGTCGTTAACGTGTCTGAACTGGCGGTCATTTCAAATCGTGGAAATAAGTCGTTCAGGTTTATCCTTCAGCAACGTACTGTTTCACTTCGACAATATGTGAAGTACCAAATACCGCTCACTAAGAACCTAGAGTTTCCAGCAGCCAACAGACCAGTGCATTGATGCATGTATATTGTAAGCTTTCTACACCACTCTACAGATAATTTATGCTCAAGAGGGGGAGGGGTGTATACAACACTTCATGCTTGTGCGTCCACGGTACTTCTCTTAGCCAGCACACTTGTAAGTCACACTTCAGAAGGAAATTAACAGGGACTGACTTTCCACAAAAATGAGGGTGGATGCTATTTAGAACGATGGCCTATCTTAACATGTCGATTCACATTACTGAACAGGAAATCCACTGATGCTAATTGAGATTCAAAATGCGTATTGTGTTTCACAAGATGGAGATAGAACGTACATTAAATAATAGATTTGTGCATGCTGTCCTAAAACAAATCACAGTTCGTAACACAAGTTGAACTGCATACCACAGAAAGGGCTGACGACTCACAGCAGTCAGCAAACTCCAGTCTGTTGAACTGTGTCCAAAAAAATAACAAATGCCTCATGAACTGTTCTCCCCTACGCTTAGCAGTAAACCTAGAACAAGTCGAATGTTAGAAATGCAAAAGAGTTACAAACAGCATCTACATCTAGATCTACATATCTATCCACACAAGCTAATGTGCAATACGTAAAGCGATATAGTATATCGTTAAATAAGTGACGGGAAATTAATGCACCAGAGAATGTGCAGTATAGTAAGTGCAGCAGCAATTTTGATTGCTACCAGATCACGAGTATACCGTCCGCCATTACTCGTTGTTCAATGCCCGGCATGAAACGAGGGAATTGATAATTAATGTGTGAAATCATGAATAATTCAATGTCTCCATCGTATTGGGTGAGAAAATTCAAGTTCATCCAAGTTTTATTTTAAGCAGCTGACGATCCCTTTCAATTGATTTTGGTAATTGCTGGTGGTCATGGTCAGTCGTTATGGAAGTTGCATTCGGAGACGATTTGGCATATAAAATAATTTCGAAGCTACACTCAAACTGTCTATTGAATACACAATAAAAAGCGGATTGTAGAGACTTGCTGAATATCAATAAAGAAAGGATAATTTTTTTTTTTAATTCAAGTTAACTTCAGTTAAAAGTAAAATATTATTTGGGATAGTTTACTTGCTTTACTGAAAGGAATGGTTACCTGCGTTTACTGATTCATTAAATATGTCCCAGAGAAAGGTTATAGAAGCTATTATTAGGCAGATTACACAGGAAACCACAATGTAACACCACTACTTTAAAAAATTTATTGAAAATGAGATATTTTACAGATTGCTTCATAATAATATCGTCTTCCTCCACTTCACAAAGGAATTACAGGCCCCGTCACGAAACAATAATTAACCATTACATATACATATATTTTCAATAAATGCAAATTTCTCATTCACACGTTCGGCCAAATGCAGACAGTACTTAGTCTGAATCATGGAAGACATACAGTGCACCAGCCTAGACTTGAGGGATTAATAGATATCATTCAGTCAGTAATGAATGGTTTTTGAGCTTCTCTGGCTATTACACAAATTTCCACCTCTTATGCTACCATCTAAGCACAAGACAAAGCTGAGCTGAAACACCCTTACACATCATATTCCGCTATTTCAGAAATTCTGTGTGTGCTATACAGAGCTCGGACAAAGAATAAGGCCAGGTAACAAAGCCGTTTCACAGTGACTCAGACATCCGGTAAAAACAATGGATCGTTAGTCATTTGTTACCTTGCAGGATGGAGGTGAGCTACCATTTATGTATTCAGTTTCTTTTTAACAGCGATATCATTTTCTCTCAGTAAAGACAGTGCCTAGTATTTACACATTCCATTTTTTTATTTACAGAGCTGACTGAGGAAGATAATTAGCTCATCAGAGCTGTCAGCTGAACCAGAAATTAGTAAGTACACAATCAACATCTATCAGCCCATGTGATGAGTGGGGTGCAGCTGTTGTTCAGTCTCTGTATAAGACTTTAACGCAAAACCTACTGTACTTCTACAGAGACATACAAAGTACAAAAACAAGGGAAACTGCAACATGAACATAACCGTTATATATTAGAAGAGAGTCGATGTTAACCAACACAAGAAGTGGAAATTACCTCGAGCAATTAAACAGAGAACCGACTCGTGGAGATAACATCTTGGACCTACTGCTAACAAACAGACCCGAACTTTTCGACTCTGTATGTGCAGAACAGGGAATCAGTGATCATAAGGCCGTTGCAGCATCCCTGAATATGAAAGTTAATAGGAATATAAGAAAAGGGAGGAAGGTTTATCTGTTTAGCAAGAGTAATAGAATGCAGATTTCAGACGACGTAACTAATCAAAACGAAAATTTCTGTTCCGACACTGACAATGTTGAGTGTTTATGCAAAAAGTTCAAGGCAATCGTAAAATGCGTTTTAGACAGGTACGTGCCGAGTAAAACTGTGAGGAACGGGAAAAACCCACCGTGGTACAACAACAAAGTTAGGAAACTACTACGAAAGCAAAGAGAGCTTCACTCCAAGTTTAAACGCAGCCAAAACCTCTCAGACAAACAGAAGCTAAACGATGTCAAAGTTAGCGTAAGGAGGGCTATGCGTGAAGCGTTTAATGAATTCGAAAGTAAAATTCTATGCACCGACTTGACAGAAAATCCTAGGAAGTGCTGGTCTTACGTTAAATCAGTAAGTGACTCGAAACAGCATATCCAGACACTCCGGGATGATGATGGCATTGAAACAGAGGATGACACGCGTAAAGCTGAAATACTAAACACCTTTTCCCAAAGCTGCTTCACAGAGGAAGACCGCACTGCAGTTCCTTCTCTAAATCCTCGCACAAACGAAAAAATGGCTGACATCGAAATACGTGTCCAAGGAATAAAAAAGCAACTGGAATCACTCAACAGAGGAAATTCCACTGGACCTGACGGGATACCAATTCGATTCTACACAGAGTACGCGAAAGAACTTGCCCCCCTTCTAACAGCCGTGTGCCGCAAGTCTCTAGAGGAACGGAAGGTTCCAAATGATTGGAGAAGAGCACAGGTAGTCCCAGTCTTCAAGAAGGGTCGTCGAGCAGATGCGCAAAACTATAGACCTATATCTCTGACGTCGATCTGTTGTAGAATTTTGGAACATGTTTTTTGCTCGAATATCATGTCGTTTTTGGAAACCCAGAATCTACTCTGTAGGAATCAATATGGATTCCGAAAACAGCGATCGTGTGAGACCCAACTCGCTTTATTTGTTCATGAGACCCAGGAAATATTAGATACAGGCTCCCAGGTAGATGCTATTTTTCTTGACTTCCGGAAGGCGTTCGATAGAGTTCCGCACTGTCGCCTGATAAACAAAGTAAGAGCCTACGGAATATCAGACCAGCTGTGTGGCTGGATTGAAGAGTATTTAGCAAACAGAACACAGCATGTTGTTATCAACGGAGAGACGTCTACAGATGTTAAAGTAACCTCTGGCGTGCCACAGGCGAGTGTTGTGGGACCATTGCTTTTCACAATATATATAAATGACCTAGTAGATAGTGTCGGAAGTTCCATGCGGCTTTTCGCGGATGATGCTGTAGTATACAGAGAAGTTGCAGCATTAGAAAATTGTAGCGAAATGCTGGAAGATCTGCAGCGGATAGGCACTTGGTGCAGGGAGTGGCAACTGATTCTTAACATAGACAAATGTAATGTATTGCGAATACATAGAAAGAAGGATCCTTTATTGTATGATTATATGATAGCGGAACTAACACTGGTAGCAGTTACTTCTGTAAAATATCTGGGAGTATGCGTGCGGAACGATTTGAAGTGGAATGATCATATAAAATTAATTGTTGGTAAGGCGGGTACCAGGTTGAGATTCATTGGGAGATTCCTTAGAAAATGTAGTCCATCAACAAAGGAGGTGGCTTACAAAACACTCGTTCGACCTATACTTGAGTATTGCTCATCAGTGTGGGATCCGTACCAGATCGGGTTGACGGAGGAGATAGAGAAGATCCAAAGAAGAGCGGCGCGTTTCGTCACAGGGTTATTTGGTAAGCGTGATAGCGTTACGGAGATGTTTAACAAACTCAAGTGGCAGACTCTGCAAGAGAGGCGCTATGCATCGCGGTGTAGCTTGCTCGCCAGGTTTCGAGAGGGTGCGTTTCTGGATGAGGTATCGAATATATTGCTTCCCCCTACTTATACCTCCCGAGGAGATCACGAATGTAAAATTAGAGAGATTAGAGCGCGCACGGAGGCTTTCAGACAGTCGTTCTTCCCGCGAACCATACGCGTCTGGAACAGGAAAGGGAGGTAATGACAGTGGCACGTAAAGTGCCCTTCGCCACATACCGTTGGGTGGCTTGCGGAGTATAAATGTAGATGTAGATGTAGAAATAGGTGCAAGGTCGGAAAGAGATTCCTCACGCTACATATCCCAACCAGACACTATAACTGATGCGTGGTCATTTTTTTCTGAAACAGTTCACTAGCATATTACAGAGGATGATATGCAAATTCCCCTAATCCAGTAGTCATTCACTTATACTGATCTGTAATTGGAGATCTGTATTAGCACCCCCTTTGTCTGTTATCTTTTCTCTGTCTGTTTATTCTGCCTTTCTTATCTAGTACAGTGGATGTTCTAAAGAGTTCAAAGTTTAAAAGTTCGTTGCGCGAAGAGGAATTTGCCGTCATAAAAAAGTTTGAGTCCGGGGCTGAGGCGTAGCCACAGGTAAAAGGATCGGAATTTGTGGCCTTCCACAGCTCACTCTCCTGGAGGGACATGGAACGCCCGTCTTTCCTGTCGAAAGAAACTCGAAATTTTTCGAAGAAGGCTTTTAAGAATATAAGAGACCTCCAGCCAGCTGTGGATTTTGTCAGGCCAAGTGAATTTTCCTTACAACGTCTCTGAATAAGTTTCAGTTTAAACTTTCAGAATCGAGTCTTCTCATTCGGCCATGTTGTCATTTTATAGAGAGGGCGTATTTCCTCGCTGTATCTGTGTGCAGGGCAACGGATAGGCCATTTGCAGAATTGAGTTATGGAATGAGGGAGATTTTCTGCCTGCTTCCACATCTGAGACCCCTATTGGTTCAACAAAGAGAAAATATGTGGAAGTATCAGATTAATCTTCGCTTGAGTTCCATTGATTGGTACTCACAATCTTTGCCAAAATTTTCCAACGAGTTCCTGCTATGTCGAAACACAACTGAGTTCCTCAGTTCCATAACAGGTTTGGGAGAACACTTGGCCACAGTATTTTGTAGAGCGAACAGTTCGCTTTAGGCCTTTGTGAAGTAAACACTTCATGGTAAGCTTTTGCAGGGTAATGACTTCATTTTAGCTTTTAGAAGAGTACACGTTTGGGGTTAGGAGAGGAGAAATGTCGCGAGAGAAGCCTTATTGCCACCAGAAGAATGCCTGTTCTTCAGCGCTAAGTACAAAGAGAGGGCGGAAACCACATACCCCAGCCGCTGATGCCGCCGGAATCCACGCTCTGTACTCAGGAAGATGAGCCATAGCCAAGCCAGCCGATACTGTTCAGGCACGAAGTTAATTCGCTCCCTTCGGCAGCCAAGTACGTGGTTTTAATGTCACGCTTCCAACTTGTTGCTCCCTAAGTGCATTTTGGGAGTATTACCGTGTTCACTCCTTCCGCCCCATGCACTGCAACTTAAGCAATCAATCGCCATGTACTCGAATTATTAACATAATTGTTTTTTATGCTCCCTACCCACCTGTGGACAGATTATACGAGTACTTTAAGAGTAGTAATCCCTTGTCCGCTTGTCGGTGGTTCTTTATAAATATCACTGGGTTTCATGTCTAATGACAAAAAATCTCATTCTTATAGTGGCCATTTCTTTACATTGATTGCTAGAAGATCGCTCTTCCCATTATTATATCCATGTGAATGGTGTTGTACCAATAGGTTTCATACTTAATTGGGCCCTTCTATTCATATTTATTTAAACGAAAGGTTCTTTTTCGCTACAGCATTCTTGTTTTAGATTAATTTGTATGATCTTTTAAGGTAGATCCTCACTCTGTTTGTCACTAGAGTTTGGTCCTGTGCATCATAGGGGTACGCACTCAACCACAATCGACACCCCACACACCCAATCTGAAGTTCTCCAAATGTAATATTTCCTGTACATTGGCCCAAGTATTTTTACTATATATATATATATATATATATATATATATATATATATAGGTATGAAAATTTCCTGCATTTATAACAATGCGAAATCACATGACAGAGATTCTGCAATCTCACTACTAAAACGATGGCAGACACTGAAAATGTTACACACACGAGGGAAACCAGCATCACCATAAGTGCCCCCAGCACTACCACCATCACGAGCAGTGCTACAAACAGCAGTAGCGTAAGTCGCTACGAGAAACGCATCTCTAAGTTTAGAAGTCTCCTCTGAAATGAAATGTTTTCCAAGATGCTACGTTGTTTCTTGAGATGTTAATCACCATGGGAATGAAAAATTATTGAAATTACTTGTAACCTGCTTTCAACTACAATCAAATATTATTCATCGCTGCCTGTTAAGTTTGGTCGACAATGGAAGATGAAAGAGGAAAACTAAATACTTATCTACATGAATGATGGAAATTATTAAGTGAAATACAGATTTAGATTAATAATTTATGAGCAATAACTAGAAAAAGGATTCTGAGTCGTTTATCGGAATTTGACAAGAAAGAATGAGGAAAATCTTTAGTTACCTTTATAGCCCTCAATACCAATATTTGAAGCGATTATTTCAATAGCGGTACAAATCCATTACCTCCACTTTTATGTCTATAATGCTTCTGAAATTAATGATCCAAACAAACAGAAACAAAGGTTCATCTCTACGAAGAAGCCACATGCTTAAATATTTCTAGTAACTCAACTGCAGATTTTTCAGCGCGCATTTAACTTTAGGACCCCGTATCTCAAAATGAACAAAAATGGACTTCTACCACTATTGAAATAAGCCCTTCATTTATAGACTCGATCCTGTCATGGTGGATCAAGTTACTTTCCTTTACCAAATGAGATAACAAGTAATCACGCTATAGTCAGCGTTCAAAATAATATTGAATATTGTTTTCTATGGTCACTGATAGCCTCCATCACAAGAAGCATTAAAACCTTCAGCATGCATCAAGTTATAACCATACTGTGTCCGCGATATATCCAAAGAATTTGCTAAGAACAGCACCAATTTCGGAATGATGGTGGGAAATGTACCTAAATTAGAGCAGCGAAACTACTACATCTCTCTAAACGATTCCAGACTTAAGAAATTCGCAAAAAAGGAAAGAACAGACGTTGTTGTAGGATCACTGCACCTTTCAGCATATAAGGACAGCTCACGCACCGTGCTTATTTGCTCTCCCTCTGCATAGGACGTAGGTCTAGAAAGCAATCTAGTCAGCTGTCTGCACATGAAGATGTTACACATTCTTGACCAAGATTTCTAGTGAAGATCTGTTTTGCAAATGTTTATTTGAATGGTACACTCACTTCATATATAGTTTCCTGACCCAGAAAACATTTAAATCTAAATGTACATGACTACTCCGCAATTCCCAATTAAATGCGTGGCAGAGGGCTCTTCTAACCACCCAAAGAGTATTTCTCTAAAGTTCCATTCTCTAACAGTGCATGGGAAAAATTAACACTTTAACCTTGCTGCACGAACTCTGATTTATCTTGTTTTAGTGCCATGATCATTTAATTCTACATATGTTAGTTATAGGGAAATATTTTCGCCTTCAGAGGAGGTCGTAAAATTTAAGAACTTTAAAGTCAAGCGGTGTGCCCTGTTCTTAGTATACGCAGATATGGAGAGCACAGTATTTAGAACCTAATCAAACCTGTGCAGGTTGTCCTAATGTCTCACACGAAATGCTAATCCAGAAACATATTCCCTTCGCAGCAGCTTACCAGGCTGTTTGCTCATGAAAGCCACTGACGGATTCGGTCTTATCATGGTGAAAACACTGCGATATAGCTGCTTGAAGAAGTAATTCAACTCGCCACAGCGGTCCAACCACCCTATAAAACTATTATTTCCCAAAAAATACAGAAGAATAAGAAACGCAGTTCTAGAGTTCAATGGATTGCTAGATCTAAGATTTGACAGCAAAGACTCAAAGAAAAATCGCCGTAATCGCCACATCACAGTCAATAGTCGTATTGGTGCACACGAAAAGTGTAACAGTTCATCAACTGCCATACATTCAAATCTCTTTTGTATTCTCAGTGGATTAATGGTTATCGTCTTGTGGAAGATCTGACAAGCTGAATTTGCACCCTCTGTGAGAGTTCTCCCAAGTTCCACAGAGAAATTTATTTCCTTTTCTAGGATTTTTACTAAAAATATGACACTGTTGTTCGTAGATACTCGTGGATTCTATAGGATTTACATTATACGAATTTGGCAGCAGAGACATCAACGTGAGTTTCCTATAATGCTCCTCAAAGCACAGTAGAACGATCTGGCTCTGAGACATAGACAATTATACTGCTGAAAGATGACATCGCCGACTGGGAAGACATCAAGCATAAAGGAATGTAGGTGATCTGTAGCTGTCAGTCT
Organism: Schistocerca piceifrons; assembly: GCF_021461385.2. NCBI lineage: Eukaryota > Metazoa > Arthropoda > Insecta > Orthoptera > Acrididae > Schistocerca > Schistocerca piceifrons. The sequence goes on from NC_060140.1 coordinate 547,403,255, forward strand.
GGTTTAGATTACCACCATGGGTCGCATGCAAGCTCAGGAGGATATCTGCCTTAGCGTAATACTACTCCCACCAGCAAACGTCCGTGATGCGCTCCAAGTTTCGAGCCAGCGTTCGCCTCAGTGACATCGTTTGTGGAGACGACCGTCGACCTAGTGCAGCAAAAATGTGATTCGCCCGAAGAACCTACAAGTTTCCTTTGATCGACAGTCGAATCCCGATGGTACTGTGCCCACTGCAATCGTAATACGATGTTAGTGGGTCAATATGAGAAAACGTAGGAGTGGTCTGGTGTGTAACACTAATATCTATAATAAGTAGGTTATACTATGTAACTCAATATGACTATGAAGTGGTAGTTCCTTATTAATTAACGTCATTGATTTGTGAAAGGAAATTTAAAGTTTGTTATATACATATGATAAAAATGAAAGAAGGTGAAAAAATAATAAAATTTTATAATATATATGAGGTTGTAAAGAAAGATTTGTACATTGGAAGCTATTTCGTGCAAAGGCAACTTGTATTGTAAAGAATATAAGGTATAGGGAACCCACTCCGCTACCGAAGTGGCTTGGTGCACGGTAAAAGGTGGTTCTGGCGGTCAATCTGGACGGCTACTTGGTGGGAACGCTAGGCAGTCAGTGGCTAGCCGTTGTACAGTTAACATCGAGGGTGCCAAGCGAGGCACTTCGAAGGCGTTTTATACGGAAATTTGCCTCGGATGTGGTTCTGCTGTTGCATGGTGCTCTTGGTATTACGGAATGGCTCTAAAACGTTGAAGAATCTGTCACCAAGAAGAAATGGTAAAGAGCATTCAACTTCAAGAGGTGGAGACCAATTAGCCGCCACGTTGCTTGCCACCACTGTTGCGCTACTGCTCCGTCAACTTCAGGAACACAGATATGTATAGTAGCATGGATCAGTATATTTATGTGAGTGTTTGCAATAATAATTGAAGTGCAAAAACTCGTATTTTGAACCCTAACATCATCCCCTCCCCCCCCCCCCCCCCTAAACCATGGACCTTGCCGTTGGAGAGGAGGCTTGCGTGCCTCAACGATACAGATAGCCGTACCATAGGTGCAACCACAACGGAAGGGTATCTGTTGAGAGGCCAGACAAGCGTGTGGTTCCTGAAGAGGGGGAGCAGCCTTTTCAGTAGTTGCAGGGGTAACAGTCTGGATGATTGACTGATCTGGCCCTGTAACACTAACCAAAACGGGCTTGCTGTTGCGGTACTGCGAACGGCTGAAAGTAAGGGGAAACTAAAGCTGTAATTTTTTCCGAGGGCATGCAGCTTCACTGTATCATTAAATGATGATGGCGTCCTCTTGAGTAAAATATTCCGGAGGTAAAATAGTCCCCCATTCGGACCTCCGGGAGGGGACTACTTAAGAGGACGTCGTTATCAGGAGAAATAAAACTGGCATTCTACGGCTCAGAGCGTCGAATGTCAGATCCCTTAATCGGGCACATAGGTTAGAAAATTTAAAAAGGGAAATAGGTAGGTTAAAGTTAGATGTAGTGGGAATTAGTCAAGTTCGGTGGCAGGAGGAACAAGACTTTTGGTCAGGTGTATACAGGGTTATAAATACAAAATCAAACAGGGGTAATGCAGGAGTAGGTTTAATAATTAATAAAAAAAAATAGGAGGGCGCGTAAGCTACTGCAAACAGCATAGTGAACGCATTATTGTGGCCAAGATAGACACGAAGCCCAAACCTACTGCAGTAGTACAAGTTTATATGCCAACTAGCTATGCAGATGATGAAGAAATTGATGAAATGTATGATGAGATAAGAGAAATTATTCAGGTAGTGAAGGGAGACGAAAATTTAATAGTCGTGGGTGACGGGAATTCGACGTTAGGGAAAGGAAGAGAAGGAAACGCAGTAGGTGAATAGGGATTGGGGCTAAGAAATGAAAGAGGAGCCGCCTGGTAGAATTTTTCACAGAGCACAACTTACCCATAGCTAACACTTGGCTCAAGAATCATGAAAGAAGGTTGTATACACGGAAGAAGCCTGGAGATAATAACAGGTTTCATATTGATTATAAAATGTTAAGACAGAGATTTAGGAAGCAGGTTGTAAATTGTAAGACATTTCCAGGGGTAAATTTTGACTCAGAGATGGGACCTGGATAATATGAAAGAACCAGAGGTTGTACAGAGTTTCAGGGAGGGCATAAGGGAACAATTGACACGAATGGGGGAAAGAAATACAGTAGAAAAAGAATGAGTAGCTTTGAGGAACGAAATAGTGAAGGCAGCAGAGGATCAAGTAGGTTAAAGACGAGGGCTAGTAGAAATCCTTGGGTAACAGAAGAGGTACTACATTTAATTGATGAAAGGAGAACACACAAAAATGCAGTAAACGAAGAAGGCAAAAAGGAATACAAACGTCTCAAAAATGACATCGACAGGAAGTGCAAAATGGCTAACCAGGGATGGCTAGAGGACAAATGTAAGGATGTAGAGGCTTATCTCACGAGGGTTATGATAGATACTGCCTACAGGAAATTTAAAGAGACCTTTGGAGAAAAGAGAACCACTTGCGTGAAGATCAAGAGCTCAGATGGAAACCCAGTTCTAAGCAAAGAAGGGAAAGCAGAAAGGTGAAAGGAGTATATAGAGGGTCTATACAAGGGCGATGTTCTTGAGGGCAATATTATGGAAATGGAAGAGGAGGTAGATGGAGATATGATACTGCGTGAAGAGTTTGACAGAGCACTGAAACACAAAAGTCGAAATAACGCCCCGGGAGTAGACAAGATTTCATTAGAACTACTGACAGCCTTGGGAGAGCCAGTCCTGGCAAAATTCTACCATCTGGTGAGCAAGATGTATGAGACAGGTGAAATTCACTCAGACTTCAAGAAGAATATAATAATTCCAATCCCGAAGAAAGCAGGTGAAAATTACTGGACTATCAGTTTAATAAGTCACAGCTGCAAAATACTAACACGAATTCTTTACAGACCAATGGAATAACTGGTAGAAGTCGACCTCGGTGAAGATCAGTTAGGATTCCGTAGAAATGTTGGAACACGTGAGGAAATACTGACCTTACGACTTATCTTAGAAGAAAGATCAAGGAAAGGCAAACCTACCAAACCTACGTTTCTAGCGTTTGTACACAGACTTAGAGAAAGCTTTTGACAATGTTGACTGGAATAATCTCTTTCAAATTCTGAAGGTGGCAGGAATAAAATACAGGGAGCGAAAGGCTATTTACAATTTGTACAGAAATCAGATGGCAGTTATAAGAGTCGAGGGACATGAAAGGGAAGCAGTGGTTGGGAATGGAGTGAGACAGGGTTGTAGCCTCTCCCCGATGCTATTCAATTTGTATATTGAGCAAGCAGTAAAGGAAACAAAAGAGAGGTTCGGAGCAGGTATTAAAATCCATGGAGAAGAAATAAAAACTTTGAGGTTCGCCGATGACATTGTAATTCTGTTAGAGAAAGCAAAGGGCTTGGAAGAGCTGTTGAGCGGAATGGACAGTGTCTTGAAAGGAGGGTATAAGATGAACATCAACAAAAGCAAAACGAAGATAATGAAATGTAGTCGAATTAAGTCGGGTGATGCTAAGGGAATTAGATTAGGAAATGCGACACTTAAAGTAGTAAAGGAGCTTTGCTATTTGGGGAGCAAAATTACTCACGATGGTCGAAGTAGAGAGGATATAAAATGTAGACTGCAATGGCAAAGAAAGCGTTTCTGAAGAAGAGAAATTTGTTAACATCGAGTATTGATTTAAGTGTCAGGAAGTGGTTTCTTAAAGTATTTGTATGGAGTGGAGCCATGTATGGAAGTGAAACATGGACGATAAATAGTTTAGACAAGAAGAGAATATAAGCTTTTGAAATGTGGTGCTACAGAAGAATGCTGATGATTAGATGGGTAGATCACATAACTAATGATGAGGTATTGAATAGAATTGGGGAGAAGAGGAGTTTGTGGCACAACTTGACTAGAAGAAGGGATCGGTTGGTAGGACATGTTCTGTGGCATCAAGGGATCAGCAACTTAGTATTGGAGGACAGCGTGGAGGGTAAAAATCGTAGATGGAGACCAAGAGATGAATACACTAAGCAGATTCAGAAGGATGTAGGCTGCAGTAGATACTGGGAGATGAAGAAGCTTGCACAGGATAGAGTAGCATGGAGAGCTGCATCAAACCAGTCTCAGGACTGAACACCACAACAACAACTTCATCCAGACCATGAACTGATGCAGGATCCTTTCCTAAGTGTGCAGAATACCGAGTACTCTGTGTCTAAAAAAACGATGATTTGTTTCAGTGTGTAATAATTCAGTGCCAAAGTATACAAAAGTTACTATCTAGAATAACTACTTAACAGGTGGTGAGAAAGCACACAAAATTAAACTTATCTGAAAATGAATTTAGCCTTGATTAATATCATGAATGATTTTGTTGAGATTAACCGACTACAGTGTTGAGTAATTTGCTTTGAAAGATGAAAATTTTAACTTTTCCAAGTAGGACTAACAATTAATTATGTTAGAATTGAACTGAACTTCTGAAATTATCGTAGAATTTGCCTAAAGAGACAGTATCAGTTTATGGGTCCCCTTCGTAGTGTTCTCATACCGAAAAGGTATTTGGAATATTATCTTTACTAAAGAAATCAGATATTTTCATATTAATGAGAGTACAAAAAGTGTTTATGTTGTACTATTTAATTTTATTTGTAGTATTCCTATGCCAGTTAAATCAGAATCTTTCCATGCCCAAATTTTGTTCAGTGTTCCATGCAGTTTCATCTCAGTACTGTGTTACGTAATAATAGTGATTACAACTATTATTATGAGAACGGAGGCAATACCTTGCTTTCTATGATTACTAGCTGGTGCATTAATAGTAACTACTGCTCCCTACAACTTAGTTCGCCCTGTAGTCTTGTGTATCCAGTGGACTATTCAAAGGGAGTGTTAATGAAAGTCACTTTAGCTACTCATATTCAATTTCCTTGAACATAATGTTTCAAATTACAATGTCTAAATAGACGGGCGACCGTTTGTTATTTCATTTGTATGCACTTCTCTACATTCATTACCCCCCAAAGTAAAGCCTGTTAAGTTTTCTACTGTTTGCCATATATACTAAATTAATGCCTGATACCCTCTGCCCATTAGGTAAACACAAGTTCAAAAACATCAAAAATCCTCCCAGAGGGTAACGCTAGTCTGTGAGAGCGTTATTCTTGGCGCAAGCTTGCAACGTAGTGTTATACTTGGTGACCGTGACAAGACTTAAAGTTCAGTTACCAGCAAACATTAGTGTTATACTTGACGCCACGTGACAGGACATTCGTCAATATTACTCACAAAACTACAGTTCAGAACGTAAATATTGGGTGGGAAACTATAGTAAGACAAGTATTGAGTGTCCAGCGGCACGAACCTGCAATACATCAAGAAAAATAATTAATAGAAACTTTCCCAAGTATAGGAAAGATAGAATATAAAATAGTGACAAAGTTAAAATGGATACAAAAACGACAGTAGGCCAGAACGAGCTGGATCAGAAACTACAAAGAGCACTAGGTGGCAGTAGTTCGCTAGGCAAGAACACAGATGACGCCACGAGACGTCAACAAGCTTACGTGGAGTACCATACGCATGTAAACGATCAAATTCAAATGATGAACTCGTCACATACAAAACAAGGCACGAAAGACGACACGACAGAAGACAATGGCTATGTCAACGACTCGATGGATATGTTTAATTCATCGAAAGTCAAGAGTGAAACGAGTGAAATGCGAAGAACAGAATCTGAATATGAGGACACTTTAGAACAAGAAAGGGAAAAACCACTAGATATGACCGAATTGTTAAAAATGTTATCTGTACAAATTGCAGAACAAGGTAGGAATATTAACAAACAATTTGCAGCACACAGTAGTTATATTAACAACCAGATTAAACCACTTGAGAAACCGCAAGGTAATTAAATTAAAGCACACGGCCATCAAACTGAAATGCAAGGGGTTAAAACTAATAGACAATTCGAAAAGTAGACTCCAAAGTAGGCGTTGTGAGCAGTGAAATTAGGGATTTAAAAACTGAGATAAATACTATTAATAACAATGCTGCCACTATGCAAGAACAGATTGATGACATTAAAGATAACTTTGACACAGAAATAATGAAAATACAATACAAAATAGAACCTTGGGTAATAACAAAAGTTACGAAAAAGTTTTCGGTGTCAAAACCGAATTAACAACTAAATGTAAGTCTGAAATTTCTTGGCTACTGAATCCGAAAAAGAATTGAGTAAAGAAGTCGCAACTTGCGAAAAGAAGTGTGAACAAAACACTTCACAGACTCGAGGTAAAGTGAACGATCTTGAACGAAAGATGAGAGAAAAACCAAATTATGCTATTGAAAGAATAATTTGTAGCAAATTGCCGGAGGGTGAAGAGCGATTCTATCCGGCTACAGACAAAACGGATGGCATCCCTTAGACTTTTTGAAAAATAGCGGGAGAAATTTTCCTGATTATTTGACAGATCAAGAATAAATAATATGGTTATCAGTACCCTAGCAGGTGACGCAAAAAGATAGGGGCTAAGTCTAGATACGGGCTAGATGTCTTTTGACAAATTTAAACAAAAATTTACTGAGGAACACTGGTCAGAACAGAAGCAGGACCACCTATGGAAAGAATTTATCATGGCGACGTTGTATGACAAGAAAGCAGCAACTCCGTGAAGGAATTTTGCGAAATGTGGTACAGAAAATCGACACACTTAAGAAATAGACGAACAGAATCCGAAATAGCGTGGTAACTGTGCAAATAGCTCCTGGAGGATTCGAAACGTTATGTGGGAAGTAACCATAAAAACTTCTCATCATTTTTAGAAAAAGAAGAAGACGAGGATCACTGGAGAGGAAACTGTGATTACCGCTAAAACAGTAAAAAGCGGACCCCATATGTTCGTACGTCTAAAACATTAAAAGATCTTACATTATGCCATAAAAGAAACAAGACATCAGACGATACTCCAAAAGCATTGCAATTTCGTGACCCATACCAAAATGTGCACTTTAAACTGCACATTCGTATGTGAAGTAGGCCATGACCTGATATTAAGCTTATCAATGTGGTTCTCTGGATGTAAATTTTCTTGGAGTACCAATAGCGTGTTATGTTTGGTTGTTTATTGTCGCATTATGTCATACGTGTTAGAAGTTGAAAACGCGCACTTGAAATGCAGCGAACAGTGTGTGGAACTAAACACTTCGTTTCAAATATATTGTCTGCCTCAGTGGAAAAGATTAATAAAAGAAAATTTGCTTAGAAAACCGACAAAAATAACTTCATTGTTCTGCAAGGCAATTAATGCGAGACTGTCAGGAAGGCGGAAATAAAATAAAATCTTCAACTTAAAACACATTTTAGCCATCCATAATTATGTGAATGTATTTTAATTCACTTGATAGCTCCCGGGCACAGATATCTGTTTTGATTTCATTTGACGTGAGAGCAGTAAACGAAGAGGAAACAGCAAAATTACTAAATGTAAACACGGGTCACGTGGAGACTACCCACTTCCCCACTATAACTCAGACTGCTCTGTGCATCAGCCCCGGGTCTACGATATTTCCGAACTGGGGCAATACCCCGCCAGTCCGTCGAGCGTTTGAGATAGCACGTAAAAAATTAAAAAAAAACAGTTTTCACAAATATATTCATTTTGTAGCGCCAAGTTTTATGAAGAGTCTGATGCATAAAACATATGTGTTCAAGGAAATGTAAGACATGTTATTTCGTCGTAAGTGTGTCAAAGTGCAGTGCCTCGCCTCCTCACACAGCATTCTTCAATCGCACGTCACTGTATTTCGCTGTCTCGAATTAAAACGTGTATATTTTGTAATGGATGCCATTAAACCACATTCACGACAGTGGAAATTAAAATGTCCTGTGGTACCTCTCCTGCTTACAGTCAGCCGGTTTGACATCCTGTCCCTCTTTTTTATTAAATAAAAAAAGAACTCATCAGAAATATGCACTCTATATTCCCTATCGGCTAACAACTTGTTGCTTTGGGTGACATAATATTAAATATAGGATACCTAGACCTAGTAATGACATGAGACAAGCAAGACGATACACATTTATTCAATTCTTAGGTCCTAGAACTTTTTTCTCTCTAATCTTGCTACAGCTTTGAATGACGCACTTTCATTTCTGCGAAAGTTCGTAAAACGTTTTGCTACAAGAAAAATCGAAATGTCGCTGTCTAATACTGAAAAAGCTGTTAATACAAATAGGGCCCAAGACTGGTGTGGTTTCCCGATTTGATTGCGTCTATTTTGTCACTGTCTGCTAGATAAAACGAACTAAGCCTTTCTAATACTGCAACAGTTGTAGCACACACTAAATAAACGAGACTGTTTTGGCACAAACGGTCTTTTTTGAACGACAGAATATAATTCACAAAGTACCAATATCAAATGCCTATTAGGTCTACTACAAGCAAAAAGCTTTACGTTAGGGAATAGTTTCACACCTCATTCATACGCTCCAGTTTCTCAAGCATGAGATCGAAAAGTAGTAGTACGAAATTTTTATACATACTTGGAATCGTCATATTGTTCCATAATTTGTGTGATGTCCCCGTTTCTTCTCCTTCCTCTTTCTAACAAACAGTCTTGTTAACACTAATTCTGTAACTACTCCTGCCAATGTCAAAGCTTATTCACAGGTAAACTTCACTAACTTTGCCAGAATCATCGGTTTAGTTATCCCGCGATTATTCTCCGCTTAGGCGTTGTTACATGTTCGTAGAACGCATTTTCCGCCCTTCTTCCAGAATAGAACTTAAAGCGGCTGCTAGATGGGTGCTGTACAACTGACCCTTACTGGTATAGCGATCTGGCCAAAAATTTTCCGACAAAATTTCATTTTCTTCGATACATTGAGAAGGTAATATGTAATCTTTCTTACCTGTTATTCGTTTATTTCCGCTCCTGTAGCCTGAATCTATGGATTTTTCGCTAATAATTATAACAACGCTCATCATTCGCAAACCCAATCAGACAGACAATCAGACAGCGGTTGGCATTCAGCCGTACGGCTTTACTCGGTCAGCTCGTATAGCCGCTTTTGTCTGTAGGAAAATTTGTTTCTACATGCGACGAGGGTTCCCCTGACAGAGACAGCTCGTATAGCCGCTTTTGTCTGTAGGAAAATTTGTTTCTACATGCGACGAGGGTTCCCCTGACAGAGACATCATGTACGCTACGCACGCATTCACAAATCAACTTACGATTCATTCAGAAATCAACTTAGAATGTGTTCAAAAATGTTAAAAAGTGGACAGGGATGCGTTTCAAAGTTATATGAATAATCGATAGACTTACGTGCGCTGGATGCTAGTTGCTTTGTGAAACAAGGTTTTTTCCCCCTCAAGAATATGAAATTGCTCCCCCCTCCCCCCCTGCCTTAGGCCTGGACCTGCTGCGCACGCATGAATCTAGCAACTTGGACGCTCCAATAAAATTTTTCCCGTATCTAGCTGCTTGCTGCGACTGCTTACACAGCCAACAGCCACATTTCTGTAGCCAGAAGCGGGAGAAGGTACTACTCAACTGTGCATGCGCTTGATCCCGCTCGTAACTGCTAAAACGAATCTAATGTAAACAGTTGTGACGTCACGCTCATTGGAGGCAATTTGTTGTTACGAAGTCTTCCTAAAGCCTTTGACACATTTTGCTTTTGGTAGACGCTTGTATGAGCACTGTGTTTTGCTGCTGAATATGACGCATTTCCTTTGCAATTTAAGTTTTATTTTCGTTTTTTCTCTCGTTCACGTTTTGTTGTGCTGCAGTATTATCTGCAGTAGCGGGATGAAGTAATATCCTTTGTTAGAGTGTCGGTTCTTACCAGTCAAAATTACAAAAATTTAACTGAAAACAAAAACAATGAAAAATTCCCGGAATTTTAAAAAATTCCCGGGTTTTCCCGGATTTCCTGGTTATCGCGGGTCGTATACACCCTGTATTATGATGATCGTTTCTCCCTATGTAGTTTGGTGACAACAAAATATCTTGTATTCAGAGGAGAAAGTTGTTGATTGAAATTTTGTGAGGATATTCCGTCACACCGAAAAACGCATTTGTTTTAGTTATGTCCACCCCAAATATTGTACCACGTCAGCGATACTGTCTCCCGTATTTCTGGATAATACAATAAATGCTGCTCTTCTCATGCTGTACTCCATTGATCCTATCTCATAGAGATCGTACACTGTGTAGTAGTACGTCAAAAGAGGATGAACAAGCATAATTAAGGCAGTCTCTTTAGGAGATCAATTGCATCCTCTAAGTGTTTTGCAAATAGAACACAGTCTTTGGTTCGCCTTCGCCAACAAAAATTTCAATATGTTCTTTCCAATTTAAGTTTTTTGTAATTGTAATTTGTAGGTACTTAGTTGAATTTATGACCTTTGGATTTAACTAATTTATCGTGTAAACGAAGTTTAACGAACTCCTTTTAGCAATCGTGTGTAAGCTCACACTTTTTATTATTTAGGGTCAATTGCCAATTTTCGCACCATGCAGATATCTTTTAAAAATCGTGTTGCAGTTTGTTTTGATCTTCTACTGTCTTTCCTAGACAATAAACGACATCATCATCTGCAAACAACCTGAGATGCCTGCTCAGATTGTGTCTGAAATCGTTAGTATAGATAAGAACAGCAGAGAGCCTAAAACACTGCCTTGGGGATCACCAGAAATTATTTCTGTTTTACTTGATAACTTTCTGTTAGTTTGTATGAACTGTGACCTCTCAGACAGAAAGCCACGAATCTAATCTGATAACTGAAATGATATGTCGTGAGCATGCATTTTAACTACAAGTTGCCTTTAAGGTAAGGTGTCAAAAGCCTTCTGGAAATCTGGAAATACAGAATCAATCTGAAATCCCTTATCAATAGCACTCAGCAGTTTGTTTGAGTAAAGCGCTAGTTGTGTTTCACAAGAACAATGTTTCCTACATCCATGCTGAAGGTCTGTCAGTGGACCATTCTCTTCAAGGTAATTCATGATGTTCAAACACAATGTATGTGAAAAAAATCTGCTGCAAATCGATATTATTGACGTGAGCCTGTAATTTAGTGGATTACTCCCATTGCCTTTCTTGAATATGTCACCTGTCAACTTTCCAATCTTTGGCTATGGATCTTTTATTGAGTAGGCAGTTGTATATGATAGTTAAGTATAGAGCTATTGCATTAGCATACTCTGAAAGGAACCTAATTGGTATGCAGTCTGGGCCAGAAGACTTGCTTTTATTAAGTGACTTAAGTTGCTTCACTATTCCAAGTTACTCATTGTGGCACCTGTTCTTGATTCAAATTATGGGAGATTTACTTTGACTTATTTGGTGAAGGAATTTGGGAAGACTGTGTTTAGTAACTATGCTTTGGCAGCAGTGTCATAGACAGTATTTCTATAGCTATCGTCTGCCAGTTTCGAGCCAAAGTTTCAGTGTGGAAACTTTTATAAATATCTCGCATTGAAGCACACACTAAATTTTGAGTTACTATAAAATACCATCAATCCTGGAGATTTTGCATTTGTTTCAGTTTGGCAAGCTTTTTTCGTTGTTCCTGCTACAGTCTTCTGACCTCTTTTGTGTATCTTTGTCTGTTACTTTATTTGTTTAAATCTCTCAAATACTGCTGAAACTGTTTCTTTCAGATGGAAGACAGCTGGTCTACACTTACCAGTATGTTGTTAATTTCGAAGTTGTGTAGATTGTCTCTCAGAAAGGCGTCAAGTGAATTTTTATCTGCTTTTTGGAATAAGTATATTTTTTGTTTCTTTATGGAGAAGTTGGGAGTTACAATATTCTGTCTCGCTATGACAACTCTATGTTCATTATTCTCCAAATCCATTGATTCTCGCTATTAGCTCAGAATTATTTGTTGCAAGGATGTCAAGTGTGTTTTCACAACCATTTACTATTTGAGTGAAGTCATAAACTAACTGCTTGAAATAATTTTCAGAGAGCACTCTGAGTGTGATTTCTGATAATGTTTTGCACATATCTTTGGATTTAAAAATGTATGTTCGTCAACATATCAAGGTACATTGAAGTCAGCACAAACTACAAATGTATGAGTTGGGTACACATTTGAAATTAGACTCAAGTTTTCTTGACCCTTTCAGCAATTGTGTCATCGAGTTGGGATGTTGGTAAAAGGCTCCAACTATAAGGACATTGTACATGTCCTTCACTCCTACTTCCCCATTTTTAGTTGTTGTTCTGTGTGGATTGTTTATTTCTGTAACATTCTTGCATTTATTACACGAAACGTGATTGTCCTGAAGGACTGGGCATTCATTTATTTACATGAGAAATGTTATTGTATGATTCTACCAAGCACATAATCTTCTGTGCTAACAGGTTTAAATTGAACTGATCCATCAAACTGTATACATAAACCTTCATTCCCATATATCAACTGTGGAAGATCAGTAAAGTGTGCTGATGTTTTAGGGAATATATATATTTTTTAAGCTTTTAGCGTCAGCCACTACATTTCTCTCGGTATATGCATTTCTTATACATTTCTTGACCAAAGTAGTATATGGAAATAAATATTTTAACAGTCAATAGTATCATTAAAATGTATATCAGATAGTGTTGTATCATACACATTATTTTCTGGTACATTAAGAGCTGTATTCATATCGTCTATATGTTGCTTACAAGTATTTAAATCATTATTAAAACGTTTATTTTGTTTATTAAATCGTTGTGGGGTACTTACCAAATTGTTTTAGAATACTTCCATATCCAGATTTTCTAACAAGATTATTTCATTCTTATTTCTAAATATTGCTTTGTGAAAGCATAACCACTTATTGAATCCTTTACATCTATTAATCTTCTACAATTAAAATCAGTATTCTTTTCAACTGTTTTAAAGGTAGTACCAAATCTATAATGAAATTAATTAATTATATTTTTATCTTTAAATCTAATTATATTTTCATTTTTGTTTGAAAATCATCTATTATTGATTCTAATTTATTTGTAATATTTTCTAATTCAATTGATATTGTTTTTTCTCTTTATAGTTTTCTTAGTATTTTACTTCTAAAGGGTCCATTTATTACATTATTACATTCAAAATATCATTAGACTTAGTGACAGCTAAAGCATTCTTTGGACTGCATCCATAACCATCTCACAGTAGCTTTAGCTGAGATAGACATGAATCACCACAAATATGTTAATCAGAATTTTGAACTCTTTCATCATTGTACTGTAATTCATTTGGACCTACATAATTTACTTATTTTGTCTAATACCACTTAATGAGTCAAATACTACTTTTTTATTATTTGTTTCATAATAACAAATCCAATTTCTAGCTTTATGAAGTGAAACACATAAATTAAAAATTCTAAATTCTCCAGTATTTGGTTTATTAGGTAACTGATCAGTTATAAGAACACCATGAAAATCTTTAATTTGAATTTTTTAGCAAGCATTTTTTAACAAATTTACTCCATATATTTAGGTACATACTGATTATTTTTTCTAACGTTTTTATAATCATGCTACATTTTCACTAATGCTAAACTATGCCTGGTTTGTTCTTCCAGTTGTAACTCACTGCGTTTTTTTTTTTTTTGTTTTTTTTTTGTAACTGCATTTGTAACTGCTGTTGCGCCATCCATTAATGAACCAGCAGAAGCTAAATATGTTAACACTACTAATAGGAATGGTAGAAAACTACCTTCATGTTCTGTTGATTCATTACCTTTGTTCTTCTACGTTAAATATTAAATAAACTTCTTCACAACAGCTATACCTAATGAAAAGTGCAAATTTCCGCCGTTTTATTTATCTCTTTTTCTTTCTTGAGCATCAGTTAAAAAGATGTTAGTATTATAAAACTTATCTTTACTAAACTTAATTTTAATTCAGTTTGATTTAGTTTTGTGACTTGGTAGCAAAGTATAAACAGTATGGAAATTACTCATTGATATATAAAAATAATCTAGTGCATCCTATGGTCCCATCGATTGTCATCAAGTTCAGTACCCATTTCTGAAACTTCATGTCTGATTAAAAGTGTGTGCAGAACTGAGGCTCGAACTCAGGACCTTTGCCCGCAGAGCTTCCATGGCTCGCAGAAGAGCTTTTGTGAAGTCTGGAAGGTTGGAGACAAGGTATTCCCAGAATTGAAGCAAGAGGATGGGTGGTGAGTCATGCTTGGGTAGCTCAGTTGGTAGAGCACTAGCCCACAAATGGCAAATGTCCCAAGTTCGAGTCTCGATCTGGGACACAATTTTAATCTGCCAGGAATGTTCATATCAGTGGACACTCCAGTGTAGAGTGAAAATCTCATTCTCAGTACCCATTCATAGTTTTCTATCTCTATACATTATACCACTAATGGTTGCTGCAGATAATTTTTCACCAAATGATGCACAACTAAAATACATTTGTCCCTTTGTTACATTTTGTAGTATTTAATCAGCTCTATATCTAATTTCTGATTCTCAATTGTCTCTCTATGCCATATCATGTTGTTCACATGCTTCATCTAATGGATTCCCTCCAATAAATAATCTGTCATCTAATTTGGTAACACATCAACAATAACTGTAGCCTGGAAGTTGAAATGTGAATGGTAATTTCGTTAATCAATATGTTCTCAATTTCATATATATATATTTATTACTTTCCCATAATATATGCAATAGATTATTGTGAAGTATAATTACATAAGGTATGCCTTTTAGATTGTTGATAATTAATTCATTAAATTTACTTGCATACTATTTGCTAGTCTGTCTTTTTCATCGTGATAATTTTTATTACCAGCCATATCTTCACCATGAATAACACTTAATTCATCATTTAATTCACATACATCATTTTTCTAAATACGTTCAATTAGCTTTTTTGTGTACTTCCTATTAAGTCTTTGCCTGTGTTTCTTTTTCCTTTACTGTTGAATGTGTGTGAATTTGAGTTAATTTGCTGGAATAAATATCAACAATATCTTTATCAATTTATTGTACCGCTCCCTGACTTTATTTTATTATGGTTTTTATCAGAATATAGTGCTCCTGATCATAATAATACATCTGTATAGTTTGATGAATCAGTAGAATCAAATTTGTATTTAAATCGTCTGTTGTAATATATCTTTTAATAAAACCATTCATTAGTCCATCTGTTCCTTTATGTCCTTTTTCACCAATAATTAATTTATTATCACAAAATTTTACTGGTCATTTACCAATGTTCAAATGGTTGAAATGGCTCTAAGCACTATGGGACTGAACATCTGAGGTCATCAGTCCCCTTAACTTAGAGCTGCTTAAACCTAACAAACCTAAGGACATCACAAACGTCCATGCCCGAGGCAAGATTCGAACCTGCGACCGTAGCACCAGTGCAGTTCTGGGTTGAAGCTCCTAGAACCACTCGGAAAACATGGCCAGCATGTACCAAGGTATTTAAGTACACAAACAGTCCTTAATACAAAAGTTTATCTTCAGTATTATTAACATAATTTATCATTCTTTCATGTATATTACCCTTTTACCTTTTTCTTTATCATCTATTTCTTTAACATTTAAATTTTTCTCCTTTTGCTTCTTCTTCATATTCACTGAATACTTATTCTCTTTCTGATTAATGTATGTTCCCTGTCATCACTATAAATTGGTGGCATAACATTAAATTATTCTAAATGCTTGTGATCACGATATGGAACCAACTGTTTTCCAGCTTATTTGTTTCCTTCAATACATTTTAATACATTATCATCTAATCTGTGAATTCCTTGTTTTACTTGTTTGGTGGCATCTTTTTCTTTACATTTTTCATGCACTCTGTGTGGTTGTTTTTCCATAGCTTAGATTCCTCTTGCAATTCTTCAGTGCTTCATTTGTTTTATTTCATCTCTCTGTATGAACAAAGTAACTCCATTCTTCGTCTTTTGTAATGATCATGTTTTGTAAACATTTATTTATAACAAAAAATTTTATGTTCATGTTTAGTTTTAAGTTTATGTTAATTTTTAATGTTTAAGTTTGTTATTTATGTTGGACATTTAACTTTTTATTTGAGATTTAATTTTTACAATCATACTTTACGTTTATTTTTACATTGCTAGAAAAGATTCTATTTGTGAGTCAGTATTTAAATAATTTGATTTATGTTTAATTTCTATAGTTATGAATTGCAAAACATAATTCCAACAATCATTACAACTTCTGAAAAACAAATTTTAAATCACCACTGATAAATTTACGATCAATGTGATGTGAATTTGTGTCAGTCGAAAACATTGTTAGACATAATTTTTTTAAAAAAATATTGTGAAGTAAGGATAATATTGAGAAGGTTTTAGATGGCTGGTCATGCGACGAGGCGAGAGCAGGGATGTGTAGTTATGTTTAGTTAAAGAGCCGTGTAAAGTCGTGTCAGGAGCAATGTGCAGTGTGCTACAGTGTCATAGGAGGTAAAGACATGTGCTGCTATGATATGTCTAGCGAATGGAGGCTGCACTTTGGAATTATGCTACGTTGATATAAAGTTGACTTTCACCCACGTTCGGTGGTCGCGGCTCGGGATTGTGACGGATCGCGGTCCTGGACGGATGTATGTGTGTGCTTTGGTCGCTGACGAGCGCGTTGACTGCGCCAACTCACACTTGCGGAAGCCGAGCAGGGGCTGTGCGAGGTCTAACATCAGACGGACGGGTGACTTCACGATCCTGTGGGCAGTGTGGGGAGTGGGGGGTACCTGAGCAGGTCTGCTGAGTTATTTTGCGAGCGGATCTGCAGGCTCTGCTATGCGTTATTAGGATAATTTACTAGTACTGAGCGTGTCTACAAATCTGTGTGAGGAATTATTTAGTAGCAGTTTGCTACAGTGTGTACTGAAATTATGATTGGGTTCGTGTCTCTGGGCTGTGCAACATGGCCCATGGCACATCTGGGTGGGTGTTTTGTGATAGCGTGATAGATATACTGTACGGTTCTTCGAAAAAATAAATAGAGTGTTCTCAATGATTACATGCGCCTGCAGCACAGATCAGAGTGATTGGTTTTCCGTCACCATCTCGGCTGCATGTGAGTAGTAAATGTTTTCCCGGTCGCGTTAATCGTGTGTGTCAACGAGCTATGAGTTATTCTGACAATAGACGTGAAGGCAGGTCTGGACCTGAGACGCTGGCAGTATACATGAGAAGAACAATGCACCTTTGAGATGTGTCAGAAGAGAGTGCCCTTTCTGGTCGGCTGTCATGAGCGCTCGGAAGCTGAACTTGAGTGAAGGCTCTGGAACGCCCTTCCCCAGCCGCCGGCACGCGCGCGCGGCCTTGGAGCGTAATCTAAGTTGCATAGGCGATATCAATTTCTCTGGTGTTAGGTGCGAATGCTCCTGTGTTGAGGTCATGTTCGGGGGTAGGCCGAGGAGATACTTTTGGTCGGTTTGGCAGCCGGTGGTGTTTGCGCGGGTCTGTTGCACTATTTTGCAAGCATGTCTGTGCACTGTGCAGTGCTTTATTTGTAGAGTTTAAGAGTACAGAGCTCGTCTGCCGATATTGTGTACTGCATTATTTAAGAGCTGTTTGCTATTGTGTGGTGAAATTAGGAGCTGTTTACGTGTTTGTGGCCTGTGTCAGATGACCACAGTTGGATCAGTGTGGGTGTTTTGTGAGAAATATACTCCAGTACTAAATAAAATTGCTTGAAATAAATAGAGTGCAGTCCTTCCTTACTTCCCCAAGCAGCACAGCGCAGTCTGAGTGGTTTTTGCGCCAAAACTGCAATCTGGTCAAACTGTGAGTGAGTCGACAAATAACTGGACAAATTCATTTGCAGAGGAGTTACAGGTCTGGATTGGAATGAACATCTAGATGGGTGTGGTTGTGTTGCCAAGTGTATTGCACTACGGGAGTTCAGAACATGCCTTACGTCAGCCTTACATATCGACACCTATGAGATTCAAAAGTTTCAAAAAGATATGTCCCAAAAAAATAAAGTACACTCGTTACTCCTTCCATCAGCCTATGCACTGATATTATTGCGGAATATTAGCAGTTGTTTGGCTATTTGGATGTAAATATTTTGCATTATTTACTAGCGGTTCGCATGTCTGTAGGCTGTGCTGTGAGTTATTTTTAACTGTTTACAGTTAGCAAGTGTGTGTCTAGAGCATTATAAATGAGTTATGTAGGAGTGTTTTGCAGGTCTGTATGGTGTGGAACATGTTGGTGTGATACATACACTCCATTCCTAAATAAAGTAAATGGGTTCCTCCATCCATGGGCCTAGTGCAGGGTGAGTCCTTTTAGCCGAAACGTGAAGCAAGAGGTTGAGTGCTGGTGGCTTAGTTTAGTGGTGATGAGCTTTGTTTGCAACAATTTTCATAGGTTGGTGGCGGGAGCACAAGTGAGCTTTGTTTACTGACAGATTTCTAACTTGGCGCTGGTTCCTAGGAGGAAGTGGTGGTCGGGCGGTTGAGGTTGGTACAAGTGCCCTTTCTTTCCAATAATTTTGTGAGATTGGTACAGAAAGCGGAAGTGACCTTTCTTTACTGCCAGAATTCAATCTCGGCGCTGGTTCCTAGGAAGAGGTGGCTGTCTGGTCCTCGAAAAGTAGTTGAAATTAGGTAGTTGAACACCTTTGCATACGTATATGAAATTGTAAACTGAAATATTTAATATGATTAAAATGTAAATGGAATTAGGTACTTAGGTACTTACAGAAGACTATGCCCATCGCGTGTATGGAGTGTGTGTGTCGTAAGCGGAGCGGCGGCACAGCGATTCTACAGTTATTACGCGCGCGTGAGAGAGAGTCAATTAGCGAGCATTCTAGTGCGGACCAAACGTGCTGTTATATAGTCAAGGCGGATTCCACTGTCGAGCAAACTTTGCCGCCAAATGTGTAGCACTGCGTTCTCGCTTGCACAAGGACACGTGGTGTACGGTGAGCAGACGGCATTGACAGGTTTGAACATGCCCAGGAAAACAACTTTGGCGCCAAAATTGTGGCAGGGAACAGCCGACCGTTGATTCAGCTCCGAGGCAAACAATTTTGGCGGGAAACGTGCGGAGGCGACGAATACACATGGTGAGCGGACAAGGGACCGCTGTGACGTCACACTTGGCAAGTTCCAGCGTGTCCAGCGAAAACATGTTTATGACGTGGGAGCGATCGCTGGGCTCGCCCCCAGCATACCGGCAGTCTAGCGCGAGTGGCCAGCCGCCTCACGTGATAGGCGTCGGCAGTGTCTCCGCGAGCTGGGCAGGGGGTGGCGAGGATTTGAACTAATTCAGTTGGAGCACGGACGTCGTGGCGACTGCACTGCGATATCAAAGATGTGTGTACTGACTGTGTTGGAGAAAAAGTGATGACTGTACTGTTTGAAATAAAGTCTTCAGTTCCTTCCCCCCTGCAAAATCAAATGATATGACTTACATCACTATAAGTGCAGTTTATTATTTGACGCGATTATGATAGGCTACCAGTGAAAAAAGATAAGTGACGGAGAAAGTTCGTACATGTCATCGATTATGGTGTTGGGATTTGAACTTGTGATAGATTTTTGTTATGGATGTAAGGAAAATGGCTTTCTCGCTCAGAAAATTGGACATCTTGAATAAATAATAATGATAATAATAAATAGAAGTACAGTTTTCGAGACATTATCGTGTTGGAATTTGAATTTGCCGCAATTTTCTAGCGGAGGCAGACCTATAATAAATAATAATAATAATAATAATAATAAATGATAATGAACGATAATAAATGATAATGAATAATAATAAACAAAAGTAAGATTTGGCAGCCATTATCGTGTTGGAAATTGAATTTGGATGGAATTTCCTATTGGAGGCAGGTCAATAATAATAAATAATAATGAATGATAATGAACAATAATAAATGATAGTGAATAATAATAAAGACAAGTACGGTTTTGCATGCATTATCCTGTTGGAATTCAAACTTACCGCCATTTTTTCTTCTGGAGGCTTAGATTAATGGACATAGCACAATTGGTCTATTTTCCCGCCAAAATTCAAACTTCCCGCCATTTTTTCTGGAGGTTAGGTTAGTGTATGTAGCACAATTGGCCTATTTTCCCACGAAAAGCCGCCATCTTGGGTGACGTCATGTGCTGTTGCCAAGTCTACATGCTGCCATCTTGGATGACGTCATCTCCGCCATCTTGAATAAATTTGGCAAAATGCAGAGTGGCCTGGCACGAACCTTGCCCCACTTCTTACACATATATGAGAGTAGTTTCTTCCAGAACAGTATGGCACAAATGGAGAAGGAGTTGGAGAAAGGTTCACTCTTATGCTAAGGCACAAGAGTGATGCTGGGCTTGCCTATTCCTTTATTGCAGTTAAGGTATGATCATAAGTTGGTAAGGTATGTGCAGAGACATATATACTGAGGTGAAAATTCTTCTAGGATCTCATTTTGCCTGACAGAGTGCAGTAGATGGATGAGGTATGTACTCTACAAGTAGTTGAAAAACCCCTGTAGAAACATGAAGCCATACTGTCTCTGTAGTCGTTCATAACTGCGCAGGTATAGCCCGCGCAGGATTTTGTGCAGAACTGATCTCTCAATTATGTCCCATAAATATTCGATGGGAGTCATATCGGGCGATCTGGGTTGCCATGTCGTTCCCTTAAAATGTGCAGAAGGTTCTTCAAATCAATTGGAAACAATTGTGACCTGGTGACACAACATCTTTCTTTGTGAACGTGACGCTGCAAATGGTCTCCAAGTAGCCGAACATAGCTATTTCCAATTAATTATGCATTCAATTGGACCTGCATTCAAGTAAACACACCACACATAGTTATGGAGCCACCACCAGCTTGCACAGTGCCTGCTGACAACTTGGGTCCACGTCTCTGCGGCGTCTGCACCACACTCGAACCCATCATCAGCTCTTACTAACTGGAATTGGACTCGTCTGACCACGACACAAATCACCTTGGGTACAAACGACAGCTCCGCCAGCAGATTGCCCTTTTATACATTGTGTACGCTATACTGCCGTCATCTGTAAATGTGCTTATCGCTATCTTATGATTTCTGTCACCTCAGTATAGAGGTCGCTGCTGACTTACACGTCAATGAAAACAATAAGGAAATCACCTCTAGAAAAATCAAGAAGAATTCCACAAACAGAGCTCTTCCCAAACTCTTACATATTTGCTCCTCCAGGAGATAGGTACCGCTGTAGACAAAGGCGATCAGGCTGATGCTATATTAGCAGACTTCAGGAAGGCATTTCACAGCACCTCATAATATCGTTCAATGAAGTTTACCGAGTATCAGACCAGACTGACTACCTTACCGATGGAACTCATAATTTCCTAATGGAATTTCCTACAGGAAACGACAACCACGAAAAAATTGGAGACTTTAGAGCTAATTCAGAGGCTCACCGACATTCATTCTTTCCACGCGTCTTTCACGAATGGAACAGAGAAGAGAGGACCAGTTAGCTGAACCAGCAATAGGTGGCTTGGTGAATAGATGTAGATGTTAGCATTGTAATTTATGACGACGACGTTGTTGAACTGTCATAGACGTTAGCCTGAGTTACACAGTAGTTACTT
Source organism: Schistocerca piceifrons (assembly GCF_021461385.2). Taxonomy (NCBI): domain Eukaryota; kingdom Metazoa; phylum Arthropoda; class Insecta; order Orthoptera; family Acrididae; genus Schistocerca; species Schistocerca piceifrons. The sequence goes on from NC_060140.1 coordinate 547,424,928, forward strand.
AATCACGTGTGTCACTTGAAAGTTCCATTCAAGAATACCATTGTCTTAAACATTCGCAGAGAACACTCAAGTTCTCAGTCTTAGTCGCCACCTACCTTTGATTAAACAGACTGAATAGCAGCAGTAGGGATCCATGAACAGCCACAGAACTTCTTAGGAAAACCGCGAGGAGTACTGTGCATTGTTCCTCAAAGCCCTTTCATTCAAATGGCTGTGATATCTTGAATGGGGTCGTCATCGATTTTACTGCCAGTGAAGAGCTCCATGTTAAGCCGCGACAGCTCGGGAGTTTCCTGCGTGGGCGCCGCCGATACCCGACCGGGCACCGCTATTTGCATTCCATTACAGCGAAGAAAACAGCCACTTGAAGTTCGCTCTGCCTTTACCCCAAGGAGCACTGAGGGTACTTCTGCCGCTAGCAGCTCTGCCACTTCTTCTTGACAGCACTATTTTTTCCATCTAAGAAAAGTTGATATTGGTGCGGACCAAGTTTCCGCATGCTGCACTGTAGGGAGCAGTTGCTGCTAGTAACTCGAACTCCATAGTTTTCTCGCTCCTAAACCCTGTTTACAAGCAATGTGGGAGCGTAAACGTTACGAGAATCGAAAAGGACTTTCCACTTACTGCAGTTTTTAAAGAATGGAAAGGATCTACAGCCAAACACCATTACTTATTAGTAGTTCCTGTGTGATATGTATAATGTTCCTAGGAAGAACCGTTCCTTCTGACAAAATTTGTAGACCTGACGTCCGGTTATTTATATTTGAAAGTTTTTTTTTATTTGTAACGTCTTCGGCAGTTAGAAATTTATTTCTAAAATCTTTCAGCCCCCCAAACTGTCATCTTCTAAAGGATACCATTTCTGTGAGTGTCTCATATACGCTGCCGAAAAAACAAATGCTGCTCTCTCAAGGGCTATGTTCCATGGTACTAGGGTATAATACATGCATACTGAGTGCTTGAACAATTTCTTACGATCATCGGTGATCAGATGGCCCTCTGGGGGCTGTGTGCCCCCTCTGATTTGACTCTGCAGGCGGGACGTGTGCTGGGTAGACGTTAACAGTGTGTGCAATATATAGGGTGAGTCACTATTGCCACCAAGAATAGATCGGAATGTATGATAGAAGCTGAAAAGTTTGTGGGACAAATGTTGCATGGGACAACGGTGGCCATAATATGACGCTGGTTTTTTGTTGCTAGGTGGGGTCGCTTCAGAGATATGAAGGTCAACTTTGTTTTTCTAAATGGGATGGTATTGTTTGGTGCTTATTTTCTGATAGCGGCTATCGAGACGAATCCAATGTTGTATAACAGTAAGGTCTTTGAAGGTCAACGAAGATCACAAAGGTGGCATCACAAAGGTGGCATGAACGTCCATTTACAGAAGGTAGCCTATTCGAAGTGATGACCATTGGTATGAATGCAGTGCTGTATTCTTCTCATCATGGACTGAGTGGTATTATCACATCGTCACTTATCGAAGCACTTCCTCTGACAATTCTGTCTCGCATATCTTCGGGTGTAGTTGGAACGTCTTTATAAACAACGTCTTTTACGAATGCCCGCAAGAAAATATCGAGAGGCGTCTGACGAAGGAGTCGGCCACGACACATCTCCTCCGCGTCCATTCCAACGATTTGGGAATTGTCTTTGCAACTCATTTTTAGCCAGCAGCCAAAAATGTGCCGGACACCCATCGTCTTCATACCACATTCTGTTCCTTGTTCCTAAAGGTATTTCTTCCATTAACAGACCTAATGTTTCTTGCAGGAATGTGGTGTATTACCTACCATTAAGATTTCCTTCGATGAACCAGGGGCCTATAATTCTGTCCCCTAGAATCCCACACCACACCTTCACCGACCACAGGTTTTGGTGTGCAACTTGCAGCGGCCAACATGGATTTTCTGTTGCCCAGTAACACATGTTATGCAAATTAACATTTGCATGGTTCGTGAATGTAGCTTCGTCGCTAAATGAAATCAGATTAATAAACGTGTCATCCCTCTGAAGCTGAAGTTGAGCCCTTTGGCAGAATTCAATGCGACGCATACAATCCGTACCAGTTAATTCTTGGTGGAGACTGATATGGTAAGGATTATATTTATGGCGATGCAGAACACGAACAATACTATTCTGGCTCATGCCAGATTCCCTTGCGATTTGAAGCGAACTAACACAAGGATCTCGAACCACAGCTGCAAGAGTTCCAATTTCCGTTTCCTTTGCCAGATATGTTTCCAATGTGTTAAAGATCCCGCTGTTCTCAATTTATCATACATATATTTAAATGTACGGCCTGTGGGGTGAGTACATTGAGGATGTCTTTCAGCGTATAAGTCTCTAGCTCTCACTGAATTTCGTTCGCATTCTCTGTAAATGAAAGCATACCGACTTGTTCTTCGAAGGAATACATCATTTATACTCACCTCATTCGAGGATACGAGTCTTACCGTTCCTATTAGCGTTGTATTGCGAAATCGTCGAATGTTGTTTACTTGTCAATGGGACGTTAGATGGATACGCAGTATTCGGCAAATATTTACAATTTCAACTATATAGTGGAGAGAATTGTCAGAGCATGTACTTCTACAAGTGCCGAAGTGATAAGGAATACCACTCAATCCATGATATGAAGAATGCAGCACTGCATTGATACCAATGGTCATCACTTCGAATAGGCCATATTCTGTAATTGGACGTTCATGGCACATTTTTGACCTTCGTTGACCTTCAAAGGCCTTACTGCTACACATCATTGGATTCGTCTCGATAGCCGCTATCAGAAAATAAGTACCAAACTACAGCATCCCATTTAAAACAACAAAGTTGACCTCCATATCTCTAACGCAACCCCACGCAGCAACAAAAATCCAACGTCATATTATGGCCCCCGTTGTCCCGTGCAACATTTGTCCCACAAACTTTTCAGCTACTATGATACTTTCGGAGTTATTCTAGGTGGTGATAGTTAGTGACTCATTCAGTATATTCTAGGGACGAACGATGCCCTGTAGACGGGTGCGTACTTGTGTTGAACAACTTCAGCCATTTGGACAGGGTTGCTACATTGTCCTGCGGGAAGTCACCTGGACGTATCGAAAAGTTTCTCCATATGTTGCACGCAATGTACCAGGGGTGTGTCGCTGCTGTCAGCTGTGGACTACGGACTATTAACGCACCAGCAGACCAGCTTCTGGGCTTCATCGTAATGCACACGAAAATCGAGATCGGCACACTGCGAGAGCAGCAGAGTCCAAGCGAATACCATCGAGGGCAAGAATCTAGGCCCATGTTGCTTCTGATGTGTCACCACGGGCCATTCTGAACCGTGTCCTTGCAGCTAGACTGAGAATAAACTGTAGCTCCCCAGGTTGCAAGTGACACCTCGACTCTATCAAACACTACTATTCTGACGTCGTGAGAGGATCGGTAAGACAGTAGAATGGCACTCTCTTGTCCTCAGTGATGAGAACAGGTTTTGTCTCTATGTGAGTGACGGATATACACGTGTATGGCATAGACATGGTGAGCGACTTATTCCTGACAGCATTAGCACATGACACACCTAATTCGCAGCCACATTTTGTGCCTCTACAGTGTAATGTAACTAGTGCCCGATACAATACACACGTCGCTATCCGTGCGTTATGGTCATTAATTTAAGACAAAGGTGTTGTGCGAGCAAGTCTGTCTATTATCGCCATATTTTTGATAGGATGGTGCTGCACTAGAATGGTTGTGCATGTCCAGAGACCGCTACTGCGACACAACCTTGAAACGGAACTTGTTGTACCGTTCCAATGTTTTATTAAATTGCTAGCACGCAGAAATTATTAGCAAGAGTTTCCTCTCTTGCAGATAGTACCTCAGCTGGTGTCCAAAAGGAGAGAATGGACTAAACAGTGTTATTTATTGAATTATTTTTATGTTGTGTACCACGTTTCCCATTTCCCTTTCCTTTGTGCAGCCTGGACGGTATAAATAAGTGAGTGTGAGAACTAGCAGAAAGTTTTGGGCACAGATTGTAACACTGCATGAATGGTCGTTCTGTGGTAGGGTAGTACCAACCCTCCAAGCGTGAACAAGTTTAGCAGAGACCAAGTTTGCAGGTCAGGGCAAAGATGACACGTAGGTGCGCGTATTAGCTCTGACACGTTGGCGCGCCACCCCCACCACGTTTGTAAGCGGAACGGTTAGGAGAATTCGGTTGGAAGAGCACTTGTCGTGGCGCTGGACAGACATGGAGACGCAGCTCTCGTTTTGGTAATGTCAACATAGGTATTAGATTGTCTGAAATCTGCTCTATAATTAAGTCCAGATGTTGAAATCAGGTGCGAAATTACCACTGAACCCCATAAGGGAATTGATTTTCTTAATTTACTCGAATTTGAGTAGACCTTGCGTTAGTACCTTGTTCAGGCAACACACCATGTGCCTTAAGCTCACGGTCACGTTATTGCTCTTTGCTTAACGGAAATTCACTCATTCAATGTATTTTAATCTGCTCTTCCATTTATAGTAATATTTTTGGGATTTTTATTTATATTCCATATGTTTTCAAAATGAACTTGCTTTCGCACTACGTGATCGGTTGGAGCAACCACCGCATTAGTAAATTGTAGTTTCGGTCTGAAAATATATTGTACACGATGAATAATCATACGATAGTGAGCGAGTGTAAAATAGGGAAGGAAGGATCGTGTGCGTCCATATTTTTCTGGGTTTCTGTTGGCATTGAAGTGATGTTTCTTGTGCACCCCTATAACGATTTGATTTGTTGGCGATGTTGTGCGTTAAGTAAAATACTCGTGCCACTAGGAAAAGTATCGGCTTTTAATGCCCACCGATTTGATAAAGATTTGCGAAATACTCCTCCACCCTGACCTAGTTTTGCTTGTAGAGTCTTTGCGGAACTTGTTCTGAGTAATCTATAGCGACTGAATGTAATAACCGTGGGTTTAGGTATAATTGTGCGGTTGTATAAAATTACATTGAAGCCAGGTCGCCGGCCGCAGTGGCCGTGCGCTTCTAGGCGCTACAGTCTGGAACCGCGTGACCGCTACGGTCGCAGGTTCGAATCCTGCCTCGGGCATGGATATCTGTGATGTCCTTACGTTAGTTAGGTTTAAGTAGTTCTAAGTTCTAGGGGACTGATGACCACAGCAGTTAAGTCCCATAGTGCTCAGAAGCATTTGAACCATTTTTTTTTTAAGCCAGGTCTGCGCTCCTCTGTCCCATTCCATAATTACGTGGCGAAACTGAACCTTGTGAACTAGAGACCGATGACGTACATTGCAAGAGAAACACGACTAGTTGTTGAAATACTATCGGTACTGATTAAATATCAATTAATGTCTACCCTCGACTGATTATTTACTCCGTCCATCATAAATAATAGGTGGCATCAGTACCACAGTCGAATTCTGGGCCATGAAAGCAAGTAAAAGCTATATACTGCCTATTAAGCCCTGTATAGGTGCCTTCTGTAGTGGTTCAAAAAAAATGCATTATCCGTTGCCTTCAAATTTTTACCGGTTCGTGAAAACCTTCCGCTAGAAATTATTAACACCCAGCAATAACTCGCAGGGGCCAGTAATTTCGTGAACCACACGAATTTAAGAAACCATTTACTACAGACTGTAGCTTGCAGGAGCGGTAGGACGTGTCAAAGCGACGGTAATCTTCCTACTTAGGTAGACTTTTACCAGCACCAGTACTGGAAGGTTATGTTGCACGTGGCAAACCTGCCATGGATTTCGAGTCACAGGTCCTTCTGATCAGTAATTTGGTTGCATTAAATTAACAAAACTGAATGAAACAATAATTTTTTTGTTGTATAGTGGAGCACAATTCTGTTTGTGCTGAATACAGCGTATCTTGTATCTATGTTGTATTCTGCCGATTTTGTTGTGTCTTGTCCTACTGTTGAATTTAAGGGTGTTTTCGTACATGAGATCGGTTGATTAGATATTTACAGGTTATTTTATTGTACGTTGTGTAGTGTGTAGGGGACAGTGATTAAAACCGTAAACATAGGCAATGAGTCAGATTATTACTAGAGCGCGCGCGAAAAGCATAGCAGAGATGGATACGTTGCACGACGATAACGGTGGTGTGTGCAGCGCGCAGGGATTGCCGGCTGGCGCCGAGTACCAAACCGGGGCGATAAAGTTCGAGGGTCAGCTGACCGCAGGCCACGGACAAACAATGGAGCCTAGTGCATTTGCAACGGGACTCGGGCCCGAGGCAGGTGGTGTGGAGGCGACCTTGGAAGCCGCCAGCAGAGGGTGCGACCCAGCAATGTGCGGCGAGCCAACGGCACAGGCTAGCGCGGGAAATATGGGCCACGAGAACCCACTGTTAGCAAGTATTTTGCAGTTCATGAAGCAGCAAGCCGATGAACAGAAGAGGGTAAATAAGGCGTTACAAGACTCAAATAAGGCATTACTAGACCCACACAAGGCATTAGAAGATAATTTGACCTTACAAATTAATAACTCAAACAAGGCATTGCGCGAGGAACTAACAAGAAAAGTACATGATCAGATAGGCGCAATTAATACCCGTTTCGACGAACAAGAACACAAGCTGGGGCACCAACAGGAACGTCTAGAAGCGTTAGAAACCCGAGTCGAAACAGCCACTGCTGGAAACCAGGCACTGGCTGACTCCATGTTAAAGGAGATACATTCTGTGGAAACCGAAGTCAGCGAGGCCACACGCAGACTCTAAAATCGGGTCACAGTGCTTGAAAGTGATCTGTCCCTGCGATAAATAGTGCTGCCTTCCGAGTCGCAAGTTAGAGAAGTATTAGAGAGCGTGTGCACGGAACAGAGAGAAGTGGTTGCTCGTATGAGCGAACAGGTGGCCTCTCAGGGTGAGCATCTAACGGCGCACGCAGACGAGATTGATAAGGTCATCAATCAGGTAGGCGTCCTGACGAGTGCGGTAGAGAATATCGTGCTGAATAATGAAACGGACTCGGATAGGACACAGCCAGTTTCTGTTGCGGAATCCGCAGAAATTCAGCCTCTTCCGCAGTTTAAAACGGTGCAGGCGGATATTAACAAACGCAATCGGGACATGATAGCTGACCTGCATAACAAGCTGCAGGAAAATGAAAGCACCGACGGCAGTAATTCCGTTGGTAATGCGGCTAGGGGAGCAGAAAGTTCCAGCAGTGAACGTAGACGTAGAGAAGAAGAGGAATACCGTGATTTTGAAGAGAGACTCGGTAATTTAAGGCGTAATCCGGAGCCGCCTACACGGACGACTGATGATGGTATGAATTTTGATACTGATGAGGAAGAATGCAGGAGACACTTCGTCTCAGTGCAATCTTATTTTCTTTTCCCCGACCCGACCCACGACGTAGCGCCCTCGATGTGGCTCAATCAATTTGAATACTCGCTGCCTCGCTCCTGGGGAGATGTGCTAAGAATAAAATTCGCGTGCAGTCACCTGAGAGGTGCAGCGGCTAACCGAATGCAAATAATGCTTAAGGACTGACGAACGCACGAGGACTTTAAGGCGGCTTTCCTCAGCGAGTTCTGGTCTCGGAGCATGCAAGAGCGGGTGAAACAAGGCATCTTAATGCGAGAGAACTGCGTAGACAGTACGTTCAGACACCCGGTAGAGTACTACAAAGAAATGGTCAAGAGCAATCAGTTCCTTGACGCACCGTATGATCCTAAGGAACTCAATAGAATCTGTCTTACTAAACTCCCGAGCGAACTGCGTAAAGAAATTACAATTGCGGGAAGAGGCATGGACGAAGTTAGTGGCTTTCAGAACCTGCTGCAAGAGTTGGGTACCGAAAGAAATATAAGCGAGCAGCAAAACGTCGTTCGTTTTGAAGGTAACCGCGACGAGAATGTCGGGCGAAGGCGCAACCAAAGTTGGAGACCTCAGTTTTCCGGTAACAATAATCATGAACTTGGGCATGACAGGCGTGGACGTGCCTCTTGGAGCCCGCGACAACGCAATGGAGGCTGGGGACTCTCTAGGGAAGAACGGTTCCATCGTAACGAGCAGACTTGATGGCACGCAGAGGACGAGAGGTCAGAGGAGCCACATAATTCCCGCGGTAATACGGAACGCGAAAACAAGGGATCAATATCTGGCAGACTTCCAAGGAATCCTGAACGAAATTCCACATGGGACGACGAAGCTCAGCCCTACACTGGTCCTGAAGAATCAGTCACCTCCCAACGGAATTAGGAAACGAGTAGATTGGCCACCAGAAAGGCGACATCGACACAGGGTAGTAGTAGAGTTAGCAATTGCAAATATCAGGAAGGAGGCGTTAAGTAGAAAAAGGCGACAAAAGGGACGCATTAGACAATTAGTACTAGAAATTAGCTATAAGGTTCTCGTGAGGTCTCATATATTATCCAAAAGACACCGGCATATTAGCTGTAAGTATTTAGACGTGTATTCCGGACCCTTTAGGGTGAGACGTGTCGCACATCAGAACGCCATTGAAATCTAAACTGTCAGGTCTCGTAAGCCAAGAGGCTTGCACCACATATCCAACATCAAAAAATTGATTGAGTAAGAACAAGGGACAGGAGGGTCATCCTTTACAGGCAACCATAAGGTTTAGTATAATAATAGTACTCCACAACATCTTAGGCAATGGATTTCATACTCTTCTTGCTGTCCTTGCCTGGTCATAAGCTAGAAGCTAAGTGGAAAAAACGAGTGTCGAAGGAAGATATTCGTACGCTGTGGTGGTGATTTGCTCTGGAGAAGCGAGGATCACTCGTAAGGGAAACGAGAAGTAGTGCGCTGGGAAAGGTAAACCTTTGCAAAGTATATTGATGGGGAAACGTGCCATAGATGCGCTTATGTGGTAGTAATGGGTCGCGCCGAGGTAGCGACGGGACCAGTTGTCGGTAGCAAAAGGCACCGAATTTTTTGTATGGTTGTGGTATTTGTGTTTTAGTGTTGTGCAGAAACGCAGCGCTGTAAAGTGTTACTGACTTATGCGATGATGACTTTGAGAGACCCGGAGAGCGAGCTGAACTTGGTAAGGAATATGTGACAGACCACAGATGATCAGACGGAGGCAATTTAAGGTTCCTGGAGGTAAACATCCAGAGGAATGAAGGTAAAACTGAATGAAGAGGAAGCCCCAGAGAGGTAACAGGAGGGAGTACCTGTTGCAGTCATGAATGGCATCTCCTTGACGTAAGATGATGACACTCTAGATATAAGAAGTAAAGTGTGCCCTTAGATGTATAACTATTAGTATGTGGTATGCGGTTTCTGTGCTTGAATGTTTGTTCCCAGGGAATAAATAGCACTAAAAGGGACGAGAAGCAGATAAGAATGTCCTCAGATGAAATTGCGAGTAAAGAGGACTGATGTGATGAACCAAAGTTTTTGGTGTAACGTTTTCACGTCTTTTCCAAGTAAAAACCGCCGTAACTTGTTCTTGGCGGACTGAACTTGAAAAAACGGAGAGGAAACAACTGAGTATGAAACTGTAACGAGAGGTAATAACCCCAGGTGGTATCGTTCCAATGAACTTTTATTCTGTGTTTTTTCTTGTGATGTGTAACTAGCTACTCAGTGTTTCATGGTGTGCTAAACTGGTCATACCTAATGGATGAACAGTTACGTTGCCTGTGTTGGCTTTGCCTGTGTGTTAAAGGAACAAAAAAAAAAAAGTTGGGATACTGCTTCTAGCTGTCTGTTAGTACTGCTAACGATCTCTCATAATGGTAGATTAGAAAATTTTGATGGTGAAAGGAATATCTAAAACGTTGTGGTAACATATGAATGTCTCGAGTAATACTTGAGTAGTTTGGAAATGCGAGCATGCAAGAAGGAAGGAAGATAGAGAGGTAGATCATGGTGGTGGTGTAGTGGTTTACATGACAATCCCCCAAACCCAAGATACCTGCACTACTCCACAATCGAGACAGAAGGGTTGCTGCTTTATGGGCACTCAAATATGATTAGTATCTAAGGAAGTAACCATAAGAATTTAACAGTTGTCAGAGAGAAGTAAATCAGCTGTAACCAAAAAATAGGCTAGCAATTTTTGTAAAACGCCTCCCACACAGTAACGCCTTTTGGAGACGCATTTTTCATTTGTTGTAATTATTATTCTGGAATGAAGAAACATGTATTTGAACTCAGTTACTGTAAATTGCCAAACAGATTAGTGTAAGATTTCAGAGAGGCCTGTGTATAAACAAAATGTAATATGTAGAGGTTAAGAATTATTATGTATTGGTAACTATTTGCCATCCATTGTAAAGCCCTGGTGAAACCTGTAAATCATTAAGTTTTGTGTGCTGTAGGTTAATTGAGATGTGTACTTGGTGTAATCAAGTGAGGAGATGATGACCACTAAAATTTAAGAGAATGTCAATTGTTCTGTCTGAATGTTGCAGGGCGATGGCGAGAAAAGGGCGGCTTACCGAGTCCAGGTGGCAAGGACACGGGAGAACCTGTCCCGGTGCTACAGCTGAGCGCGGAAGGGCGCGCACGCACGGGCCAGGCGCACAGTGGGCCAGAATCTTGAAAACGTGGCCAAAAAAGAAAAAAAAAGTTTAAAGATGGGGATTTAGGACTATCAGGTTGGCAGCAGCAATGCTGGGACAACTGAATGCTGGCTGTGCGGACGACCAGATGTTCATTTGCTCGGTAATATCTCAGGTCAAATGCGGCAGTTCATTGTTAGCGTGCGCGCAGCTGGCCAGGCTACAAAAACAGTCGTGTTGTTGAAGGAAGTTATTTATGTTTTATGCAAGTGAAACCAATACTTTCAATATGGAATGTATTCCAGGAGGTATGTACTAGTGAAAAATCACTTATATCACTATTAAATCATCAATTATGCACGTTTACATTTCAATTAACGTACTACAAGGAAATGAACGACAAAATCGTAAAATGCGCTTAAAAATAGAGATAAGTTACGAATTCCACGACATTCCGCTTTATTTTGCACTGTGTACGCAAGTATATATTATTACCTTTGTAAATTAAGCTTCAAATCCTGCGACTAGTTGCGACTCTGGCTTTGAGCCACGTTTTAAGCGACACTTGCAAAATGTCATTGTTCAGACATCTTCAAAAATGACATTAGAATCAATTAATTATGAGTTTTATTTGTACAATTTAAATTACAATCGACACGTAGAAGCATTGTATAGAATAAAATAATTAGAAAAATGATGAAAAGTGTAACACAGATTTTTTTTTTATTTCAGTTTCATCTGATCCAGCGTATTCCAGAATCGGATTTTCGAGGAAAGATATTTTTCTAATAACAAAAGAGTATTTGTCAAATGATTTGGAAGGGGTCATAGAACATTTGGAAAGGTCGTTGACAGAAAAAAGTGGACATTCAATTAAAATTCCCTATGATATGAGGCCTACCATTTCCATTTTGTTAACAAAGTTAAGAAGCAAGTACAAGGAAGCAACTCGGCGACAAGGATATTTTTTCAAGAAGAACGAAACCTGGTTAAATACAATAGTATATATTCCGATTGATTCGAAACCTGCAAGTGTGACTAAATCAACAGGCCGACCTGCCACAAAATTTGAAACACTATCTGATAGGTCTAAAAGAAGGAGAACTGAGCAGATTGGTACGAAATTCAGTCCTGTCGAATTATCGTTCGCCGCGCAAATGAGTCTTCGATCTTCGGGGCACCTAGATGCTGCGAAGATTGTGAAAGACGTCACACTCTCAAGTCCATCCAAGGTGAAAAAATACAAGGCAGGCTTGCGATTTTTAACATCATCGCCATCCTCATATGATGCAAATGAAGTCTAGCACTCCTTTTCGACTTGAAATTGTCAAAAGAATCTTACCAGCATTTGAGAAATGGGGCTAAAGGAAAAGGCTTAAACACACTATATCCACCGTATTCAGCTGTTTTGGTAGCAAAAAAAGCTTGCTGCCCTCCAGACGTAACCCTCACTTTTACCGAATCAAAAGCTGAGGTACGGTTGCAAGCTTTGTTAGACCACGCTGTTCAACGTATTCTACTGCTGAAACGAGACGATATTTTACATATGAGTGATTCGGAGATGTCTAATATGGCCCTTATTTGTAAGTGGGGCTTTGACGGAACCTCCGGGCAAAGCATGTACACTCCTGGAAATGGAAAAAAGAACACATTGACACCGGTGTGTCAGACCCACCATACTTGCTCCGGACACTGCGAGAGGGCTGTACAAGCAATGATCACACGCATGGCACAGCGGACACACCAGGAACCGCGGTGTTGGCCGTCGAATGGCGCTAGCTGCGCAGCATTTGTGCACCGCCGCCGTCAGTGTCAGCCAGTTTGCCGTGGCATACGGAGCGCCATCGCAGTCTTTAACACTGGTAGCATGCCGCGACAGCGTGGACGTGAACCGTATGTGCAGTTGACGGACTTTGCGCGAGGGCGTATAGTGGGCATGCGGGAGGCCGGGTGGACGTACCGCCGAATTGCTCAACACGTGGGGCGTGAGGTCTCCACAGTACATCGATGTTGTCGCCAGTGGTCGGCGGAAGGTGCACGTGCCCGTCGACCTGGGACCGGACCGCAGCGACGCACGGATGCACGCCAAGACCGTAGGATCCTACGCAGTGCCGTAGGGGACCGCACCGCCACTTCCCAGCAAATTAGGGACACTGTTGCTCCTGGGGTATCGGCGAGGACCATTCGCAACCGTCTCCATGAAGCTGGGCTACGGTCCCGCACACCGTTAGGCCGTCTTCCGCTCACGCCCCAACATCTTGCAGCCCGCCTCCAGTGGTGTCGCGACAGGCGTGAATGGAGGGACGAATGGAGACGTGTCGTCTTCAGCGATGAGAGTCGCTTCTGCCTTGGTGCCAATGATGGTCGTATGCGTGTTTGGCGCCGTGCAGGTGAGCGCCACAATCAGGACTGCATACGACTGAGGCACACAGGGCCAACACCCGGCATCATGGTGTGGGGAGCGATCTCCTACACTGGCCGTACACCACTGGTGATCGTCGAGGGTACACTGAATAGTGCACGGTACATCCAAACCGTCATCGAACCCATCGTTCTACCATTCCTAGACCGGCAAGGGAACTTGCTGTTCCAACAGGACAATGCACGTCCGCATGTATCCCGTGCCACCCAACGTGCTCTAGAAGGTGTAAGTCAACTACCCTGGCCAGCAAGATCTCCGGATCTGTCCCCCATTGAGCATGTTTGGGACTGGATGAAGCGTCGTCTCACGCGGTCTGCACGTCCAGCACGAACGCTGGTCCAACTGAGGCGCCAGGTGGAAATGGCATGGCAAGCCGTTCCACAGGACTACATCCAGCATCTCTACGATCGTCTCCATGGGAGAATAGCAGCCTGCATTGCTGCGAAAGGTGGATATACACTGTACTAGTGCCGACATTGTGCATGCTCTGTTGCCTGTGTCTATGTGCCTGTGGTTCTGTCAGTGTGATCATGTGATGTATCTGACCCCAGGAATGTGTCAATAAAGTTTCCCCTTCCTGGGACAATGAATTCACGGTGTTCTTATTTCAATTTCCAGGAGTGTATAAAATGAAGTTTTCAGATTCGAATATTTCAGATGTAACTTTATTTTTCACTTCACTTGTTCCACTGAAACTTGCAGGTGTAAATGAAGAAACTAACGAACAAGAGATCTTATGGATTAATCCGAAGCCGTCTTCAACCCTCTTTTGCAGACCACTGAAGTTAGAATTTACAAAGGAAACAGAGCAAACGTCTTTAAATGAGAAAGCGTATTACGACAAACAGATCGAACAACTCCAGTCATTCGAAACAGTTATTCATGGGAAAGACATTTCCATTAAATACAATTTAGGTATGACCATGGTAGATGGTAAAGTGTGCAATGCTATCACCAACTCGAAATCTGCGCAACAGTGCTATCTCTGCAAGGCTACGTCAGCCCAATTTAATAACATTGACGATGTTTTGAAAAAACAAGTTACCGCCGATTATCTGCAGTACGGACTATCAACTCTTCACGCCTGAAATCGATGTTTTGAATGTTGTATTCATTTGGCATACCAAATGAAAACAAAAATGTGGCAGGCACGTAAAGCAGAAGATAAAGAGGAAAAAGCAATACTGAAAGCCAACATTCAAAAAGCTTTCAAAGAGCAGCTTCGAATTGTAATTGACATGCCGAAACAAGGGTTTGGCAGTACGAATGACGGAAACACCGCTCGACGTTTTTTTAAAAATACTCCAACATCAGCGCTGATAACTGGAGTTTCCGAAGAACTAATCCACCGTTTCCATATAATTTTGCAGACGATTTCGAGCGGACGTCAGATCGACGTTGAAAAGTTTCGAGCATACGCCTTAGCAACTGCCAGGCACTACGTGAAAGAATACCCCTAGTACAACATGCCAACAGCAGTCCATAGGTTGTTGATTCACAGTCCAGACATTATTTCTTCGGCCATTTTACCCATCGGTCAACTATGGAGGATGCTCAGAAATCAACCAATAAGTTGATAAAGCAATATCGCCTGAGTTTTTCTCGAAAGTTTTCAAGAGTTAAGACTATGGAAGACGTGTTTAGGAGATTGTTGGCAACGACAGACCCCTACGTTTCTTCCTTATGCAAATCTTCACCGAAGAAACTGAAGAGTTTGTCGCCAGAAGCCGTTGCCCTCTTAGTCCCTGTGGCGGAAGACTATGAAGATTCAGATGCAGATGCAGATAATGCGGAAACAGTGTTTGAGGATGATGACGATTCAGTTGAAGCAGAAGATGAAAAAGAATAAGAAAATGAAAACTTGTAAATTAAGTTATAAAAAATTTACAAAATAAATAATTGTAATTAAAATGAAATAATTTTTTGCAATATTTTACACCATCTTGTAACCTATATTTGGTTCTTTCTTCGAGTTTTCCACTTTTTTGGTTTATTTTTTAAGCATTAACTACAATAACCCCTAAATACTGACTTTTATATGAATAAAAATATATAAATATAAATAAATAAAAAGACATAGATTTTGACCGCCATCTTGGATCCACCATTTTTAAATTTTTTGAACTCTGTCATCATCAGTAACCTCGATAATTCCCTAAAAATTACTTTTATACGCAAAAAATGATAGTATTGTACATAGAGCCTGCGATCTTCGGTCCGCCATTTTGTTTTTTTCACTTTTTGATATCATATTCTTAATCAGAAACTCCGTAAACCCTTACATACTAAGTTTGGTACAAATTGAACAACTACTTATATTTTTACCAGCTTTTTGGGATTCTGACCTACTGTGAGGCGGTATGAATGGAGCCCTGCACCCCTCCCCCACCCCATGCCGCAGAGCCGACGCGTGGCTCGTCGTCCACGGCGGCCCTGTGCTGACGCCCCACTCTCAGCTGCTGGCACGCGCCGACGGCCTTGGGCGGTTACCTGCGGGGATTCACGGCCAGGCTGAGCGGCTAAGCCGTTAACTACAAAAGAGGCCCTGATGTTATCGCTCCGGCGCATCTTGTCAGGCGGCGACTCGCATGCCGGTACGACGGGACGCAAGAGGCGGCGGTCGTAATGACTTTAGCAGAAGCCATCAGCGTTACCGAACCTGTCAGGTAGAGAAGTAGGTTGCTGTTTGGTTTGTTTCCAGAGCTAAGAGATGATGGGGTACAGGCTGAAGGCTCCTAGTCTCATAGGTAACCCCTGTAGTGACTATGGACACGGAAATGAGGGAGAGCCCGTGAACAACTGGCAATATAAAGACAGCGGATTTCGGACTTAGGGCATAAACTCGCCGATATTTAATTAGATCATGATGAATTACACTAGCAGTTTTACTGATCCATGATGGGTTTCCGCCTCAAAGAGGACATAACATAGCCGATATTTAACTAAGTAGATGGTATCTCGATGAACTTCACGAGCACTTTTTGTGATCCATGATAGGTTCTGACGTAAAAAGGACATGGACCCACCGAAATTTAATTAGGAAAAGTGTGTCATGATGAACTTCACTTCCTTTTTCAGTGATCCATGACGTTGAGGCGTGGACACCACCAGCAGTGCCTGGTGAGAGACCTACGAACTGTTCGCCACCGAAAGTTAAGACATTAAACGCTAGTAAACCTGCCCCAAAATAATTTAGCGGTTGAATGAGGACAGTAGGAAAACTTCAAGCCATAAAGGGACACAAACGTTCAGAACGATTGTATAACAGGTGATTTAAGTGGGCTTACGGGAACTGCTGTACCTTTAGTCCAGCTCATTCCACTAGTCATGGTGCTTGCAGGACAACAAAGGCAATCGCTTTAACAGTGTGTTCACTGCCAACGGACGACTAGATTGCCGCCAGAATTTCGCAGAAGACAATTGTGCTGGGCGCAATAAAACTTAAGGAGGCAGCATGTGAGGAATGAGAGTCGGCAGAGTGTAATAGGCTACTCTCCAAGTTACTTTGGAAGAAAGCCCTCCCCAACGATAACCCTAGATTGTGTGCATGTGACTTAACAGTGCGTGTGACTACTTAAGCGTAGGAAGTGCCAGTGATAACCGATCTAACCAGAGAGCTAGCCCCTTCTTTCAAGTGTTTCTGTATCATGCCTCTCTAAACTCAAGACAAAACCTTGTATATTATTCATGTGAATATGTATAAATTGTTACTTGTCCTAGGTTAGCCGTGTCAATAGTGTATCCTTCTCTGATGACTTCGTAGTGGATTCTGAGCAGAGAGGAAAAGGAGAGGACCATTGGCTTTAACATAAAGTATTATCTCTAAAGTTGCATGTCGTTAGTCTGTCATCTACCAGACTGAAACTGGGGATGTAAGATGGGGTAAATTTTCTGACCCAAAGCAGTATGTACGTCTAATGAGTTAATCAGAACCTTGGTCGACAATGTTTCTCTCAATCCTGTCTGGCCAGAATTAAGTGTGTGTCATGACAAGGCGGCCATAAGCCTCGGTGTAGCAGAGATAAGATACTTTATTTTAACTGGACCTAATACATGTGTAAAGGGATATTATTTTGTGAGCTTTCTGTGCATATACAATTGTTCATAACATTGCTTTCATGGCCCACGTAGCTTTGATGCAATCAATAATGAGAATGCTTTATTAAGTTATAGGTTAGCAGACTCAATAACTAATGAAACTGAAATTAGAGTGTTTGTTAGAGTTTCTGATAAGACGATTAATAGAAAATGTTTTGTAGCCCCTGATGGCGATATATTTTTATTAAGTGATTGTTTATTCATTTTTGATATGTTGTTAAACAGTAACTGCCACCCTTGCTATAAATGTTTCATCTCACAGTGTCTTGAAATAACTAAGAGTGTGTTCCATCATGTGTATTTATTTGTATTTGTAACTACGTGAATATTTCCTCATTTTTATATTTTGAACAGAACTTCTGTGATGCCTATTGAGAACCACTAACTGCCCCCCTTGTTATGAGTGTTCAAATTCACAGTGTGTTAGAACAATTAAGTGTTTTTCCATAAGGTGTACCCAACTGTATTGTACAATTGTGATTAATTACTTAAGGTGATATCGCTTCTAGAACTTTCAAGGATGCTCTGAATATTTGTTGCAATAATTTATTGTGTTTGCATAATGTGTACCCATCTGTATTTTATAATTGAGATTAATTACCTGAGATGATGTCACTTATAGAACATCCACAATGCTGAGAATGTTTTTTGCAATTGTCACTGTGTCAAAGATATTATTTTGTGCTGTCTTGGCAGACTAACTGTCAGATGTGCGAGGTACCAGGGCTAGCAGTGTATTTAACACTAAATTCTTCTCGAATCTTCACGTGGAAGTGATGCTCTAAGCCCCCCCTTTTCTAACTCCTACTTTTGCTGTTGCACATGGATTAAGAAGAAACGCGAACTGATTGTAATCGACCCTGCAAGTGGAGCAGAAAAGAGTTTGGCACCTGCAATAATTTAATTTGATAGACACTAATTAAATAAAAGAAATTTCAGTAACGTAGTCAGAAATGAAAGGGTTGCTCTACCGATTAAAAGAATGAAAGTTCTGTCCAAAATAACAATTTGATTTATTATGACTAAACTCAAAATCATAAACAAAACACATGAAACATTTACAATACATCAAATTGGATCAAATTGGATACTCAAATCGATGCTGTGAAGGTGAAGTTGTCCGTAAACTAAATTGTGACAATTATGACGAAGTGGTATGTGGAGCCAATTCCTTGCAATTCAAATCTTAAGAGAAACACCCAACCAACTCAACATTAATTACTGCTACGGTAGTGATAACTCAGACAATGAACACCCAAGACAGAACAAAGTTAGAAAAGACGAAGAGGCGCGCTCTGCTGAGCTCTGATTATCACAGTGCAAATTCCCTAGTCTGCCGGAGCTGCGCACATACATTACCAAGGTGTCTTCTTAACTGCAAGGACACGATCTGGTGTACCGGAAGCGATGGCTTGTTGCTTCGACGTCCCATCATGGTGATCATAATGTCGCGAGTATAGCCCGAAACAAATTGTCCTGGTCCAGTTGTTCCAGACTAAAGACTTCCTATCAACAAAAATGCGCCTCTGAGGGAGACGAAGAAGGCTCGCCACACAATCACTGGCGGCACAGTGATTGCTTTCAACAAGCGAAGTCACACAGTAACTCCGATACAGTCAACTTTAGCCAAAACTGCCCAAGACAGACAACATAGGCCACTTGTACGCAGAATGCTCAATTACCAACTGTACTCGGAAATTTACGTTGATGTCGAAACTTCAGCAACTTCGTTAAACAGTTTCAATCAAATAAAAGTATATTAAACAGCCAACGGAAGGTAGGCTGTCCAGAGCAGCGAGAGGTCAGTCGTGTAACCTACTCCAACCGAAAGTCGAGAGCCAACTACCACAAGAGCACCCGTACAAACCGAACACAGAACATTCCCGCCCCCACGATAGTGGCCGTGGTTAAACGTTCCAGTCAGCAACTCGAAAACTGGCGGAAAATTCCACTCTATTGCCAAAGCACTACCATTCCACCAATGGAGATTCTTGGCGCCAATTTCTGCGCCGATTTTTCTACGTCACGGAGCTATGCCCTGAGCAAGCCTATCACAGTTACGAATTTGCAGAAAACGCGAGAATTTGCCCGCCAAGAATGCCTGGGAACACAAGTCAATCCCACGCCTCGCTGGTAGCCCGCCAGAAAGTGTTTTCGCTAAGTTTCTGCGAAGTAACTTAGCCGCTCCGTCAGGCCCCTGCGGGCGTGTCTCCGTCACTATTATGACAATGTCAGGAAACCATTCACTCACTCCCTCACACCTGTCGGCTTAACCCCTTCAAGATCATCAGAGTCCACCTGTCACCGGTCCACCCGGGTGACAAGAGACGCTGTGTGGGAAGTCCGCGTGTGAAGGAATAGCAACTTGTCACCGCATAAAATTAGAGAGGAAAATCGAACTACTCAGAGTAAGATAGAAATATGAGAGGGGGCTTCTGCCACCTCTCATAGCCCCTACGCCATTTTAGATTGTAATTGGTGACTGGTTGGCTCACTTAGGACCAAGGTAGTGAGTCAATCGCCCAAGAACAATCTTGCAAACTGACTCCACATGCCACACTCTATAAAAAGAATCACTGCAACTGAAAAATTCAGTTCATAGAGGGAGGATTATTTATTATGTAGCCAACTGCACCTTCCTAATATGGAACTCTAACACTCACAGCACACATCCATACCCAGGGAGCCTCTTCCAAACACCGATTCACACAGACATTCATGCTCTAAATATGGCTCGGGCACGTGAGCCAAATATGGAGCAGTTTATTCTTTACAATCACAGTTGGAGTGCTCTGCAATTAAATGCCCAAGATGTTACAACAAATTCAATCATTAAACTAACCTAAACTCAATCACACATGATAATATTTAAGTTAACAATCTCTTTGTGAGCTTTCAGAATCTAATTACAACCTCTGATTCATTCTGTCTCCCTGCAGCAAGGATAACCTTTACAAAATGTTCCCTGAACTGATGGTCCATTCACAATGACAGTGGTGGTATCTGCTTCAGTTTATGGGGACTTCAGGCACACTTTTTGCATACACACAACAAAATATTCAGCATACAAAAAAACATGGTGTAGAGAACAATACATTAATTTGTAATTTGTGCGCCCTACTCTATCACTTACATAAGAATTACAGTGCAAATTCACAAACACATACAAGGTATAACATACATTACAAAAACAAATCTAGAGAAAGAAATTTAAGAAATAAAAACAAGGTTCATGGAGCGTCAAGTTCTGCTTGCACATTGCACAATGTTCACGACTGTGCTGAGAATGGGGCACTAAATCACATTGTTAGAAATATTCGAAGCACTTCACAAATTCCTTAGTTTCTCTGAGGGGGTTGGTATGTTGAGTCATATGCATTGATGCACGTGGTTCCATGTCTTGAGCATCGGAGGGGGCTTTTGGGATATGGGCACAGTACTGACATCACATAGGGCTAAACGTCAGCTGTTGTTGCTACGTTGTTGCAACAGCAATAGGGTGTGCTGGAGCATCTGCAGTACTCTGTTGAGATTGCAGAAAGACCCACGCATATGATGACGGCAGTACGGTAGGAAGACATAGTGATAGGCTCTCCTCACGCCGATTAATTGTCTCTGAGGTCTACTAGTTGGGATACATCAAGTCTCTTCTCTCCCTGGACAGTACTTTACGTTTCCAAATATTGCAGTACGACGAGGGATGATGGCGCATCGAGTGACTCCACAAGTATGTGAGGTCATCCAGACGGGATCGAACTAGGAGCGACGATTGCTACAATGGCTAAGTGAGAGGAGAAGTTAGAAATGAGACAATTCATTTTAGAGTTTGTGGCACGATACTGCTTTGTGTATGCAGATCGGCCAATGCTAGTGAGTTGTAAAAACTCAAATAGGTGATTATATAGCGTCCCTTTCTGTCCTGAGGCACATGAGGCGCAGGTTCTGGCACCTTATGTGATCTTCGTGTACTCACAACAACGTGGTCTGCTGCAGGGAATCCCTCCAAACGGCTGCCGTGTCCGGAGAGCTAGCTGGCTGTTGCGTGCTGGTCGCGTGACAGTGTAAACGGCCAGCCACACTTTCACTTGTGGCCCGGCGAGGGCTGTCTGCTGCCTAATCCCTCAGGTATACGGCCCGGTGACTGTCAGCTTGTAGGACCGGACGCTGCCGCACCCTTCTCGTCAGGTGTCGCGCTGACGCTCCCCTTCTTTCAGATAGCCGATGACCTCTTGTTTTTTGCTCCGGCCGGCCTCTGCATTGCCACGATTCCCGTCATCTGCACAGTTCTGACAAAAATCTTATGCCTAACTTTTTCCAATGATCTTCTATGTTACAATAAATTTACATAACGATACATTGATGGTCTGTCATTTCAGATACTCTTATTTTAAATTTATAGTTATCAATCTATGGCTATCATTATAACAAAATCTTAGTATATCTAATCTAGACATGGAAATAATCTATCTTGATATTTGTGTAGAGACCGATCTCACTACTGTACATGGTGTGTGACGCTATATTGGATGAACAACTAAATGTGCGGGCCCGCACTAATATTGCTATTAATTATATAGATCGACAGTAGACATACTCAAGAATTAACTACCATTTGCTATGTCTTTTGAATAAATTATGTTATTACGCAGGTCGAAGTTTTACTGTGCTATAAAGAACATGCAACTATTTTACTTTCGCTCGCCCGTCGTCCATCCATCTCGGGTCTGTTGTTTGGTGACCTGAAAAATAGCATCCCAACAGGCGCACGCCAAACACTTGTGGTAGAAAACCCCCACAATATTAAGGATCTAGTTATTGTTAAATCCTACAGTTTAACTTATCCTAGTATATGGTACTCTCTCTCTCTCTTTTTTTTTTACCTTATACAACACTCTTACATAATTCCTGTTACGCTGAGATGTCTCGCTGCTCGCCGCTATTGACGACAGTGATGTGCGCGCCGTACGACATGGCCTCCGAGATCTCACTACGCCTCACTGAAACTCCAGAGACTGGGTGAGCCATGGCTATACAAGACAATAAATTTATAGTTGCAACTTCTTTTTCTATGTGATGCGGTTTTCGCGATCAAAGCACACCTTTCCAGAGGCAATGTAATATGACCAAGCCGGGGCTGGTTCCTGTTGAGGATTTCGTCGCCCACCACACACCAGCTACACAGTATGCCACGAATCTCCAAGTATAATTGCTTGGTTATTCATCTGTGACAGTCACAAGCAGCACGCTAAATCCCCAACCAGCACATTGTCATGGTAGGCTTTATGCCCGCATTTCTACCGTCTAGGACACCATTGGAGTCAAACGCTCACCGGTTCACACCGATTTGCAAGACAACGATGCTGGCGCATTACTGTAAAAACTATACTGCCCATATTCATCCTCGAAATCACGCAATATACCACAATCTTGCAGTGCACTGACGCGTGCCGGCAAGCATTGGTATGAACGTCTCGCGAAATGGTTGTGGCCGCTATGGAGCGTATCACGACTTCTCAGAACGCTTCTAAGAGCACGTTCTTGTATGCGCCCTTTTGTGCGACATCTCCTCACTCATCATTATCCCTCAACATGGATACCAGACAGGAAAGGACAAAAACATTGCTCATGGAAAGGTGGTGTCTCCTACTCCATCGACATTGGAAGTCGCGAACATAAACAAAAAAGGATAGCAGCAGTAAATTCTTATGCGAGGCAACGCAGCGTGTTAATACTTTAGCAATCTTAATCTATTAATGCAACGATTATTGTTCCCCGCAGAAAGGTTCATATATTTGCCTGTTCTACTATGTACACCACTTACACTACTACTATAGCAAGGTTCATGTATTTGCCCATTCTACTATGTACACCACTTACACTACTACTATTCCACGAACTCTTTTATGTGAGAGATGTGGTGGAGTCCTATGGACTTCTTTCCTTTCAGCGTCTCCAATTCATAAGCATTGTGGTGAGCTGCCCTCCTTATACGGTACTGGCACTTGTAAACAGAATAGAATTTTTGGCATTTCATTTTTTGTTTGTTAGAGAGTCGGAAAGACTTCACGAGCACCCTTTGTCCAATTTGGAAGTGTCGTAGACGAGCTCCCCTGTCGGCACGTCTCTTCCTGACCTCTGCTGCAGCCCGTATCCTCTTGAGAGCCAAATCCACTATGGCTCGGTGCTGTGTTCGCGCCCTTGGTGGGAAGTTTACGACCTCGGTTATCAAGTCCTTAGGAATCCGGTTTTTCAGTACTGTAATGGGTGCCAATTTTGTTATCCCATGGGGTGCCTCACTGATCATCTCCTGGAAGTCTTTAAGGAAAACGTCCCATGTCGTGTGCTATTTGTTACAGAACAACCGGCACAAGTTTCCGAGTTCCTTAATAACCCGTTCTGCAGCATTCGAGCTCGGATGGTGTGAAGATATAAAAATGGGATCAATTTTACATCGACGCAACGTCTCCTTCCATGTTTTTGACTTAAACTGTGGCCCGTTATCAGAAATAATTCTACTCACATGACCAGCCTGTGGTAGGAGATCCCGGATTAGGGCTCGTGGTACAGTCCGTCCTGTCGCCCTTTTCAGTGCCGTAAAGGTAATGTATTTGGACGTTAGTTCAACAAACACCAGTACGTAAGTATATCCTCTTCTTGTTCTTGGCAAAGGCCCCATCAAATCTGTTGCTGCTAATTGTCTTAATTTGGTCGGTACGATTGGGTACAATGGTGCCTGCATGCTCACAGTGGTGTGCTTAGCCTTTTGACAGTCTTTACACACCGACAGTACCCTCCGAATTCGACGCTCCATGTTTCGAAAGTAACACATGCTCCTTAGCTTGAGATTGCACTTGCGTGGTACGAAGTGTCCATAACTGAGGTGAGTATGCCATATAACCTTATTTATTAGGTGTTCAGGGATGCATACCCCCCATTTAGTGTCATTGGCATAATTTCGGTGGAAAATTATGCCTTTCCGCAAGAGGTAGAACTGCCTGATGGTGGCGTGTCTTCTGTCTATCCATTTCTGTTTCAATAACACTAGGGCAGGGTCCTTGTCTTGCTCCTTCTTGATGTCCTGCATACTACAGGTAATAAAATTTTCAAAGGCTACTTTCTGCATATAGAAAAGGCAGTAGTGATTTTCCTCCAGATCTTCTTCCATGTTGTGCTCAAATCCGATCGGTGACCGTGATAAGGCGTCTGCAATAATGTTCTGACTGCCGGGGATATATTCTATCGAAAAATTGTAGTGCTGTAGATATGATGCCCACCTAATGAGCAGCCTGTGATTAAGCTTTGCAGTCATCAGGAACTCGAGTGCCTTGTGGTCTGTGTGAACCCTCGTTCTGCGACCAAACAGAAGGTATCTGAATTTTTCAAACGCCCATGCAATAGCCAGCCCCTCTAACTCCGTTACTGAGTAATTCCTCTCACTCTTGGCTAGTACTCTGCTACCAAACGCAATTGTCTTCCACACCCCGTTTCCTTCATGACGTAGTCTTGGAACACCGTGACACCCAGACCTGAGTATGAACTGTCCGTTACTATGCAAAGTTCTTTTTCTAAATTAGGGTGTGAGAGGAGGGGTGCTTGTAATAATGCGAATTTTAATGCTTTCCATTGGGATTCGGCCGCCTCATCCCATTCCAAGGAATCTTCTTTCCTGTAAGTTGATGCAACCTAGGACTGCTCTGAGTTTTGACATGTATAAAGCGGCTGTAAAAATTTATGATCCCTAAGAACCCCCTTAACTGCTTCTTTGTCGTAGGAATGGGAAACTTTTCAATCGCTTCGATCTTTTCGGGATTTGGCGCAATGCCCTCACCCGTGATGATATGTTCTAGAAATTTGACAGAGGACTCCCAAAATTCGATTTTTCGATATTGATAGTCACTCCGTATTCCTTGAATGTCGCAAGGAGTTCACCGAGGACCGCATTGTGCTCTCCCCAAGATTTCTCCGCGATCAGCAAATCGTCCACATAGCTGGTGACATGACGTTTCAAATTATCGCTTAGTATGCCGTCCAACCCCCGAATGAATGCGGCAGACGAAATGTTCAAACCAAATCGTAGACGACGAAACCGGTAACATCTTCCAAATGCTAAAAAGGCTGTGTACTGTCTGCAATTTGGGTGGAGCTCGATCTGACAGAAACTCGATTTTTGATCAACTGATGAGAAGATTGATATTCCATGGAAGTTTTGTAAGAGTTCCTCTAATCGTTCCGGTCTGTCTGTTTCGGGTTCTATTATGGTATTAATTTGTCGCGAGTCCAGTACTAAACGAATACTACCATCTGCCTTCTCGACTACTCTTAACGGGTTATCATAGGCTGACGCCGTAGGTTCTATTATTCCTTCACTCAGCATTCGCGTAATTTCAGCTGCTACTTTCTGTCGATATGCCAAGGGGATTGAGTAGGGTGGCATACGAAACTGGTTGTGCGGACGTACACGGAATTCATTTTGGAAATTCTTTATTGATCCTGTCTTGGGAATGAAAACCTCCTCATGTTCTACTAGCAATTTATGAAGTTCTTTGCGGTGGTCGCACCTTATATTCTTTATTGCTTCCGCTTTTTCTCCTATTTTCTCCTTTATTTCTCCCATTATTCCTTCATTCTCATCCGTTTCCTCTCCCCTACCCCCAACGTCGACCTGTTCTTCCTTTCTGTCTTTCTGACACGCATAGTTTATCCGTATACAGTTAGACGGTAGTTGAGCTGGGATCAGCTGGTCGTCGAACTTAATGTGGACGGGATTCCCTTTCCTCAAAACCACTTCAACTCGTCCTAGATCAACTATCGCTTCATGCTCATTTCGGAAGTCCGTTCCTATTATCATGTCGATCGCCAGATTTGGCACGATCCAGAATTTAGACTCTATTTTGTGTCCTTGGCAGGAGAATTCCTGTCTTGTTTGTTGGGTGACCTCCATAAATTTACCCGCTAATGCCCCTTTTATTTTGGTTTTCTTAACCGATAGGACAGGCCAGTCCACCTCCTGAGAGCACCTCTTGTATGCTGCCTCAGTATTGCTGTTATGTAGCTTCCACTATCTATTATCGCATTCATACTCTTTTCAACTATTGCTACTGTGATAAGAGGCTACCGATCCAGTCGAGGAGTTGTTTTATGTTCTTCGAGCAGGATTGCTGATAAATCTTCGTAATTAATCATCCGTAGTTGGCCAGGTCCGAGATTACGTGCGAAATTCCGGCGGCCTGCGTTCGCACTAGTCTGGCGTCAATCCCTTGTTAAGCTCCCCCTCCTCTGACGTGCATTAGGTTTTGCGGGTCTAGTTTCAATTTCCTGGCTCCACTGTTGTCCTTGGTTTCGCCCTCTCCAATTACGGTCGCTTTGCCATTCGTTAATCCTCCTATCCCAGATTCCTTGTCTTGATTGACCCTGTTCCCTGACGTTCTGGTTTCCGTGTCTTTGGATTCCATAACCTTGAATATCGTAACCCTGACTTCCGTAACCCTGGTTTCCTAACTGACCAGTGCGATTATGCGATCTGTTGTCGTCTTCCCTTCTTGGCCCGTGGTATTTGTTACTTTGCCCCTTCTTCCTGTCCTTTGCGTCTTGTTTATCAAAGACTACTTCGAGTTCGCGCTATAGACTCTTGAATGCTTCTATGTCAGATCCACACTTCCCGACAAGTGTCTGTTGGTACCTAACTGGCAATTTGGAAAAGCAAAATTTAATGATTTCTCCGTTGCTATATGGACTATCTAAAAATTGATTCTTCTTGAGTAAATCATCAAGAAATTTGGTTGCGCTCCTTCCAGTTCAGGACAAAATATTATTTCCTCTTTAATCCTGTCTTGCGTTTGCTTTGACCAGCAGGTCCGCAGGAATGCACCAACAAATTCCTCATAAGTCCGACACGTCGCTGCCCCACCCCGCATCTTTTCCGCGGCTTGGCCTTCGATGTGTCCACACATGAATTCTAATTTTGTCTAGGTTGGCCATGATGCCGGTAATGAATTTGTAAACTGCATCCTCCAGCTCTTCGGATGCATCGACCCTCCATTTTCTTTGAACTTCTGGAATTTTAGTATCGACAGGAAGTGATTGTGATCAAAATCCTGTCTGATCCTCGCACTGGTGTTGTCACTCGTTTCCGATACTTGCACGTCTGCTGAGTGTCCTGTTCTATCTTGCTGATAACTGTGATGTGCGACCTCTGTATCACAGTGGACGTGGCACTCAGAATTCACTCTCCTAAGAGGGCTACAATTATTGGAGCTATTACTCGCTGTTTCTGCGTGTGCATTGTTAGTTCCGCACTCGGTCATTGGGCTAGAGCACGGCGGGCTTTTCCTCGGAGACACAATTCTGTGTACTCCATCATTGGTATCCGAACGCGCAGTGCTCGTGTGCCCGTTTTGCTCTAGTTTTGCTATCCGACTCTCGCAACCGCGATATTACCTTGAGTTTTTAAGAACGCTAGGGATTTTGAGTGGGATTGTGTTGTACGTCGCAAGCTCCCTGCGAGTTTAGAAGTTGCTTCCGCGACTTTCATTGCCCCTATTGCTGCCGTTTTGGCCAGGCCTGCTACTTTTTGTGCAGCCATTGACATTTGTTTTACTTCTCCACATTCTTTCTTTATTGTTAGTAATTCCCCTCGAATTTCTTCTATATGCGAAATTATTGCCTGAGTGTCCTTCTTACGCTGTTCGTCAGCTTCTTCCTTCTTCTTCTTATGCTGTTCGTCAGCTTCTTTCTTCTCCTTCTTACGCTGTTCGTCAGCTTCTTCTTTCATTGATCGTAGGAAGCTCAGTATTGGGTTTATGTCATCTTTTTCATCCTCTTCAAACATGGGCGATGTAACTCTGGACACCTGGGCGCTAAAGCTCAGACGTGACCGAGCTGGCCCCTGTCTGCTCTCGTTCGTTTGATTATAAACTTATGCTGCCGTCTCGACCTGTGTGCCTGTCTCTGTTTCATCCTCTACCTCACTATCATAATCACGGCCGCGACGTCGCTCTAAGATCGCGTCCAAATCACCGTCCACATCAATGACCCTGTCGTTCTGTCCTGCTAAAAATGTGCCCATCTCATCTCCGAACCTATCCCCGTCAGTAAATTGCCCCTTATCCATTATGCTTCTACCTTCGCTGGAAAATAGTCGTGCCTTACTTCTCGTGATCATTCATGAAAAAACTAATTTATCTACAATGCACAATAAAAATAATCTACTCCATATATTTTTCCACATAGACATAAAATTTCAACAACGCCGTTCCAACGCTGTAATTACATGCACGATTTGTTGTGGTGCAGATACTGCACACAAACCCGACAAAATGTGATGTGGTGCGGACATCACATCAAAGAAACACATAAAAAATGAACAAACAAACAAATATATACGCTGAAAACAAAAACAATAATCATGCGCCGCTACTTAAAACTAATCACGGAACTACAAGAAAAAGAACTTGGGTATTAACCATTAAAAAAAAGTAGAGAAAAAAATTTGAATGTTCCTACTAAGAATACTGTTTGCTTATCAGTGATTCACAGGAAAGATCCGAGGCTAAGGGTCGCCATTTTATGCGAGGTGCCGGAGATAGCAGTGTATTTAACACTAAATTCTTCTAGAATCTTCATGTGGAAGTGATGCTCTAAGCCACCCCTTTTCTAACTCCTACTTTTGCTGTTGCACATGGATTAAGAAGAAACGCGAACTGACGGCAATCCACCCTGCAAGTGGAGTAGAAAAGAGTTTGGCACCTGCAATAATATAATTTGATAAACATTAATTAAATAAAGGAAAGTTTCAGAAACGTAGTGAGAAATGAAAGGGTTGCTCTACCGATTAGCAGAATGAAAGTTCTGTCCAAAATAACAATTTGATTTATTATGACTAAACTCAAAATCATAAACAAAACACATGGATTATTTACAATACATCAAACTGGATGAAATCGGCTACTCAAATAAATGCTGTGAAGGTGAAGTTGCCCATAAACTAAATAGTGACATTTATGATGAAGTGGTATGTGGAGCCAATTCCTTGCAACTCAAATCTTAAGAGAAACACCCAGCCAACTCAACATTAATTACTGCTACGGTAGTGATAACTCAGACAATGAACACCCAAGACAGAACAAAGAAAAGACGAAGAGGCGCGCTCTGCTGAGCTCTGATTATCACAGTGCAAATTCCCTAGTCTGCCGGTGCTGTGGACATACATTACCAAGGTGTCTTCTTAACTGCAAGGGCACGATTTGGCATACCGGATGCGATGGCTGGTTGCTTCGACGTCCCGTCGTGATGATCATAATGTCGCAAGTATAGCCCGAAACAAATTGTCCTGGTCTGGTTGCTCCAGACTAAAGACTTCCTATCAATACAAATGCGCCTCTGAGGGAGATGAAGAAGGCTCGCCACACAATCACTGATGGTACAGTGATTGATTTTAACAAGCGAAGTCACACAGTAACTCC
Organism: Schistocerca piceifrons; assembly: GCF_021461385.2. Classification (NCBI taxonomy): domain Eukaryota; kingdom Metazoa; phylum Arthropoda; class Insecta; order Orthoptera; family Acrididae; genus Schistocerca; species Schistocerca piceifrons. The sequence continues at coordinate 547,454,411 of NC_060140.1, forward strand.
GATACAGTCAACTTTAGCCAAAACATCCCAAGACAGACAACATAGGCCGCTTGTACGCAGAACGCTCAATTGCCAACTTTACCCGGAAAGTTACATTGAAGTCGAAACTTCAGCAACTTCGTTAAACAGTTACAATGAAAGAAAAGTATATTAGACAGCCAAAGGAAGGCAGGCTGTCCAGAGCAGCGAGAGCTCAGTCTTGTAGACTACTCCGACTGAAAGGCGAGAGCCGACTACCACAAGAGCACCTGTAGAAACCGAAAACAGAACATTCCCATCACAATGACAGTGGCCGTGGTCAAATGTTACAACCAGAAACTTGGAAACCGGTGGAAAATTCCACTCTATTGCCGAAGCACTACCATACCACCAATGGAGAATCTTGGCGCCAATTTCTGCGCCGATTTTGCTATGTGACGGAGCTATGCCCTGAGCAAGCCTATCACAGTTACGATTTTGCAGAAAACGCGGGAATTTGCGCGCCAAGACTGCCTGGGAACACAAGTCATTCCCACCCCTCGCTGGTAGCCCACCAGAAAGTGATTTCGTTAAGTTTCTGTGAAGTAACGGAATTTGTAGCCCTGCCGCTCCTTCAGGCCCCTGCAGACGTGTCCCCGGCGCTATTATGACAATTTCGGCGTCTGGAAAGCATTCACTCGACTCCCTCACACCCGTCGGCTTAACCCCTTCAAAATCAGAAGTGCCCGCCTGTCACCAGATCACCCGGGTTAAAAGAGGCGCTGTGTGGGAAGTCCGCGTGTGAAGGAATAGCAACTTGTCACCGCATGCATTACAGAGGAAAATCGAGTTACTCAGAGTAAGACAGAAATATTAGAGTGGGCTTCTGCCACCTCTAAAATGTTGTACTTTGAACAGTGCCTAGCAAAGCATGTTAAAAATATATATCTATAAAACGGATTGGTGCAGCGTGGAGATTATGGTCTCCTCCATGTGGCATCAGTTGAAAAATGTTCTGGACTGTTGTTCCATCGGAAAGACAGCCCGAAGTCCATTTTCTTCGAAGATGCCCGAGTGTGATGAAACGGAACTTGTGTGCCGTTCCAATGTTTCATTAAATTGCTAGCACGCAGAAATTATTAGCAAGAGTTTCGTCTCCTGCAGGTAATACCTCAGCTGGTGTCAAAAAGGAGAGAATGGACTAAACAGTGTTATTTATTGAATTTTTTTTATGTTGTGTACCGCGGTTCCCATTTCCCTTTCCTTTGTGCGGCCTGGACGGTATAAATGAGTGAGTGTGTGAAATAGCAGGAAATTTTAGGCACAGATTGTAACACTGCATGAATGGTCGCTCTGGGGTAGGGTACTACCAACCCCCCAAGCGTGAACATGTTTAGCAGAGACTAAGTTTGCAGGTCAGGGCAAAGATGGCACGTAGGCCCGTGTATTGGCTCTATCACGTTGGCGAGCCACCCCTACCACGTTTGTAAGCGGAACGGTTAGGAGAATTCGGTTGGAAGAGCACTTGTCATGGCGCTGGACAGACATGGAGACGCAGCTTTCGTTTTGGTAGTGTTAACATAGGTATTAGATTGTCTGAAATCTGCTCTGTAATCAAGTCCAGATGGTGAAATCAGGTGCGAAATTACCACTGAACCCCATAAGGGAATAGATTTTCTTAATTTACTCGTATTTCAGTAGACCTTGCGTTAGTGCCTTGTTCAGGTAACGCACCATGTGCCTTAAGCTCACGGTCACGTTATTGCTCTTTGCTTAACAGATATTCACTCATTCAATGTATTTTAATCTCCTCTTCCATTTATAGTAATATTTTGGGGATTTTTATTTATTTTCCCTATGTTTTCTTAGTGAACTTGCTTTCGCGCCACGTGGTCGGTTGGAGCAATCGCCGCATTGGTAAATTGTAGTTTCGGTCTGAAAATATATTGTACACGATGAATAATCATACGAAAGTGAGCGAGTGTAAAATAGGGAAGGAAGAATCGTGTGTGTCCATATTGTTCTGTGTTTCTGTTGGCTACTGAAACTTGGCCATGTGGGCTGAACAGCATTGAAGTGATGTTTCTTGTGCACCCCCATAACGATTTGATTTGTTGGCGATGTTGTGCGTTTAGTAAAATACCCGTGCCATTAGGAAAAGTGTCGGATTTTAATGCCCACTGATTTGATAAAGATTTGCGAAATACTCCTCCACCCTGACCTAGTTTTGCTTGTAGTGTCTTTGCGGAACTTTTTCTGAGTAATCTATAGCGACTGAATATAATAACCGTGGGTTTACGTATAACTCTGCGGTTGTATAAAATTACATTGAAGCCAGGTCTGCTGTCCTCTGTCCCATTTCATAATTACGTGGCGAAACTGAACCATGTTAACTGGAGACCGGTTTTGATGATGTACATTGCAAGAGAAACACAACTAGTTGTTGAAATACCATCGGTACTGAATAAATATCAATTAATCTCTACCCTCGACTGATAATTTACTCTGTCCATCATAAAGAGTAGGTGGCAGTCAGTACCACAGTCGAATTCTGGGTCATGAAAGCAAGTAAAAGCTATATACTGCCTATTAAGCCCTGTGTAGATGCCTTCTGTGGTGGTTCAAAAAAAAAATTGCGTTATCTGTTGCATTCAAATTTTTACCGGTTCGTGAAAACCTTCCGCTAGAAATTATTAACAACCAGCAATAACTCGCAGGGGCCCGTAATTTCGTGGACCACACGAATTTAAGAAACCATTTACTACAGACGGTAGCTTGCAGGAGCGGTAGGACATGTCAAAGCGACGGTAATCTTCCTACTTAGGTAGACTTTTGTCACCACCAGTATTGGAAGGTTATGTTGCATCCTGTCGCCAGAGTTCTTAACAGTAGAACATGTATGGAACTTCATGAAGCGAGAACTTACTCCTTCGTCAGAGCCTGCAAGAAGCATTGTCGAATCGCCAGAAAAAGTAAAAGATGCTGTAGGGAAGCAGCCTACTCACGCTGTAGTAAATTCACATCAGTTTCCATTGTGTGCCAGCCAGTCTGCTGTAACTAGCTCTGACGTCATAAATGTTGCGAAATACCTTAAAAATCAAGCAAATGAACTAAAACTTTTCTAGCATGTCAAAAATAATACTAAATTAATGTGTGTTAAATATCAGTTCGATAACTTCAGCCATTTCCGAGATTTGGACGTTTTTCTGGAAAAATCATTGGCGCAACAGAAAAGAGCTAGAGACTTCAAAATTTATATTTAGATTCATCTTTCATAATGATTTAATAAAAACAGTACTTTGGATTTCACAAATTAAGACTTTAGTGGAAATTCATGATTTTCTGGTTTTCGTCTCAAAACTGAAGGAAGCAAGATAGATTAAGTAGGTTAATAAATAAGGCTAGGATGTTTAGATTTAAATAGGTTGGAGGTCCGCTATGATTATGATGATGTGTAAAGTTTCTTTTTAATACCTATAAAATTATAGCGATAGCGGATCTCAAAAGGGACAGTTCAGAGCTCATCTGCTGCGTGCAGGGTAATTAGATTAATTCTCTCGCCCAAAGTATTTAACTTTGCCACGTCAAAATTTTATTATCAATACTTACCTGCGTGCTGAATGCACGTTTAAATTAAGAGATTCTTCGGCCATCAGCCAAAGAAGCTATAAATTATTATGTAACTTGAAGTGGTGCGTTACTAGCCCAGCGGCTAGTCGAGAGAGCCGGAAAGATCAGGCGTTCCCTCAGCCGTCCGCACCGCGGCTTTATATATAAGAACACTGCGCGAGGAAGCAAGGCCCCAGTTCTCTCCAGACGCTGAATGATACGCCATCTGTGTCGGTAGTCGCGTCGCATCAGTGTATCTGCTACAAACAGCCTCGGGTGCCGTATTAAGTTACTAGAGATACGCGGAACTATGAAAACATTATATGTGAAGTGTTAATTCTGGAATGATTTTCATTATCTAGCTTCAGTTTGCGTACTGTCGTATTTTCACGTGCCGTCGCGGGACAGACATTCTACCAAATATTTAGCGTGGCGTTTGATGAAATATTTTCATCAAATTTTGGCGAGCATTCTTTTTAACATTTGATTCGGACATTTATAGTTGCATCAGCGCATTAGACTCTGAACTGTTCTGTTAGTTAGGTTGTAGGGATACTTGTGGTTTTTATTAGTGAATTTCAGAATATACTCAACTATTTTGGAAAACCGTTTTTGATTAGAAATCCCGGACAATCTCCTAATTCCTCAGAGCTATAAGCTGCAGCTATAAGAACATTCTCAGGTAAAGTGGGCACTAGGATATCTATTTACTGGCTCCAAGTTTTATTAAATCACTTTCTGGGGGTCACGGAGTAAATAGAGAGCCAGTGTTGAGAACGGCAAAAGACAGCAATAACAACATTCTAAAAGCTAGAAACTGATTCAACACGCAAGCGTTTATCCAGCAAATTAGATTTGATTTCTTTTTACAACTTAACCGCCGCCCCACATATGGTGCATCGGCCTGGAAATGTTACAACATTCAAACAAGGATATGCAGCAAATTATTTTATACAACTTATCCGCCGCCCCACATATGGTGCATCGGCCGGGAAATCGACTAAGTGAAAGTGATTTTTAACTATTCGGATTCGCGAGTGAAATGCGACACGCAACTGAGTATAGAACAGTGAATGTGTTACGTGTGCATGTGGACGACGCAATTGGATTAACAACGCATCTGGATTGACGGAGCTGGCACTGAGTCTAGCGGTGCTGCCGGCATCGCGAGAAGCCAGTCTCGCCGCACCGCAGTCGTCCGCTGGAGCAGCCGACGCAGAGCCTGCAATTGCGGGCCACGCTAACACACAACAGCCGTCGGAGAGCCGTCTGCAGTTCAACGTGCCACGTCGCATCAGGAATCCTGGTACGACGCGCCGGCAACGCCATACGTCGTGCAGAAGGAACTAAGTTAAGTGAAAAGCTGTTAAAAATTTTACTAACCTGCACTAAAAGACTGTCGGCGATGGAACCGCCAAAAGAAACTGAGGTTAAACTTATATCAGAACCTATGTCTGTTGAGGGAACTGTAAATCCAGACAACGGTTCGAGTGTAAATATGCATGAAAGTAGTAATGTTAAAGTGAAATATGAAGTATTGTCTCCTGACAGTAGTGTGCGAAGGGGCAATGATTCAATAATAGAGACCCCTGTAGTGAAGCAGAAAGTAGAAATTGTAAATTTATTGGATGATAGTTTCTCTGATGAATTAAAAATGAAACAGTCATCAGAGATGGTAGAGTTTAAGAAGGAGCAGTTAGATATGACTAATCAATCAGAAGTTTCATTTAGTTTTGATGATTCTGGTATTGGAGCTAGTTTTTCGTCACCTGAGTGTGATAAAAAGCCAGCTAGTGAGCAAACCAAAGATGCTGGGGCTGTTGATCTAAATGTTATATTACAAGCAATAGCTGCCAGTAATGCAAAAATGTCAGCCAGTAATGCTAGAATGACAGCTGAATTAAAGTCTGAGATTGTGGCCAGCCAAACAAGTTTTAATAAGCGGTTGGAGGTAATGGACGATACCTTCAAGGCTGGTTGCAATAAGTTGAAAGAGGATCTAGACAGTTTGAACTATAAAATTGATTGCAATCATGAGGATATTAAGAAAAAGGTTGCTCAACAGTTTTCTGAAATGTATAAAACAGTTAAATCCGAAGTTGCTGAGGTTCGCAAAGACTTACAAATGGAAGATGCGAAGCTGGAGCACAAGTTAACAGAAAAGATCGAGGCGGAGTCTGAACTGTGCTCAGATAGATTTAAAGATGTTAATATAAAAGTAAACATATGTCAAGCAGAAGTAGAAGCAATCAAAACTGATACTACTCATATTGTGCAAAGAGTAGATAATGTTGAAACGAAAGTAGAAAATATCAGTACTAACATTGCTAACATTGAAAGTAAAGTAGCTTCAGTAACTTCTGGTAATGGTAATGTACAACAAGTTGTAGCTGCAAACGCCGCTTTTATCGGGTGTCGGCAGTTTTTGCGGTTCGATCCAGATAAAAATATCCATCCGCTAGATTTCTGGAACGATTTTGAAGATGTGATTCCATCAACTTGGTCTGAACGAGAGAAAATCTCGTTTATTAGAAGCCATTTAGCAGGTGACGCCATGCGTTGGTCAGCTGATGTTATGTTAAAGTGTAAAACATTAGCGGAGTTTAAAACAGCTTTCATTAATGAGTATTGGTCTAGCAATAAGCAAAATGAAGTGTTGAGAGAATTTTGGAGTGGAAAACGCTTCAATGCAGGTAAGGAATCAATTAAAGAGTTTGCTAGGTCATGGATTTCACGGTTGTCACATTTGGCGGAAAAGCTGAAACCTGAAATGATTATACTAGGTCTTGAAGCCAAACTGCCATGGTATTGGCAAACTAGAATTATATCTGCCCCTAGAGACAATCTGGATCGTTTCATTGAGTATTTGGAACGTGTAGAACGTGTTGCTGTCAATGAGGAGCAAGCACGTAATAACCGAAATGCCAATAACAATAATAGTAATTTTAGGAACGAGCAAAGTGGCAATGTAAACATTAGAACAGTAGGTGTTCGCCGTCCTAAGAGAGGTAGGAATTGGGGAAATAATTATCAGAACCAACAATGGCATTCAAATGACAGTAATGTTGTGCCAAACAAAAATATGCATGTAAACCACTGTACGGAAAGCAATGCTATGCCAGTTAACTATAATGAAAATAAAGGAAACAGCAGTAGGCCGAGGCAGGAAAACTAGTTCCCGTCTATGAGGACACTGGCGCTCACCAGGCGGTTACTTTTCCTAAGCCAGTAGTTAAGGGAATTGGTAAGACAGATCAGAATACTCAAACTGAACATGTGGATGAAGAGTCGATAGCACCTAAGGATACAACAGAAATATTAGATCACTCACAGTATTTGATAGATACCGTGTTAGAAACGCTTTCTAAGTGGGAAGAGAAAGAGAAGGCGCAGCAGTGTAACAGTAGGGATGAGCTACAAAATACTGAATTGACAGGTGAAGAAGCAGAAGAAATTCATGCTTATATTTACAATGAGGATGATGTGCTCTTATCTAAAGTGCCTGTGCAGGATGTTGATAATGTACTAATAGATTTAGGACAGGAGATAAGTGGGAATGTAGAGGGTAGGCTGTTGGGGGTCGATGAACCCAGTAGCTGTGACCAGTTGTCACTTGAGAAGGAAACCGACGATAATGGTAAAAGTGGTTTAGCTGTAACTAATGTTATGCCCGGTCTGGAGGCGCAGAATCGCTCAGACTACAGTAATTTGGGTCATGTTCAGCAAACTAAATGTAATGAAGTCGTGCGGTGTTTCGATTTAAAATTAATAGACCGACTGGAAAAGGCAGCTGAAAATGTAATTCAGGAAACCCCTACACACTGTGACCTAAATGTAATGAAGACAGATGTCGATCACTTTAGTTGGAGACAAATCCAAAAGGAACTACTAGATGAATGTGAGGAACCACCTGTACAACCTAGAATAAGCCACCCTATAATAATAGTGAATATGTTGGGTATCAATGTACGTTGTCTCTTAGACAGTGGAAGTGAGGTGAGTGCAATATCTCAGTCCTTCTTTGATGCATTACCTGGTAAGGACAAGCTTACAGTAATGGGGGTATCAGGACTAAGAATAATTGGTGCTACTGGCAAAGTGTCAAAAACGGTAAAGCAAGAAGCTTTACTGCCCTTTAATATTAATGGTAATTTAATTGATCATCCATGTTTAATTGTAAATAATCTCAGTATTGAGGTTTTAATTGGCATAGATTTCTTGTCAAAATATCAGAGTGTTGTTGACTTTGAAAGAAGCCAGTTAAAAATGGTCTTGCCAATAACCGGAGTAATTATAGTACCTTTTAGTGATAAACATGTAGTAACTGATCATGAAACTTGGGAGCTGCCTATACGAGTTCTGAAAAATAGGAGATATTGGGACGAAGGTGTTGATCTTAATAACAATAAGCTGAACACAGAAGAAGAAGAAGAAGCAATTATTTTAGACAAAATAGAAGCTAAATTGCAGGAAATCGATAAGATTTCAGCTAATCAGAAGGAAGAACTGAGACAGGTTCTAAAAAGGCATCATAAAGTAATTTCAGATCGACGTGGCAGATTCATAGGTAGCCACTGAATGCTGTAGGGAGGAGGTTGTTCTTTAACCTCTACACAGTGTGGCAGCTGTGCAGTCCCAGCTGTGTGAGATCTTCTTTCCCATTTCAGGTCTCACTCATTCTTCCTCTTTCCTATCCACAAAAAAAAATTTCGACATAATCTTCCAACACATAAAATTTTCTGGTATGGTTATCAATACAGCATTAAGCTAATGAATGCTGTAGGGAGGAGGTTGTTCTTTAACCTCTACACAGTGTGGCAGCTGTGCAGTCCCAGCTGTGTGAGATCTTCTTTCCCTTTCAGGTCTCACTCATTCTTCCTCTTTCCTGTCCACAAAAATTTCGACCTCTTCTTTCCAGACATGAAAATTTTCTGTCATGGCTATCAAGCCATGAGTTATGGAACCATTCTATCCACCGATTAGTGAAGAAAAATACCTAATGTGACAAACCTAATAGTGACAAACAATAGAGAAGTATGACGTAATGAAGCTACAAATGTATTTGAGTAACAAGTATGTATAGTACCCTGGTAATATAATAAGTACAAAGTGTTGTTTTATTGGAAATGGTCCACCAACAGTAATTTAAAAAGATATATGAATTCATGTACAAGCAGGATCTGAAGTGGTAGTGAAACCTAGTGTATGCTGTAGAGCTAACTAATTAATAATAAAAGAGATTGCTTAGTGTTAGGAAAAATATGCAGATAAGCTGTAAGATTAAACTCACCTGGTATAACAAGGAAAGGCAGTGTAATAGAATTGAGCAGTGTTTGTGGTTGAGACGTGGAGGACACGTCCCTGAAGTATTTATAAGGTTGGAGCTGGCCATTATTTTAGTGTAGTGTGTGACAGGATACACCTACACGTATTGAGGTTATGAGTTGGAGGCGTGAATGCGACCATAGGTACCCTTATGTTAGATGAGACAGAATAGCTCATGGTGTCCTATAGGTTTAAGGAATTTAGCATTACGCTCGTCCATAATTACTTGATGCACTTTAGTGGTAGGTCCGAGAGAGACTACCTGTGGTTTCAGCGTCCGATCGAGTGGAAATGGATTGCCACGTGAGCAAACTAATCAGCTGCAATACACTATGACTATGAAATAAATGTGCTATCCTATGCTTTAAATGTTAATACGGTGGGTGTTAAATAAGTTCATACACTAGCAAAGTAAGTAAGTACATAATGACAGACGTGAAACATTATTTTAGCTCAGCATAAATACACTTCAAAGTAAGTAAGTACGTAATTTCAGATGTGGAACTGACAACAGCTGAGGACCAATAAGTGGATTTAGTAGTCAACTAAACGTAGTGTGTTTTGAACACACAAAACTGTACTATTACCAAAAGTTACTCACATGTACATGGAAGCTGAGAACAACCACTAATCATACTCATACTATCTCTAAGAATAAAGTAATCAAAGATGAGTCAGTTAAGTAAATAAAATGCAGATTTATCAGGAATGTACCGAGCATTGGTTCAGTATTCCGGCCCAGAAATAATAAATTCAGATTAAATATGATTTATGATTGTATGCCTTAGGAGCATAAATTTTCTCTTGTAAGTGACTAACGGCGTTTTGAGCCAATTGTTGACCGATTTTATGACAGTTAAGTAACCGTAAGAGTAAAATTGAGAAAGGTTCTGTTAACTTTGTTCCAGCAACATACTGAAGGATAAAATGTATATATCCCCATTTCATTGTGACCCACCCTTAGATATTAAGTGAACAGAGTCTGAGGCACTCTTTTTGTTTGTTCTACAGGACAAACCAGATAATGGCAGCCTGGTAGCTGCGTGAAAGCGTGGAGTGACTTGGACACAACTCACAGTGACCCCTCCCCTTTCCCCCATGTAATTTAGAGAGAACGTGAAGGACGCACACCATAGCAACTTCCCCTCCTCTACCCTTGTGAATGGAAGTGTAGGACGCCAGCCTAAGCGGCTACAACCACGTGTGTAAAAATTATTTGTGAACTTTTCTTTCAGGTTTAGAAAATACTGCTAAGAGATAATCATCTGTTTATGTATCATGCTATTTTCTTTGAATATGTGTATGTAAAAATGTATTTAATGTAGTTAAGATTTTTATAATTTTTCAATTTGTATGTGTTTGTTTGTCTAAGGCAATATGTATGTCAAAATATTTCGTTGACTTTGCTTAAAATTTTGAGTAATGACATTGTTTAAAAAGGCAGTGAACATGCCTACAATTTAAATAATTAATGTAGGTAATAAGTTTTCTTTAATGTTTCTACAGGTTTATATTTCGATTTTAAATTTTCATAGGGAGTTAAACTGTACTCTTGCTTCCCTTTTTGTAATTAAATTTTTTCTTCATTCATTAACATTCATAAACAAAAAAAATTTAAGTAGAGGGTGATGTAGGGAAGCAGCCTACTCACGCTGTAGTAAATTCACATCAGTTTCCATTGTGTGCCAGCCAGTCTGCTGTAACTAGCTCTGACGTCATAAATGTTGCGAAATACCTTAAAAATCAAGCAAATGAACTAAAACTTTTCTAGCATGTCAAAAATAATACTAAATTAATGTGTGTTAAATATCAGTTCGATAACTTCAGCCATTTCCGAGATTTGGACGTTTTTCTGGAAAAATCATTGGCGCAACAGAAAAGAGCTAGAGACTTCAAAATTTATATTTAGGTTCATCTTTCATAATGATTTAATAAAAACAGTACTTTGGATTTCACAAATTAAGACTTTAGTGGAAATTCATGATTTTCTGGTTTTCGTCTCAAAACTGAAGGAAGCAAGATAGATTAAGTAGGTTAATAAATAAGGCTAGGATGTTTAGATTTAAATAGGTTGGAGGTCCGCTATGATTATGATGATGTGTAAAGTTTCTTTTTAATACCTATAAAATTATAGCGATAGCGGATCTCAAAAGGGACAGTTCAGAGCTCATCTGCTGCGTGCAGGGTAATTAGATTAATTCTCTCGCCCAAAGTATTTAACTTTGCCACGTCAAAATTTTATTATCAATACTTACCTGCGTGCTGAATGCACGTTTAAATTAAGAGATTCTTCGGCCATCAGCCAAAGAAGCTATAAATTATTATGTAACTTGAAGTGGTGCGTTACTAGCCCAGCGGCTAGTCGAGAGAGCCGGAAAGATCAGGCGTTCCCTCAGCCGTCCGCACCGCGGCTTTATATATAAGAACACTGCGCGAGGAAGCAAGGCCCCAGTTCTCTCCAGACGCTGAATGATACGCCATCTGTGTCGGTAGTCGCGTCGCATCAGTGTATCTGCTACAAACAGCCTCGGGTGCCGTATTAAGTTACTAGAGATACGCGGAACTATGAAAACATTATATGTGAAGTGTTAATTCTGGAATGATTTTCATTATCTAGCTTCAGTTTGCGTACTGTCGTATTTTCACGTGCCGTCGCGGGACAGACATTCTACCAAATATTTAGCGTGGCGTTTGATGAAATATTTTCATCAAATTTTGGCGAGCATTCTTTTTAACATTTGATTCGGACATTTATAGTTGCATCAGCGCATTAGACTCTGAACTGTTCTGTTAGTTAGGTTGTAGGGATACTTGTGGTTTTTATTAGTGAATTTCAGAATATACTCAACTATTTTGGAAAACCGTTTTTGATTAGAAATCCCGGACAATCTCCTAATTCCTCAGAGCTATAAGCTGCAGCTATAAGAACATTCTCAGGTAAAGTGGGCACTAGGATATCTATTTACTGGCTCCAAGTTTTATTAAATCACTTTCTGGGGGTCACGGAGTAAATAGAGAGCCAGTGTTGAGAACGGCAAAAGACAGCAATAACAACATTCTAAAAGCTAGAAACTGATTCAACACGCAAGCGTTTATCCAGCAAATTAGATTTGATTTCTTTTTACAACTTAACCGCCGCCCCACATATGGTGCATCGGCCTGGAAATGTTACAACATTCAAACAAGGATATGCAGCAAATTATTTTATACAACTTATCCGCCGCCCCACAATGCTAGGACGAAACTGTTGTACGATGGCGTTTGGCACATTTACGATCATCTGCATGCGATAATAAAGTCCCGCGTCGCCGCCAGGCGGGCTTACCTTGTTTACTTAGTGATATGACTCTTTTGGCACCCTTTGCTGAGACATCCGCGTTTTATTTGGTTTAAATCTGTCACACAGTCCTACAATCATGAACTGTCACATTACTTGTCAACAAAATGCCCTTGCCCTTGAGGGTGGTACGTTTTCTGCCGGCAGAATATTTCAGTTGGCTAAGTCATATACAGTGTGAGTCACGTAAGATGTAACAGACCTTTTATTTCTTAAACGCTTACACACATCGAAACGCGGTTTTCGCAAATGTTAGAGTGTCGAGGGGCACGTATGCTTTCGTTTGATTAATGTTTTTAGCGCTGTTATCAACTGCGATATTGAAGTATGTACTTTTTTAATCGGAACCGTATACTATTTATAATCACATAAGATAGCTCTTGAGGTGATCATTCCACTACACAGCAATGTTAATGTTGACGTTGAAATCTGTCGTAAAAAATTAAAGAAATATCCTAGAAAGTGAGAGCACGGTGGCCTAAAACGGCATTTGCGGTGCAAACACAGCCACGCAGTCGTCTCTGACCAGGCTGCTTAGTTGTATATCGTAAGGTATGCCTATGCTATGAGAATAAAGCTTTATTTCCCATAGAACCAACTCACGACCTAGATGCTGGTTCACTATGAATGTTGTGTACGGAAATTCGACATAGGCTACTACCTAGGGTATCACAAAGAACTTAGGAAAACTATCTCACATTTGTGTATCCTCCCACATTTACGTGAGCTGAAACAGAGAAATCAACTGTTCTTTCTTCAATAAGAGAGAGGACTATACACCACAAAAATCGACTACTTTATTAAATATCTAAATGTTACAAGTAAGATTTGACGTCTCTTTCCCTTTCCACGGCTGTGTGCTTCTTAGAGGCAACTGCCTCTGCCTACACTGTTCTAATTATATCATATAGGATACAATCGTTGAAACAAACACTTCATTAAAAATACTTTGATGACAACCTGTACACCGCAAAATAAATATTCTTCTTAACGAAACGTCATTTTATGTTGAACATAAGCGCTTAATGACAGTGTTACCAGCTATGTAGTGCAAATTCGTACACACGAAAATGAAATAAACAATTTACTAACATTAATTTTGTTTTCCAAAAAGTGTAACTTTACCCTTTACTTAAGCATGTGTTCAAATTGTTGATCATGGTCTGATAGGCATATTTGCATTGCCATTAGAAAGAACGATGAACAAATGATGATGTGGATGACGTGGTAGAGCATGCACTGGCGATTCAACGAGACATATTTTTTTTATGACAGGTTTCAACGTCAACATTAACAAGGGCTATGTCACTGTAAGCTGTCTAACAATTATAAAAAGTATGCGGTTACATTAAAAAAATGTACTTGCTTCAATATCTCCGTCGATACCAACACTAAAAACATCAACCAAAGAAACAAAACAAAAGTGCCCCTCGAGTTTCTAACATTTGCCGAAAACCGCGTTTGACATTTGTAACCGTTCGCGAAATGTGACTCACGCTGATAAGTTCGGTTCTTCAGAACCTCAAATATTTCTCGTGTAAAGCACAGACTTCTTTCTGCCTTTAATCAACACTTTGGGAATTAATTTAATGTCACTCTTTATGCACTACCTCATACTAGGCACTTCATTAGGATTTCTAAGTTACGAGATCTGTTCAATAAGTAGTCCGATACACCTTTTGCTAGGCCAGTTAGGGTTGAAAAAACGTGGAATTTATCGTGGGACATCGTGGAATGTGTCCGTCTCAGCCCATATTTATTCTTGAAGTTACGATAGGTGGAATCGCTATACGTAGACTTCAAATGGCGTCTGTAATGAGTGTGCATTCCAAGCGGACAGGTCCAAGCGGACAGCTGTCATTGAGTTTCTTTTGGCGGTAAACCACAGCATTGTAGATATTCATAGACGCTTGCAGAATGTCTACGGAGACATGGGAGTAAAGAAAGCACGTTGGGTCTTTGGGTGAAGCGTGTGTCACCATCACAATAAGGGCGCGCGAATCTGTCCGATCTCCCTCCTGCCGGTCGGCCGTACACTGTTGTGACTCGTGCAATGTTAGAACGTCCGGACACTCTCATTCGATGTGATAGACGGATCATAATGAACACCTCGCCGCTCAACTGGCATCCCTGACGGTAGTGCTGACACACTCGGCCAGCACTTTAGTCGCCGCGCTGAGTGACCGCATGGTTAAAGGCGCCATGTTAAGGATTGCGCGCCCACTCCCGTCGGAGGTTCGAGTCCTCCCTCAGGCGTGAGTGTGTATGTTGTTCTTGGCATAAGTTAGGGCCCAATGACCTCAGCAGTTAGGTCCCTTAGGAATTCACACACATACACACACACACACACACACACACACACACATACACACACACACACACACACAGTTGGGGTAGTACTCGCTGGGTTCTTCGCCGCCTAACAGAAGACCTTAAAGAGCAACGGAGAAACATCTGTGCGGAATTCCTTTTATGTTATGAGGCTAATCGTGACAATTTTTCTTCGAACTCCGTCATAGGTTTCATCATTTCGAACCGGAAACAAAACGACAATCCATGGAGTGGTGCCACACTAACTCTCATCCGAAAAAGAAATTCAAAGCCGCAATCTCAAACGGTAAAGTCAGGGCGACGGCCTTTATAGCTCCCAAGGGGCTGAGACGTGTATTGTGCACGAAACTGAAGAGACGACTTCAGTGTCTTCGTCGCCACAAAATGCAACCGAACCTCTCCTCCATGACAACGCAAGGCTTCCGAAAAGTTTGCGCACACGGGAGGAATTCACAAAACTTCGTTGAACTATTCTTCCTTACCCGCCCTACAGCCCGGATACCGGACCTTCCGACCTCCATCTGTTTGTCTAATAAAGAATGCACTCCGCTGGAAGCAGTGCTTGGATGACTCGGAGGTTACTGATGCAGCAAGACATTGGCTGCCACGTCAACCTCCTAGACAGAGTTCACCGTGGTACAGAGGTAGCGTCTTAACCAAAACCGATACGGTCCTATGTCCGATATCAGCCACTACTTATATTTCAAACAAAAATCAACAGCAGCAAACAAAACCCCCGCTACAAGAAGTCATTCTCGTTCTGCCGACGGCCATGTCAAAATAACGAAGGAGTGGTTAGATTTTCATGGCAGTAGCTATGAGAAACTGTCCCTAATAGGCGGGAAAATCTCCGCTGATCAACGGTATGAAGACAGCAATGAGACCACTGCATCACAGACACATATTCTTTACCCACAGCTCATTTCGAAGTGGGACTCAGCACTTCAGTCGATATCAGGTCGAAGACATGTCTGGAGACACCCTGGACATACATGGGATACCACCGTGAACGTCGCACGCCATATGGGCTGGCAACCAGTGGTGACAGTCTGGGGTGTCAACTCTTTTCATATCAGGACACCTTTCGCGGTCATCCGTGACACCCCTACAGCACAGCTGTACGTCGGTGATACTCTACGTCCCGTTTTGTTGCCTATCATGGCAAGCTATCCTGGGTTTACGTTTCAGCAAGTTAATGTCTGTCCGCACACAGCGAGAATTGCTGCAGCTTGTCACGGTGCAAAACGCTACCTTGGACACCAAGGCCACGAATCTCTCCCCATTGAGAAGTTTGGGCAGGACCTTCCAACAATCGCGGGATTTTGACTGTAACACGACGATTGGGCAGAATTTTGCATGATATTGCTCAGGTGGAATGCCAAGCCGAGTAAGCGGTTCCAAAGGGCTACAGGTGGACCACTGCGTTTTTGACTTGTTCATTTGTGAATCCCTTTCTCTTGAATAAATCATACAATTTGTTTGAATTTGTAATCATTTCTTTGTTGCACGTGTACATGACGTCCCATTCGGGTAATTTCTTCGTGGTGCGTCGCTTTTTTTGTCTTAGAGAGTATTTTCGTTCCATTTTAAAAGTTTTATTTATTACCTGTTTGGTTTAATATTAATTATGAAACATTCTACTTCGTCTGCTTCACAGCGGTGTACAAAACGTCCTCTTCTAAAAATTTTGGACTAATGGTTTCACTCTCTGCTTTGCATATGTGTATAATCTGTTGTTCCTTTCAAATTCTGCGCATTAATGATTTCACTCATAAGTCCTGAAACTGCTGTTGTGTCTGCTTCAGAGACTAGCGTAACTAGTTGCCTTTAAAAATAATTTTGGATTTATCACTTCAC
This sequence comes from Schistocerca piceifrons, assembly GCF_021461385.2. Taxonomy (NCBI): domain Eukaryota; kingdom Metazoa; phylum Arthropoda; class Insecta; order Orthoptera; family Acrididae; genus Schistocerca; species Schistocerca piceifrons. The sequence goes on from NC_060140.1 coordinate 547,470,828, forward strand.
AGTTTGCTTCACAGACGTCTAGAGCACCTTAACTATCAGCTGTCTGCTACTGTTTATTACAGGAGCTGTAGCTGAAATCTTTGTTGAATTCTTGTACATTTATCAGAATCTAAGGGTTTGATCCCACTTGTTCGTCCTTGTAATAGAACGTTTGCCCATGGCGGCAAATCAGTTTTTCTTGTTTCGATACTTATAAGACAGGTCTCTGTGGTAAATAAATATTTGATTAATCATTTTAATTACGCTCATTACGTTAGTGCTCCCAGATGTTAGCTCTCTACTAGTTGGCTATTGTTATGCGCTTGCCGCTGCTTCTTGCTTTTCCATTCAAGTAGTGCGGAAAGTAGAGCAGGTGCTTTTCGCAATCTGTATTTGCTGCAACACTTGTAATGCCTGCTTGGTACGTCCTCTCACCACTTTCGGATTCTTCTTCGTATTTTCGCGTTGGTTCATTTCTGTGCACTTTTTGAGAGCGGATGCATTCTTTATCCTTGTCTGCTGAAACAGTTGATGTTGCTTTTGGTAGTACTTGCAGGTCTTCATGTTCTAGAAGTGGGTGACAAATAACTATTATTTCTGATGACACTGATTTCGAAATATTTCTTTTCTCTTGATGCTCTCAAGGCGACATGTAAAGAACTGAGCATGAACGCTTCGTACCCGCCTCTCCCGAACTCACCGCTGGCTGCAGCAGCTCCCGTCTGCATTGCTAAGTTACACCAACTCGAGCTGCTATACGACTCAACCGCTCGCTTCTGTGTCTCGTAGCAATTGGATATGGCATTGGCGAACCAAGACTCCTCATCTAGGAACTAGCAAGTGCACCCAGTTCCCTGTAGTGGCAGTTCATTAAAGGTGTATCACTCGTCTGGCACACAGATACCGCCGCGCAGCTTACGTGTCCACAGACTCCGCGTTGGAACTGCACATTAACCCTATGTTTCGGGCTACTTCAGCAATCTTTGTGTGGAACGGCAAAGCAAGGATTTTGGCGCAGCTGCCCATATGCTAAGACGATACCAACCTCTATTAAAAATAAAAATAACCTTCGATCTTCAGGTGTGCTGTGCGCCGATTACATGTGTGACTGCTGAGGCGAAATAGTCAATAGCGTGACACCTCTGGGGAACCTGCCACTCTTCAGATGTATTAGGCTTACTCAGAGATGCAAAGGGTCTCTCTGGGTAAAATCTATAATTCCAGTTGCTCTTGGGACGTCCACGAAGTCTACATTAACTTCAAATACTTCCAGTGGTACAGGTAGTCTTCCGGCAGTATACCAAAGAGACCTAGTGTGGCTAATCCAGTTTAACTGTCTGTCATACAAGCGATATTACTTTTAGTGTGTGACTATACAAAGTGACAAATGAAAATTTTGTATTTACTAAGCATCAGGAAGGTACAATTGAGAAATGGCCTTTCTGCACACATAAATAATTAAGGGAACTTACAGGGAGACGTAAATGTATCAACGGGCGTGTAATGTCACGCTCCTGGTCGAAACAATGAAATCCATTCAAGGGAACAAATTTTTAAATGACAAATCATCTGAAGAGTATATCAGACCCAGCAGTACACTGCTTTAAATTGTTGCGAAGAAGTTGGTATTGCTAGGATATTGTTGATGCCAAAGAGCTGAGCAGAAGTGGAGTTGTAAAGATATTATGGTAGGCTAAACGCTGAGCTTGAGAACAGGTTATTTTTTAATCCGACTTTCGTTTAATCAATGTAGACCACAATTATTGCGGCAGTTTCTAAATGTCTTAAGGTTTGATCATATATACAAACAGCGACCAGCGATACTGAAGTGACACTACCTTTTGCAATGGGAACCACTGCTAGACGTGCAAGGAGAGAGCCAGTGAGGTTCTGGAATATACCGACAGGAATGTGGAGCTACGCTGGTGTCAGTGCCGTGGCAGGCTGCTCAGGGTTACTCGGTTGACAATCCATGGTGCGAACAGCCCGCTGGATGTCGTCCCACAGATTGTCGACTGGGTTTAAATCAGGGCTGTTTGGTGGCCAGAATGTCAAGATCGCCCAAGGAATGCCCGCCATCCAGGACCCTTCCGACAATGGTTGGACGGTGTTTGCTTTCAGGCGTTTCATGCCTTAGATGCGAATGGACATCTGTCTGATGGAGGATAAAATGTGATTCAGCTAAAAATACTAGTTTCCGCCACTCAGCATACGTCCAGTTGCGTTATTGGAGTTGTAATTCCTGCCTTACAGATGGTGAACAGCTGTCAGTGTGGGTGCATAAACCAGGCGCCTGTTGTGGAGGTCGTTGAGGAGTTACTGCTGGTAGCCCCCCGTGATTCATCTGGGCGGTCAGTTGCTCAACTGTTGTATAAATATTCGCTCGTACACATCTCCGCACACATTGTTCACCCGTTCTCATCTACTGCCTGTGGTGCGCCACAGTTGCCGCGTTGCCTTGGCGCCGGTTTTCGATAGCTTTATTCTGACGTCCACGGTATACCTTAACCAAGGCGGCACGACAGCAGGCTACAAACTTCACTGTATCGGAAAAACTTCAACCCTTGGGGAGAAAGCGACTGACCATTCCCTTTTTGACGTCAGATGAATCGCTCCGTTTCTGCATTACGACAAAGACTACACTGTCTTTCCTTGTCCCCCTATACGCTTTACGCACCCTCCACTGCTAGTGCAGCCCCATGCCATCTGTCACTGGTTATTGCATATTTTACAGTCAACATACCGGTGGTCACACTAAATGTGACTGAACCGTGTGTAAATCAACACTTCATTCACAACTCTGTAATTTAGAAAAGTCAATCTACATGATAAATATGTGGTTCAGCTACCCATAAATCAGACACGCTGTGCACTGTCACACGCATGTATGGCACCAAAACCATCCTAAGAGAATGTTCACTATTTGCAGAAGAGAAGACGATCAAGGAGGTAAAGATTATGCAATGCACAGACAAGACACTTTCGTGAACTCATCGCCTCGGCACTGAAGCATCCTGTACCAAAAACTGTTGCTGGCACCCAGTCACTGGCAGCTTAACAGAGAACAAACAAGACATCCACTAGTAAATGTAACTACAGACATACGCCACTGATTAAAGAGAATGCGCTCAAAGGAAAACAGAGACAGAAGGACGTGTTGCCGAAAAGAACACACGGTCAGAGTACTCAGATGAGAAAGATTATTTTGTGCTAAATCGGGATGTTTATCTGAGGGGAACAGCAGGTCTCTCCCAGTGCCCTAGCTGTCTCCTTCCACTGTCAACTCCCGGTCACGGAGGAGTGACAGTGGGAAAGACAGGAAAACTCACAGTTAAAATGGCTCCGTCCCTCGGACATGGGTATGTGTGTTGTCCTTAAATCAAAGTAGGGTGTAAGTCTAGGGACCGATGATCTCAGCAGTTTGGTCCCTTAGGAATTCACAGACATTTTTACAACAGTGCGGCAGTCATGGGTTCAGGGCACATGTGGAGGAACTACGGCCTCTATCTGAAAGTAGACGTACGTGCCCAGGAAATAAAGTTTAAACCGGATGCGTCTGAGCTACGTGGATACAATCTCAACAGAAACGACGACATTAGTGGAAGAACATTGTAGCCATCACCATACAAGCAGAAATTGTACGTATCAGCGCAGGGGTGTCATAGGCTGACAGGATGTTGTGTCAGCATTACAACACATGAAGTTTCAGCTGAAGAAGCTTTCACAGAAATCACTCGCTTTTCTTGTCTCTTTCTCCTATGTGGAACACTAAATGCAGACTGCGTGTTTTGGGACTTCCCAATCACCTGCCTAAGGACTACAGGAACTGACAGCTTCTCAATGTTATCATATTCTTGTCTGTTGAATGGAGTAGCCAGCCCAACTTCACACTGCAAAAGGTCATCCCTGCTGTTGCTCTCTTGGTACGATCTGCAGTCGCCACATGCTCCTCAGGAGATGATCGATGCCTTCCACTCTAGTGACCCCCAGTCCACGCAATTTGTATTCAGCTCCAGAGAAAGTGGTGCCCGAAATAAAACCACCACATAGGCACTCATCAAGCAAAACTTGCTCTGAACACAGAGTTCTGGAATAGCGGATCATATCACTGACACCATCCACCGTTAGTCCTGAAGGTAGCTACAAATGCAGTCTGTTGCTCATGGAGCAACAAATGCCACCCCAAAATGAGAGACAGGTGTCAAAAACATAATTTTACCCTTTTAGATTCAGTGTAAAACATTAGAATTAATTAATACGTCATCTAAAGCCTTGAAGCCTTAGAGTATAGTCGTCGCACCTGCATAACCTCTTTTAGGAATGACAATCTCAGAAAAAAACTTTCAGCATTAGGCTTTAACGTCCCATCGACGTCATCAGTGATGAAGCGAAGAAATCACGGGAAACCTCAATAGTGGCAGAGGTTTGAATCGCCATCCTCCGGAATGCACTATGACTTATTGAATGTCGGAAATAACTGGCATCAAAAGATCATATGAGTAACTAGTCAACAAAACTTGGAGCATTTGTGAATGATATGAAGTAAACTGCTGAACAAACGAATTAAAATAGTAGAGAAGTGCTTCGAAAAGCTTTGCAAGGATGAGTGCCTGACAGAATCCGTAACAGGGAGCCACAGTACATCCTTGAAATGACTGCGAAAAACTGTAACAACGAATGCTGCCGTGCACACACGTCCTGACGCAATGCTACCGCCTCCATCGGTGAATGTTATAATAGCCAACAGAATTTTGTTTGACAACTGAGGGGTCCATGAGAAGCCGGATGAGCTTTCAGTAGGTAGCGGCACCTTTGACACACGATGATTGGCAGAGCTCAAAGTATGAGAAATGCTGACTGGAGATGAACTAGCTGGAGAAACAAGCTACGTGGTGCGAAACACCTGATCTTTGCAATGAAATGGGGTGAGTACCTGCCGTGGCCAAACTAACAGAATAAAGAAAATATGAAATGAAGGAAACTCTAAATAAAAGCTGAACCAAAACAGTGATAGAGAATCTGATTATACGGTTTTAAAAACAAAAATTAGACAGGTGAGTGAGTGAAGACGTAACCTTGCTATTAGATTTAGTTTACAAGTTATGAAGTATTTTGAAAATTATCCTAAGAAGTTAATAACTCACCAACGTCTTGAGTGACTCATACAAACATAGGCTCAATGGGTAGACCTCAGTAAGTGCTGTTGAACTGTTGTCATAGATTTTCTGTTAATGTTATGTATTTTAAATTAAAGGCCATTGTTTATATTCTGCCCACAGACATGAAAATTTTCTAGTAAATAAAATGTGAAATACTGAAATTAGGGGCAACATTAAAAATCAGTGATAATTCGAGCTGTATAGAGTCCATATGAAAGAACCCCTATTTTTGATAAGACCATTAAAGGTACATAAAATCTACGAGAGCATTAAAAAGCTCAAAATTCACATGTAATATGTATTATTAAATTTATAGTTTATGTATGCTTTCGGAAGCTGCGTGCTCCCTCACATCAGTACGAGAGTATAAGTAACGGTGTCATTTACGCTTGGGGACGTGGATTTCGTCAGTCAGTTGGATTAAGGTTCGTGAACAGTTAGAACGAATGTGCGGCTGGAGGTCACCTTGTGTGTGCGTCAGAAATATTTTCCAAGCATTTGGTCACTAAATTTGTAAAAAATTCATGTGTGATGATCGTGAGGAATTAAAATACTTTTAGCATGTGTGAACTTCGAAAAATTCGCGTTGCGTGAACTTGGTGTTTGGGACTTGCAAATATTTTTCGTGTGTACATCGCGGACTTCGAAATATTTTTCAGCGTGAGGACATTGAATAATTTCGGGTTAGGCGACTAACTCTACGCTTCTATGTACTGTTCAGCAGTAAGCTTTGATTGAGATTTGCTATTAAAATCTCGTTAGATCACGATCACGGAATTTCAACTTAGCCCTTTAGTGCATCACTTTCTACAATTGTCATGAATTTTCAAAAGGTTGGGCGGACATGTGATGGTGGTCAAAGGACGTAGGTTCTCGCTTTGACAAACATTAGGTTAATAATAAGGTATTGTAAAAAACGTGAATGGATTTTTCCTTTGTTTGTTCTGCAATAAATTTAGACCGTGAAAATATTAAATCAGTGTGAGAAGTGAGCATTATTTCACAGGAAATTTCTGCCTGCTTGTTTATTTAACTAGTGACAGACTTGTTGCTTAGTCCCTGGACAGCGACGTAGCCAATATTTTGAAATCCATCCTCGCATTGGGAGGTTCTATGAACAGCGCGTTTCTTGCTTTATATAAGTTTCATTCATGCCGTTGGACGTGAGGGCTCTCGAGTCGACCTCTGGCGGATGTAAGAGTGGTTAACTTAATCATTAGTAATTTATTGGCCGATACCAAGGAGGAAGAAGAGCTGTGGGAACTTTCATTATCATTTTAAATTCACAAATATTACCCTACTACGTTGTGTGGGCTTAAGGAAAGGCTATTACATATATCGATTTAAAACGTTTATTCGAAACTGAAATCCATCCTCGCATAGGAGGTTCTATGAACAGCGCGTTTCTTGCTTTATATAAGTTTCATTCATGCCGTTGGACGTGAGGGCTCTCGAGTCGACCTCTGGCGGATGTAAGAGTGGTTAACTTAATCATTAGTAATTTATTGGCCGATACCAAGGAGGAAGAAGAGCTGTGGGAACTTTCATTATCATTTTAAATTAACAAATATTACCCTACTACGTTGCGAGGGCTTAAGGAAAGGCTATTACATGTATCGATTTAAAACGTTTATTCGAAACTGAAATCCATCCTCGCATAGGAGGTTCTATGAACAGCGCGTTTCTTGCTTTATATAAGTTTCATTCATGCCGTTGGACGTGAGGGCTCTCGAGTCGACCTCTGGCGGATGTAAGAGTGGTTAACTTAATCATTAGTAATTTATTGGCCGATACCAAGGAGGAAGAAGAGCTGTGGGAACTTTCATTATCATTTTAAATTCACAAATATTACCCTACTACGTTGCGAGGGCTTAAGGAAAGGCTATTACATATATCGATTTAAAACGTTTATTCGAAACTGAATTAAGAAATGAAGTATGTTATAGACAAATGTGTAGCAATCTATACATTTTTTCCATTTATCGTCTGTGTCGAAGATCTAGAAAAGTAGCACTTCAGTTTTGAATGACATAATCATACGACATTATCCATCCGTTATCGGGAGAACCAGAATCGGTAAAAACTGTAGTTAAATCAGCTCTGACGCAGAACTGTATTTAAAACTATAGTGATGCATCTAACGTAACCCACAGCTACTTAAAAGTTAAACATTCTTTTTCCAAGCTTACTTAGTTTTAAAGTATTCACATTCTAGAATGGGGCAGGAATGGTTATCCGGTTTGGAAACATTATCGGTAGGACAGACGTGAGTGGCAACTGGCTTGCTGAGTAGTGAGTGAGGCTGTGACAGAGACGGTAAAAAACAAAACAAAAAAACAAAAAAAAACTTAACCGTCAGAAGTCGAAGCAATACTCCATACGTATCTCGAGAAAGAGACTGGCAAATTTCAGGACTCAACTCAACATTCAGCGTAGAAACCACGAATGTTCTTCAGCCTGCTACATGTCTGCTCCGTAGAGACCGTGCAACTAAGTTAAAGGCGCAAAGTCTATTATTTTTCCTACGCTCCATCCGCAAACGGTAGAGCAATAGGCTTTAATATACGGTTTCGTAAAAAGTATCTTCAGCCACGCAGTTCACTGTCATTTGCAGAATACAGATGAAGCTATAGAGTCACAGGTTATGTAGAAAACGAAAAAGCGCAATACACCGACTTCTCTAAAATAATAGTTCACTCCGCACACACAAGCACTTCTTTAAGTAACACAATAATTTAAGTCGCTAAAAAAAACACATTTTACTAGCAGTTTTCATTTTTTCATGGACATTCAAATATAATGTAGTTATACTTCTTTGAAATTATATGTTCATTCTTGTTTTTCTTGCAATAGTGTATCAGATATTATTTCACTTATTGACGTGAATCAGATTCTTAATTAATTAGCTTTTTGTGTATTTATACTGAACGTAAGAAGATTTTCTTACTAGCTGAATGAAGATTTTCATAAGAAACAGTTTTTTATTTATTTAAAAAACTACATCGGGAAGTTTTAGTATTTATTATATGCAATGACGCATGGACGAATACCTGTATCATGTATGGATAACTCGAGAAACCCGTTAAGACTGAAGACAGATTCATCAGGAATGATTACCAAAGTGGAAAGGACAGCTAAAACTAGCAGAAGGATATATATGTTATGGAAATTCAATGAGGACCTTGAAACTTTCATCACAGAACAGAAGCAAGTGGGTGAAATATGGCACAAGTTTAAAAGAATAGTTGACCATGCACTGGGATGATATGTATCCAGTGGGAGGGAATGGGAGGGAACCACCACAGTATACAGTTACTGAAAAGAAACTTCTAGAGAAACAGAGATTGCTACACAACATGTGTAAAACAATGCGTAGGGCTATACACAGGGAGATGCTAAACGAAACACGTTTGGCTGTCAAGAGGGCAATGCGTGATGCCTTCAACGATTACCGTAGCAAAATATTGTCAAATGATCTTTCACAAAACCCAAAAATATTCTTCTTGTATGTCAATACTGCTAGTGGCACCAAAGTTAGTGTCCAGTCCCTGGCAAATGAGACAGGAGCTGAAACTTATCGAAGCAAAACAAAAACCGGAATACTCAACTCCGTTTTAAAATGTTCCTTTAAAAAGGAAAACCCAGGAGAATTGTCCCAATTTCATCCTGGTAACACTGAAACAATGAATGAAATAACAATTAATATCAGTGGTGTTTAGGAACAGCAGAAATCGTTGAAATTGAACAAACCTGTATGGCCCGATGGAATCATTATCCTATTCTACACTGAATTTTCGGGTGAATTACCCCCTCTTCTAACTTTTTTCCGTTGTAGATTCCTTGAACAAAAATACCATACCCAGTTCTTGGAAAAAAGCATAGTTCACACCCGCCAACAAGAAGGGTAGGAGGAGTGATCTGCAAAAATACGGTCCAAAAACTTTGACATCGATTTTTTGTAAATCGTAGAACATATTCCGAGCTCAAACACAACGAGGTATCTGAAACAGAACCACCTCAATCTCAGCCTGCATGGATTCCGAAAACATAGATCATGTGAACCCAATTCGCACTTTTCTGACATGACATGTTGATAGCTTTGAATAATGGCAGTCGGGTAGATGCAGTGTTTCTTGATTTCCGAAGAGCATTGGACTCAGTACCACACCTACGCTTATTATCAAAAGTACGATCATATGGGGTATCAAGTGAAATTTGTGAGTGTATTGAAAACTTTTTGGTAGGGAGGTAGCAGCATGTTATCTTGGACGGAGAGTCATCGTCAGATGTAGAAGCAACTTTAGGTGTGGCGTGGGGAAGTGTGCTGGGATTCTTCCTATTCATGTCGTATGTTAATGATCTTGGAGGCAATATTAATAGTAACCTCAATCTTTCTGCAGATGTTGAAGTTATCCATGGTAAAGTACTGTCTGAAACAAGCTGCACAAATTTTCAGTCAGATCTTGATAAGATTTCAAAGTATTGCCAAAACTAGCAACTTCCTTCAAATGTTCAGAAATATAAAATTGTGCATTTCAAAAAACTAAAACACGTAGTACTCTGCGACTGTAATATCAGTGAGCCATTGTTGAAATCGGCCAACTCATACAAATATTTGGGTGTAATAATTTGTAGTGATATGAAATGGGATGTTCACATAGACTCAGTCGTGGGTAAAGCAGATGGTAGACTTCGATTTATTGGTAGAATACCGGGGAAGTGCAATCAGTCTACAAATGAGATCGCTTACAAATCACTCGTGTGAATGGTTCTAGAATATTTCTGAAGTTTGTGGGACCCGTGCCAAATAGAACTGACAGGGCACATTAAAGGCGTACAGAGAAGGGCAGCGTAAATGGTCACATGTTTGTTTGATCCGAAGGGGAGTGTCACAGAGATACTGAAGGAACTGAACTGGAAGACTCTTGAAGATAGACGTAAGTTATCCCAAGAAACTCTGTTAACAAAATTTCAATCGCTGGCTTTAATTGACGACACTAGGAATATACTAGAACTCCCTAAGTTTCGATCAGATAGGGACCGTGAGTATATGATCAGAATACTTTACTGCATTCGCAGAGGCATTCAAACAATCATTCTCCCCGCGCTTAATACGTGAATGGAACGGGAGGAAACCAAGATTGGTACAGTGGGACGTACCCTATGCCATGCACCCCACGGCGGTTTGCAGAGTATAGATGTGAATGTAGATGTAGATGCAGATGTGACATATGTGTAGACTGAAGCGACTACTGAAAATTTGTACCAAGGATAGAATTCGAACCTGGGTCTTCACCTTGGTAGACAAATGGACTAAGCACTAAGGCTTCCTGGCGCAGTGACTTTACACAGTTGTAAAGCACCCTTGCTCGCCTACCTCCACAGTCCTAGTTTCCACTCACGCCTCAGCCCACCTCGAAAGCATTGCAGAGGCGCTCAAACAGTATAGGAAGAGCAACTCAGCATCCAAAGAAACTAGGAATCCCACCCGAAGCCCTGGCAAATGTGATTTAATCAAATGTAACTATATGTTACCAGAGACTTTCTCAAATCTCAAACATATATGCACTACTGGCCATTAAAATTGCTACACCAAGAAGAAATGCAGATGATAAACGGGTATTCATTGGACAAACATATTTTACTAGAACTGACATGATATTACATTGACACGCAATTTGGATACATAGATCCTGAGAAATTAGTACCCAGAAAAACCACCTTCCGGCCGTAATAACGGCCTTGATACGCCTTGTCATTGAGTCAAACAGAGCTTGGATGGCGTGTACAGGTACAGCTGCCCATGCAGCTTCAACACGATACCACAGTTCATCAAGAGTAGTGATTGACGTATTGTGACGAACCAGTTGCTCGGCCACCATTGACCAGACGTTTTCAGTTGGTGAGAGATCTGGAGAATGTGCTGGCCAGGGCGCAGGCGAACATTTTCTGTATCCAGTGAGGCCCGTACAGAACCTGCAACATGCGGTCGTGCATTATCCTGCTGAAATCTACGGTTTCGCAGGGATCGAATGAAGGGTAGAGCCACGGGTCGTAACACATCTGAAATGTAACGTCCACTGTTCAAACTACCGTCAATGCGAACAACATGTGACCGAGACGTGTAACCAATGGCACCCCATACCATCACGCCGGGTGATACGCCAGTATGGCGATGACGAATACACGCTTCCAATGTGCGTTCACCGCGATGTCGCCAACCACGGATGCGACCATCATGATGTAAACAGATCCTGGATTCATCCGAAAAAATGACGTTTTGCTATTCGTGCAGCCAGGTTCGTTGTTGAGTACACTATCGCAGGCGCTCCTGTCTGTGATGCAGCGTCAAGGGTAACCGCAGCCATGGCCTCCGAGCTGATAGTCCATGCTGCTGCAAACGTCGTCGAACTGTTCGTGTAGATTGTTGCTGTCTTGCAAACGTCCCCATTTGTTGATTCAGATATCGAGACGTGGCTGCACGATCCGTTACAGCCATGCGGATAAGATGCCTGTCATCTCGACTGCTAGTGATACGAGGCCGTTGGGATCCAGCACGGCGTTCCGTATTACCCTCCTGAATCCACCGATTCCATATTCTGCTAACAGTCATTGGATCTCGACCAAAGCGAGCAGCAATGTCGCGATACGATAAACCCCAATAGCGATAGAGTACTATCCGACATTTATCAAAGTCGGAAACGTGATGGTACGCATTTCTCCTCCTTGCACGAAGCATTACAACAACGTTTCACAAGGTAGCGCCGGTCAACTGCTGTTTGTGTATGAGAAATCGGTTGGTAACTTTCCTCATGTCAGCACGTTGTAGGCGTCGCCACCAGCGCCAACCTCGTGTGAGTGCTCTGAAAAGCTAATCATTTGCATATCACAGCATCTTCTTCCTGTCAGTTAAATTTCGCGTCTGTAGCTCGTCATCTTCGTGTTGTAGCAATTTTAATGGCCAGTAGTGTATATATTGGAATGACGGATGCCAAGTGGACTGAGACGTTAATGGGAATTTGAACTGAGGCGTGGGTGGCGTGCTAGGGGAATCCTTGCAGCTACGCAGAGCGACTGTGCCAGGGTGGAATAGTGTTTAGCGCATTTGTGTAATAAGCAGGAGACCAGGGTCTGAATCCCTGTCTTGTTACAAATTTTCATTTATCGCTTCAGTCTGCATATATACAGAAAACATTTCGTAGTTTATCTTATTTCACTTTTTGACTGAAGTGCAAACAAGAATAGCTGATGTAGTGGTGAAACATATTGAGTGTATGTGTGTGTAAGGGGAAAATGGAGTTTGGGGAGGGAGGGGCGTTTCTAACTGTGAAAATCGAATTGTGGGCGACGTGTTTTTAAGCTGAGTAAGGCGTGGGTTGAGGGTACACGTGTAGTAGGAATGGGACTCACTTTATTTACTTGTCCTGGTTACCCCTTGACTTCAGTGTGGAAGCTAGACCCTGCATTATCTGCAGCGCCTGACGAATCATCTGGTCTTCATAGGGCGCATTACAGCGTGTTACAGCCCGACAAAGAGCAGAGGAAAGTAATCCTTACCGGGCTTTTCAACGTACTTCGGGTGTCAGGATAATTTTAGCCTTGTTGACTGAAGCTATTTTAATTCCACTCCTAGAACCGGAGAAGGACCATGTACGTCCAATATGTATCGTGGTGTTGCCCTCACTAGCTGCCTGGGGAAGACCTTGGCACAGATGGTCAACCGCCTCCTTATCTCGATCACAAAATCTTCACTGGTTCTAAGTCACTTTCAGTTTAAGTTCAGGACATATCCTGGAAACGGCTGTAGAACAGGTTTTCCTGTACAAGAATAACTAAATGGCTATATTTTTTTACTCTAAAATGGCCTGTGATTATACTAAGACAGTTCCAGTGTTCGATGACGTTTCTCCGTCTTTATACGTTCCTTTCTTTCTCCCACTGTTCTAAATATGGAGTTACTGCGTCCTCTCGGGTCACTCTGAATAAAATAATGCTGTCCTTCAAGTTTGTTTTTTTAAGTCGTACAGTATAACACTGACAGCAAAATTTCACTTACAGTATTCTTTGTTGTAGATGATTGTTCAGTCTTTTCTTACTCCTGCAGCCTTGCAATAATACCTCTTCATTGCACCTGCCGTGTTAGGAAATTGGAGGAACGGGAGTAGAAGCATGGTTTTAATTTTAATTTGGAAGTTTGTCTTTGTACTTTTGAAGTCTTGGTTTTAACTTTTTCTTAGTTTAGAATAAACTGGAAGGTTTCTGGGACCCACATATGATTTTGAGCTTAAATTGTTGCTATACCTTAGGTATCTAAAAGCAAGGGTCGTAGCTTATGGAGAACTGCCTGCTCCAGTTTTACGTAACCTCTGTGGAATCTTCTCTCTATTACGAATCCGCAATTTATAGGTCTGCAACACACTGCTATTTAGAAATGTTGGACATGCTGTACAATGACGGACATAAGCTGGCTAGTGGGGCTTTAAGAACCAGCCCAATACAAGCCTCTACGCTAAACCTGGTGAACCGCCGCTAGACATTAGCGGAAACTTACAATGATGCGGTGGTCCTTTAGGACAATATACTGAATCCTGCATTCCATACCGTTCCTCATACACCGACGGAACGATTTTTTAGTCATCGCAGAGAGCAATGAAGCCCTGTGACCAGTGGGATGCGTATTACATTCGTAATTTTTTCCATTCTCGGTTTCATACCGCAACAAGATATTAGTTACTATTTCCTAAATAGTTCCTGTTTTATAGCTCATATCGTAATAACCGCTATGAAAAGCAAATTACCGATCATTGGTAGCACGCAGCCTAACAGCTGCGGTTCCCTCGAATATCATCTAGCTGAAATTAATTTTTCCAAAACTATATGATAGATGCTGATTTCTTTCTGTCCCTTAACTTAAACGGGCAGAATATAGAATCGTGGCTATGTGTATGTTCGTCTGTCGCTTTTATTACAGAAAACAGTTTTGGAGCACAGTACTGATTTTCTTCGCAGATACAAGCATTATTTCGTGTCTTTGAACAATACCAGCTTTAATACGAAACGATTTCGCAAAAGAGATCGTCTTAACGAGTTTCAACCCCAGAGGAATTCGAGCTGAACTGAAAGACGTCGTTATAAGTAGCCCGAGCCTATTAAAAGCAGAAAATAGAAATAACACGATGATTAGAAGAAGACAAAATAACTGGCGCCCTTCAAGAGCCATCAACCGTTACTCAGTTACGCAGATCAGAACTGAACGAAAGGGGTAGTTGAACGGGCGTAGAATGATTCAGTCTTTCTCTTTCATCCGAAACCTTGACGCCTCTGGGTTGCAGCCTATACTAACGAATTAAATTCTACTTTACTTCCAGTATTAATTCGTTTATCCTAAATTTGTAGTGATCAACATGCACGTCGCCCATCTTCAACAACTCATTTCACATTTCATTTCGAACGCGCAGTTGTTACACACCAGATCAACAAAAGTAATGATTCAATTCTGCACTTAGGGACAATTGAGGTATAGATAGCGTCATGGGAAACAAAGTTATTGTGATCATCGTATCTGCGCATTTGAAACGATACTTCTTAAGAGTTAATCTGGAGTCTTAGGCTTTTATCAGGCAGTATCTTTGCATGACCGCTGGCAGGTATTATGATAAGTTTAGTGCGTCATTTGCCCTTCAGTTTTTAGTTAAGCATTGTCGATCATGACTCGGAAACATTCTGTGCAGTAATCACAGTTGAGTGTTTGAGATGATCTGTTGGAGTCTTATCAGATCGTGTGTATTCCTTGACTTGTGCTGCCGCCTAGAGAACGCTTCGAGCATAATAATTAAATGTTATTTAGCGTTTGTACCGTTGACGTAATAAAGTAGTGCTGAATGGGTGGCTGTAGAGGGCGACTCTATTCCCCAAGTTCAACGTGAATTGTCGAAAAGCATCACGTTCGATTGCCTTATCACGTGGTAAGGCTCAGCGGGAATGGTACGAATCTAAAGAACATTACTTCAGGTTTGTGAAAAATGTTTGGTCCACACATTTGGCACGAAAATGTTTTTGTTTTTGTGATCTTCAGCCCAAACATTAGTTCAACGTACCTATCTCCGATAGTTTATCATGTGCAAGCCTCCTGATCTCTGCATAACTACATTCACTTGAACTGCTTACTGTATCCATCCCTTGGTTGTCAAATTAACCAAAGCGTGATGTCTCTGGAGATGTCCTATTAACCGATCCTCCCTTTTAGGAAAGCTGTGCCCAATTCTAGTTAGCATATGTTCATTAGCTACACGATATATGCGTCTTATCTCCAGAATTCTGTATCGGCACATTTATAAGGTATGGATTCTCCTCTTGTCTGGTCTATTTATCGCCCACGTTTTTCTTCCGCACAAGGTTACGCTCTAAACAGATTTTTTTCAGATGACACTTCCTAAAACTTACTGTACATTTCTTTAAGTAATGAAAAGCCGCTCCAGTAGATAATAAGAACTTATTAAGTCAACTACCAGTTTCGACCTTCAATATCAGTCCTTTTTCTAGTGAACCAGAAAATTTTGCTGTAGAGAAGCAACTTCAAACTGCCATCATTTTCAAATACCCAACATTGTCAGCTGGAGAGCCATCAAATAATTCAGAATAAGGAAAGCTTGTGATATGAACTTTTGTACTGCCTTAACAGCATGAATGTACACTTTATTAGTTTCGACGGGACTTAGCTTTCTTCTTCAGATCCACAGAGTACATGTTACGAAACCATGCTGCGCCATAAACTGTACATTTCTGTTCAAGCCATCACAACTGACTCGGAGTAAAGAGAGAGAAGAACACTAACAAATAAATATAGCGGTGTCTTCAGGGCAAGACGATGTCTTGCAACTGCGGACATCAAGAAGTGCTGCATGTGGCTGGGTTGGCTTCCGGCTACATGAAATGGGCAGCCAATCCAGAAACATGCAGCACTTTTTGATGTACCGCAGTTGTGACATTGTCTTGCCCTGAGACACCGCTATATTTGTTAGTGTTCTACTCTCTCTTTACTCCGAGTCAGTTGTGATGGCATGAACAGAAATATACAGTTTATGGCGCAGCATGGTTTCGTAACATGTACTTTGTGGATCTGAAGTAGACAGCCTAGTCCCGTCGAAACTAGTAATCCAGTGTGCATGCAGCTCCTCCACCAAAGCGTTATGGCTGTAGTTTTGAATTAAAACGTACGAACATTATGAATGAATTACTGGAAGACTTAATTTCTGTTTGGTTAATTTGTTGGGGAGAATCAAACTTTCACCTGTAGCCAGCATTGTAATAGATGTGTCATATATTTTCTTAATCTGTTTTGAAGTAGCAGTATTAACTATATGTGTGCTGCATTCTTTTTCTAAATACGAAAAATTGCTCGTGGACACGTACGTGGAAACAAATATTCAATTCAAATAAATGGTGACGCATAGAGAAAATTTTGTCAACGTTATATTATAACTGTACCAAACACTAATAAGGAATAACTACGATTGGGAAGAAATATTGTCATAAACCAGTTAGAAGTTAAACACGTTTCGATTAGAAACTTTTGGCAACTAATACAAATTTCCGATTTCAGGACGCGGAAAATTGTTGAGACATTAAAGGAACTCAATTCATTTGCAAATAGCACTTGTTCCATGGCAGTCCCTGCGTTATGGAACAAGTATTAAACATACACATAATTTTACTCAGCATAAAACAGTGAGTAAAGAATCAACAATATTCACCCAATAGTTTAGTATGTTACACAGAATATCAAAGTGCATTAATCGTTACGTTTCAAAACGCTGCACAAAACATAAACTTATATCTCACTATAACAAAAACTTTAGAAAATGTCGGAGACCGTTTATAACGGATTGTACAACGTATTTCTTCGTGTGATTTCTAGAATTAGTCACTTGATAGAGCAACCGATCAGTAAAAACCGCATCTTCTTAGACACACTATCATAAAGGGATAACACTCTCTTCTGCTAAGCGGTTCTTATTACTTTGAGTAGAATCTTCCACCACTTCAAAATTTCTTAAACATCTGACCAAGTGCTGTGTAATTCTTTTCATACATTGTTAACCTATATGGAACTGCAAACATCTACCAAAAGTTGTGATTAACATTGTGCCTCAGCTCCTTAACATGGAGAATGAACAATAAGTATCCCTCACACTTCCCAGGCGTCCGTCTATATTTTATTCTCCATCCATCGACTGCTCTTCATTCAAGACAATAATCCTATTTTTCCCCGACCGAGAAAGCATCAATCCAGTCACAAATTTGGTTTTAGATACCGCATACCGCCCCAAAACCGTATATTACCTTCTTATGCTGTAAAAACTTACTTATTCGGTTACAATATCACATTCAATTGTATTTTTACGTTTTTAATGTGAATTTTGTTAAATATTGACGTGCATGCAACTTGTGTTCGTACCTACTACGGTTGTGCAAAACTCCTACTAGGGAAGCCACCACATGTTGCTCCCTCCATGTGAAATTGTGAAATATATAATGCTGCATACATAACAATTTTTACTGTGATGTAAGTAACAAAAGCCTGTGATGTATAGCAGACGTTTCCCTTACATTTTTGATTTTATTTCCTGTTTCTCCTTGGAGCTGCTGTAACGATTGGTATTTTTACCATCAGGCAGCTTGATGACGCACAAAGGTGCGAAATTTCGTAATTGGTAAATTACAAAATAATGTATATTTCTTTAGAAAAAAGCAGTAGTAACTTAAGCAGAAAATTACTTCCTTAGAGAGATCTATCCTCCATTGTCTGATACCTAAAGAGAAGTGAATTTTGAACTGCCATTCAAAAACGTCTTCGTTGTGTTTTAGGGATGATGGAGAAGGTACAAATTTAAGAATTTTAGGTGAGAAATCTTTGTCCTGGTACGACTAAGAACAAAGCTCCGTGTGGAGCTACTGGTGTCCTTGGATTGTTTACTACCAGCTTTTCTCTGAAGTCCTCTGTTTCCTCACAAACTGCTCCTCCATTACTGAAGCTGCGAGCTCATTTTGTCCTGTTATAAGGCAGCAGTTGATGCTGGAAAATTACAAACAAATAACTTATTGTACAAGAGGGTCACCAGCATGCTTTGTCACCCAGAAATTGATGAAAGAAGTTCGAATGGCTTTCATCTTCAAGTCCAAACAATGACACTACACCTCAATTTACATGGTTTTAGCACAGTCATAACATCAGGCAGATTAAAGTTAAAAACGCTTTATTTATTCCTTTCAAAAATTAAATAACTAGACACTATAACCAACCACTAAAAAATTTAAATTCTAACGAATACGTCTATGTACAGCTAAGCCTATTTTTGTGGATCCATGGGTGCTATCGCACTTCCATGGAACGTAGTGCTTAGTACGTGTTGTGGCTTTTCGGGACACCTCCCATGTGTCTCTAGATTCATCTCAGAGTTAGATCCTCGTTCAAAGTTTCCACTACAGTTGCGTTGCGTTCTTATTGCCTCCAAAGTACCAATTTCAAAATTAACCAACATGCGACTGCCAGATCACACACCTTAAACCACACTGATTTTCCTAATACTAAAACTACATTACTTATAATAATTTTTGCACGAGACGTACATGTCCAGTCATAAAACATCCGTATTTGCCATTTTTTTAATTATTTCATAGGATCTCTCATTGTACTTATTCTCTTTTACATTACGAAATCATGATTTCCCGCTAGCGGCTGTTCGTTTCTCGTCAGGGGTTGTCCATACAGTATCCATTTTAAAATCACTGCCGTCGCAGTGGTGACGAACTGAACGTCTTTCGCACTGGCACCGGGCAACGGTCTTTGCAGCGGAAAACGTAGCAGATACCAGATACGCAGATACGCGCCCGTTCGCGACTTACTGACTTGGGTCCGTCATATCGGCACCATAGCCAATTCGTCACGTACACTAAGGCACACGAACTACCTTTTTGACTTACAAATGGCAGTTAGGAAAATTCATATCGACCGTTCGTTTACTGTCGATGATAAACAACAAAGTACTAGGTATTATTGTGTAGTTGCACATCATGTTACATTCGAAAAAATTCTTGAAATTGCTATAATAAGCTTCTGTACGTCAATGACCTCATCACAACGTCACACTTTGTTCTGTCGCGTGATTTTCAACAACCCAAATGACATTTGAACCGTGGCACAGACAGCAAACGTTTTTTCCAGGAGATCATACTGAATCTCAACAAGTATCTCGTACACTAGACATAACCTCGCCAGAATGAAGCAAGAACAGAGTGCCGAGATAAACGAGATGGCTATAAACAAGGATTCCAATTCTACCCGCGTATCATTAAATGTGTGAACCGGATGCTCAAGAGAAATTTGTGTAATTGCTTAATCACATTGCTTTCATGTACGTAGACCACGCTGCTTGTTTTATTATCTATTTTTATTTTTACAAATAAAAAATTAAAAAACCAAGCAGTACTGTCTATGTACATACAGGCAATGTCATTCATCAACATCATGTAGGCTATAGGATACCGCAAGTGCAAAAGGTTTTGCATAGGGAGTTGGGACTCTATGATCGAGAATCCATATACACAAACAGAATCCAAGTGGGATATCTTCCAACTACGAAGCGGTTGTGTATCGAAGATGGTGTATGCAGAAATAATGGAAGATGTGAACTCAGTTCCCTTGCTTACAGAAAATAATAACGACTTAAGGAAGGGTCAGTCTTTTTGAAAGTACACACATTATTATTGTTTTTGCTTTAAAAACCAAGCCCAAAGATGTTTCACCACATTTATGGCATCGTCAGTATGGTAATTTCTTTTATTTTTCAGAAATACACACTTACAGATCATTTTTGGTTTGGTTATATGTATCTTACATCGGATTTAGTTGTCTCAATTAAATATGATATTTTCTCTTTCTTTTTCATACTGTGTGTCCTGTGGATGCCAACCTATATCAGCCACGCATCTAAATTTGTAGAATATCATCTGCATAAAATTTTTGTTTGCAACCCAATCTTTAAAATCTGTGTACTGATAAAAATCTTGGCCTATCCCACCTTTCATCCTCAGCATTGTTGTATTTGACTAGTCCTGAGATGTGACAGGTTTGCTTTTTTGGGTGCCAGGCGTGTCTTTCTTTTTGTGTAGTTGGACCGAGATGTGAACGTCGGTAAAAATACTGTGAAGCATACGCATAAAGAACTATTTCGTTTAATTTGTCATTCATGGCTGTGTTTCGTATTTTGACAGTGGTTACTTACATTATTCTCCTACTTATTTGTGGAAACTGCGTATTGCAATTATGCTGTAACTTGACAACAAGCTCCTCTAAACAAATTTACGTTTCTGATTGTCTTCCGACTGTCATTTGTTTACAGCTCTGTTTATGCTTGACGTCCGCAAACTCTGAGACTATTCAATTTGTTTTCATGCTGCATGTGTTTGTGGTTTTTCTTGGTTTTGTGGTTTTGCGTGTGTGTGTGTGTGTGTGTGTGTGTGTCTGTGTGTCTGTGTGTGTGCGTGTTTGTGTGTGTGTGTGTGTGTGTGTGTGTGTGTCTGAGAGAGAGGGAGAGGGAGAGTGCGTGTGTTTTATTTTGTGTTGTCCAATAGTTGGTTTAGAGCACTGAGTAGTTTTTGTTACATAGTACTTTTTGCGCATAATACGTTTTTACTGTGTTTTATGGCTTTGTGGACTTGGTAACTAACTTCTGTTGTTAAAAAATGGTACATATGATTACAGCGTTTTAGGATTTGTAGGTCTGCGTGTATGCCACTGAGGACGTCGATATTTTTAATGTTGTGGTCTGCAAATGTGGAATGTGTGTTGTCACTTTCAGTGCTCTTAAATGTTCTGAGTATCTTATCCTGAAATCCCGACATGTCTGTCCAATGTACACCTATTCATAGTCTCCAGGTTACCTGGTATGTGCCTTTTTTTAAATTTTTTATGGTCATGTTGGGCTTTTAATCTTTCCTGCAGTGTGCTGTTTGCTTTATATGTCACATGTACACCTGTTTTTTATGAGTTTTCTAGACATCGCAATGGAAAACAAAAACCGCAGACACTGGTTCTCAACATACAGAAAACCTATACCGACCACTACATTTATTCACAACAGGGATAACCACCCAGCATTCACATGGAGGCCAATCTGATACCTCCTACACAGACTGAACAGAATTTCGATGGATGGACACAGCTTCACACAAGAACTGAACATAATCAAACAGACTGCCACAGAAAACGGTTACAAAATAAAAACTCTTGACAAACTAAACCATACTGAGAAGAACACAACTGACAAGAAACACACAAAATACTCTCAATACTATCTCAACACAATACACCATCAACAATTACAACAGAGAACACGCAAGGCACACAAATGAAGAAACTCTACAATATGAAAACGTCTGCTGCGCTAGTATTAGTCTTAGTCGTAGAAAAGGGGGTTTTGGTTAAAAATTCAGTAAAGGTGCGGTTGGCTGATGAAGTCTGGGGCCGCTAGCAGTGTGTGGTAATAGTCGGCAGCCAATAGGCCAGATAGGGTAATCATGGCGAGGAGCTGTAGCGGCGTGTTGCACGTACGAGTTGTTTTGAGTGGTGCAATAACGAGGCAGGAAATCCGCAGCGTTTCTTGAAGTTATTGCAATGTATGAGGTGAGGCAGTAGGTCAGAGACGCGAGTGTCGATGTATAAGTGGGTGACATATGGGAATTTACCCCTGCCATAGGTTCTGTCTCTCTCTGACACTACGTCAGAAGCGAGAGGAAAAACAGTATAAATAGTCGGGCACTTTTAGCTTGAGGGGTGTGCCAGGGCAGTTGAGAGTTGGGTCAGACCTGTGCTAGACTACGCTCATAGGGGCCACTCTGACAGCGATGTTGTAAATATTCTACGTAAACGTGTACTTTATTTCTATGTACTTGTTCAGGCTGTATTCCCCCTCCAGAGACACAACACTGGGGCAGGACGGAACGGCAGCCGTGTACTTGGAGATTTCATGGTCTGCCTGAAGGAGGGCAGTGACAGCGTTCTGCAGCAGGTCCAGGAAGGGCCACGTTCGCTTCCCACATGGCATTCTGGGATCCAGGCAAGGCGTATGCTGCGGGAGGCGCAGCAGCGCTGCCGCAGGGCCAGGGATGGTGGCAGGTGATGCCATCTGGCAAGCACCACTAGCAGCGAGTTGTGGCACAGCATCCAAGAGGGCATGGCTTCGAGTCCGGTCCTGTCCTGGGAACAGCAGCAGCTGAGGGCCACAGGTGACCAGTATAACCAGTTTCGTTCCATGGTCGGACAGAGAAAGCCAAACGGGGCGGAGGGTGGCACAAGACACAAGACGCGACGCATCGACGAGCCTCGACTGGGGAGAGCGCGGCTGGCTTCCAGCTGAGCAGCCTTGATGACAGAGCAGCAGCGTCAGCATTCCAGGAGTTGCTGAGCCAGCTGGACTCGCGGAACAGCCCTGCAGGTGGCACGCCGACGCTACGCTGAACCCATCGAAGTACTGTAAATTATGTGAATAATTTAATGCTACCAAATACTGCTGTATAACTCTGCACTGCCCGTCAATGCTCTTGAACTTGTTCAGCCACCTCATGAGTGGCGGAGCGGTGGGCTCCGGCTTCTACTTGGCCATCTGGAGTCCCAGGTTCGACCATCGTCACCCCGCAATAGTGGTGTCAGAAGTGGTGCCGGTTACAGCGCAGGTACCGGATTTCCACTCCCACATGTTATGTCGGGAAAGTAGCATTGATGTGTGCTTGTGTAGAAGGGTAGTTGAGGTGATTGGTTGCATTCATGATGGGTGGTCGCACACTTCTAGTTACGTCTTGTAGTTTGGAAGTGTTCGTTCATACCAGTATATGGAAGAAAGCAGGACTGTCACCTGTGCACGAGCATGATGGCGATGGGTGAGTGACGTTTGATTTATTGTTTATGTGTCATTCTTTTGTGTTTTAAGGGGTTAAGTCTCAATTAGGATTTACTTTTTGAAGGTGTATTTTGTAAGACCAGATGAGCCTGTAGATCTATCTGAAATCAAGGGAAATGGGACACATGACGACATAGCGCCTAAGCGATGTAATTTTTGTAGCCTGTCAGGTCACGGATTACAGTGTACGGTGTGGGTGCCAGTGAGTTGTTTTATTTGTAACAGATTTGGACATTTGGCGCGCAATTCTTCAGAATGTAGATGGGTCATGATTCGCCCCAAGACTAAGTTTTAGGAGTAGCAGAGTGGAATTAATACTAACAGTAGAGCTATAAGCAAGAATGGTGGAAACACGGCAAGCAGTGGAGACTGTAGCCACTCTAACTGAGCAAATTCGGGTATTGTCGGAGGCAAGGATAAGTGACAAAGAAAAATATGAAGAATTAGTGGGGAGATTTGAGGCATTGCAAGTACGGGAAGGGACATAGGGTGAGAGGAAATTGTAGGTCGGGCAGTGTCACAGACCATTTGACCTGGCAATCACGGCACTGATTAACCGCTTTTCGGGTAAGGCAATGGAGGATGTGTTGGCATTCCTTAATGACATTATCGCAATGGAATTCTAGAGCATAACGATTGTCCATATCCAACCAATGTAGTTCTCGTACCTAAGAAGTCGGTGGATGGTACAAGGAGATACAGGTTTGTTGTTATTATAGGTTTCTGAAAGCGAAAACCATTTCGGACGCATATCCGATTCCGAATATAACGGATACACTGGATCATCCGGGACAATGTAAGTGTTTTAAGACTGCGGATTTGCGGAGTGGATACCACCAGTTGGAAGTAGCGCCAGAGGATAGGGCAAGGCAGCTTTTACTGTTCCTGGGGGACACTACCAGTATATACGTATGCACCGGCCACTTTTCAGCGATTATTAGATGGGATTTTAAGGGGATTGAAACCAAAGACATGTATAGTTGATCTAGATGACATTATAGTAGTTTAGAAGGACATACCAGAACATGTATCGCGTTCAAGGGAAGTCCTTAGAAGATTTCGGTCGCGAAAGTTTAGGAAAATGTAATTTTGCGCAGGCGCAGGTCAAATATTTAGGTCATGGAATCAGTGAACACGGGGTTCAAACCGATCGTCGGTTAACAGAGGCAGTTCAAAATTTTCCGACACCACATACAACGAAGCAATTACAGTCGTATATTGGGTTATATTCATATTATCGTAAATTTGTAAAAGACTTTGCTGAAATAACCAAGACATTAACAAAGCTTTTAAAGAAAGGGGTTAAATTTCGATGGACGGAGGAATGCAAGCAAGCTTTCGATGAATTAAAAATGAGATTAGTTTCTGTTACGGTGTTGATGTTTCCGGATTTTGAAGAAGACTTCATCTTATCATGTGACGCTTCAAATGGTGCAGTAGAATGTGTTCTGTGGCAAATGGTAAAGGGACAGGGGCATCCGGTGGCGTGTGCTTCCAGACAGTTAAACAGGGCAGAGCGGAATTATTCCACAACAGAAAAGGAGATATTGGCTGTAATATAGGGAGTAAAGTATTTTCGTTCTTACCTTTATGGTAGGCGGTTTAAGGTCGTGACAGATCATGAGGCGTTGAGATGGTTACTGGGACTCAAGAATCCTTCTAGACGGTTAACACGGTGGGCTCTAAAATTAAGTGAGTTTGACTTTGAAGTACTTCATAAGCCAGGGAAGAAACACGGGAATGCAGACGCATTATGTCGCAAGTTTAACGCATTAGAAGTAATGGGTAAGAGTGTCGCGGAATGGCAAAGGGGCAAGGAGAAGATGAGGAGTTCGAGTGTATTAGAACTCAACCACATTTCATTGTGGAGGGAAATTTGTTATGTAGAGTTACCAGGTGTGGACTACTGGTAGTGGTACCAAAGAGTTTGTGAGAGGAAGTCTTAAAGCAGGCCGATGATCATGTGCTTTCAGGGCATGGGGGTCGTCGAGCAACGGAAAGATGAGTAGTAGAACAATTTTGGTGGCGCACTCGAACGGATGTGTAACAATACGCAGCAAACTGCGTACCGTGTGCAATAATTCCATTGAAACAGTTTCCAGAGGCTTCGAAACCTTTCGAGTTTATCGGGCTAGATATCTATACGCCATATAACAAAACACCGGCAGGGAATTGCTACGTTTTAACTATAATTGATCACTTTTCGTGGTTTCTAGCCATGGTCGCAATACCAGACCAACAGGCAAGTACGGTAGTACAAGCTTTAGTCAATAACTGGTTATTGAAGTTTTGGGTATCTGGTACCATAATTACGGATCAGGGAACGAACATCATGTCAGAATTAATGTTACAGTTGTATCGGTTATTGAGAATTAAAAAGTTACGGAGCAGTCCATTTCATCCGCAGGCGAAGGGGAGAACGGAGCGAGTGCATAAGACAATTCGAAAAATGTGAATGGAAACCATGATAACTGCACGTGGTATCGAGTTATAACACCAAAATACAGTCGGGTTCGGAATGTCACCGTTCGAGGTGGTCTATGGAAGAAAGATGCCATCACCGTTTAACGTTCTATGTTCGAAAGCTGGAGCTGAAGTGGAGGCAGAGAGGAAATTTGCACGGACAGTACGAGAGATCTGGAAGAGGGTAAAGAAGACCAGTACAAAAGCTTTGGAAAGGCAGGAAAAACAGAGTAAGCGGTTGGGAGCTTTACCACAGTATAGGGTAAGTCAATGGGTACTGATCACGAATCCATATACACCTAATGGAAAGACGAAAAAATTCTTGAAGAAATACCACGGACCATACCAGGTCGTGAAAATGATTTCGCCTGTTAATGTTAAAGCTACCAACAAAAAGATCCACTCTCCACATGAGTAGAGTAAAACCTTTGAAGGAATGGTGGACGGATTGCCTCAATTACAAGGAAGTGACCCAATTGCAGAGGCCAGGCGATTCAAACGGAAGAAGAAGGTCGCGGCAGAGGGACAACATCGGACACATAACGTTCTGTATGCGTTACAGTCACGGAGGAAGTAAATTATTATATGTATAACATTGTAAGGCATGTTTACATTTTGTGTTTTTGTATCAAGGGATAATTTGCGTTTTTTTGTGTTTTGGTGGGTCAGATAATAGTTACGTTTTTCTTGTTTGTAATTTTAGTTTAGTCATTGTATGGGGGAGACTATGTTCAGGGAATTCCATAGGGGCAGAGTGAACTATTGGAAATTTTTGAGGATGTCGTACGATGTTGTAGTGACTTGTAGTGAGAAGGGGCTCTGGAGATATTACCAATACAGAATGTGACATATTTCAAATGGCTCTGAGCACTATGGGACATAACATCTTAGGTCATCAGTCCCCTAGAATTTACAACTACTTAAACCTCACTAACATAAAGACATCACACACATCCTCGCCCGAGGCAGGATCCTAACCTGCGACCGTAGCGGTCGCGCGGTTCCAGACTGAAGTGCCTAGAACAGCTCGTCCTCTGCGGCCAGTCTGACATATTTAAAATCTACGTTAAATCCAAAGTTTTTGGAAACGTTGCATTCCTTTATTAATAAACAGGAAGGATATATCACGGTTAATAACGTATTGGAACACGTTCGAATGTTACAACAGCATCGCACCGACAGAATAATGACAGTGAGCATTTCAGCCATAGGGTGTGCCGTTTTTCTATTTTTCTTGGGTATAGGTTTGTGGAAAGAGTGGAAAAGTGCACCAGTAGTGGAGGTGCCAACACATCAGTTGCCTACGGTATGGGTAACCAGTGTAAACAGTGTATAGGGGTAGCCTTAATGTTTTTATGTTCTCGTTTGTTTTTGTCTGCAGCGTATAAGTTTTGTGATTAAGGTATGTTTACGCAGTGACGGCCTCTGTGGGTGAGCAGTTCTAGGCCCTTCAGTCCGGAACCGCGCTGCTGCTATGGTCGCAGGTTCGAATCCTGCCTCGGGCATGGATGTGTGTGATGTCCTGATGTTAGTCAGGTTTAAGTAGTTCTAAGTCTAGGGGACTGATTACCTCAGTTGTTAAGTCTCGTAGTGCTTGGAGCCAATTGAATCATTTTGTTTACGCAGGCCACAGGCCACAGCTGTTATATTTCGATTAAGGACGAATCTTGTTAAAAGGAGGGAGGTGTGCTGCGCTAGTTTTAGTCGCAGGAAAGGGGAATTGTGTTAAAAATTCGGTAAAGGCATGGTTGGGCGATGAAGACTGGGGCCACTGGCAGTGTGTGGTATCGGTAGCCAGTAGGCCAGACAGGGTAAACATGGCGCGAAGCTGTAGCAGCATATTGCACGTACGAGTTGTTTTGAGTGGTGCAACAACGAGGCAGGAAAACCGCAGCATTGCTTGAAGTTATTGGGATGTATGAGGCGAGGCAGTAAGTCAGAGCTGGGAGTGGCGATGTGTAAGTGGCTGACATATGGGAATTGACCTCTGCCATAGGTTCTGCCTCTCTCTGACACTACGTCAGAAGCGAGGGGAAAAGCAGTATGAATAGTCGGGCACTTTTAGCTTGAGGGGTGTGCCAAGTCAGTCAAGAGTCGGGTTGGACGTGTGCTGGTCGACGCTTATTGGGGCCAGTCAGGCAGCGATGTTGTAAATATTCTATGTAAACGTGTACTTTATTTCTATTTACTTGTTCAGGTTGTATTCCACCTCCGGGACACAACACTGGGGCAGGACGGAACGGCAGTCTGCCTGAAGGAGGGCAGTGACAGCAGTTTGCAGCGGGTCCAGGACGGATTACATTCACTTCCTACCTGGCATACCGGAGTCTGGGCAAGGCATACGCTGCTGGAGACGCAGCAGTGCTGCCGCAGCACCAGGGATAGTGGCGAGTGTTGCCATCCAGCAACACCACTAGCAGCGAATTGCGGCACTGCATCCAGGAGGGCGCTGGTTCGAGTCTGGTCCTGTCCTGGGAGCAGCAGCGGCCAAGGGCCACAGGTGACCAGGACAACTACCTTCGTCCAATGGTCAGACAGAGCAGGTGAAACGGGGTGGAGGGCAGTGGGGACCATGGACTGTAACAGTCTCCAGAATCGCGGGCAGTTATGTGACGCAATACGCGACACATCGGCTGGTGGCGAACGGGAAGAGTGCGGCTGGCTTCCAGCTGAGCAGCCTTGATGACGGAGCAGTGGCGACGGCATACCAGGAATTGCTGAGCCGGCTGGACTCGTGGAACAGCACAGCGGGCGGCACGCTGACACTATGCTGCAACCATCGAAGTACTGTAAATTATGTGGATAAAGCAATGCTACCGAATACCACTGTATCACTCTGCACTGCCCCTCGACACTCTTAAACTTGTTTGGCCACCTGACGAGAAGCGGCGCAGTGGACCGCAGCCTCAGTTCGACCATCTGGAGTCCCGGGTTCGACCATCTACATCCCGCAACACGTGGCACACCGACATCTGACAACAAACAAACACAGAGAACAGGAAATATCATGAGAAGTATACATTGCGAGCCATTGATCTGCGTCAGGCCACGTTCTTGCGTTTTTATTCCTACTTATATACTGATTTGCGTAAGTCTTGGCTATAACCTTCATTCTCTCTTGATTCATACTATATTTGCTTTTTCAAACTGTTTTCGCACTTAACTGCATGAGTGGTCAAGGGCAGCAATGCACTTTCATGTCTTTTCTGATACTGTACAATCCTGTCGTTACTAGAGTTACGAAACCTTCAGTGTCTTGTTGCTTTGAGCCCATGGTAACTTTCACCTTCGAGGAAGAACCAGTCTTTCCAGACATGCTAAGGCCTCCTCAGAAACAGAGTTCACTGCACCGGCAGGAGTAAGCACAAGTTGACCCCGACCAACCTAAACCAGGGCTCAGGTAGAACAAAAGCATTCCGTTGACCTGGTGGACCAAATGTCCATTTCAGATATTACGGGAACGAAGGCATAGGAACTTGGAAAGGCTAACCTGCTATAGTTGCCCAGTGCAAACACTTTCTGAAAATACACTCCTGGAAATGGAAAAAAGAACACATTGACACCGGTGTGTCAGACCCACCACACTTGCTCCGGACACTGCGAGAGGGCTGTACAAGCAATGATCACACGCACGGCACAGCGGACACACCAGGAACCGCGGTGTTGGCCGTCGAATGGGACTAGCTGGGCAGCATTTGTGCACCGCCGCCGTCAGTGTCAGCCAGTTTGCCGTGGCATACGGAGCTCCAACGCAGTCTTTAACACTGGTAGCATGCCGCGACAGCGTGGACGTGAACCGTATGTGCAGTTGACGGACTTTGAGCGAGGGCGTATAGTGGGCATGCGGGAAGCCGGGTGGACGTACCGCCGAATTGCTCAACACGTGGGGCGTGAGGTCTCCACAGTACATCGATGTTGTCGCCAGTGGTCGGCGGAAGGTGCACGTGCCCGTCGACCTGGGACCGGACCGCTGCGACGCACGGATGCACGCCAAGACCGTAGGATCCTACGCAGTGCCGTAGGGGACCGCACCGCCACTTCCCAGCAAATTAGGGACACTGTTGCTCCTGGGGTATCGGCGAGGACCATTCGCAACCGTCTCCATGAAGCTGGGCTACGGTCCCGCACACCGTTAGGCCGTCTTCCGCTCACGCCCCAACATCGTGCAGCCCGCCTCCAGTGGTGTCGCGACAGGCGTGAATGGAGGGACGAATGGAGACGTGTCGTCTTCAGCGATGAGAGTCGCTTCTGCCTTGGTGCCAATGATGGTCGTATGCGTGTTTGGCGCCGTGCAGGTGAGCGCCACAATCAG
Organism: Schistocerca piceifrons; assembly: GCF_021461385.2. Taxonomy (NCBI): domain Eukaryota; kingdom Metazoa; phylum Arthropoda; class Insecta; order Orthoptera; family Acrididae; genus Schistocerca; species Schistocerca piceifrons. The sequence goes on from NC_060140.1 coordinate 547,500,698, forward strand.
GACTGCATACGACCGAGGCACACAGGGCCAACACCCGGCATCATGGTGTGGGCAGCGATCTCCTACACAGGCCGTACACCACTGGTGATCGTCAAGGGGACACTGAATAGTGCACGGTACATCCAAACCGTCATCGAACCCATCGTTCTACCATTCCTAGACCGGCAAGGGAACTTGTTGTTCCAACAGGACAGTGCACGTCCGCATGTATCCCGTGCCACCCAACGTGCTCTAGAAGGTGCAAGTCAACTACCCTGGCCAGCAAGATCTCCGGATCTGTCCCCCATTAAGCATGTTTGGGACTGGATGAAGCGTCGTCTCACGCGGTCTGCACGTCCAGCACGAACGCTGGTCCAACTGAGGCGCCAGGTGGAAATGGCATGGCAAGCCGTTCCACAGGACTACATCCAGCATCTCTACGATCGCCTCCATGGGAGAATAGCAGCCTGCATTGCTGCGAAAGGTGGATATACACTGTACTAGTGCCGACATTGTGCATGCTCTGTTGCCTGTGTCTATGTGCCTGTGGTTCTGTCAGTGTGATCATGTGATGTATCTGACCCCAGGAATGTGTCAATAAAGTTTCCCCTTCCTGGGACAATGAATTCACGGTGTTCTTATTTCAATTTCCAGGAGTGTATCTCGAACGATTTTACTTAACACCTTCTTTGTTTAACCTTTATATCTAAAGGGGGGTGGAAGGGCTGGCCCAATAAAGTGAACATTTCAATTCCAATGGGTTTATTATCTACCCAAAACAATCTCACATAAAATTTGACAGGCGCCACTCAGGCAAGACTATTTAAGAGACATCCATTACATAAAATCATAAGTAAGTTAATAAATCATTAGCCAACATTGAGAACCGCCACTCAGGCAAAATATTTAAGAAACTCCCATTACATAAAATCATAAGCAAGTTAATATATCATTAACTCACGACCTTCCACCACAATTGACAAAAGCTACCAAGGCTGAATTTATCCATAACTTTAATAAATCAGCTCCAGTTAAGACCCATTCTTTTAGACTCTTCCAGTTCCAAACTTTAACATTACATGTAAACTAACAGTTGACACATAGCCTCAACTTTAACACGAATACTTAAAACAAATTTATTAAACGTAACTTGGGCAATCTTGCAGAGCGAACCACGAAATTATTCAAGTGCCCAGTAACTTGTTAGATGTATTCGGTCATAGAAAGTTACAACTTTGTACAATTATAAATGTGTAATAACAAAAGCAAGGGCCAAGCTTGTAAGGCCGAAGTTTAACGACGAACAGAGAAACCGACTGAGAGAGGTAATACTTAACTTCAAACTAAGACCTGGTTCCGTTTGCAACATCATGTCGAGTAGACCACCAGAATGTGAACCAAGCAAACGCTACCGAAGAGAAACACACGAGCTCAGGCGAAGTCCGCCGCCCGTAAGCCAAACTTGTAATCTGAAGGGAAGCCCTGTGCTTCGGTTGCCCACTGCCTCAGCTCACAAACACAGACAACACCCGACAACAGGAGAAAAACGTTTCTTAACCTTAACATTTAAAATTCACCAGTAAATTAACTCTACAAAATCAAGGCTCAACAACAACTAATTTCACTCGTAAGTGCTTCCTTTAAGTGAAACAGTACTTGAGAAACAAACACTAAGAGTGGGGAATGAAATGACCCACGAGAACCGACACTCACTGTAACTTAATGATACACATCTGCAAATACATCAATATAATGCGGAGCCGGCCGAAGTGACCGTCCGGTTCTAGGCGCTGCAGTCTGGAGCCGCGAGACCGCTACGGTCGCAGGTTCGAATCCTGCCTCGGGCCTCAGAAGTTGACTTCCATAGTGCTCAGAGCCAATATAAAGCGGAAGCAGAGCACACGCTTAGTAAGAGACCTCAAGTGAAATCGAAAAAACGTAACATCACACGTCTTGCAACGTCTTACTGTACCAAGAGCGATCACAATCACAGTTAACTAAGCGCTCTTAGTAATTAGCGTACTTAACTGGGTGTCTAGATGCTGGGGCGATTTTGCGAAGATCTCAGACTATCACTTCGCAAGACCATAACAACGTGACCCGCCAAGGAAGCGGGCACATCCACAGCTCACGAGGTTGCCGGAGAACCTACAGCGCCTGCCAGCTCCCGCCGACCCCAGTGCAACCACGTAACAACCGCCGTCCGACCTCAGGCACGCAGTCGTCGCTTCTGTCCGCCAGTCAATCGCCGACTCGCGCACCGCCGCTTTCCGTTCTCAAAACGTTGTGTCCTCTCTGCCTACTCGCGATCGGCACTTCCTTGTATCTTGAGCCAGCCCAAGCTCAAAGACACAACATCGTACTCATGTCAGAGAACTACTGGCGCCGGTCCCGCCACGGCTCTATTCCCCCCCCCCTCCCCCCCACCCCCACAAAACGCGTCCTCCCTCCACCCAGACCGTCTTCCTGGAGGACAGACAAGGAAGAAACCATGAACCGAGGGAGAGATCAAGCAGCCTTTATTTGACTTAGGTGAACCCGGAAACGCTTGCCTGATGATATCTCTTCAACCTCTAAGTTTACCGGGATCAAAACCTTGATTATCTGGCAAGGTCCCCGGAAACGCGGTGTCAGCTTGCGACTAGCTACCTTGTCAAGGCCGCCCACTAGATCTTTAACGTACATGCGGTCCTCCACCTTGCCATGCCAGTAAACGGTCTCCTCCCTTTCTTATAACGCGCCGCCTGTCGATTATGCGCGATCTGGATATTATTACTCGCTCGCCTCCAGTTCTCGCGTATGGTCTCGGGTGTTATGGAGCTGAGCAATAGGTGGTTAATCTACCATAAGTTAGATAATGGGGTATTCAGCTCGTAAGGGTACATTAACTCCACGGGAGACGCGCGAGTGGCTTCATGCTTGGTCGAATTGAAGACCTGATTTAATCATGGCAGCGTAGAGTCCCACTTGTCGGGTGCATTCGCGTGATAAATTATAAGGGCTGATTTCCAATTGCGATTCATCCGCTCCGCGAACGAGGCTTTGAGGTAATAAGGGGTGGTTGTAATATGTCTGACGCCCTGCCCGAAGCAAAATACCTTAAATCTTTTCGAAGTAAAGGCAAGGGCATTGCCACTAACTAAGACCTTGGGTGGGCCAAACCATGACATCATACGGGACAGTTGCTGAATGGTAATGTCCGCCGTGAGCCCCCGTGTCGGGAATAACCAACAAAATATAGAGAAAGCATCGACTATTACCAGAGGCCCTGCTTAGTAATCGGCAAAGGACCAATATAATCAATGAATACCTTGTCTAAAGGGTATTCTTCCCTACATGGCTGCAGAAGACCTTTCGGAGGCTCGAAATCAGGCTTAGCCTTCTTTCATAAGTGACGTTGTGTTACAAGACATCGGATGTCTCTATATAACGATGTCCAGTAGAATTTCTCGCGGACCTTGGCCAAGGTCTTAAACAGACCAAGGTGTCAGCCAACCACCGAATCATGGAAATATCTGAATATGAGCGGGGTAAATTCAATAGGCAAACAAATTTTTCAGTCGGGACCCGTATCCACCCGTTTGCTCAGGACACCCTTCTTAAGGCAATAATCTTTCATCGTTTCATCAGCAATCAATTTTTCTCTAATAACGCCCTAGAAGGTGTCCTGGGCCTGTTTCGCCCTTAAATAAGCGAACAGGGCCGGCAGCTCTGCTAACACAGCATTACTGGACGAGATGTCCTCTCCGGGGTCACTGGGACCTTCACTTCCCTCCGAAAACATGCGGTTGAGAGCATCAGCACGGAGTTCTCTGAACCCGGAATGTGCTTGACTTCGAATTGATAGGCAGAAATGCGAATCACCCAACGGGTAATGCGTCCAGCCTTCTAGGCCTGGCCAACAACCAACTCAGCGCTTGATGGTATGTCTCTAGCAGGAATTTTTTGTTCCAGGTAGATGTTCTCGAGGGCAAATAAAACGGCCAGCGCCTAGCACTCGTACACCGAATAGTAAAGCTGGGCTCACGATAAACGACGGGATGCGAACGCCAAAAGGCGTCTCTCTCCCTCGGATTCCTGCAATAATACTGCTGCTATTCCGCCATGACAGGCGTCAGTTTGAAGGACAAAAGTGGCATTAAAATCCGGGATAGCCCAGACCGACGGATTAGCAATGGCAAATTTTATGGCCTCAATCGCCGCCTATTGGCTATCACCCCAAGAAAACTCGCAGCTCTTCTTGCGTAAGTCGTTCAGAGGGGCGACCATCTGCGCAAAGTTAGAAATAAACTTGAGAAAAACATTTGCCATTCCTAAAAAACGCACTATTTCTTTCATACTGTGTGGGCGTGGGAAATCCTTCAAAGCCTTATTCCGCTGTTAATCTATCTGGATCTGGATCCCCTCCCCGGAAACTAAATGCCCTAAAAAGGAGATTCGTGGTCTACCTTTGGAGGCTTCACGGTGAGTCCTGCCGAACGCAACCTAGAAAACACTTGATCAAGTTGTTGTAAGTGTTCTTCAAAGGACCTACTGTAAACCACTACATCGTCCAGATAGTTGTAAACACATACAAACTTCAGGTCTCCTAACACTGCATCCAATAGCCCGGACAGTACCGCAGCACCCGTAGACAACCCGTAGGGCACACGATTGAACTCGAACAAGTTCCAGTCGGTGTAGAAGGCAGTCACCGACTTGGAAGATTCCGAGAAGGCAATTTTATAATACGCTTGGTTTCAGTCGAGTACAGTAAAGCACGTTGCGCCGGAAAACCATGTAAAGCAATTATGCAGGTCTGCCAACGGTACCGGCTCCAAAACGACTTTCACATTCAAAATCCAGTTGTCCACCTTCTGCACCACTGCCTTTCGGAACAAGGAAGATAGGAAAAGCGTACGGAGATGTCGAAGGTCTTATGACCCCGTCCTGTCGCATTCGCCCCCTCTGGGGGCCGAACCGCACAATAACCCTGGGATCGGTGTGGGGCGGCGGTGGGGTGGGTGAACTGCTGTGGCCTACTGTGGGGTTGTGAACCACTGAGGGCTACGGCAGGACGAAGCCTCTCCGTCGTTTCTAAGTCCCCAGTATAACACACACACATAATTGCTTGGAGAACGTTAAATTACTCTAAGGGTTTTGTTAAGTCTTGAAAGATCGAAGACGTTATTGGAGGACCTCTTGACTTTAGTGTCGTAATTCGTATGTGTGTGTGTTATTTGGTGACAGCCTTAGCTTCTGGGCCGTGACGTTGTAATTGATGCGTTCGCCCGCGCGTATGTACTCCAGTATTTCAGCCTGTGCATGTACCCGGGCGGCGTCTCCGGTGGCCGTTAGCTTTCGCTATTGATTCCAGCTGCAGCTGCTAAACAGGTTAAGTTTTTCCGATATTTTATTTGATGGGTGGTTTTAAGCAACTGCCTTTTCGAGCTTGCTCTGCTTTTCATGTGATGTAACGAACCTAAGAATCTATTTTCTGTAGCCTTTGAACTTTTAAATTCCATCTGTAATTGACTTCTCTTGATAGTCAGCTTGGCCAAGCTTGGGTCCACACTTCTTGTAACTCACTGGAAGATTACCTGACTTTAAGTTGTAAATTAGCCCTCTTTCTCGGAGAATTAATTCTTGTTCTTGGTTGTTGTATAGTTGAAATAAGGAACCTCTACTTAATTCCAATGTCATACTTCTGTAAGTTTTATTTAAGCTCCTTACGGTTGTTTAAGACTTTGGGCTACTTCAACTTCTTGTCTACCAAGTTTTAAGAGTGGCCCCTGCAGGAGGTAAGGGTGGCCTTGGAATACTTATTGTGATAAACAGCCGTTATTTCAATTATTGTTTCTCTGTTTTAAATTTGCTTCTGTAAGGGAACCTTGTTGTTTAATTTGATAATACTCTTGTCTTAAGGACTGTTTATGTATGAGAAACTTTCTGTTCATTATTATATATCAGATATAAGCGAATATTGTGGTTTTAATTACCATTTTCCTTATTGGAATATTAGGAAATAAATTTGTAATTTCGTTAGGAAGAATGATGTGCTCAGACTGGGTTCGCCCTTTTACGTCTCCTACACCTTGTCCATCCTATGTTCGGAAATTTCACAGAAAGATTAATTGTACCCCCCTCCCCCCACCCAAATTTCTTATCGCAGCTCGAATTACCAGCAAGTATAAATCTCAGTTGCAACTGATACAGTCGCTGATTTGTGTAGACTGTCTCAAAGCATATTATAAATTCCTCTAATTCTTTGGATGCTGTGGGCGTGTGTATACATACTCCTATGCCGTACCCCAGCTGTTGTGGACGTGTATACACAAACTGCTTGAGTTTCTCTAGAAGTGCCTTGGATCTCTGAATGCGGTCTGAAACGCCGACCTCTCACTGCTTCGGACGAGTTACTTCCATATTTCGGTGAATAAAAAAGTTTCCACCATTTATCATACGACATACATGCGTCATTACACTCTATCGTTTGCAGAAAACCTCGCTACGATAGCTTGAATCGTTTATGAGATATGAGAACTGTTATTAACACACGATTCTCGATGTGTAAGAATGTGAATGGGCTCGTCACACGGGACCGTCTTTCGGATATAAAATCCAACAACTCGAGAATGAAATAACCTTCTACTCTCAATTTTCACACAAAATCAACCACACGGAAAGGTTACTTAACGTGTTTTTACCTCTGAGAACTCTTTAAAATTTCGTGCAATGTCTTACTTAACATGATATACATACCTCAGTAAGTACGACGGGTAATAAAAAGGAATTCACTTTCTTGCCGAGTGTGCACACATGACTGCAAGATTTGCAAAAAACAGATTTTTCACTTGATGGTTTTCGAAAACATTTGATGATAACTATTCCATAATGATCGTTAGGCCATCTCTCAGCACTTGGCAAGTAGCCGTGACAAGAGCAGACTCAGCACGGAATGCAAAGAGCTCGTAGGTAGCAGCGAAGCGGATTGCGACCAGACATTCGCCTGTATTTGGAACGAGCAGAATCGCCCCCCCCCCCCCCCAGCCCTCCCTGAAAGTATTCCAATCTCTGCCTTCCTCTACACATCTAACCCTCTACAGCTCCCTCTAGTACCATGGCAGTCACTCACAGATGTCTTAATAGATGTCCTATCATTCTGTCCCTTCTCCTTGTCACTGTTTTTCACATATCCAAAAATGGTTCATATGGCTCTAAGCACTATGGGACTTAACATCTGAGGTCATCAGTCCCCTAGACTTGGAACGACTTAAACCTAACTAACCTAAGGACAACACACACATCCATGCCCGACGTAGGATTCGAACCTGCGACCATAGCAGCAACGCGGCGCCGGACTGAAGCGTCTAGAACCGCTCGGTCACAGCGGCCGCCTTCACTTATCCGTTCCTCCCAGATTCTGCGTAGAATCTCCTTATTCCTTACCTTACCAGTCCAGCTAATTTTCAACATTCGTCTGCAGCATCACATCACAAATGCTTCGATTCTCTTCTGTCCCGGTTTTCCCATAGTCCATGTCTCACTACCGTACAATGCTGTGCTCCAAACGTACATTCTCAGAAATGTCTTCCTCAGATTAAGACCTATGTTTGATACTAGTTGACTTCTCTTGGCCAGGAATGCCGTTTTGGTCATTGCTAGTCTGCTTTTGATGTCCTCCTTGCTCCATCCGTCACTAGTTATTTTACTGCCTGGGTAGCATAATTCCTGAACTTCATCTACTTCGCGACCGTCAGCCCTGATGCTAAGTTTCTCGCTGTTCTCATTTCTGCTACTCATTAGTTACGTCTTTCTTCGATTTACCCTCAATCCATATTCTGTACTCGTTAGAGTGTTCATTCCATTCAACTGATCACGTAAATTCTTCTTCACGTTCATTCAGGACAGCAATGTCATCAGCCAATCGTATCATTGATATCATTTCTTCTTGAATTTTAACCCCTCTCCGGAACCTTTCTTTTATTTCCATCATTGCTTCTTCGATGTACAAAGTGAACAGTATGGGCGAAAGCCAGCATCGTTGTCGTACAACCATTGTAATACGAGCAGTTCGTTCTTGATATTCCACTCTTATTATTCCCTCTTGTCTCGTGTACATATTTTATAGCTATTACTCGTCTCTCCCTATAGCTTACCCCTATATTTCTTAGAAGTTAGAACACCTTGCGCCATTTGTCGTTGCTAAATGGTTTTACCAGGCTGACAAATCCAATGAACGTGCCATGATTTTTCTTTAATGTTGCTTCCATTATCAAGCACAACGTCAGAATTGCCTCTTTGGTGCCTTTCACTTTCCTAAAGTCAAACTGGTCGTCATCTAACACATAATCAATTTTCTTTTCCATTCTTCAGCATATTATTCTTGTCAGCAATTTGGATGCTTGAGCTGTTAAGCTGATTGTGCGATAATTCTCGTTCTTGTCAGCTGTTGCAATCTTCGGAATTGCCTGGATGCTATTTTTCCGAAAATCAGATGGTATGTAGCCAGAGTCATACGTTCTACACACCACCGTGAATAATCGTTTTGTCACCTCGCCGCCCAACGATTTTAGATATTCTCATGCGATATTATCTATCCCTTCTGCGTTAATTGATCTTCAGTCCTCCTAAGCTCTTTTAAATTTTGATTCTAATACCGGATCCCCTATCTCTTCTGAATCGACTCCTGTTTCTTCTTCTATCACATCAAGCAAATCTTCCCCGTCCTAGAGGCTTTCAATTTAATCTATCCGCTCTCTCCTCTGCAATTTCCGTTGCGCTCTTAATGTTACAACCCTTGCTTAGTCAGTCCTTGGGACGATCATTTCTTTTCCGATTGCTTCACATTTTTTATGCAGCCATTTCGTCTTAGCTTCCCTGCACTTCCTATTTATTTCAACTTTAGCGGCTTGTATATCTAATTTCCTGATTAACGCTGAATATTTTTGTACTTCCTACTTTGATCGATTGAAGTATTTCTTTTGTTACCCATCGTTGCTTCGCTGTTACCCCCTTTAAATCTAATTTTTCCTTTCCAACTTCTGTGCTTGCCCTTTCTCGAGGTGTCCACTCCAACTATACTGTCTACTGATCTATGGCTGTATCTACAGCATTTGAGAACTTCAAACACATCTCATCATTCCTTAGTACTTCCGTATCCCACATCTTTGCGTATTGGTTGTTCTTGAGTAATCTCTTAAACTTAAGCCTACTCTTCGTCGCTACTACATTATGAGCTGGACTATATCTGCTCTTGGGTACGCCGGCAGGATAATTTTGATTCGATGCTTATTCCACACAATTCCATTACTGACCTCCAATGTGTATTGTAAAATTCATCTCTAGTATCGGTTTTAAGATTGCCAGGACATTGATTTGTCCCCATCTGCTGCAATTTTTCAAACACCTACGCTAATTCGTTCCCTGTCTTTATGTTCACAGGAAGGTCCCAGGCGAATTTGGAATCTATGACCATTAAAATATATTTATATCGATTATTCCGACGTGCATATTGATTCACATCTACGAGATCGGCTACCCATAAATCATGTAAACCTCACAATTTATCTATGTGGTAATGTTTTGTATGCCGGTCTGTAAAGCTCAAGAACGAATGTCTCCATAATTACTCAATGATGATGGAAATTTCGTTTATACTGACAGTCATTCAAAGTCCTCGATTTATTAATAACGAGAAAACAATACTGGGTGTGCATTTTGAAATTTTCACGGCGAATTGAAATTTTTCGCTTGCAGCCAGTCGTAGTTTAATTCATTGCGCAATATTTCGCCTGGGAATATGCCAGTCATCTTCAGGTGTGCCATCGAAGATTAACGAAGACTTGCTCCATTCCTCCCTATATAGCGCGCTGCGAGTATTCCGCACCTGTGTCAATAGTCAAGTTGACAGACGGACCATAATTCACGGCGGCGGCGCCCTCGCTGGTGGAACCGCGAAACTCAGCTGTCCTCTGTGTCACCGATCGCCGCGGCAGCTGGCGCACTCCGTCATCCGCGACATGCGCAGAGTGGAACGGAGCTGTCAACGTTTAAGTTACAGCATAACGAATAATATTATGTTTGATAGTATTTGAAAATTTATGTTTGACACTATTTAAAATTTTCAAGGTTTGAATGTTCCAGGTGGTTTGTGTGTTCTGTGAAATGCCGCTGATTTCGTGCTTCACATCTGGTGGAAGTCGCTGCTGCGTCGCATGTTACCAGCAAAACATTGTGTGGCCGGCGCAAGTACGATTCCGGGTACCAGCCATAGCTGGTCTGAGATGCGTTTGTCATAGCGGTCTGATGGGCTTCTGTGTTCGTATTCTGTAGGAGCAGCTATAGTGGTCTCAATATTAACATGGCGGCTGTCTTGCATCGTGTTAACTCTGTGATATTGTAATTGAACTTCAGAAAGACTGAATGTATTTACCCATCCACCAAATCTTTTCTGTGGCTGGTACATCAGCATTTTGATCTATTCTACCACTCTGCCAATTTCCGGATTTGGTTTCCCATCAATTACGTATAAGCTATACAACCAATTTTAGCTCTTCTTGTGGTTGAAATCTCACTTTAAAGTTGAAATCACGAGATCTTTGTTTCAAAACCAGTAATTTTCTATAGGAGGAGAATCCGAAAACTGCCTGAGTACCATCAGATTGTTTGATTTAATGTGATGCAATGCCTATATTTCAGATGTTTAATGTCTCTCTCTTATTCTGCTGTCACAAGAAACAAGTACTGTCCCATACACAAGAAGCATTTCGTGGCTACCATGGTCTGTTAATCTGGCAGTGAAAGTAAACCCAAAAAGAAATAAATTTAAATTTTTCAATAGCACTCAAAAATCGGTCGAACAAAGAACAAAAAATTATTTCGGTTTAAGGAGAATAATGTAAGTGTTGTGAAGCGTGCAATGTCGTAATTTCTTAAATTTCTCTCTTTTAGATCTAGGGTGTACTAAATCAAAGTTTCGAAAAGACTTCATATGGCAAAGATAAGAATTTTTTACTGATTTTCCGTTTATTATTACTTAGAAAGAGAAGAGAAAAAATGTTGACTCATTGTTGCAGGTCACCAGCGAGAGTAGAACAATGTGCTACTGTAATGCTTCATTCCCTTCACAAAGTGGGCATGGTACCATTTAACTTACCAACCCGTACTCACTACAGTACGCCGCTCTCGCTGTTATACTGACTGATAACACAGTTAATTCGTAATGTAAAATATGAAATGTCGTGTGGCTAGGGCTTCTTGTCGGGTAGACGAGTCGCATGGTGCAAGTCTCCTTAGTTGACGTCACTTCGACGACTTGCGCGTCGAAGGGGATGAGATGATGATGATGAAGACAGTACAACAGCCAGTTCCTGATCCGAGAAAATCTCCGACCCAGCAGGGAATCCAACCTGGGTCCCTTTACAAGGCATTTCCTCATCTGACCACTCAGCTGTCGGGCCGGGCAATATAATAAATGAGATATAGAATCTGTTGGAAATGACTTTCCTGGGATCAAAAAATTATTTTGATCGCCCATTTTTGTACTTTACGATAGAATCATTTAGGTTTTTTATTGGAAATGACAATAAAATATCAGATTAATATAACAGGATAACTGTGAACCATTCCAGGAAGTAAACTGATCGTCGCATAGCTGCCAACCGTAATTTTGTCAATTCTTCATTAGACAAAGAACAAGTGGGATACGTTTCCTCGGTTGCAGTGTATCCTCAGTGGAGCATGGGAAGCTCGTGCTTGGAAGATGCTGCAGTGCCAGCTACTACCGTGTTGACCGGGAGCAGAAATACCTTAAGAATAAACTAATGACTTTCATTTACAAATAGGCAACTATGACCTGGCTCTAAAACGTAGTTGCAGCATACTATCTCACAATGGAATGCAGTTGCGCCATCTTAGGAAACGTGTTCGGTGGACTCGGATCAACTCTTAAGATTCAAATTTGTGCTACTAAACCGAAAACACGACCCAATTTCAGTCTTCACATAGTCCCGAACCAGCACTCTGCAGTTTCATCAGAGAGTTCAGCAGTGACATTATTTCAGGCAAACCAAAAAAAAAGGGTCTAAAGTAATCCACAAATCACGGAAGAAATATGAGTTAATCTTACGTTAACAGGTGTAATATCGTCACCGCAGACAAGAGAGAAGCAGGACGAGGTGATTATTTCTGGAAGTATATTGCCGGGTGACTATAATTAAGGTTCAACTAAACACGAAAGTCCAGGGTGGGCTGTAGTTATCGTATGGCAACGAAACTTGCCAGATATTTTAATGCATTAATGAGGAATCAATTTACACTGGATGAAATAAGTTCCAGTTTTGCCCATCAGGTGTAAATCTGGCGCTCTACACGGTCCCGGTATTTTCCTGGAGCCATTTAGAAAAATCACGGAAAACCTAAATCAGGACGTCTGGCTGTGGGTTTGAAGAACATCCCTGCGATTGCGAGTCCAGCAAACTAACCACTACGCCCCCTCACTTGCCAAATTGAAAGTAACTCTTCGTGCAGATGTTTAAACATCCTACAATGTTTCCAATTCATGCAGTTGAACGTTAATTTCGTTTTGTTTCAGCGATTACAGGATAAAGTAGAATGTAGACATTAGGTACCCATTCACCAAGTTGGTGAACGGCAACACAACGAGGATGAGCAAAGAAATGAATGTTTCGAAAAGGTTATGATCTACCTGAGAAATCCTTTGTTACGACGCAATCAAGAGGCACCTATATGCGTAGTTTAGAACACCGTTGGAATGGTTGTAGCTCCGTGTACTTCTGGTTTACGTTCAATTTACAGTTCAGACTATCAGTTTTAACAAGCACAAATGGACACGCCTCACTTTTGGTGCAGTAAGTTCAACAACGGAGGATGGCATTCTTGTTCCAAATCCGTATCAAACGTAATGTCTCTTCGCTGCCGACTGGATAGGGGTGTAGGTTCAACCATGACATAGGCGAATGTCACGGCAACTAGAACTGTCATCATAACGCTTTCTTACCACAAATCTTATTTTGTTAAAGAGGCAGCTCTCATTTAGGGTCACGCTGCAAGTGGGTCCTAATGTATTTCAACTTGAGAGTTGGAACCATTAGTCTTGGACTGAGATTCTAACTAAGATCTCGTGTTTCTTAAGACCTGACTCCTTCGGGAAGACATTCTTTCATTTTGATGTTTCCCCAGGAATTCAAATCCTCAAGATGTTCAAAAGAGACTCTTGTCCCTATTCGAATCCACGTCAGCACAATAACTTTCATCATGGTATTTCAGACGGTAGCAGGCGCTCATAAATCTACACGTAAAAGAAACTTTGGTCTTTACGTCTCTTCCTGCTTTGTGAAGACTAAAGATTGCTGCCTGTTGCGACTCGCATTCAGAAACAGAACTTTTCATCACATCATTTCAGGTCATCTCCTAGCCACTAGAGAAAACTAGTTACTTTCTCCTGATGCTTTTTCAACAGCAATGATAGGTATGAATTTCGTTTCCAGGTCAACGCAGTAATTTTGATCACATTATTTCCAGTTCATGCGTGCAATATTCTCGTTACTGGTGAAATAAACCCATATTTAGGACCTACTGGTGGCTAGGAAGAGGCTGCGACAATTGCTGGAAGCGAATCGCGGTAAGTCAAAACTTTTTCGCCTTGTATTTTGTTTTCTGTAGTCTTACTACTGGTGAAGAAATTAGACATTTAAAATTTCACTGTGTTTGGTTAACATTTCGAATAGACACGTTCCAGTGCCTGTGTAACACAAACTTTACGTCATGTATTAATTATTTCAAGTTTAAAAATGAGCACTTCCGTTTCTTGTGACTAAAACCACATTTAAGATGTTTTGCGGTTGGAGAACAGAGGCAATAGTTACTGGAATAGAAGACCAAAGTTCGGGCACAGTACTTAAGTTTTCTGAGTGTAATTTCAATTTGAGTATTGCCTTCTGAAATCTCCTTTGTTGGAATAAATTGGAATTCACAAGTCTGTGGTGTCTCTAGTAACGTGCTTCTATCGATAGTTCCTATATTGTGGTATTAATTCGCATCTAGATTGTTAGCCATAAGGCGCAGTGTTCTCTAGTGGTAACCATTTTGTTTAGTCAAACGACAATACCGAAGAGAGATTAGAGGAGCTGCTAGAGTGTTACGTTATGTGAGTTGCATACAAATCAGACGGAATGTAGAAGAGGTATTCTGTATACACGTAGTACATTACACCTTAGATGATCCCACGGAGTGTGATTTCCAATATTATTAACTCTTTTGATCATCGTATTAGTTAACGTCATTGACTTCGTTTCACTGCCCCATTTCTCTCAAGTACTTTCGATCACATGTGAGCAAACGTCTGCGACTGCTCGACTGGACCTCAATGAATGCCTGCTAAATAAATTTGTGAACAATGAGGATTTAGCTTTCGATATGAAACATATTCATGATGAATAAAACCTGAAATATTGGTCGCTGAGAGACATTTTGTAATTAAATACGTTGCCGGGAAAAAAGTTAATTAACTTGGAAAGACGACATCGATTTTAATACGAAGACAGTGTATGCCACCTGGGGAGCAATAGATGTACTGATAATGGTTTCAGCGTCGTGAACCAGCAGGTAGATTAATAGCATCGCCATCTGTGTCTACCCATCTACCCTTTAATAGGGAAAGCTGACAGCCAGAAGGCTTAGTGCGGTACAAACATGTGAAGCAAACAGGTAACCATACCTCGCAGAAGCACTCGTGCTCCCTACAGCCGTCTGAGCGAGTTCGAAATAGTCAAATTGTGGCCTTACTAGTGGCAGGATGGTTCTTTCGGAGAATATTCACAGACGTTGGACGTGCTGCCTCAGTTGTGCAACGATTCTGATGTCAGTAGTCACGCGAACATTCTCAGACCCGGTAGATGAGGCTGTGCACGTCCACGCAGCGCAGACATCCACCCAGATCGTCGTGCTGTACGGGCAGCCTTGGCAGATCGTACAGCTACAACAGTTCAAATAAGACGGTTTGTGAGCCCAGACGTGTCAACACGAACTGTTGCGAACCGGTTACTAGCTCATCTTCCACTCAAGCCACGGCGTCGACGTACACGGCTCTACTGGTGCCGTCAGAGACTCACTTGGAAGATGGAATGGTGCGATGAAAACAGATTCTCCCTGCACGCAGGTGATGGACGTTTCCGCGTACGACGAAGACCTGCTTATCGCTGGCATGTAGAGTGCACTCGTCGAAGACAAACAAGCCCCATCACATGCCTTGCGGTCTGAGGTGCGGTAAGCTATAACTCTCGTTCACCTATGGTGTTTCTGGAGGGAACGCTAAACAGCACACGGTACGTGATGAATGGCGCTATACCCGTTCTTTTGAAGTTTTTGCAACAGAAAGGTGATGTGTTGTTCCAACAGGATAACGCTCACCGATACACTGCCCGTGAAACTCAAGGCGCTCTGTAAGACACGCAGCAACTTTCTTGGCCAGCACGATATCCGGACTTGTTCCCAGTCCAGAACGTGTGGGACATGGTGGGATAAGAAGTGACTAGCGTGACTCCTTACAGAACTACTTGAACGGGTCGAGAAACTGTGGCTTAACTTATCCCAGGACAGTATTTGCCATCTATACGAACGAGTGGATGCCAGAGTTAACGCCTCCACTGCCACCTGTGGAGGCTACATCACGTACTATAAGGGGTGTATCAGCAGGGACACCACTTGTACTATCGATATATAAATGTAATCATTTCGTGTAGTCCATATACAGTGTAGCAATAGTAAATTAAAAGTTAATAGGAAACTTCTAATATTGTGCACTAATTTTTTATTCCAGCAGTGTATATATGATCCACCTTTCTTCTTTGATAAGTCAAACCAAGGTGGAGTCGTTAAAATATTATTATCAGTTGTTCACAATTTAATGCATGTAACCTAATCCCAAAATAAGACTAACTATTTGTGCGATGCATGATGTTAGAGAGAGATGTGTGTCGAATACGTTTTCCTGAAAACTTTTCCCGGTATGTTGTTTCCCAGCACAACGCAGAGGACAATATTTAATAGCTCTTGACGACATACAAACCCGAACACTTCTTTTCTAAAGCGTGCCAAATGTCGACATATTTTGTGGGTCAGCGAAATCAGTGAAACTACAGTCAGAAAATATGGACTTGGGCGAGTAGCGCCGGCCAGTGCACTCCATGTCAGCTGGCGCCAAGCCAGTCACAGAGTGCCAACGCAGGTACCGTCTCCCAACCCTGGCAATCTGCCTGCACGATGGAGTGTTTCCAACACTGGTTTATGCAACAGCCGATCGATTTCAAGTACTCAGCAGCCGCCCTAGCATATATTTAATACGAACGCCATATTTGCAAAAATACAGAGTTGGGGAGCCTTGTATTAAATCTGCGAACTGTGATTTCGCAAAATACGACTCCATTCCCTTCAGCTATCCTGAACGCTGCGTATAAATTACACTCAAGGTCGTCTCGTTTTAGTGGTATAGACAGCGATGATTCACATGCAATTTCGATAAAACATTGGTAAGTACACAAAGTTAGCGAAAAGTACTTCTTGTTGTTGGGGTCTTCAGTCCAGAGACTGGTTTGATGCGGCTCTCCATGCTACTCTATCCTACGCTAGCTTTATGTACATCTTATCGGAATGCAAAATAAATGCATTCATGCTGCATAGAGATTCTTGTGGATGTATGTATTTCTAAATCGTACATTTTATAATAGAGACATTTGCAGTTTGCTAAGAGATTCTTTCGTTAACTATAATATACTATATGATATTTTGAGTGTAGGACTTAATACACAGGAGATTTATAATTAAAATTCTGGGTTCAAAAACCTTTAAAAGAAAAATCACTCGTCAGAATGACGTCAGATTTGAACGGAATCGAATAAGATGGTAACGTTATGAAATTTTAAGACATAAATAACAAAAATGAAATAAATGAAAATTGTGTCACTAGATTAGCACATGCAGAATAAAAGATGCAGATTAGACAGCTGTTCCTCAGTCTGCGTATGAGATGCTCGACGTGACTGTTGTCTCCATGCAGGATCGCCCGCTTCTGGTAACGCTGTTTTACAAGATCTGTGACTCTGTTCCAGCAGCTCTGCTGAAGTACCGGACACTCAAGAATATGAAAAAAAGGCGTCGTTACGATGTCTGCCAAGGATCTGGAGAAAATGGTTACGGAATTCGAAAAGAGAGCTGCTTTTGAAGTGAAATGTGGCTTAGGAAGGGAAAAAAATTATCCGACTTCAGTAGAAGTTGCGGTCACAGCATTGTAGGACAGGTCGAGCGGTGGTGTATAAACGTGCAGTGCACAGGGAATTAGGATATGCCTGTGAGCATAAAATTTTAGGAAACATCCTGCATCGCTACCCATATAAAATTACCCATGTTCAGGAGTTGCTTCCTACTGACGTGCCACTAAGACAAACGTTTGCTCTAGAATATGTTGCTCAATGGAAGTGGACAATAAATGGGCACAGAACATTCTGTGTACAGAAGTAGACAGTCTCTGTCTACAAGAACATGTTAATACACAGGATTGCAAAGTATGAACAAGAGAAAATCCGCTCTCACATTAATTTTTACTGCTTCATTATGCGAAGGTAGCTGTGTAGTGCGGGTTGACGGCATCGTTTATCGAAGCGCCATATTTTTTTCGAAGAGATGGGCATTGCGGGTCCTGTTTGAAAAGTCACTGGTAAACGCTGTAAGAGTCTTTTGCACACCACCGTCATTCCTACCTTCCAGCAGCGTGGATGTGTGGGTAGGATCATTTTAAGTAGGATTTCTCTTATGAGCACATTTCACAGCCAGTAAGCAGCTTCTGCAGAAATAATTTGAAAGTGCTAATACTACCAGCTGTCATTTCCCTACAGCCTGGCCATCCAAATCACCCGATCTTAATCCGTACGACTTTCTGCTGGGTGATTATCTAAAGGATGCTCTGAGCAGTGCTCCGATTACAAGTGTAAGTAAACTGAAGGCATGCATTGGGCAACACATTCTGAACGTGACCCCTAAGACGCTCCGATCTATTGTGGAACATGCTGTTCCTCCATATACTCGTGGCAGGAAACTGTGGATAGTATATGGAACATGTCTTGCGGCAGTCTCATGACAAATAAAACCCGACTTTAAGAGGAACGAAGACGTCAGTCGAGACTGGGTATGGAAATAAATTCAACGGTGACGAGCGAAAATTTGTGCCGGACCAGTACTCGAACCTGCTCTACGCGAGCGGTAGCCTTAACCGCCTCTGGACACGGTTTTCATCCCACCAAATTCCTCCACTTGTCACTCCCCCCCCCCCCCCCCGGTCCATTAACTCCTTTGCTCGTAACGTAGTGTGCACCTGCACTGAAATTATCGTACGTCATTTGCGTGCCCGACAGAAGAGACGCCACACACACACATACATATAGTAAAAGCGGATTTAATTGTTGCTTTTTATGTGGTTTCTGGTCACAGGTCATCTAAAACACCGACCGATGTAATTGTTGCTTTTTATGTAGCTCTTTGGCTTCACGACAAAAAAAATGGCTCTGAGCACTATGGGACTTAACACCTGTTGTCATCAGTCCCCTAGAACTTAGAACTACTTAAACCTAACTAACCTAAGGACATCACACACTTCCATGCCCGAGGCAGGATTCGAACCTGCGACCGTTGCGGTCACACGGTTCCAGACTGAAGCGCCTTGAACCGCACGGCCACGCAGGCCGGCGCTTCACGACAATTAAAACCCTTTGCCATTGTTGATTTTCATGCCGCTTTTGACCTGAGGAGAATTATAGACCAATTATTCCCACCCATTGTTGTATGACCTTGCCCTGATGGATGGGCGTCCTAACTACAGCTGCCACAACTGTTGAATCCCAAACATGTCCGCAGTATGGTTGATCTGCAAGTCGCACCATAACCGTCGTATTGTGGTTCATCAGGCGTTTGCAGTTGAACTCAATTATTGTATGATGCTTACAGCACTATGTAATGGAAAAATTTTTGTTTTCTTCTTACCATAATGTTTCCCTCTGTTTTGATAATATTCTATTAAAATATTATGTTAACCTAAGTAGCGGTTATTTTTCTTCACAGCATTTCGAAACCGGGTCTTCCTATCCGTCGATTATCAGATAAAATTTCCTTTGTTGTGCTATTACGGTTTTCCAAGCATTTACACATCTACCGTGAGGTATGTAAACGTACTCTTTTCGCTGTCTTGCAGTACTGATGGTATTACTGTTAAAGATGAAAACACAAATTCAATCTTGTTGAGTACAGTTCATCAGTGAAATTTGAATGTTGATGGCTTTAGGTAAGCACTAATGATTGTTTTGGAAAAGGTGGTTGTGTATTTTATTACATATGGCAGCAGTGACGACAGTGTGAGATATATCTTTATAAAAGTGTAGAGAAATATGCTTTTGAACATTGCAGAAGTTAGTTACGAGTTACGAATACTAAGAATTAGTCACACTGATAAAAGGTCATAGGAATTTCAGTCCTTCAGAGTACTCTCTGCACTTGTAAGTTCGCAAACCATGGAATTTCTCTGACAATTAAACGGAAAACTCATGTATAACCATTTACATTACGTGAAATACTTTAGACTGTGAATAATGTGGTTATTGACGTGTAATTTGTCTCTCAGAACAAAAGTGCAATCCTTCCCAGAATTAATTGCTATAATTTATGAGCTAATCTCACTATGCAGTAAATATCCAAGTACAGGTACAGCACAGCAGTGCATTTTAGATTGTCGGTGGCCTGTATCCAGCGGTCGGAAGGATTCAGCGCAGTGGTAGCACGTGCAGACAAATAGTCTCATTAAACGTATGCACAGAGTTACAACTTCAAGTTTTCGAAAAGTGTTTCATTGCAGGCTGTAAAACTGTCATTAATATAATTTATCCTCTCGTGCTGAGACTATGTCTACACGTAGACTGAAGTAACAGTAAAACAAAGAAGAACTCATTTGATGCTTTACGCTACAGTGTGTTTCACTAATAGGTTTCCCATAATACCTTACACAATAGCTACAACCTCGACGTGTCAATATTGATTGATATAAGCTCAGCAATTAAGAGCAGGTGTCCATTTGCGGAATTCCAGCATGCTGGACTATCTGTGAATCAGAAACTTTCATTAATCAGTACAACGAAAAATTTAACAGAGTGGGCTGGAGGAGTTGAACAGAGAGAGCAGCAGAGGGAGATGGGCAGAGAGTTGGGAGTGGACGAGGTGGATAGAGAGAGGGGTGAAGGACAAAGAGGGCTGAAGGAGAGGAAATGGACTACCGGAAGGCTGGAATAAATTCGTACCAGGGCAACGCGAGGCACTCAGCTAGTTCTCTATAAAAATACTCGAGCTTTATTCAAATCAAAAGTGCTTCAAGCCATTTGAAATCGAGAGTATAAGAGTTTATTACGATCAGGCCATTTCGCAGTAGGCAAGACAATGTACGTAAAGGCCGGCATTGACCGAATAAAAAATGGGCAGAAGATTGCGGTTTAACGTGCCATCGCCGAAGCAGTCCTTAGCGCAGGGACAGAGAAACGCCAGTATGAAAAAGTCATGGTCACTGTTTTTGCTATGCACCATATTTCCTTTAGGAAAGGCGGTATATGTAAATGAAAGTTTTCGCGGCGTGTCACAGAGATAAAATGTTATCGACTTTGTTGCTGACTCTATTCACAATGTATCCGCTTGCGTCACACGCATTCATTTATTTCTTCCACATTCTGGCGCCTGAATATGCAAGCAGAGGGTATGCCTCTCGGAACTTCGCTGATACACTGCAAATTGAAGCGGAAGAAGCTCTAGAACATTTCATTGTATGGTTGACCCTGGTCCCCAACGGTTTCCGCAGTGACTGTGACTGCCTGAATATTCTAGCAGGATAACTTCAGAGGATGCACTAACGAAGCTCACTTTGAATTAAAAATCCTAAGTGTAGAAATAACTACAAAAATTCTGGATTTAGAGAAATCGCAGCTGTTTTCACCACCTAGTGAGAGAAAACTGTAAACTCAGTGATTAATCCATTTGATTGATGTGGAGGAACAAGGTGACGAAAGAGTGTTTTCAAATCCCTATTTTGCCTTCGAAAAGCAGTTTTTCCGTGATTTTTTTCCGAATTACGGTAGACAAATGCTTGGGGGGAGTTTCCACAGAGTTGTAGGGTGAGACGTGAGTAGGGGCACATGCATTGAAGGATGATAGTATACCTGATTCTGAACAAAGAACTTTATATGAACATGTGGCCTTTTCTTAACCGTATACGATATACAGATGTTTGAAAATCGCAGGCACCAATCACGTGCCTTCCTACAGCAGCACTCACAGGCGAATACAGCTAAAGCGACATTAGGCTATGTAGTGTTGTCTTTACTGACAATTTCAACGTGCGTTTCGCACAATACCACATTGAAACGTATCCTGAGCGTCGAATCGGTCGCCGTGAAGTCATTCCTTCCCCACGGATGTCACCCGATCTTACCTCATTAAATTACTGTTTGTAGGGTTGGCTTAACTCTGCAGTGGTCTCGTGGTGGAATTCAGTACGGTCAATTAGTTTTCTTTCCGTAATTAGGTTAGTGCACCAAGCACAAAGCAATGGTGCTAGATATGCTTCGATTACATTTTCAGGCGACAAGTTCCAGTACTGTCTCTTCATAACACCTTTTCAATAGCTGTGACTGATCTGTGAAGTGCACAACTACACTGAGGTGGCACTGCGTACGGTACACCTACCTGATGCAAGGGAATCTGGCGTAATATCCGTTGAATGTTTAGAAGGTCAGAAGCTATATTGTACAAAAACACTTCGAGTGAATGATTACTTAGTTACTGAAGATTAGCATTATACTTATCCTATTTTCTTGAAGGTTAGCAAAAAGGAAACGATTGACACGAGACGAAACTGGGAGCCTTCTTCTGGAATCATCTGACGTTGAGGATTATGCTGATTTCTTTGACAAAGAGGATGAAGCAGAAGTAATGGAGGCTGCAGATTATGTCAGAAAATCTGAACAATCGTACGATGGCGGGAATGATGTGAATGAGTTACCGATAAGTGCCATTTTTATATTGATAAGGACCAGGAAACTTAATGGATTAATAATCGGTTAGTTGTGCCTGGTAAAACAAATCGTAAGAATATAATCAAGATCTTACCTGACTCAAAGTGCAGTGCTACAGGAGCGTATTGTTGCGAACACCAACATAAACATAAATAACAAGAGATCATTCGAAAATCACGCGAGGGCATAGACTACACAAGTATTTCTGCTTCTGAAATAATTGCTCTGTTAGGAGCAATGTTCCTCATTGCTGTACAAAAAGGAGGACGCACGAAGGTATTACAGCTGTCGCCATCAAATAGCAGAGGAATAATTATTGTCAGGGCAAAATTTAGCTACAAGCGCTTTCTGTTCTTGCCTCAGTAACTGAGGTTTGATGATACTTCAACGAGAAAAGAGAGACTTGCAGTTAACAAAATTGCTGCCATCCACGATCTCCACAATGCATTTTTGAACAACTTTCGTAACTCGTTTTTTGTTCAGAATCACTATCACCCCTCAAAGCATGTACCTTCCCTCCGAAGTCACCGTGTATGGTTAACATTCTCTCCTTCTAAAATGAAAAACTGCGGGATAAGCAGTAAAACTTTATTAAAATAATGTCAGGTTTGTGGGGTCTACCGACTTGTCCTTATGACACAAACTCCCACTTTTTTTTAAGTCATCAGCCTTCTGACTGGTTTAATGAGGCACGCTACGAATTCCTCTCCTCTGCCAACCTCTTCATCTCAGAGGAACACTTGCAACCTACGTCCTCAATTATTTGCTGAATATACTCCAGTCTCTGTATTCCTTTACAGTTTTGGCCATCTACAGCTCCCTCTAGTTCCATGGAAGTCATGCCCTCGTGCCTTACCGGATGTCCCATCAGACTGTCCCTTCTCCTTGTCAGTGTTTTCCACATGTTCCTTTTCCTCTCCGATTATGTGCGGAATCTCGTCATTCCTTACCTTATCAGTCTACCTAATATTCAGCATTCGTCTCTAGCACCGCATCTCAAATGCTTGGATTCTCACTGTTCCGGTTTTCCCACAGTCCATGTTTCAATATCTTACAATGCTAGGCTCCAAACGTACATTCTCAGAAATTTCTTCCCCAAATTAAGCCCTATGTTTGATACTAGCAGACTTCTCTTGGTCAGAAATGCTCTTTTTGCCATTGCAAGTCTGCTTTTGATGTCCTTGCTCCGTCCGCCATTGGCAATTTTACTGTCTAGGTAGCAAAATTCCTTAACTTCATCTACTTCGTGACCATAAATCCTCATCTTAGTTTCTCGCTGTTATCATTTCTGTTACTTCTCATTACTTTCGTCTTTCTTCGATTTGCTCTCAATCCCTATTCTGTACACATTACATTGTCTATTCCATTCAGAAGATGACGTAATTGTTCTTCACGTTCACTTAGGACAGCAATATCATCAGTGAATCGTATTACTGTTATCCTTTCACCTTTAATTTTAACCCCACTCCCGAACATTTCCTTTATTTCCACCATTGATTCTTAGATGTACAGAGCGAACAGTATGGGCAAAAGACTGCATTGCTGTCTTACATCAGTTTCTCATCCGAGCACTTCGTTCTTGGACTTTCACTATTATTATTTCCTCCTAGCTCTTGTACATATTGTATATTACTCGTCTCTCCTTATAGCTTACTCCTATTTTTCTCAGAATTTCGAATATCTTGAACCATTTTACATTGTCGAACACTTTCTCCATGTCGACGAATCCTATGAACGTATCTTGATTTTTCTTTAGTCCTATTCCGTGATCAGCAACAATTCTAGAAGTGCCTGTCTGGTGCCTTTACCTTTCCTAAGCCTAAAATGATTGTCGTCTAACACATCTCCAATTTTCTTTTGCATTCTTCTGTGTATTCTGCTTGTCAGCAACTTGGAATCATGACCTGTTAAGCTGACTCTGCGATAATTCTCGCACTTGTCAGCTCTTGCAGTCTTCGGAACTGTGTGGATGATATTTTTCCGAAAGGCAGTTGGTATGATCCAGACTCAAACATTCTACACGCCACTTTGCCACTTCCCCAGAGATTTTAGAAATTCTGATGGAATGTTACCTATCACTTTTGCCTTATTTGATCTTAAGTCCCCCAAAGCTCTTGTTTCTTCTTCTATCGCATTAGACAAATCTTCCCACTGAAAGAGGCTTTCAGTGACCCTTTCCACCTATCCACTTTATCCTCTGCATTTAACAGTGGCATTCCCGTTGCATTCTTAATGTTACCACCCATGCTTTTAATTTCACCGAAGGTTGTTTTGTTCTTCCTATAAGCCGAGTCAGTCCTTCTGGCAATCATTTCTTTTTCGGATTCTTCACATTCTGCATGTAGCCATTTCGCCTGAGATTCCCTGTTCACTTCATTCTTCAGGGCATTGTATTTCTATATTCTTGAATTTCACTGAACGTTTTTGTATTTGCTTCTATCATCGATCAACTGATGTGTATCTTCTGTTACCCATGTTTTCTTCGCCGTTACCTTCTTTGTAACTATCTTTTTCTTTCCAACTTCTGTGATTATCCTTTTCAGAGATGCCCATTCCTCTTCAACTTTCCTGCCTACTGAGCTGTTCCTTATTGCTAAATCTATAGCGTTAGAGAAGTTCAAGCGCATCTCGTCATTCTCTAGTACTTGAGTATCCCATTACTTTGCATGTTGATTCTTCCGGAGTAATCTCTTAAACTTCAGCCTACTCCGAGTCTACGTCTGCTTCTGTGCACACCTTACAATCCATCATGTGATTTCGGAACCCCTGTCTGACCATGATGTAATCTAGTTGAAATCTTTCTGCATAGCCCGGCGTTTTCCAAGTATATCTCCTCTTGTGATTGTTGAACAGAGTATTCGCTATTACTATGTGAAATTTATTATGTAACTCAATTCGTCTTTCTCTTGTTTCATTCCCTGCCCGAAGCCCAAATTCTTCTGTAACTTTTCTTCTGTTCCTTGTCCTAAAACTGCATTCCTGTCACCTTTCTTTTCTTCTCCCCTCAACCTTTCAAAATCCTCGTATACTTTCTCTATCTTTTCATCTTCAGTTGAGACGTCGGCAAGTATACCTGAACTATCGTTATCGGTATTAGTTTGCTGTCGACTCTGATGACAACAACCATATCATTGAACTACTTACAGTAACACATTCCCTGCCCTACTTTCCCATTCATAACGAATCCTACTCCCATTATACCATTTTCTACTGCTGTTGATATTACCCTACAATCATCTGACCATAAATCTTTATTTTCATTCCATTTCACTTCACTGACCCCCCCTGTATCTACATTGAGCCTTCGCATTTCCAGTTTCTAGCTCCCTATCACGTTGTTTCACAACGCTGTTGACTTCCTATTCCGGAAGTTTTCGCCCGCTAATGCTGATTATTATTCAAAATTTAAACAGTGGCGGGCTTCTAACATGGGACGTTTTGATTACTAATCAAAGGTGCTACCAATTTTTTTATCTCATTTTATTCTATATTGTTCGTAGAATTCGTTCGGTACGGACGTCCGATGACACCCATTAAGGTTCTTCTTTGATCCATTCATTCAGTTTTTTTTATTATTACTATAGAGTATAGCTAACCCTCTGACCGAACATGCTGAGCTACCATGCCGGCAGCCATAGACCAGCGGGTGTCGCATACTAATAACAAGTTTTGTGAAGTCATTTGATCTTTGTTGATACATCAGAATTTGGAGATGCTACAAGAAGTCATACAGGAAACGCGACCGTATTTCAGTGTACGCAACAAAGTTAGGAGACATGACGTCATAAGCACTGAGATGACTGAAAAATTGTCACACTATACATAATTGGTAAATTTGTTGCCTCTTTGCTATTATTTGTGGCAGCAACATTTCGCATACTATATCTACAAAATATGTCATTGTACGACACATGGTTTAGGAGATATGAAGTCAAATATAAAAATGCGTGAAAATCTTCAGAAACATACATAACGCTTAAATTTGTTATTTCTTTGCTACACGGTCCGCAGCACATTTCGTAAACGGTACCCACATATGTAGCTGATGTACCTGCAAAAGTATGTAGTTGTGCGAGACATAGTTCACGAGATATGACGGTAGATACTGAGATGCCTGAAAATCTGCAGCATTATGTATGACGTTTCAACTTGTTACTTCCTTTCTACTAACTCCATTCACAAAAAAATTCGTAGACAGTCCGTACGTAATATCACTTGTTGTTCCTGCAAAATTATATCTCACAACACGCACTTCAGGAGAAGAGACGTCATACACATTGAGCAGCGCGAAAATGAAACTGCATGGCGAAATTCCGTAGAGATACTGATGAAATTTGTATAGAAATACGTGCGAAATAGGTTAAGTATATATGATATCCAAAACCCCTGGAATGATTTTGAATCCTCAGTCTTCTGACTGTTCAATACAGCCCGTCACGAATTCTGCAGTACCAACCTGTTCACCTCAAAGTAGCACATGCAACCAACGTCCACAATTATTCGCTAAATTTAATCCAGTCTCTGTCTTCCTATGCACTTATTACATCTACAGCTCCCTGTAGTACCATGGAAGTTATTCCCTGGTGTCTAACGGATGTCCTACATCTTGTCACTTCTTCTTGTTGGTGTCTTCCATATATTCCTTTCTTCTCCGATTCGACACTGAACCTTCACATTCCTTTCCTTATCAGTCCATTTAATTGTCAACATTCGTCTATAGCACCACATCTAAAACGTTTCGATACTCTTCTGTTATGATTTTCCCACAGTCAATGTTTCACTACCAAACAATGCTATGTTCCAAACTTGCGTTCTCAGAAATTTCTTACACAAATTGGAGCATACGTGTGAAACTAGTAAACTTCTTTTCTCCAGGAATACTCTTTTTGCCAGCTCTAGTCTGCTTTATGTGTCCTCCTTGCTCCGTCTGTCATGGGTTATTTTGCTGCCTAGGTAGCAGAATTCCGTAATTTCATCTGTTCCATGAACTCGAGTCCTGATATTAAGTTTCTCGCTGTTTTCATTTCTGCTACTTAGCACTGCTTACGTCATTCTTCAATTTACTCTCAATCCATGTTCTGTACTCATTAGATTGCCCATTCCTCTCACTAGACGCTGTAATTCTTCTTCACTTTCACTGAGGATTGCAATATTAACAGCAAATCTTATCATTGATATCCTTCTTCCTCGAACTTTAATTCCATTCTTGAAACGCTTCCATCACTGCTTCTTTGGTGTATATATTGAACAGTAAGGGCGAATGACTACGTCCCTCTCTTACATTCTTTTTAATCCGAGCACTTCATTCTTTGTTTTCCACTCTTGTTGTCCCTATTGGCTCTAGTACATGTTGTACATTACCCGTCTCTCCCTGTAGCTTACCCCTATTTTGCTCATACTTTCGAACATTTTGCACCAATTGACACTGTCCAACTCTTTCTCCAGGTTGACACATTCTATGAACGGGTCTTGACTTTTCTGTTGTCTTGCTTCCATTGTCAACCGCAACGTCAGAATCTCCGTTCTGCTACCTTTACTCGTGCTAAAACCAAACTGATCGTAATGTAACACATTGGATGCTTGAGCTGTTAAGCTGACTGAACGTTAATTACCGCACGTGTCAGCTCACGCTCCCTGTGGGATTGTGTGGATGGTGTCTTCCTGGAAATTAGATGATATGTCGCTAGTGTCATACATTGTACACACCAAAGTGACTAATCATGTTGTTGCTAATTCCCCCAATAAATTTAGAATTTTATGTATACCTTCTACCTTGTTCGATCTTAAGTCTTCCGAAGCTCCTTTAAATTCTGAATCTAATACTCTATCCCCTATCTCTTTCATATTAACTCCTGTTCCTTCTTCGTTCACTTCAGGCAATACCTTCCCCAGTACTCTTTCCACCAACCCACTCTCTTCTGCATTTAATGATGGAATTCCCATTACACATATTAGTTACGATCTGGAAAGAAAACTGGGGGGGGGGGGGGAGTAGGTACCACCAGCCTGCTATTGGATAGCATTCTGCATTTAATGATGGAATACCCAGCCTGCTATTGGATAACGTGGAGAGAGAAATGGGGAGGACGAGATGGGTAGAGCGCAGGAAATGAAGGTATGCACAGATACAGGGGTGTAGGTGATGGACAGAGATGATGGGAGTGTGAGAAATGGACAGAAAGAGGGGAGAGAAGGAGATGGACAGAGAAAGAAAAGTGGAGTAGATGGGCACAGATATTAGGAAGAGGACTAGATTATGTTAGAGGACAGAGAAAGGAGGGAGGAAGAGGTGGAGAGAGAGGGGGTGGAGGAGGACTGACAATGACGGGGGGGGGGGGGGGAGAGGAACTGGACAGAGTGAGCGGGAAGAAGGAGATTTACTAGCAGAAGACTAATATATAAGTACCCGGTTGATGCCGAGTACTAAGCTACTGTCATACACAAAATAGATCAGCGCTACCTACAATCAGAATGGCACAATGAGTGACATTCTGTGGTGTTCTGCGATGTGGCACGTTTCTGTATGTGACGGTCAGATTGACGTCAACGCACCTGTAGATGACATGATGAAAAGTCTCACGAA
Source organism: Schistocerca piceifrons (assembly GCF_021461385.2). Taxonomy (NCBI): domain Eukaryota; kingdom Metazoa; phylum Arthropoda; class Insecta; order Orthoptera; family Acrididae; genus Schistocerca; species Schistocerca piceifrons. The sequence goes on from NC_060140.1 coordinate 547,529,357, forward strand.
GCAGCAATCTTCGAGGCCCAACCTCTCCAACAACTGGAGCCACTGGACATGACGACAGGACTGATTTGATAATTGTTGAATAGATGTTGCATGTTCTCCAGCATGTGGTAAGAATGCCAAATTCTATTGTGATAGTTTTTTATAACCACCCTAGATTATGAGGCTCATATGAAAACCGAAATTTGCAGCGCCATTCCAGTTTAATGAAATTTGCGATTCCTTGTTTTTAGGGCAAGTTCACTCCAATTGCAGATATAAAATACGATAAACGTTTATGTTGAATAAATATAATATACTAAATATTTGTAAAAAATCTGTATTTTTTCAAATTATTCCAAAATATACTGAAAGAATGTGTTTTAGGCCATTAAAATTACTTATCCGATAGACTGTACTTAAGTTACGACTGATGCCACATATTCAGAATATTTTTCCAGATGTGATTTACGTAATATTCCCAGAAGTACTGTTATTCACTAAATAGAAGACTATTGTTACGTTTCAAGAATATGCATAACTTTTTCATAAATACATTCATATTTTGTAAAAACTAAATATACACCGTACATTACACGTGGCATACACCAAAATTCTTAAATTTATTTTGATTATTGCAAACACAGAAAATATTTTTATTTCAAACTTAACTGTATTCTTAAAAGCATAAAATACTTAATTTATCAGTTGACTAAAGGAGGCATTTCGATCCTTCCGTAAGCAACCAGGTGCTATGTATAAACACTACTGGCCATTAAAATTGCTACACCACGAAGACAACGTGCTACAGACGTGAAATTTAACCGACTGGAAGAAGATGCTGTGATATGCAAGTGATTAGCTTTTCAGAGCATTCATACAAGGTTGGCGCCGGTGGCGACACCTACAACGTGCTGACATCAAGAAAGTTTCCAACCGATTTCTCATACACAAACAGCAGTTGACCAGCGTTGCCTGGTGAAACGTTGTTGTGATGCCTCGTGTAAGGAGGAGAAAGGCACACCATCACGTTTCCGACTTTGATAAAGGTCGGATTGTTGCCTATCACTATTGGGGTTTATCGTATCGCGACACTGCTGCTCGCGTTGGTCGAGATCCAATGACTGTTAGCAGAATATGGAGCCGGTGGGTTTAGGAGGGTAATACGGAACGCCGTGCTGGATCCCAACGGCCTCGTATCACTAGCAGTCGAGATGACAGGCATTTTATCCGCATGGCTGTAACGGATCGTGCAGCCACGTCTCGATCCATGACTCAACAGATGGGGACGTTTGCAAGACAACAACCATCAGCACGAACAGTTCGACGACGTTTGCAGCATCATGGACTATCAGCTCGGAGACCATGGCTGCGGTTACCCTTGACGCTGTATCACAGACAGGAGTGCCTGTGATGGTGTACTCAACGACGAACCTGGGTGCACGAATGGCAAAACGTCATTTTTTTGGATGAATCCAGGTTCTGTTTACAGCATCATGAGGGTCGCATCCGTGTCTGGCGACATCGCGGTGAACGCACATTGGAAGCGTGTATTCTTTATCGCCATACTGGCGTATCACCCGGCGTGATTGTATGGGGTGCCACTGGTTACACGTCTCGGTCGCCTCTTGTTCGCATTGACGGCACTTTGAGCAGTGGATGTTACATTTCAGATGTGTTACGACCCATGGCTCTACCTTTCAGTCGATCCCTGCGAACCCCTACATTTCAGCAGGGTAATGGACGACCGCATGTTTCACGTCCTGTACCGGCCTTTCTGGATACAGAAAATGTTTGATTGATGCCCTGGCTAGCACATTCTCCAGATCTCTCACCAATTGAAAACGTCTGGTCAATGGTGGCAGAGCAACTGGCTCGTCACAATGCGTCAGTCACTACTCTTAATGAACTGTGGTATCGTGTTGAAGCTTCATTGGCAGCTATACCTGTACACGCCATCCAAGCTCTGTGTGACTCAATGCCCAGGCGTATCAAGGCCGTTATTACGGCCAGAAGTGGTTGTTCTGGGTACTGATTTCTCAGGATCTATGCACCCAAATTGCTTGAAAATGGAATCACATGTCAGTTCTAGTATAGTGAATTTGTCCAATGAATATCCGTTTATCATCTGCATTTCTTATTGGTGTAGCAATTTTAATGGGCAGTAGTGTATGAGCATATGAGATTCGCACCATAGCGTTCACTTCGGTTCTACACTTCTTTTTCTCACTTCAGTGCGTACTTTTCCTGTGAGGGCCTTGTCAGACTACGAATACACCACACTTATTGTCTTTGCTTTGTGACTCTGAAAAATGAGGCTGTGGAGAAACATTTTTGAGAGCCAAAAGATGAACCCTGTTTTTTTCTGTTGTGATAAATCAGAATGTGGAATAAATCTTGTGAGATGATAGGGCGAATTTTCACTTCTTTTTACGACCCAGGACTTATTATTATACTCTGCAGAGTACGGCGAGTCTCAATCATGGAAGCTTGAAAGAACTGTACAACATTTAGATGTATAATTATGCAGTGAACTTTTATTTAACGTTTGCTCTTTCCTACTACGACAATGTACAAATGCTATAAGAGCACTACATCAAAAAATCAAATTCCAAAAATGATGTTCAAATACTATTGTAAAAAACGACTTCATATATTGAAGGTGACATTCCAACAGTATCACAAAAGACCTCATGTTGCACACAAAACTGAATGTAGCGTCCCTTGACTCTCCAGGCCTGTCCCAGGAATTGTCAACCGTAGAGTACGTCAGGGAAGAGGTGCGAATATGTATATCTCCATACCAGACTCCAGCCAGCAATCCTCAAGAACTGATGCAGCATGTCTTTCACGTAAGGCAAGAATGTCTTCAAGGGATCTGGAGACTGTCTACTTCCTTGCCACAACGAATACAATTGTGGATTCGTAACTGCGTAGTGCCCACCTCATACTGACTTTGATGATGCACTTAATTTATTAGATGAAGGTAGTTTAATCATTTAATGCCCGCTATGAAATAAAATCTACAAAATGTTTCAGAAATATAGGGCATATTTCATAGCGTAGCACTATCGTTTCTCCTCGGTGTTTATACAGCATGGCTGCGCTGAGTAGACGCGCGGTTAGAGGCGCCATGTCACGGATTGTGCGGCCCCTCACTTCGGACATTCGAGTACTCCCTCGGGTATGGGTGTGTGTCTTGTTGTTAGCATAAGATAGTTTAAGTTAGTTTTAGTAATGTTTAAGTCCTGGGACCGATGACATCAGCAGTTTGGCACACACACAATATGGCACAACTGTCTTTCTACACTGTAAGACAAACAAAGAAAAACGAGGCACCACGAAAAAGTTACCCGAGTGGGACGGTAGATCTGATGTACATGTTCATAGAAACAAATGGTTATAATTTCGGAAAAACTGATTGATATATTCAAGAGAAAGAGCGTCACATATCGAGCGCGTCAGTAACGCATTGGCCACCACTCATCTACACTCATGCTCGTAAATTAAGGATAATTGCAGAATGTGGTGCCACACAACGTGGCACTACACAAAACTGGCGCTAATAGCATAAGCACATAGGGAACACACAGGACACAGATCTGTATATCCACAGTATTGGTGATGAGAAAACCGTCCCGAAACTCATGTACTGTTTCCTGCTCATGTACCCCGACATCAATATGGGATATGATCACCATGCACACGTACACAGGCCGCACAACGGATTGGCATACTCCGTATCAGGTGGTCGAGCAGCTGCGTTCTTGCACTAGTGCCTTTCGGAGCTCCTGAAGTGTCCTAGGGGTTTGAAGTCGTTCAGCGATGAGTCGACCGAGAGCATCCCAGACGTGCTCGATTGGGGTTTAGGTCTGGAGAACAGGCAGGCCACTCTATTCGCCTGGTATCTCCTGTTTCAAGGTACTCATCCACGATGGCAGCTGGGTGGGACCGTGCGTTCCATCAGGAGGAAGGTGGGACCCACTGCACCCCTGAAAAGGCGGACATACTGGTGCAGAATGACGTCCCGACAAACCTGACCTGTTACGGTTCCTCTATCAAAGACATGCAGGGGTGTACGTGTACCAATCCTAATCCCACTCCGCACCATCAAACTACGAGCTCCATACAGGTCCCTTTCAAGGACATTAAGGGGTTAGTTTCTGGTTCCTGGTTGACGGCAGGTGAAAACCCGGCAAGAATCGGTGTTCTGACTATACTTGGACTCGTCTGTGAACATAACCTGGGACCACTGTTCCAATGACCACGTACTGTGCTTTAGACACCAGGCTTTACGGGTTCTCCTGCGACCAGGGGTCAGTGGAAAGCACCTTGCAGGTCTCCAGGCGAATAAACTATGTCTGTTCAGTCGTCTGTAGACTGTGTGTCTGGAGACAACTGTTCCAGTGGCTGTGGTAACGTCCAGAGTAAGACTACCTGCAGTACTCCGTGGCCGTCTGCGGGCACTGATGGTGACATATCGGTCTTCTTGTTGTGTTGTACGCTGTGAACGTCCCGTTTTTTAGCGCCTGGACGCGTTTCCTGTCTGCTGAATCGTTGCCATAGTCTTGAGATCACACTTTGTGGCACACGGAGGGCCCGTGCTACGACATGCTGTGTTTGACCAGCCTCCAGTTACGCCCTAGTTTTCTTTACCCCTCATAACGTCATCAATATGTGTTCTTTGAGCCATTTTCAATACACAGTCACCATTAGCACGTCTGAAAACGTCTGCACACTTACTCTGACATGCACCAGCACACATGTGCATATGTGGACTGCTGCCAGCGCCACCGTGCGACGACCGCTGGTCAAATGCAGGGTATGGTCATACGCCGAGGTGATTTAAACCCGCAAACCTCACACCAGAGCGTTGTTTCACCGTATATCAATATTATCCTTAATTTATGAGCATGGGTGTAGATATTCGGCGTTATACTGATTGACAAGTTGTTGGAGATCCTTCTGAAACGTATAGCCCCATACCGCGTCGCATTGGCGCGTTAGATCGTCAAAATGGCGAGGTGGTAGTAGGGCCCTGCCCAAATCCTCCAAAAATTCTGAATTATTGTGGAGAGATACGGAATGCACTCGTGGTCTACGGGTACTGTCTTTGATTAGTAATCAAAGACACTACCCATTGATTCGAAACTCGTCACAGCTTATATTTTGTCTAACAATTAGCATTTGGTGGCTGAAAAACTTCTGGCACCATAAGTCACCCTCGTTCTGCCAACGGCCTTGTCATAGAGGGCAGAAGAAGGGGCACTCTCTTGTCCTAGGGGTGGGAACCTGTCCCTAAAGGTGGAAGAATCAGCTTTGATCAACGGCATGTGGATGCAGAAGGCAATGGAAACCACTGCATTAAAGACACCTAATGTGTATCCACAGGACATGTGGCCTGTAATTGAAAAGTGTCATGATGGTCTCTCCATCGACCAAAGATTCCGAAATAGTCCCCCATTCGGATTTCCAGGAGGGGACTGCCAAGGTGGATGTGACCATGAGAAAAGGATACAATAATCAACGAAACTGCTAGTCGGGGTGTGGAATGACAGAAGCTTGAACGTGGTAGAGAAGCTAGAAAACCTGAAAAGGGAAATGCAAAGTCTCAAACTAGATCTAGTAGGGATCACTGAACTGAAATGGAAAGAAGACAAGGATTTCTGGCTAGATGAGTATAGGGTAATGTCAACAGCAGCAGAAAATGGAATAACGGGAGTAGGATTCGTTATTAATAGGAAGATAGGGCAGAAAATGTGTTACTGTGAACAGTTGAGTGATAGGGCTGCTCTTACCAGAATCGACGGAAAACTAACACCGACAGCGATAGTTCGGGTATACATGCGTCGTAAGCTAATGATGAAGAAATAGAGAAGGTATATGACAATATTGAAAGTGTAATACAGTGCGTAATGGGAAATGAACATCTAATAGTCATGGGGGACTGGAATGCAGTTGTAGGGCTAGGAGCGGAAGAAAGGGTTGCAGAAGAACATGGGCCTGGGACAAGGAATGAAGGACGAGAAAGAATACTCTGTTCAAGAACCACAAGAGGAGGAGATGTACTTGGAAAACGCCGGGCGATATGGGAAGATTCCAGTTAGATTACATCATGGTCAGATATCAGATAATAGAATGTAAGGCGTACCCAGGAGCAGATATGGACTCAGATCACTATTTAGCAGTGATGAAGGGTAGGCTGAAGCTTAAGAGATTAGTCAGGAACAATTAATACGCAAAGAAGTGGGATACTGAAGTACTAAAGAATGACGAGATACGCTTGAAGTTCTCTAAGGCTATAGTACAGCAATAACGAATAGCTCAGTAAGCAATGCCGTTGAAGAGGAATGGAAATCTCTAAAAGGAGCCTTCACAGAAGTTGGTAGGAAAGACATAGATACAAAGAAGGTAACTGCGAAGAAACCATAGGTAATAGAAAACTACTTCAGTTGATCGATGAAAACAGAAAGTACAAATATCGTCAGGGAGATTCAGGAATATTGAAACATAAGTAACTTGGGAATAAGATAAACTGGAAGTGCAGGAAAGCTAAGGCAAAATGGCTGCATGAAAAATGCGAAGAAACTGTAAAAGAAATTGTTGTCGGCAGCACAGCCTCAGCATACAGGTAACTGAAAAATATGTTAGGTGAAATCAAAGGGAATGATGGTAACTTTAAGAATGCAACAGGGATTCCACTGCTAAATGCAGAGGAAGGAGCTGACAGATGGAAAGGATACTCAGAAAGCTTCTATGAGGGGGAAGATTTGTTCGATGTGATAGAAGAAGAAGCAGGAGTCGATTTAGAAGAGGTAGGGGATCCAGTATTAGAATCAGAATTTAAAAGAGCTTTGGAGGACTTAAGATCAAATAAGGCAGAAGGGATAGATGACATTCCATCAGTATTTCTTAAATTATTGCGGGAACTGGCAACAAAACGACCACGTTAGTGCGTAAAATGTATGAGTCTGGAGACATACCATACGACTTACGGAAAAGTATCATCCACACAATTCCGAGGACTGCCAGAGCTGACAAGTCCGAGAATTATCGCACAATCAGCTTAACAGCTCATGCATCCAAGTTGCTGACGAGAATAATAAACACAAGACTGTGAAAGAAAATTGAGGATGTGCTAGATGACGATCAGTTTGGCTTTAGGAAAAGAAAAGGCACCAGAGAGGGAGTTCTGACGTTGCGGTTGCTAATCGAAACAACACTAAAGAAAAATGAAGACACGTTCATAGGATTTGTTGACCTTGAAAGAGCATCCGACAATGGAAAATGATGCAAGATGTTCGAAATTTTGAGAAAAACAAGTGTAAGCTATAGGGGGAGACGGGTAATATAGAATTGTACAAGAGCCAAGAGGGAACAATAAGTGTAGGCGACCACGAAGGAAGTGATCGAATTATGAGAAATCTAATGAATAGAGAATGTGGACTAAAATGAAGAAAGACGAAAGTAATGAGAAGTAGCAGAAATGAGAACAGCGAGAAACGTAACACCAGTATTGATTGTCACGAAGTAGATGAAGTTAAGGAATTCCGTTACTTAGGCAGCAAAAAAACCAATGACAAATGGAGCAAGGGGGTCATCAAAAGCACACTAGCACTGTCACTAACGGCATTCCTGACCAAGAGGAGACTGCTAGTATCAAACATAGACCTTCAATTGAGGAAGAAATTTCTGAGAATGTACGTTTAGAGCCCAGCATTGAAAGGTACAGAAACACGGACTGTGGGGAAACCCAGACAGAAGAGAATAGACGCATTTGAGATGCGGTGCTAGATACGAATGTTGGAAACTGGATGGACAGATAAAGAATGAGGAGGTTCTGCCCAGAAATGGTTCAAATGGCTCTGAGCACTATGGGACTTAACTTCTGAGGTAATCAGTCCCTTAGACTTAGAACTACTTAAACCTAACTAGCCTAAGGCCATCACACACATGCATGCCCGAGGCAGGATTCGAACCTGCGACCGTAGCAGCAGCGCGGTTCTGGACTGAAGCGCCTAGAATCGCTCAGCCACAGCGGCCGGCTTCTGCGCAGAATCGGAGAGGAAAGGAATATGTGGTAAACACTGACAAGGGGAGGGGACAGGATGATAAGACATCTGTCAAGACTTCAGAGAATGACTTCCATGCTACTATATGGAGCTGTAGAGGAAGGCAGCAAATAATTGAGGACGTAGGTTTCAAGAGATACTTCAAGAGGCTGGGACAGGAAGGCAGTTCGTCTAGAGCTGCATCAAACCAGTCAGGAGACTGATGAGCCCCCCCTCCCGCCCCCCCCCCCCTTGCCCACCCCCCAAAAAAGTAGAAAAAAAAGAAAGTAAGAAAAAGAAAATGGCGACCTTGTTTACCAAAACTGGGTTTGCCAAGCACGAAGACAAGTCAGTGTGGGCATTATGTTTGTGAAATATAAAACCAAGATGGTTTCCACGTAGGACAACAAAACCGGGAGTAGAACACTGTAGACGTACCTCTGTGCTGTAAGAGAGCTGCGGATGACAAAGGGGTCCTGGTATGAAAAAGCAAAATGCACCCCAGACCATCAGGTACAGCTGCCCAGCACACGGCGTGCGACAGTCTGGTTCGTGTCCACGCTATCCGAGGCGTCTCTAGATACATCTTCACTGGTCATCGGGGCCCAGTTCGGAGCGGGACTCTTCACTGACGACAACTCTGCTCCAGTCAGCGAAGTTTCAGGTGGAAAGCGTTACCGAGATGATCAAAAAACTCCAGTCGCAGAAGTCAGAAGAGAGGCATTGTGCATCTCGGACGGGTTTACTCTCCCACATACATACTGTGTAATAACCATGGCGAGGAAATTCCGGATGTTAAGGTCAGTACAGAGGCTTACCGACAATCATTCTTCCGGAGTGCAATTCGCAAATGCAACATGGTCGAGGGGATCCGTTAGTGATACCATAAGGAACCTTTGTCACACACCGTTAGACACTTGGGGTGTACGATGTAATAGTAGATGTCGAATACCTTGTCAATACTGAATTTATTCGTCTTTGTGTTACATTATTACTCCACTACACACCAAAAATCAGTAAGTGAAATCAAAGAAAACCAGTTACAAGTTAAATGCGTTCTGAAACTGAAGCTATTGGAAACTAACAACAATTTCCATTTTGAACACAAGTAAATTCAGTTAATTTGAAAATATCCCAGGTTCCGTGGTAGAAGACCTTCTTGTGTTTCTAGGAGCAAACTGGTTCAATGAGCAGTGAAGTATGGCTTTCCGTTCACACTATATAAACCAGTTTTTAAAATGTAGAATTTTATTTTCTATAAAATTATACAGCTTTATGCAGCACTTAAATGTGTGTAGAATTCGAAATAATTGCAAATGCTGCGTAAAACACAATGTCATATCTAGCAACAAAAGAACTGTAGAATATAGTGGAAACTGCTTATAGAGGTCTAAAGTGAAGTGCGTTTTCCTTCATGTGACTCTAAGGCCATGCACTAGACTGAAGTGCCCACTAAAACACATGATGTGTTCGCAGGTGCACTGTCCTCGAACTAAAAAAGCAGTGTAACGAATATAAGTGTATATATTTTTATGTGTGGTACCTTAATAGACAGTTACATCAGTGTGTTAGTTGTTTTTCACACCGTCAAACTGTTTCCACAAACACACCACACAGTTTATTACTAGATGTCTTCTGCACTGCACCACTAAGTGGACTGCTGTATAGATTTACTGTTTCGCGCCGAAGTATCCACACTTCAACACCTGACGTACTGTCCAGACAAAACTTAGCATCAATGGCTCGCTCTTCCCACATGTGCCTGGAGGTACTAACAAACGTAAAAACATACTACCGTTAATGGCTTTCACTATTGCTCTGTAAATGCAGTAAATATTGATGCAATGTTGTTCACTCCATTGTTCTCAGTCACCAATAGAAATATCGGTACTTAAACCAGTTGCTATATGTTTAAATGTATGTGAATTCCTAAGGGACCAAACTGCTGAGCTCATCGGTCCCTAGACTTACTCACTACTTAAACTAACTTATGCTAAGAACAACACTCACACCCATGCCCGATGGAGAACTCGAACCTCCGGTTAGCACACTGGACTCGCATTCGGGAGGACGACGGTTCAATCCCGTCTCCGGCCATCCTGATTTAGGTTTTTCGTGATTTCCCTAAATCGCTTCGGGCAAATGCCGGGATGGTTCCTTTGAAAGGGCACGGCCGATTTCCTTCCCCATCCTTCCCTCACCCGAGCTTGCACTTCGTCTCTAGTGACCGCGTTGTCGACGGGACGTTAAACACTAATCTCCTCCTCCTCCTCGAACCTCCGGCGGGAGAAGCCGCGCAGTACCTGACGTGGCACCTCGAACCGCGTGGCCACTCCGCGTGGCTATTCCTGTTACACCCTGCATAGTCACTAACACTAGTTGGCTCTCTAGAACGATAAAGTTGTTAAGTATGATTATGCAGCACACCAAGTGAGGTCAGCAGTTCAATGTTGCTTACAATATGGCGTAAAAATCGTCAGTGGAACGTACATTCACTCTCTTTAATGCTCAGAGAAAAAATTGTTGCTTCTGTATACATCATTTCACTTTTATGTATTTCATATAATAATTGTATATTTCATATTTCTTAGATGAAAGATAAAGGAAAGATAAACCTACTTTTCTAGCATTTGTAGACTTAGAGAAAGCTTTTGACAATGTTGACTGAAATACTCTCTTCCAAATTCTAAAGGTGGCAGGGGTAAAATACAGGGAGCGGAAGGCTATTTACAATTTGTACAGAAACCAGATGGCAGTTATAAGAGTCGAGGGGCATGAAAGGGAAGCAGTGGTTGGGAAGGGAGTGAGACAGGGTTGTAGCCTATCCCCGATGTTATTCGATCTGTATATTGAGCAAGCAGTAAAGGAAACAAAAGAAAAATTTGGAGTAGGTATTAAAATCCAGGGTGAAGAAATAAAAACTTTGAGGTTCGCCGATGACATTGTAATTCTGGCAGAGACAGCAAAGGACTTGGAAGAGCAATTGAACGGAATGGACAGTGTCTTGAAAGGAGGATATAAGATGAACATCAACAAAAGCAAAACGTGGATAATGGAATGTAGTCTAATTAAGTCGGGTGATGCTGAGGGAATTAGATTAGGAAATGAGACACTTAAAGTAGTAAAGGAGTTTTGCTATTTCTGGAGCAAAATAACTGATGATGGTCGAAGTAGAGAAGATATAAAATGTAGACTGGCAATGGCAAGGAAAGCGTTTCCGAAGAAGAGAAGTGTGTTAACATCGAGTATAGATTTAAGTGTCACGAAGTCGTTTCTGAAAGTATTTGTATGGAGTGTAGCCTTGTATGGAAGTGAAACATGGACGGTAAATAGTTTGGACAAGAAGAGAATAGAAGCCTTCGAATGCTGAAGATTAGATGGGTAGATCACATAACTAATGAGGAGGTATTGAATAGAATTGGGGAGAAGAGGAATTTGTGGCACAACTTGACGAGAAGAAGGGACCGGTTGGTAGGATATGTTCTGAGGCATCAAGGGACCACAAATTTAGCATTGGATGGCAGCGTAGAGGGTAAAAATCGTAGAGGGAGACCAAGAGATGAATACACTAAGCAGATTCAGAAGGATGTAGATTGCAGTAGGTACTGGGAGATGAATAAACTTGCACAGGATAGGGTAGCATGGAGAGCTGCATCAAACCAGTCTCAGGACTGAAGACCACAACAACAACAACATATTTCATAATGGAGCAAGAGACAAAATTAAGATTGAGAGAGATTCAAAAAATTATTACAATCGCAGCGGCAGAGATAAGCACTGTCGCTAGCTTCCGAGATTCAGTTTAAGTGATATTACTGTAGATACTCATCAGTCTTTTAATGAAAAATAATATGATATGTAAAGAAGGAAATAGAAGAAGAATAAGGCTAACCAAAACAATGACTTAGTTAAAGCTGTTACTACCGCGAGAATAACTGAAAATACAGTAGAGAATTAGGGTTCAGTAATGTTCGTTCCACTGTGTAGCGGATAACACAGCTGAAGAAAGAAGAGAGAGCAACGGCAGTTTACTTTGACGCGTCAGGGACGGTGGCGGTTAGCATTTGACGGCCCAGGAGGTGAGACCAACTCGTGTAGTTGGCTGCGCTCTGTTGGCTCCAGGGAGCAAACTAGTTTTGCTTTCAGAGCCATGTCTCATTTCTTACTGCTGTCACTTCCCACCTAACTTTTGTCTCTTACTCTCCCTCTACGGGGAAACTCCGATGGGAATGTTCCTCGCTTTCTCTCTCTCACTTTGTAGTAGGGGAATCTGGGAATTCACTACTCACCCTTTTGCTGGAATTTCACAAGCTTTCTCTCCACCTTCCTCGCTTGCTGGATACCAGATGAATTTTCTCAGCTCCTAGATCTCAAACTGCGATGAGCAAGGCCACGTGATTTCAACTGGTTTCCTCTGGAGCCAGTAAAGATTCTAAATGAATGAACGAAGATCTTCGCACCTCCTCCTTCCGTAAGAGATAATGAGCCACATAGATAATTAAATCCATCTTTCTCTAGTACAGCTTCGGAGTTTTTGTGACGGTATTCACCTAGGAAATTCTCACGGTGTTCAAGTGAGCTATGGATCAATAAAATCGCGAGTATCTTCGAAAGCTACAGTTTTAATGCAGATGTGGCCTACATAATTTTACACCCTTTGTTTTAGCAAGTTATACCGTCTCTCCAAAAGAAAATATCCCCTGTCCACCGTTGAAATTGACACACAGGTGACGGAATGGAACAAACGTCTAACTGACATGAGGTACTATGTAATTGAATATGTATATAATTAGCACTTCAGCTCATCAGCATGAAGGAGGTATACATAACTGATTGACCATTCATACAGTATAACACAAGTATTTACATATAGGTTTCAAAACCTCTAAAACGGAAAACTGAATGAACAGTCCAACAGTGCCCAATAGTTGCATTTCTCGAAGTTGGTAAGATACTCACAGAACCTCTTTCACAACTTTTAAGTAGCATCTTCTGGTGTCCATCTGTACAAAAAATTTTATAAATTAATGTTTTGGTAGTGAGGAAGTGATCTGAGATATATTCGAAGCATTGAGTGAACAGATTTAAATAAGGGAGGAAATATGCATTTGGTAAGGAAATTAGGTGTGTGTCACTTAAGAACCAAGGAGAATGGCCCTTTTCTTTTATTTATGGTTACTTACAACACTATATTATTTGGTAAAGACAGCTATTATACAGTATAATGCCGCAGAGTAACATTTGGCGAGGCTAGCCAAAGTTCTCAGCCTTCTTCTATTGGTAAAACTGTCATCAATGATGAATGCCCAGCCTATAAAAGTGAAGAATTGGAATTAGGAATCAGAAATTGATGCTCGACTAAAGAAAGTGAAGCCTTAACTATGTTAGAATGACTTAAAAACTCAGTTCCGAGCAGGATAAACTCGTTCAAGATTTGCATGTGCGGGTGCGGGATTTACAAGCTAGTGTAAGTCGTTTTGGTTTAGACTTGGGATTAGTGTGTGAGGAGCAGGAACCTTCACCAAGACAAGTAATGCTCGGAAGAAGTAGTCAGATGGTAGACAGTGTTCAGCAATCAGCTGGGGGTATGTTTGGTAAATTGCGTAAGTTATTGACTTTTTGCTCCAGGGTATTAAGCAGCTGTACGTGGAGAATCTGAGTGAGGTAGAATCCGTTTTGTGGCTTCCTCTTAAGTCTCAATTCCATGATAGCGCATTGTGGATGTCACATGATACTGTAATTCAATGATTATGTCATTTCACTTGTCGGGTGTTGAGCCATATATTTTCTGAAATTCTGCAAGAGACAGGGGGGCTGCAGGATCTGCGAAAGTGTATCATTGAGTTTAAGCTTTTACTCCGTATCAAAAATAAACTCGAGTAAGAGCACTTTTGGTGGCCCAGGCCGCCAATGAAACTTTGGCTAGATATATTAAGCAAATTCTGGCAACAGTCTTAGCCTTGGGGTTATGTGTTACTAAAACACAAATAGTTGATAGTATATTAGAGGGTGTGACGCCAGTCGACTACACACCTATTATCTTTGCTAAGAAACCTTTGACCTTTCTGGAGTTGGATGCCAAGGTTTCTGTGATTGAGGGGTTAGGTTTTCCATACAAACAGCATGGTGGCATGGAGCATCGTTATCAGGATGTAAGTACTGGGACAGAGCCTGTTCTGAGCCACTCTGCATTATTGCCAGATTTATCCAAGATGGTGGCGATGACGTCATCCAAGATGGCGTCGTGTAGACTTAGCAACAGCACATGACATCATCCACAATGGCCGTTATGACTTCATTCAAGATGTCGGATTTTGATGAGAAGTTTGAATTTTCAAGGGAGAGTGCCACGCCCCTCTCACCAAGAAAAATGGCGAGAAGTTCAAATTCCAACAGTATAATGAACCATGCACCAGTTATCCCTACTAAGCAAAGAAAATCATGGGAACATAGGTCACTTGGCCTACCTGCACTAACCTAAGTCACCCGACCGCCACCTCCTCCTACGAACTGGTGCCAAGTTTGAATTCCAACAGGATAATGTATCACACCCTTGTTATAGTCTGCCCCTGGTAGCTAAGTGCTCAGCACGACAGAACATCAATCCTCATGGCCTGGGTTAGATTCCCAGCTGGGTCACAGATTTTCTCTGCTCATGGACTGGGTGTTGTGTTGTCCTCATCATCATCATTTCATCACCATCGACGCGCATGTCGCCGAAGTGGTGTCAAATCGAATGACTTGCACCTGGTGAAAAGTCTACCCAACGGGAGACCCTAGTCACACAACATTTACATTTACCCTTGTTATCTCTACTGAGCAAAGAAAATCGCAGGAAGATAGCTCACTTGGCCTACCTCCACTAACCAGTCATCCGACGGCCCTGTCTTCCTACAAACCGGCGCCAAGTTTGAATTTTGACAGTAAACGAACATCACTCAGGATTTCGCTGCTAAGGTAATGATGCTAAAGAAAGGGTACTTGTACTAACCTCAGTCGCCCGACCGCCACCTCCTCCTAAGTATTTGTGGGAAAAAATGACTTGGAGATAAGTCTTTACTATTTAACCAGTTTCATGCAGATGTGCCCGCCACGAGGTGCAGAGCCCAACTGCCTTAGTACACAACGCCAGCAGCAGAGGGCGCTCTCATCTGTGACGTAATCCAAGGTGGCGGCACCCAATGTGTTCACCATGAGGCCCACAGCCCAACTGACTTAGTACATTTCGTCGCCGCCGGAGGGCGCTACTGAGCATCAGGGGACGCTGCAAGTACCACTAGCCAAGATGGCGGCAAACAGTGTGTTCACCATGAGCTCCTGGCTCCAACTGACTTAGTACACAGTATCGTCACCAGAGGGCGCTGTCGTTTGTAACATCATCTGATGACGCGACTACCGTTATTTAAGATGGCCTAGTACATATTGGCACCACCAGAAAGCGCTACTGTGGACTTGGAATGAATTTTCACAAATGCCACACCCACCTGGACTTGGAAGGAAATAGTTTAACTCTCCACTAAGATCCTCAACAGACCGCCAAATCCCCTTACGGACCAATGTTCTTGGGCTAATGTACACTAATGTGTACTAAACTGTACTAAACTGGATAGTGCATGACGTCATCCAAGATGGTTGGGCGAAATTGTGGGAAAACGACTATGTCTATGATGGATATAAAAAAAAAGCACTCTGTCATCAGGCCACAAGTGGCCCATCGGGACCATCCGACCGCATCACCCTCATTAAGGATGCGGATAGGATGGGCATGTGGTCAGCACACCGCTCTCCCGGTCGTTATGATGGTTTTCTTTGACCGGAGCCGCTACTATTCGGTCGAGTAGCTCCTCAATTCGCATCACGAGGCTGAGTGCACCCCGAAAAATGGCAACAGCGCATGGCGGCTGGATGGTCACCCATCCAAGTGCCGACCACGCCCGACAGCGCTTAACTTCGGTGATCTCACGGGAACCGGAATATCCACTGCGGCAAGGCCGTTGCCTATGATGGACATAAGTCTTTATTATTTTTCAAGCAATGTCTCCACCACGAAATCTAGACTCCAACTGACCTAGTACACATTACTGTCATCCCTCCCGTGACCAAATCACAGATGGTTGCCTGTAAGGGGAAAAGGGTGCGAAAATGACTCAGCCTGCACTGGGCTGCTGTATAGAGTAAGGAAGGAGTGCACTCTATTTATTTTGAAACAATTTATTTAGGGAATGAGTATATTTATTACACTAACACAAAGGACTGCCCCTGATGTGCTTAGGGTCACAATACACAGTCTGCAGACATGCAAACAACTTCTAGTTTTCCGAAATAATTTCAGTTCAGACCTATAACTGTTCCGAAATAATGCAGTACACAGATGTGCAGACATGAAACCAACTCGTAAACTGTCCAAATATCACATAGAAAAGTCTACTGGCCCGCTCACAAAATAATGCAACAGACACTCATTCAACGCGTGCCACAGCCCACGCGAAGTGACTAGCTGTCAGCTGTCAAAGCACACACAGACGTCCGTTCAGGACCACACACACTCTCACAGCCGTGACCCACCACCAGACGCAGGGGAAAGTTGTCTCTGTTTCCGAGTGTACAGTCACGGTTATACTGACGTCACAGAACTCCAAGGCGTGTTCCAGTCTGTCTCATACTCGAGATCACTTGTCTTTAGCACTGATGACAGAATAGCACAGGCTGCTTCCCCGTTAGTGTTTGTTATGGACCATGCGTGACGTGTTCAGAAGCGCGTACCCACCCCAGCATGGCCCGCACCTCTCCTCGCAGCGAAATATCCGCGTGGCGACTCGCCATCTAAAATGTTCTCAATGTTTTTATTACGTCACATGGCTTTGTAAAAAAGAACAGCAAAGTCGACCTCTCAGGAATTGTACAGTGTCCCAGAAAAAGTTTAACGCTCACTCTCGTGATGTCTCAGCTTGTATGCAAAAATATTCTTACCCTAACAGAACCTGTTTACGAAAGTAACGCCAGATGCAGTCTTCCGCGCGGACCTAACGTGCTACCCTTCCTGCTCCCTACACCCAAACGTTCTCACCGCTGTGTAGAGGCTCCTATATCCGAAAACAAAGGATATTAATGAATCGAGCATCTTGGATGACGCCATGCGCTGTGAATGTTAGTACACTTTAGTACACGTTAGTACAATTTAGTGCACGTTAGTCCACATTAGTCAAGGTGGGCGTGGCATTCGTGCAAATTCATTCCAAGTCCACGGTAGTGCGCATTGGCAGTGACGAAACGTACTAAGTCAGATGGGCTCTGGACCTCATGGTGAACACATTGGGTGCCGCCATCTTAGATTACGTCACAGATGAGAACCACCTCTGCTGGTGGCGATGTGTACTAAGGCAGTTGGGCTCTGGACCTCGTGGCGAGCATATCTGCCTGAAACTGTTTAAATAATAAAGACTTATCTCCAAGTCATTTTTTTCCCACAAATTCTTAGGAGGAGGTGGCGGTCCGGTGACTGAGTTAGTACAAGTGTCCTTTCTTTCGCGCCATTTTCTTACATTAGCAACGAAATCCTAAGTGACCTTTCTTTACCGCCAAAATTCGAACTTGGCACCAGTTTGTAAGAAGACATGACGGTCAGGTGACTTAGGTTAGTGAAGGTAGGCCAAGTGACCTATCTTGCCGCGATTTTCTTTGCTTACTAGGGATAAGTGGCGTGTGGTGCATTATACTGTTGGAATTTGAACTTACTGCCATTTCTCTGGGAGAGGGGGGTTAGGTTGGTGGAGGTAGGCCAAGTAAGCTATCTTCGCGCGATTTCCTTTGCTTAGTAGAGATAACAGGGGTGTGATGCATTATCCTGTTGTAATTTTAACTTCTTGCCATTTTTCTTGGGGAGTGGGGCGTGGAATTTTCCTGCCAACATTCAAACTTCCCATCAAAATCCACCAACTTGAATGACATCACATCCACCATCTTGGATGACATCATGCACTGTTGCCAAGTCTACACGACGCCATCTTGGATGACGTCATCGTCGTCAGCTTGTATACATCTGATGCGAACCTTGCAGAACTAGCACTCCTGAAGTAAAGGATATTGCGGAGACATGGCTTAGCCACAGCTTGGGGGATGTTTCCAGAATGAGATTTTCACTCTGCAGCGGAGTGTGCGCTGATATGAAACTTCCTGGCAGATTAAAACTGTGTGCCAGACCGAGACTCGAACGCAGTGCCATTGCAGGAGAGCTTCTGTAAAGTTTGGAAGGTAAGAGACGAGGTACTGGCAGAAGTAAAGCTGTGAGAACGGGGCGTGAGTCATGCTTGGGTAGCTCAGTTGATAGAGCACTTGCCCGTGAAAGGTGAAGGTCCCGAGTTCGAGTCTCGGTCCTGCACACAGCTTTAATGTGCCAGGAGGTTTCACCTTCCGAGTATTTTATTCACCTTTGTACCACCTACCTTCTCAAAAGAAGTGGGACCTCTACACACTCCGGCTCACTTTTGTGTTTAGTAAGTCCCAACATGAGTCTCGAGGAGGCCTTACTTTGTACAACAGTTTTGTATGACAGGTTAGACATTGTATTAAGCCCTTTCTCCAAGAAGACAGTTTCTTTTGATGTAAGAATCTATTTCAGTCTTATTCAGAATTCTGTTGAAATATTTGTGCTCAGTCCTTTGAAAATTACTAACAGACTTATTTACAGGTAAAATGCTGTTGAGAGATTAGCCATTTCTTTCCGTATCTTTTTGCAATACAATCCTGATATGTATCCACCCCATCATTTACAAAATCCCAAAATGCATCAATTTAAAAATAAAAATGTAAGCGAAAAATTTTTGTGAGCTCAAGATACAAAACATAGGCCTCTTCAATTAATCTGCCTTTTTTGTTTTATAAAACACTAATGTCGTCGGAAATGGTTTTTTGAACAAGGCACTGAATAGTTTCTGTCGGATGTAAAAATAGAATTTAATTTAACTTGCCAAAAGTCCATTTTCTTCGCAATGCTTATTAAAATTAATAGCCATACCTGTGTTCAACCATTTTGTTCTTGTGTCTTTGTACTGTGACACAGCCTTAGATGCCTTGGCCGGCAGATATCTTATAGTTTTAAACATGGCTGTTTCTCACCAACCGTATATGAGTTCCAGCATAGGAATCACACAGCCAACCGGTTGCAAATAACTGTTTGGTACGTTGACCCAGATTTCGACATCACTAAGGAAGTCTTCCTCAGAATGAAATTTTGAGAAACCCAAAAAATAATACACAGAAAATTAAGTATGACAGAATAACATTAACCAGGATGACAGTTGTCATGGCGTACAGAGGCTACTTACGTAAAATTACGCTGCGAGAAGGCAATGGTCAGAGTTAAGTATATATATTTTCAAGTCAAAAAATAAAATAAAACACGTTCCAGGCCTTGGAACGTATTATTAGCTAGGAACAAAATCAGACTGATCGGCCAAGTGTCTTACATTGCCGTCAGGAAAACAATATCAGTTACACCGCCTATCGGGCGCTGACAGTGACATTTGAATATTTGAAACATTGTAATAGAAATAATAGTAAGGATCGGCAGTTATTTATAAAAAAAAATTCAAAGAAAGAGAATGTAATGTATGATTGTAAATCTTAAAATAGGCCTTGATAGCGTTAAAACAGACACTTCTCGGCAAACGAGGATAGCTCACCACGTATGTAGAATTTTTGAGAAACATGCATTTAAAAACTCCTTTCAACATGATTATGATAAGAAAATTATTAAAAATATTAAAGTCAAGCTAAAAGAAACGCTTCTATAATTAAGTTGGACAAAAGTAATGGTGTAATCGTAGCTGCTCAGAACGAATACGTGTCTAAAGCATTGCAATTTCTTGAGAGAATAGTGTTTCCGACCTAAACGAGTATCCGACCCTCGGAAATTAGGCTTGCCATTAACAGCACTACCGTTTCATAAATAAAAGATTTTTAATATGAGCCCACAGGCCCCAAAATTGCATTCAAGGTTTGAAGTACATATAATTCACCATCCGATACGTCCCATTGCAAACAGTGCAAATCACGAGTTAGCAAGGTCTCTTCACGAAAATAAAAAAGTCCTTTATTTCATTAGATATTAGGAATCTATAAACTAACATGCCTGTTGAAACAAGCACTGACATTGTTGAAAAAAACCTACGTACTTTCAAAAAGGTGTTTCTGATGAGTAATAAATTACAACTATGTTGTTTTCAGTGCCAAACTGTACCACGAGTCTGACGGCCTGGCAGTGGGTAACCCACTGGAATGCATCTTGGCCGATATTTTCATTAATTCGCTGGAACAGAAATTCTTCAATAATTTTCCAGCTCCTGATCTGGCTATTTTGTCATATTTTTGGTACGTAGAAGACGTTTGTAACATATAGAGTAGTTTCCAGGAAGAAATTCACTATTAATTTGAAATTTTTAATATTCTTTATGAAAAACTCAGCTTCACTTGTGATTTAGAAAACAACGGTCGTCAGCTTAATTACTTGGATCTCAGTATTGGTATTGACAACGTCAGACTTTCTTTCGTTATTTTTCGAAAAGCCACTAATACAGATTAAAAAGCGCACTTTAGTTCAGTGCATCCTCATTCTTATAAAATAGTATATCTCCATTCAGCCACTCATTGTGCATTCTCCGTACCTTTGTCATGAAGAGTTGAATATAAAAAGCTATTCCAGTTAATAATGGCTATGATCCCTCGTTAGTTATCTTCAAAAATAAAACTAACGTTAAAGTGACCACTTTAGGCATCAGTGCTGATTCTGGCAGTAGCGAGTAAAATAACATTTTCTTGATTCCGTGTTTGGGTCCTATTTCTTATAAAATTCGTCGTCTTCTAATTAAAAATATCGATACAAAGTTACCCTTCCCACTAACAATAACTTGCATAAAAATCTTATTCACAGTCTCAAAAAAAGTCCACAGCTGCTCCCATACACAATTCAGGAGTGTATGAAATCATTTACAATACGTGCCCCGTTTATTACATAGGACAGACTGGAAGAATTTTTAGTGGCAGGCACAAGGAAAATTTATTGAGAAAAAGAGGCATAAATGTACATAATTCGACTCTTGCTGATGACCTGTTAATTTCCGGTCACAACCTGAAAGGCCTTGAAAAAATTTCCATTTTACATACAGGAAAGCAAGGTCATAGGCTCGACGTACTCGAGGAACAGGACATTTGCAAGCATATTTCTAAGAACGACGGCTTCATCCACAATGAACTTTTACAACTACGTTGTTGTTGTTGTTGTTGTTGTGGTCTTCAGTCCTGAGACTGGTTTGATGCAGCTCTCCATGCTACTCTATCCTGTGCAAGCTTTTTCATCTCCCAGTACCTACTGCAACCTACATCCTTCTGAATCTGCTTAGTGTATTCATCTCTTGGTCTCCCTCTACGATTTTTACCCTCCA
The DNA here is from genome assembly GCF_021461385.2 of Schistocerca piceifrons. Classification (NCBI taxonomy): domain Eukaryota; kingdom Metazoa; phylum Arthropoda; class Insecta; order Orthoptera; family Acrididae; genus Schistocerca; species Schistocerca piceifrons. The sequence goes on from NC_060140.1 coordinate 547,550,823, forward strand.
CGCTGCCCTCTAATACTAAATTGGTGATCCCTAGATGTCTCAGAACATGTCCTACCAACCGATCCCTTCTTCTGGTCAAGTTGTGCCACAAACTTCTCTTCTCCCCAATCCTATTCAATACTTCCTCATTAGTTATGTGATCTACCCATCTAATCTTCAGCATTCTTCTGTAGCACCACATTTCGAAAGCTTCTATTCTCTTCTTGTCCAAACTATTTATCGTCCATGTTTCACTTCCATACATGGCTACACTCCATACGAATACTTTCAGAAATGACTTCCTGACACTTGAATCAATACTGGATGTTAACAAATTTCTCTTCTTCAGAAACGCTTTCCTTGCCATTGCCAGCCTACATTTTATATCCTCTCTACATCGACCATCATCAGTTATTTTGCTCCCCAAATAGCAAAACTCCTTTACTACTTTAAGTGCCTCATTTCCTAATCTAATTCCCTCAGCATCACCCGACTTAATTAGACTACATTCCATTATCCTTGTTTTGCTTTTGTTGATGTTCATCTTATATCCTCCTTTCAAGACACTGTCCATTCCATTCAACTGCTCCTCCAAGTTCTTTGCTGTCTCTGACAGAATTACAATGTCATCGGCGAACCTCAAAGTTGTTATTTCTTCTCCATGGATTTTAATACCCACTCCGAATTTTTCTTTTGTTTCCTTTACTGCTTGCTCAATATACAGATTGAACAACATTGGGGAGAGGCTACAACCCTGTCTTACTCCCTTCCCAACCACTGCTTCCCTTTCATGTCCCTCGACTCTTATAACTGCCATCCGGTTTCTGTACAAATCGTAAATAGCCTTTCGCTCCCTGTATTTTACCCCTGCCACCTTTAGAATTTGAAAGAGAGTATTCCAGTCAACATTGTCAAAATTTTCTCTAAGTCTACAAATGCTAGAAACGTAGGTTTGCCTTTCCTTAATCTTTCTTCTAAGATAAGTCGTAAGGTCAGTATTGCCTCACGTGTTCCAGTGTTTCTACGGAATCCAAACTGATCTTCCCCGAGGTTGGCTTCTACTAGTTTTTCCATTCGTCTGTAAAGAATTCGTTTTAGTATCTTGCAGCTGTGACTTATTAAACTGATAGTTCGGTAATTTTCACATCTGTCAACACCTGCTTTCTTTGGGATTGGAATTATTATATTCTTCTTGAAGTCTGTGGGTATTTCGCCTGTTTCATACATCTTGCTCACCAGATGGTAGAGTTTTGTCAGTACTGGCTCTCCCAAGGCCGTCAGTAGTTCCAATGGAATGTTGTCTACTCTGGGGGCCTTGTTTCGACTCAGGTCTTTCAGTGCTCTGTCAAACTCTTCACGCAGTATCACATCTCCCATTTCATCTTCATTTACATCCTCTTCCATTTCCATAATATTGTCCTCAAGTACATCGCCCTTGTATAGACCCTCTATATACTCCTTCCACCTTTCTGCTTTCCCTTCTTTGCTTAGAACTGGGTTTCCATCTGAGCTCTTGATATTCATACAAGTCGTTCTCTTACCTCCAAAGGTCTCTTTAATTTTCCTGTAGGCAGTATCTATCTTACCCCTAGTTAGATAGGCCTCTACATCCTTACATTTGTCCTCTAGCCATCCCTGCTTAGCCATTTTGCACTTCCTGTCGATCTCATTTTTGAGACGTTTGTATTCCTTTTTGCCTGCTTCATTTACTGCATTTTTATACTTTCACCTTTCATCAATTAAATTCAATATTTCTTCTGTTACCCAAGGATTTCTACTAGCCCTCGTCTTTTTACCTACTTGATCCTCTGCTGCCTTCGCTACTTCATCCCTCAAAGCTACCCATTCTTCTTCTACTGTCTTTCTTTCCCCCATTCCTGTCAATTGTTCCCCTATGCTCTCCCTGAAATTCTGTATAACCTCTGGTTCTTTCAGTTTATCCAGGTCCCATCTCCTTAAATTCCCACCTTTTTGCAGTTTCTTCAGTTTTAATCTACAGGTCATAACCAATAGATTGTGGTCAGAGTCCACATCTGCCCCTGGAAATGTCTTACAATTTAGAACCTGGTTCCTAAATCTCTGTCTTACCATTATATAATCTATATGATACCTTTTAGTATCTCCAGGGTTCTTCCATGTATACAACCTTCTTTCATGATTCTTAAACCTAGTGTTAGTTATGATTATGTTGTGCTCTGTGCAAAATTCTACCAGGCGGCTTCCTCTTTCATTTCTTAGCCCCAATCCATATTCACCTACTATGTTTCCTTCTCTCCCTTTTCCTACACTCGAATTCCAGTCACCCATGACTATTAAATTTTCGTCTCCCTTCACAATCTGAATAATTTCTTTTATTTCATCATACATTTCTTCAATTTCTTCGTCATCTGCAGAGCCAGTTGGCATATAAACTTGTACTACTGTAGTAGGTGTGGGCTTCGTATCTATCTTGGCCACAATAAAGCGTTCACTATGCTGTTTGTGACCGAGCGAGGTGGCGCAGTGGTTAGCACACTGGACTCGCATTCGGGAGGACGACGGTTCAATCCCGTCTCCGGCCATCCTGATTTAGGTTTTCCGTGATTTCCCTAAATCGTTTCCGGCAAATGCCGGGATGGTTCCTTTGAAAGGGCACGGCCGATTTCCTTCCTAATCCTTCCCTAACCCGAGCTTGCGCTCCGTCTCTAATGACCTCGTTGTCGACGGGACGTTAAACACTAACCACCACCACCACTATGCTGTTTGTAGTAGCTTACCCGCATTCCTATTTTCCTATTCATTATTAAACCTACTCCTGCATTACCTCTATTTGATTTTGTGTTTATAATCCCGTAGTCACCTGACCAGAAGTCTTGTTCCTCCTGCCACCGAACTTCACTAATTCCCACTATATCTAACGTCAACCTATCCATTTCCCTTTTTAAATTTTCTAACCTACCTGCCCGATTAAGGGATCTGACATTCCACGCTCCGATCCGTAGAACGCCAGTCTTCTTTCTCCTGATAACGACATCCTCTTGAGTAGTCCCCGCCCGGAGATCCGAATGGGGGACTATTTTACCTCCGGAATATTTTACCCAAGAGGACGCCATCATCATTTAATCATACAGTAAAGCTGCATGCCTTCGGGAAAAATTACGGCTGTAGTTTCCCCTTGCTTTCAGCCGTTCGCAGTACCAGCACAGCAAGGCCGTTTTGGTTATTGTTACAAGGCCAGATCAGTCAATCATCCAGACTGTTGCCCTTGCAACTACTGAAAAGGCTGCTGCCCCTCTTCAGGAACCACACGTTTGTCTGGCCTCTCAACAGATACCCCTCCATTGTGGTTGCACCTACGGTACGGCTATCTGTATCGCTGAGGCACGCAAGCCTCCCCACCAACGGCAAGGTCCATGGTTCATGGGGGGGGTACAACTACGTAACGAAGGTTTTTCAATGCTTTTAATCCACAAGAAGATGATTTTTGATTCCTCTACTTTTTGCTATATTTTCATGCCTCTAGTTCCGAAGCATTATTTTTTTTGAATCTCATAGATCTACTAAAGTCACCTTCATGCAGATATTTTTTGGATCGTGAAGCTGTTTGTATAAATTTTCTGCATTAATCTGTCCTTAATGTAAAAGTAATTTCTGTAAAGCCTAATAGATGGCTCTTAGTAATAATTAATCTGCTTGATACTGTGTACTTTCAAAAATACATTAAGCTCTCCTCCTTTGTATTTTTTATAATTAACTGTCATTTTATCAGTTATTTCTGTTATAAAGTTTCAAATCGGCGCATTCCACTGTACGTGCCCGATACGCGGTGCAACTTGTGTTGTTCTCGTGGCAGAAATTGAAGCCAATGGGCCGATCAGTCTGATGTTGCTCCTAGTTGGGCGTATGTGCCAAAGGATGGAAAGTTGAGAATATCTGTTCTTAACTCGACCGTTTCCTTCTCGCAATGTAATATTACGTCAGTAAGCTTTGTACGTCATGATTGTCATCTTGGTTAATGTTTCTTTTGTCATACTTAATTTTCTGTGCCGGCCACTGTGGCCGAGCAGTTCTGGACACTTCAGTTCGGAACCGCGCTGCTGCGGCGGTCGCAGGTTGGAATCCTGCCTTGGACATTGATGTGTGTGATGTTGTTAGGTTAGTTAGGTTTACATAGTTCTAAGTCTAGGGGACTGTTGACCTCAAATACTAAGTCCCATAGTGCTTAGAGCCATTTGAACGATTAATTTTCTATTTATTAATTTTTAGGGTTTCTCAAAATTTCCTTCTGATGAAGATATCCTTAGAGGTGTCGAAACCTCTTATGTAAGAGTGCTGATAAACACCCATGTTTAAAACTGCAAGATTCATGGTCTGCTAATGACCTCCTTCTGGAGCAGGTGACTCAAGAAATTATTCTCCGTAATTGAGGAGGGTAATATGAGACATACAGCATGCTCATCAGAAGTTAGCGAGTCGTTACAGTCGTGGTCGTAAGGAGTGTAAGGCTAGAGTGAAGGCTCGAGATTCTGTGCCTTGAAATGGGAGGCGGTCTACGTTACTAAACTGGCTCCGCGGTTCCTCCGCCCCTGTGAGATCGAGAGGAAATAAAGTCCGCTTAATTTTCTTTTCCGGAATCTCCGTAATGGTAGATTGGTTTCCATTGACGTGGCAGTAGAGAGATGCACACCGAGAATGGGGTGTCCAACACAAACTATGTACGAGTCACACTGCACCATCTTTTCCTGATAGTGCGTACTACATCACAATGGACGTCTCCGTTTCTGAAGTCTCCCAGGAGAATGAACATTACCGGAATCGTTCGTGATCGTCAACATACATCCATGCCCGAGGCAAGATTCGAACCTGCGACCGTAGCGATCGCGCGGTTCCAGACTGTAGCGCCTAGAACCGATCGGCCACACCGGCCGGCGATCGTCATTTGAGGCAGAAACAGTCCCGATGGAATGAAGTGCCACTGGTTATATATCACGATCGTGTCTGGTTCGCTTGGTCGGTAAACGGAACACGAACTGCTGACACATCTCTCCCCGCTGCTTGTGTTGCTCCAGGCTACTCCGTATTGTCGTTATCGAAACCTCTCTTCTTGAAACACCTCTATTTTCTGTGTCGGTGAAAGTGCAGTTGGTGCATAATCCTGCAAGACATACCCAGATCCGACGTTCACATTGATTCAGATCAGGTGATCTTGCAGGCGATGAATCTGGAAAACCTCAGGAGAAGGTTGCATTAAGAAGATCTATCACTGGCGAACGGCATGAGGTGTTGCCCCATCTTGCATGAAAACGGAGGTGTCTACACAGTTGCGCTCTTTCGAAGCATCACATCCCGTACAAGGAGGTCTCTATAAAGTTCAGACGTCCCGGTACACGTGACGGGCCGTTTAGGTGTATTCTCTTCGAAGAAAAACATACCGAGAATAAAAGCATTTGTGAATCCACACCACACAATCTCATACGGCGAGTGCAGCAGTTCTGTGTATTCACTGCAACGTGTAGCATAAAAAGTGCCTCGTCACTCCATAGAGTACTGAGGGACCACAGGTCATCAACTTCATTGTCTGCCAGAAATCTAAGAGCAAAGTCAGAACGTTGCTGCCGATCATATTGTTTCAGTTGCTGCACCGTTCTGATCCTGTACAGATACCAGCGTAAACTAGACTGCAAAGTTTTCTGTATTGTTCATCATGGGTGGAAAAATTCTCGTGACACTGCACGAGCACTAGCACTAACCCGGGGCACGTACTGCATGGTCAATTATATCAATAACCACAGCGTCAGCAATTTCCAGCGGAATTAAACAACATTCTCTTGCAGCTGCCACACCAAGCTCACCCGTGTTTTTCATATATTTTTAAATTTTGTTTGAGTATGTTTCGGGCGTTTAGTGCATTCGTCTATTTACTGGCATCTGAACATCTTATCGTCCACATTTAGATAGATTTTACTATTACCTTATACAACACTGCACTATGCTTGGTTTTTCCAAATTGTGACCACGGCGGTTTCCTGGTGCGACATTTGTATGCACGGCATCCTACATGCTTAACATCACATTCATCTTGCTTTATTTCTTCTTGTTAGTCTAAATTTGCTAAATTGCGGTCATGCCATTATTTTTTTTTCGTCGAAGCCAATCTCAAGATACCTGGTATAAGGCGAAAAGTGTCGTTGGAGGGCAAATAAAGTAAAAAAAAAAAAAATTAAAAATCCAGTTTTGCAACCAAGACTGTTCGTTCTGTCATACTGTTGCCACTGATTGCTGTATCACGTGGTGATGAAAAAGAGATTTAATAGCGATAAAGAATCTCTGGACTTCTTGCCGTAGAATTTCTGCTTCTCTCACCGTGCGCAACATGTTACGTCAGCCTGATGATCCAGAGTAGCAATGAAGTGGAAGATTGTCCCGTGTGGTATCAACCACCATGAAGTAAAGTTAAGTGTTGGATATAGCAGGTGTATCGACAGGTAGTGTGCCAGTATAAGTAATTTAGTTCAGGCATTGAATAGGAAGGAAGTCGATGAGAGCTGCATCCGCCGTCGAGCTCTGGCCTGATTCGCTTTACGGATTAGGAATTTATACACATTCAAAATATTTCACTTTCCGACAAACTAGAAAGCAAATAAGGTGCACATGAGCTGACGTTAGTTTGGACAAAATATGCAAGCGTAGGACAAATCGCAGTCTGCCTCCATAGCTGAGTGATCAGCGTAGATGGCTGTCATGCAGAGCATACAGATTCGATTCCTGGTACCGCCAAAGATTTTTAGTTGTTTGAAGGACTGTTACTTGGTGACCTAGTCTCGCGATGACAGTTGAGTCCCTGCTTGGCCAAGCAGCAGCGCCTCCACGGCCTGAATTGTCTGCAAAACGGCCGGGGGAGCGGTGCGCTGACTACATGCCCCTGTATACCACTTTCGCAGAACGCCGCAAGACAAGCGACGAGATGGCGGCCTGTAGACATATGGTACATCACTTGGACCTTCACATCTGGCGAGGAGCTCTACACAACTCAGAATTATACATTTCGTAGCGATCAGTGCCAGAACGAACAATAGTGAGCGATTTAGCTTTATGTGAGTCATGGAAAACACAGCTGAAATGAATCTGGTGGTCTGCACCGGAATTTGAGCCGGGCCCTCTGAAATACGAGTCCACTGTATCGTTTCATTCGTAATCTGCACTGCAGGGCAATTTCATATCTATTATTTCGAATAACCGGTTTCGTGGGTATGATAAATTAATATTGTTTCTGTTTCCTTGATCTCAAATGCAGTTTCTTTGGACCCACAATTCTTCCATTCGGCTAGAATGCTGTTTCTTCGCTTCCCTTGTCCATGCTCCTTTAAAAGGTGATTTTGCATTTGTCATTGTTTAGTACATCGAAGATTTGTTATTCATTCTGTAATATGTGCTCATATAACTTTAATCTCCTTTTTCTTACTACACTATTGCATTTTCAACTGACAGATGCAGTTCTGTATTACATGTTAATCTGATGCACTGCTTTTTTTGGGTCCTCCGTTTTTCTTATGATTCTTCTTCCACTTTTCTTATTTTTCAGCTTTGGCTTTTTAGTCATTTTAAGAGCTTCTGCTGAGTAGTGTGTTTCTGGTCTAGCAACTATTCCATGGTATTCAGTTTTATGGTCAAGGACATACTTTATTTTAGTGTATATGCTTCTTGTTATTTGAAAGAACCTCTCTGTTATATGAACTCTATGCTCTGTTGTTGATTTTTCCTTCATTTTGTTTGACATCCACTCCCCTAGATATTTAAAAAATCTACCTTAGTTACTATGCTGTTACTTATTTTAAGCTTTTTGGATGCATGCTGATTTTTGTCATGAATTGTGTTTTTCCAAATGATTCTTTTAAACCCTACTTTAGATGCTTGACGTTGTATTTCTGGTTCTCGTTCTCGTGCACTTTCATTTGAGGCCGTAATAAATGAATCTCCAAGTACTAGACATGTTTGGCTTGCTTCCTAGTTGCATATTTACTACATTCGAGTTTTGTATGAAATCAAGCTTTTAGGTAATCCGCTTTCCTCATGTGTTGTCTTAATCTTGCTACTGTAAGACTGCCTTTTCCACCAAATAAGTTAAAAGATAACGGCAAATGTCATCTTAACTGTGGCCTTTTTGATTGTTGTAATACCTTCACCCCAGAAAGAGTGTAATTTCATTACATTTTATTTCATTTTAATCGCCGATTTATAAGATTTTAGTACTATATTATTAAGTTGTGCGAACAGAGAACTGTTTCAGGCGTCACCTTAACCTTTGTCTTCTGCATCGGGACCTCTTTTTTACAACCTATAAAAGTCGTGGGATCGTAAAAGCTGTTGCGAGATCAGAATATTACTGTATATCGGAGCGCCTGTGATACGCACTGCTAGACATGAAAATTACTACCGCAGATGCTTTATGTTCCGTCATAAAAGTAAAGTACACAAGCTGCTTTATTGGCAGTGCCTCTGCAGCTCCACTCTTGACCATTTGAGATGGCACTGAATTCAGGAGTTGGTCACACACAATTTTTAGTTTGATAAGCATGATGTACGAATGCGTGTCTTGGACACTAAAGCCGCGCGCAGTGCCCGCGTGGTTTGAGGCGCAATGTAGAAGACTGCGCGGCTTGTCCAGCCGGAGGTTCGAGTCCTCCCTCGAGCATGGGTGTGTGTGTTGTTCGTAGGATAAGTTATTTTAAGTAGTGTGCATGTCTACAGACCGATGACCTCAGCAGTTTGGTCCCTTAGGAATTCACACACATTTGAACATTAATGTGCTCGGTTGACAAAGTTACACGGATAGCGAACAGATATAATTTCTTTCTTATCAGTCTTAAAAATTAAACTTACGGAACCATGTTGATGTGCTATATGTCAGTTTCAAGAATACATTTAGTAAACTGCTGTGAGTAATATTTTCATGAAAAATGTAATAGGAATTTATAAATTATAACGGATATTGTTGTGTGTCCCATGTATCAAGCGTATATGTGCAGCTGTTGTTTCATTGCCATAAAAATAATTCTCTAATTCTCTTTGAAGAGGTAGTGAGAAACTGAAATGATTTTGAAACTTCCTGGCAGATTAAAACTGTGTGCCGGACCGAGTTCGAGTCTCAGTCCGGCACACAGTTTTAATCTGCCAGGAAGTTTCATATCAGCGCACACTGAAGGAAGTTTAAACATATAAAAACTGTTCACATATTTTATAACTGCGTTCCTCAGTTCCGTCGTTGTTAATTGGATAACTAAAATCATCATTAGCTCGTGTAATTAAACAGACTGTGTCATATTTGGTACCAAAAACTAATACAGGTGAAATTATACTGTCCAGTAACATTAATGTGACCTCCTGTAAACAGCCTGCATTACTATCTTTTGTCACGCGGACATCTGGGAGATGTGCAGGAAGAGAGTCAATGAGTTTGTGAAGGGTACAGAAAGGATTGTGGAGCCATGCAGACTCCGTTTCAGTGGCCAGCTGCACTATGGTCCTCGTTTGAGGATCCATGGCTCGTACAGCCCCATAGAGGTAGTCCCACAAACTCTCGACTGGGTTTTAATGCGGGGAATCTCGTGGCCAGGGAAGTGCGGTAAACTCATTCTGGTGGTTTTAGAATCACGCAAATACGCTGAGAGCTGTGTGACACGTTGCATTGTCCTGCCGCTATATACCATCGTGCAGAGAGAAAACGAATTGCAGGTAGGGGTGGGTGAGCATGGTCCCCAAGGAAAGAGGCATACTTCTTACGATCCACTGTGCCTTCCAGAATTGCGAGATCAAATAGGGATCGTTACGAAAACATTCCCCAGACCATAAAGCACCCTCCTGGTCTACTTTCAGACGCTGCATACCGTACACGCATACGATGGAGCGTAAAACGAGAGTCCTCTGTCATTAGTCAGTGGACGTCCAGTTGGCGTGCATATTCCAGCCTACATCACCGAAGGAGTCAGCGTGGATGCTTGAACCTGGCGTCATCTGCGAACGCTCTAACGCAGTAACGTCGCTGAACGTCTGTTCACCCGTACACATCTCCAAAGCCGTCGTTAACCCCTGTCAAGCTGCCCCCTGTTGCACCACAGCTGCCTAGGCAGCGGTTTTGGATAGCGCCATTTTAACACGGTATACTTTAACCATGGGAGCACGCGAGGCGTTCATAAAATTAGCCATTCCTGAAATACTTTCACCTTTGGTCCGAAAGCCAGTGACCATGTCCTCTTGGGCATTAGATAAATCACTCCGTTTCCACTTTACGACGAGTGCACTTTTTCCCGCGTCCCCTTGACACCGTTTATATATCCTCCACTGCAAGTGCCTCCACCTGCCGTATTTGAATGGTTATAGCCGTTTAGGTCCAACACAGGCGGCTGTCACATTAATGTGATTAAGAAGTGCAGATTATAACGGAGATAGTTATTTTGTTACGTGTTCCATATATCGAACGTGTATATACACTTATTGTTTCATTGACATAAAAAGAATAATTCTCTTTGAAGAAGAAGTGGGAAACTGAAATTATTTTGATTCAAAATTGACAGAAAGTTTATACTTGTAAAACTTGTCTACGTATTTTATAACTGTACTCTTCACTTCAGTAGGTGTTACGTGGGTAACTGAAATCATTTTCTCTTGTAATTTACAGGTTGTATTGTATTTAGTAGTGAAAACTAATACAAGTGAAAATATATGACACTGAAGCAGTAAACTTGAGACTGCAACCTAGTCATTCACAAGATAATTCCGAATTTGGGCTTACGAGCTGCCACTGAGTTTAGTTTGAAGTACTGAGCTAGTTGGTTTATATATATTTCAAAAGTATACTTTTCCATTGAGCCCCTGCAAATTATATTCACCCATGGTCCGTGGTAGTGCATGACAGAGCAACAGCACATTTTCCTGATGATGCAAGACATCTACCGCATCAGCGTGCTCCATATGAAATAGGTCATATAGGGACTGTACTTTGGCACCCAGCATCACCTGACATTTGTCTTCTGCATCACTGTGTCTGGATTTACTGCAAAAGTGAAATATACCGTACCCCCACCGATACGGTTGAGAAATGAAACAGCGAATAGCCCAGTCTCGTCAATAATTACGATATGATTTTAATGAATTCGTATTCTATAGTTTGGGTGTAACGTGCTGAAGTAGTATTGTATTTATCAGGCCATGGCTGAAATTTGATCCCATCACTTGGTGGCTTAATCGAAAAGTCTGCATTTCAGATATATTTGTGCTAACTAGAACAATATTCTATACTGAAGTTGAAAGGCGTACATATTATGAGAAATCGTTTGAAATGTTTGTCAATATGATCGTCTTTGGATGCCTGAACACATTAATGATAGGTATTCTTTGGCTGCCAGAGGCTGTATTGCACTGAAGAGTGAAAGAAACTGGTACAACTGGCTAATATCGTGTAGGACCTCCGCGAGCAAGCAGAAGTGCCGCAACACGGCTTGGATTCGATTAATGTCTGAAGTAGTGCTGGAGTCAATTGACACCATCAGTCCTGCAGGGCTGTCCATAAATCCTTAAGAGTGCAAGGAGGTGGAGATCTCTTCTGAACAGCACCTGACAAGGCATCCAAGATATGCTCAATATAGTTCATGTCTGGGGAATTTGGTGACCAGCGGAAGTGTTTAAACACAGAAGAGTGTTCCTGGAGCCACTCTGTAGCAATTCTGGACGTGTGGGGTATCTCATTGTCCTGCACGAATTGCCCTAGTCCGTCGGAATGCACAATGGACATGAATAGACGTAGGTGACCAGACAGGGTACTTACGTACGGTGCCACTTATCAGAGCCTCCACCAGTTTCAACAGTCTCCTACTGACATACAGGATCCATGGATTCATGAGGTTGTCTCCACACGCGTATACGTCCATGCGCTCGATACAGTTTGAAACGAGACTCGTCCGACCAGGCAACGTATTTCAAGTCATCAACATTCCAATGTTGGTGTTGACGGGCCCAGGCGAGGCGTAAAGTCATCAACGGTACAAGAGTGGGCCTTTGGTTCCGAAAGCCCATATCGATTATGTTTTGTTCAATAGTACACACCCTCACACTTGTTGATGGCCCAGCACTGAAATCGGCAGCAATTTTCGGAAGGGTTGCACTCCTGTCACGATGAACGATTCTCTCCAGTGGCCGTTGGTCCCGTTCTTGCAGGATTCATTTCCGACCGCAGCGATGTCGGACATTTGCTCTTTTACCGGATTACTGATACTAAAGGTACACCGTGAAATGTTCGTACGGGAAAATCCCCACTTCATCGATACCTCGGTGATGCTGTGTCCCATCTCTCGTGCGCCGACTATAACACCACATTCAAACTCACTTAAATCTTGATAACCTGCCATTGTAGCAGTAGTAAGCGATATAAAAACTGCGCCAGATATAGGCGTTGCCGATCGCAGCGCCTTATTTTGCCAGTTTACACATCTCTGTCTTTGAGTACGCATGGCCTCTACCAGTTCTTTGACGCTTCGGTGTATTAGTAGAGCGGGAGCGATTCAGTTTTAGGCTAAACTGAGAAGTATTGAGCCGCTGCTGAATAGAGCATAAAATTTTATTTGAGGTATTCCCTGACTTGAAACTGAGGATAGAGGACTATTTTAGATGATTTTATAGAAAGGCGACAGTTTTGGGAGAAGGTAATATGCACTCAATTTTATTTGCTTCAATCGCTATCCGAGTAATTCCTGCAGAGTAAAGGTAAAGTTGTGTTTATTTAGCAGCATCTACATTTTGGTGCCCAGGGCGAATGTGTTCAGAATTTTAATAATTATTCTTCATCCTCCACATCCACTTAGAAGTATTACGTTACAAAAGCGAAGATTAAATTTTCCATGATATTGTTCGTAAAAGTTAATTGCGAATAGTGTATGACAATGCTAAAAAAAATCGTAGTTCATGTTAGTACGAGTGACTTTGAAACGTCCCCTTTGAACAATTATACAGGACTGTGCTTAAACTGACACACAATATTTTGTTAGCGCAACGCAATCTGACTTTCAAAATTCCCTACAAAAGAATGGCCCTGACTAACATTAAACTATACCTTTCACAAATCACTTACCTCACAAAAATCTTTAAACTATACCTTTCACAAATCACTTACCTCACAAAAATCTTCGCTGCTCAAGCTACTGCAATACAGCGAGCGCCACTACTGCCAGCTAAATAAAAGATTCAAACTACTGAAGGCACTAACTACTGATAGGGATAGTTAGCAAAATGAAAGATATTAATAGAGAACAAACAATGTATTTACCTTGATATCATCATATACAAATATAGCAGTTCATGACAAATTTCAAAACTCCGCCATCTCTCTCTCCACATCCACCACTGCTGGCGGCTCACCTCCAACTGCGCAACGCTACGCGCTGTTCACATCCAGCTGCCGCTGCCCAACACTACAATGGCAGACAACAATGCAAACTAGCCACAGACTGCACACAGCACAGCCAGTGATTTTCATATTGAGCGCTATGTAACGTTGCCAATAAGAAAACATAAACAGCCTACTTGTAACGTTGCCAATAAGAAAACATAAACAGCCTACTTACATAGAGAAAACATAAACAGCCTACTTACATAGCCCCCATGCTCCCCACAAAAAATTTTACAAAATATTTTTGGGCAGTGGCCAATACATATTTGTTAAAATTTTTCACCATCGTAATTACAATAACAAAGAAATCAAATGCACACACTTATTGATATTATGTTGGTCAAAAGCTCAAATTTTCTCACAGTCTATAAAGACAGTCTTGATCATTCATGACAGTGAAACTGCCGTTTCTTTTCTCAAAGTCTGAGCAGTAAAAGACAATGCACACAGAAGTAGTGGATTTCCATGCAGTCTTGAAGAAGTAGTGTTGTCCTTCCAACGGAAAGACAGTGCTGACTCTTGACATGCTGACAGGTAATGGGCCACAACAGAGCAAACCCACAGCAGAGTTCATTCGACGTTTTGAAGAATATTGTAGGTAGGTCATCACAGAGCAGACCCACTGTAGTCCTGGTAGAGATTACGGGTTTGGTGGGCCATCAGAGGTGCAGACCCACTGCAGTCCTTGTAGAAATAAGGATACTGATGGATCATCAAAGATGTAGACCCACTGTAGTCCTTGTAGAGATAGCCAGCAGCCATCTGTTGTGACTGTGCAGGTGCACAATCACCATTGAAGAGTCTTGCGGATAATGTAGCAAGTCCATAACCACCACTTGTGCGCTCACAAAGTTTTTGGAATTGTCCTTAGAACCAGCAATGCTGTTATCCAGTCCCTTGCTGAATTATTAACACACGTGCAAACACTAACAGTCCCTACTTCTCACATATTGTCCATATACTATGACCAACAGAAACGTGTGCAGTGAAATGTAACTAACAAGTTAATAATATCATGAACTGGTGACAATTACAATTTTATAACATAAGAATACAATAACAAAGGTACAAAACACATCATTAAAAACATAATAATACAGATAACATTTGTAGTACAGGCTTTACAAAAGAATCGAACTAACATATACATCAGTGGAATTATGACATGAGTACATACATAAAAGATCACAATAACTTTTGAAACATCAACTTCACACATGAGCATTAAACAGAATAAATAATGTGTAAGCATATTTATAAGGTAAATAACATATTATTAATGCCAATTATATTTGAGGATAACAGTATTCCTCATCATAGTGAATGTAGCTTAATATTAAAAGAAGAAAAAATTCTATGAAACTACACAGAGACAGGAAGAAAACAAATACACAAGGGTACACACACACATAGTGGGATAACACCAATAGGAAAGGACAGGGTTCGTTTTCAGTGTAACATTTGGTACTGCAGTCCAACCCAAAACTTCATATATCTTTCTTCTTATTTCATCCTTTGTTTCCACCAAAAAAATTCTATCTAAGCATGCTTTCTGTATTTATATGTTCACACATTTCTTACCTCAACATTTATTTCCAAGAAAATCCTACCTAAACCTGTTTTCTCAATGCATTTCTTCCAATTCATCGCAACTCATTCTCTTAGAGGCTACCCCCTCTTAAGCTAACTTAAATCTACTGAGCTCAGATGCTAAACTAAGGGACGAGGCAATGCAGCAGCACAAAATAAGTAACACAAACAGCAATGACCAAAAAATTGGAAAATTGCAAAGCAAGCTACAGTAAATCGAAATTACCAAGCAATGTAACATTACAACTAATATGAGCGAATGTGCAGCAACAAAAAAATAAATCTGGCTTAGCAGAGTAACACAAATTAAAGTTCAGTAGCACTATGCCTGGCAAACAGCAGATATCTAAACATGACATAACTCAAGCAAAAAAAATAATACACTAAAGATAACAATGCAGATAAGGGAAATGTATATTCACATCTTAATGTCTATGTAATTAAAGTGGTGCACCACAACAACTGATTGTAAAAAGAAATATTACCATGTACTTGAAAAGAAAATTATGTGTTACTGTTACTAGTTCCTTCTTATTGTTCTTTCCTTTCCAAGTGCTCCTTTTTTAAAGAATGTGGATCATAAAATAATTATTTAATAGATCTGTTGACAGAAAGTGTTCACATTAGCAAATGCATTTCATTTTATAAAAGCAATGCTGCAACACAGCTGGAAACCAGATATCAAATGAAATAAGCAATTACGCAAACCAAAGCATAAAAACATCATTCAATAGCTATGTGGCATTTCGTAAGTCAGTAGCTCTCAATTCTCGTAGAAAGACACTTGTCATTATCAGGTTTGCAGATGTAAGAATATTTCCGAGGATAATGGCCTCCCCTTTTTTTTTGTTCTACCTGTGCCGCTGAAAAGGGCTCGCAATAATGGCTTTTTCTCCAGGCGTCTGACACAGCTGGGTGCCCGCGACGCATTACGTGCAGGTGGTCACTTAACTTTCGTACGGAAATATTTACGACAGCGTGGCAGTCTCATATAAAAATATTTCACAGGTCAAGAATTAGCGTTGCAAATCTGTAGAAACAAAATCCTATAAATATAAGTGTCCAAAAAAAATATTGGTCAGCATTGTGATACAGTCACACATTTCATAACTCTTAAAGTACGTTTCTTGGTTTCCAACATCCTTTTCATAAA
Source organism: Schistocerca piceifrons (assembly GCF_021461385.2). Lineage (NCBI taxonomy): Eukaryota > Metazoa > Arthropoda > Insecta > Orthoptera > Acrididae > Schistocerca > Schistocerca piceifrons. The sequence continues at coordinate 547,566,962 of NC_060140.1, forward strand.
TCAGAGTCCCTAAACACTACTCATTATTCCTTACCTCATTATACATATACATATTCGTCGACACTTCTTCAATATTTCATCGTGAGAAATACGTAGCATAATAAACATTCCTCAACAACATAATACACATCGTCGTCGTAATAATAACATCATAACACTTCAGTCAAATCTCAAAATCGTCGTAACTTCCTCCAATAATTTCTAAGCCTAAAAAAATTCTCTGCTCATGTCAAAAGTGTCAGCTGCCTCAAACGTACTTTAAAAATCATGATCTCATACCAAATACATCATTCAAAGCTCTCATAGTATCACAATGATTCCGAAAAAATATGAACAGTTTACAAAGTACAGACAAAATACAGTTTCATAAGTGTGAAGTTATCCAACTGTATAATTGCGTAAACATGTGTCACTGATGTAGTAAAATAAATGTTTGTCTCTCTCAGTTAAATAATCAGATAGCTGTGTAATTTGTGTGTTAGAGAAATAAGGTACCGATGTGTAAAGTTGTATAAGCAAATACCATATTAGCTAGGGTTCCTTGTGGTTGCCACACACATGGTACACAAAGTAAGCGTGTACCCCCCTGAGGATTAATGTCATTATACCCTCAGGTGTTACAGATTACACCAATGGAATGAAATATATCACGGAAAACTTTCTTTGTAATTCAAAAATCTTTAAAAATAAATGTTTTAAGTATAAAATTGATCACTGAAATGCGTGTCCTGTAGCGCTAAATGTACATCTTGTTGTAAGATAATCTCTGTGGAAGTGTCGTAGTTATTGTCCTCCGAAAGCTAAGTTCTGCAGAAGTCAATGTACTTACCTCATGATAAACAAAAGTGAAATGCTTTGCGTATAGATATCGTAGTTATTATGCTTATTGGCGTGATGAAGAAAGTACTGTACAGTAATGTATTGTTGTGCCACGAAAAAGGCTGTCTCATTGTTGCTATACCACAAAAGTTACTACTAAAACATGTTTTACTTTCCAGAATAATGCAGAAAAACTGTGCAGATATAAAACAGAAACACCGCAAAAGCAACATTGCAAATTGTCACTCATTAGTAGCGTCATGATAAAACCGTGTAGTTGTCACATAAACTAACCACTGTGTCGTCTGGTATCTCACAGAAAGTACTTTAAATCCAGAATGTATTTTCAAGTAAACCAAAATGTTGCATTAAAATCTCATTAGCAGTACCAGTATATGTTCTAAGTATGTAAGCCTTATAGTCGTTACGTAATCGTGCAACTAACAAGCAAGAATGTACACACACAATAACACTGTGACGTCTGTTCACTATAACAATGCATTCGTAATTTCTGTTTAAATAAGTTCTCTTGGTTCTTGATTGGATATTTAACTTCAAACATTGTTGTATGTTAACAGATTCTAAGTCTGACAAAGCATATTAGTAATGTGAAGCGAAAAATTTTATGACAAAGACTAAGTTAAAAAGCAGATTATCTATCAATAAACGGTTTTACATGTGATATGTGGTGTAAACCTTTACTCTTCCTAGTACGCAGAGTTTCAACTTCAACGCAATTATCATGTGGTATGCGTCGGATTCTGTAAGGTCCATTGTAAACTAGAAAGAATTTGTGACTCAAGTGTTTCTTCTTATGTGACAATGAATGAGCTTTAATGAGAACTTTCTGACCAATATACAACTTCTTTGCATTTGCTTTACCGTGTAGTTTTCTCCTTTTGTCTGCTGCAGATTTTATATTTTTAAGAGCCAAATCAATTATGTCTTTGTGTCGAAGTTTACGTGTATTCGGGAAAGGTACAAGCTCTCTGATTCTGTTCGGTGGTTCTTCATTCTTCAGTACAAGAGTAGGTGGTAAAGCAGTGGAGTCGTGAGGCATTTCATTCAGCACGTTGTGAAATAAGTGTAAATATCTGTCCCAATGCTGATGCTTTCTGTGACAATAAAGTCTGCAAAGCTTATTGATTTCTTTCATAATCCGTTCAGACGGGTTGCAATGTGGTGAGTACAATGAAATAAAAACAGGTTTGATTTTATGGTTGCGAAGCATGCGTGACCAAACAGCAGATCTGAATTGCGATCCGTTATCTGAAATGACTTTACTAACGTGTCCAACTTCACGTAAGAAATTTTTAACAAAGGCGTTGGATACAGACCGTCCAGTGGCTTTACGTAACGGAGTGAAAGAAACAAATTTTGAAGTTAGTTCAACAGCGACTAGAACGTACGAAAATCCATTAGATGTTCTGACAAGCGGTCCCAAGAGATCAACAGCAGCAAATTCTTTTAATTTAGAAGGAATGATGGGAAACAACGGAGCACGATGTGAGACAGTAGATGGTTTCGCCTTTTGACAAAGTTTACAAACAGACAAGACTCTTCGAATTCGCTTTTCCATATTGTTAAAATAACAAGTCGTTCGAAGAATATGATAACATTTTCGTGGGCCAAAATGTGCGTAGCTGAAATGAATGTACCAAATGAGCTTATTAACAAAATCGTCTGGAATGCAAAGTACCGATAGCTTGTCATCAACAGTGCAGCGTTTGAAGAGTATGTTGTTTCTAACCAGGTAATAATGCCGAATCTGTGTGTGTGTCTTTTCATGCCATTTGCTCTTGATGTCTTTCCAAATCGGATCTTTATCTTGTTCATGAGCAATGTCCTTTAAAGATGTGGTGATGAAGTTTTCAAAGGCGACTTTCTGAATGTAAAGAATACTGAAATTTTTCTCGAGGTTGCCTTCTGTGGTACTTTTCTCAAGCCCAGCCGGTGCGCGTGACAGTGCGTCCGCAACAATGTTCTCCTTGCCGGGAATGTAGACTATTGTGAAGCGGAATTCTTGCAGAAACAATGCCCAACGTTTTAACCTGTCATGATTTAATTTTGAAGACATAAGAAATTGTAATGCACGATGATCACTGTATACTTTTACGTGCTTACCAGAAAGAAAGAAACGGAATTTGTTAAATGCCCAAACGATAGCCAAAGCTTCTAATTCAGTAACGGAATAATTTTTTTCAGATTTTGTTAGCACTCGGCTAGCAAAAGCAATGGTTTTCTGAACAGTAATGTCATTTTCTATGGCTTCTTGAAATAAATGGGCACCAAGACCGACTTTAGAAGAATCCGTGCTAAGGCAGAAATCTTGTGATAGATCTGGATGAGCTAATATTGGCGCATGAAGTAACGCTTCTTTTAAAGAATTGAATTCCAACTGTGCTTGTTCGTCCCAGTTCCAAATAGTATTTTTTCCAGTGAGAGAACAATGTTTTGGTGTAACAAGAATTTGCATATTCAGAAAACGACGGTAAAAATTTACGAGACCTAGAAAACTGCGGACTTGTCTTTTTGTGGATGGAACTGGAATGGCTCTGATTGCTTCTAACTTTTCAGGATCTGGCTGAATGCCTTTAGAAGAAATAATATGTCCCAAAAACTTCACCTTTGTCCGACCGAATTCAGACTTTTCCAAGTTAACTGTAATTCCAGATTCTGCAAAAATGCGTAACAAACTGTTGAGGATGCGATTATGTTGTTCCCATGAAGCTTCTGCTATTAGAATATCGTCCACATATAAGGTGATGTGACGTTTTAAGAACTCAGGCAATATGGAATTTAGCCCGCGAATGAATGCTGCTGAAGAAATGTTCAAACCAAAGGGAAGTTTCCGAAACTGATAACAAACGCCGAAACAAAGGAAAGCTGTGTATTTTCTACATTCTGGATGAAGTTCGATCTGATAAAAGCTGGATCTGAGATCAATGGAAGACAACACTTTTACACCATTAAAATTTTGAAGAAGTTCTTCCAACGTTTGCGGCCTGTCTGTTTCAGGAATAATGATAGTATTGATTTGTCTCGAATCTAAGACAAGTCTGATCGATCCATTTTTCTTCTCAACAACATGTAATGGATTGTTGTATGAGCTTACTGCAGGCTCAATAATGCCCTCATCAAGCATAGATTGTACTTCTGTTCTAACACGGTCCCTATAATGCGCCGGAATTACGTATGGTCTAACACACAATTTAGTATGCTCAAGAACACGAAATTGGTATTGAAATCCCTTGATTGTTCCTGTTTTGTGAGTAAAAACTGTGGAATGTGCTTGTAAAATCTCAAAGAGGTCCTGCCTATCAGTGTCATTACAATTCTCAATTGTTTGAATTTTATTCTGAATTAACTTATTAGTTTCAAATATGCCGTCGACATCATCCCTGTCAGTACTTGCAGAGTGATTGTTAGTGTCAAGTTCCGTTGAAAATTCCGAACTGTTGTCTAACAGGAGGTAAAGCCGATTAATTTCTTCGTCATGGTTTGAGAGCCAATCTTCAAATTTCAAAGCTACTGACTTACCTTCTTTTTCTAAACTTATTTCAGCATCGTGAAAGCTTAAGATTGCTTTGTATTCATTCAAAAAGTCTACTCCCAGTATAATTTCCGTCGACAATAATGGAACAATAAGAAAGCTCATAGAGAAGCTGTGGCTTTGACAATAGAATTCTAAGTTGGTTTGTTGGCGTACATCTACACTTTTTCCAAAGATTGCACCTTGTAATTTAATCTTACGTAACGGAAGTGTGGGACAATCGTTCGATTTGTTGCATTTGCTAAAGGCTGTTTCACTAATTACTGAAATGGGACTGCCAGAGTCAAGTACTGCCGTAAATTTTACATCATTTACTCTAATGTGAATCACAGGATATGCAATATTGTTATGTTTTATGTCGTGTTCCTGGAGTAAGATGTCCCCAATTCTTCCATTTTTACGTAATTACTAGCTACGGCAGCTGCGTCGTTAGTGTCATAAGAACGTTTTGTGGCTGCCAGCGGTGTGAGTCATTGCCTATTGTCTCTTTGTTGGCGCGCGTCGTTATTGGGGTTTGGAGACCTAACTTCTACAAATTCACCGTGACGAGAGGGCCCTGCTCTGTTTGAATCCCGCCAGTTCTGATGCAATTCAGGTCTGTCGTTACGATCACATCGTCTGTCGTCATGTCGGTAGTTCCTGTAGTTTCTTTCTTGTCGGTCAAGTGGTGGAGAATTTCTCCTTGAATCGTAACTGCGCGCTGGACCGTTGCGTCTAGAGTTATTCTGTCTCCCTTGATAATAATTATTTTGGTTCCCAAATTGTCTGTTTCTCAGATTGTCTCTGTGATAGTCACTACCGCGGAGAGGTGATCTTTCCCTGTAATTATTACTACTCTGCCAACGGTTGTAATACGGGTGGTGTCTGTTTCGGTCACGATTTGTGTTGTGAGAATAACCTTGTCGCGTCCAGTTATTATTTCTTTCATCGCGGAATTGCGACTGATGTGATCTGTAATTGTTGTGCTCCTGCGTTCCGCGATTGTCAGTGTCACTTTCCAGTTCTTGTAACAGTCCCTGAAAAGCTTCAATGTCGTCTTTGCAATGTCCTGCCAAAATAATATGTCGTAAATGTTCAGGTAATTTGATTAAGCAAATGCGGATGAGTTCTGAGGGGCTGTATGGGTTTGACAGTTACTGATTCTTGTGCAACATGTCTTCAAAATATTTCACAAGACTGGAGAATTCAGATTGTTCGAAATGTTTCATCATTATGATACCATGTTTTACTCGATCTTGTGTGGCTTGAGACCAATATGCTGAGAGGAATGCATGGTAAAATTCTCCTTCACTGTGGCAATCGTGAATGACCGATCGCATTCTTACAGCTGGTTCATTCTCTAAGTAGCCACACATAAATTCTAATCTGTGCTCCAATGACCAGTTGGGAGGAAAACAATGAGAGAATTGATGGAGCCATGCTTGTGGATGAATGTCGTTGCCAGAATTTTTAAATGTTTTGAATTTACGTGTAGTAATGAACAGCTTATAGTCAAAGTCATCATGTCGGCGAGTCGCATATCGGTCACTGTTACGTCGTTTCGGCGGTTCCATTTCAAAATTCGGTGCACCTTGCCAATTTCTTTCATAACTTCCGAAGTGTCCTGTGTTATTATTTTGTGGTTGTTCCGTATTTCTATGTCCCTCTTCCCGTATTGGAGCGCGAGTGGCCTCTGAAATACGTAATTCTTGTATTACCTGAGTCAGCTGATCTTGTACTTCCCGGATTTCTCTTTGGTGTTGCGTATTAATTTGATTCTGATTTTGTTTGAATTTCCTAATTTGTTCGCACTCTTCTGTGTCATTAAAGACTACCGGTCTTGCGTCAATCAGATTATCATCTACCTTCGTAGATAAATTAGTGAACTGATCCAAAAGTTCGGCTACTTTCTCCGATAGTGTACTTATTTCCTCAGTGTGTTTTTCTGAACCAAGTTTCAGAGTATCTACTGTGTCCTTAAAGTTTTCCTGAGTTTTTGCAAGTTGCGTAACCGAATCGGTAGATGCAACTGAATCAAATTTAGCTTGCAAAGTCTCATGATTTTCATGAACAATAATTTGCAGTTCTTTTATGGCTGCTTCGTGATTCTGTAATGCATTTTCATGCCGCGAAAAAATAGGTTGAAAATGCTCACAAATTTGAGTTTTTACGTCATTAGAGACTGTTTGACATTTCGATTCAATGTTATGTAACTCAGTAGTTAAATCTTCACGCGTTTGTTCAAGAGTTTGTTCCAATGAGTCTAACTTTTGAAGCTGTTGCTGTGTTTGTCTCTGATTTTGTTCCATTGTGTCTAACTGTTGCTGTGTTTGTCTCTGGTGTTGTTCCATTATGTCTAACTTCTTGAGATTTTGTTCCACTGTGTCTAACTTCTCAAGCTTTTGTCCCATTTGTTGCATTAATTGTAATAACAATGCAATGGTGTCTGAAACATGTTCCTCAGTGCTTTTCGGCAGTGAAGTTGCACCGGCGACATTCACATTTTGACAAGCGGAAAATGTGTCTTGACTCATTTGAGAAAACGGTGAGAACCCAAAACCTGAGTCTGCAGTATTTGCAATATTGTGTTCTGTCATTCCCTATTCCTGAGGCGAGCTGTTGCCGACCAATCGATCGATAACGCTTCCCTGTTCACTACCTGTTTCACTGTCTACACCATTGTTTGCCGGCCGCTCCATTTCCCTATGCGCAATTACCAAATTACTACTTTGAACATTAGTTAATTCATTACTCTGCGGCGCTAACACACTGCCTTCGTCTTCACTGTCATTTCTCAGTTTACTTTGGAGCCTAGTATTACGTTTTTCACACGCCATAATTGTCACAATATTTCACACGATAACACAGAAGAACACAATTTGAAGAGCAAAAATAAAATAACATAGCAATGGAAATAATGACTACTTAATTGCCAGCGCAGCTGCGAAATACTTGGTGCAAATCTACATGCATGCCACAACTGTTTTACTGTACAACAATGAAAAACTACAACTACAAAGGAAATTCTCTCTATGATTACGCGCTACCAATAAACAATAGCTACACCAATTACACAAACTACAAGAAAAATCAGAAGATTCCAGTGAGGTATCCTAGGCTAAGGGTCGACATATGAAACGTCCCCTTTGAACAATTATACAGGACTGTGCTTAAACTGACACACAATATTTTGTTAGCGCAACGCAATCGGACTTTCAAAATTCCCTACAAAAGAATGGCCCTGACTAACATTAAACTATACCTTTCACAAATCACTTACCTCACAAAAATCTTTAAACTATACCTTTCACAAATCACTTACCTCACAAAAATCTTCGCTGCTCAAGCTACTGCAATACAGCGAGCGCCACTACTGCCAGCTAAATAAAAGATTCAAACTACTGAAGGCACTAACTACTGATAGGGATAGTTAGCAAAATGAAAGATATTAATAGAGAACAAACAATGTATTTACCTTGATATCATCATATACAAATATAGCAGTTCATGACAAATTTCAAAACTCCGCCATCTCTCTCTCCACATCCACCACTGCTGGCGGCTCACCTCCAACTGCGCAACGCTACGCGCTGTTCACATCCAGCTGCCGCTGCCCAACACTACAATGGCAGACAACAATGCAAACTAGCCACAGACTGCACACAGCACAGCCAGTGATTTTCATATTGAGCGCTACGTAACGTTGCCAATAAGAAAACATAAACAGCCTACTTCTAACGTTGCCAATAAGAAAACATAAACAGCCTACTTACATAGAGAAAACATAAACAGCCTACTTACAACTTCTGTAGTATTAAAAGGATTTTAATATAAATTCAAAGTACCCGCTTAATATTTGCAAACATTTCAGTAACGTTTATCCTCGCAGTTTGAATGCAGTCGTAAAATTACTACACTTTATGTCTTGTACAGTTGTGAGGACAGCTAGCTACATTTTGGAAAGGTAACAAAATTCTTATTTGACAAAGCAGCCTAAAGCAAATGATAAGACAATTACCTGTGCAGTGATTTACATCACGTACATACAGTTCAATACTTCATTCCCTGCAGTATGCAGACAGAGCAGAGTTATCCGTTGCAAGATAGCAAACAATTAGGGGGCATAAACGAATCTCGAAATTAGAATCTGTTTTCATCTGCTAAATTTTGGTATAATTCAGTAGAGGCGTTTTCCTAACGGGGCATAGTTTTAATAAGCATCAGTTAGCTAGTGTGTGTATCTGTCTGAAGAGGTAGCCTTTATGCGTATTACCGATAACCATTCTTTATATTCAGTTTCACCTACAGATAATCAGATGCAGCGTTGACTACTTCGTATCATACACACCAAAATTAATTTACATGGTAGGACAGCTAAGGGTTTTCATGATCAGAGTGCATGTTAGAATTTAAAAGAACTTCCTTTCACATTGCTGGCCGGAGCATTTTGCACACACAGTTTCTAATTACCAAGTGTAAGTGCAAATGCTCCAAAGTCTGTGGCAGTTTGTAACCACACATTCGCAGTTACCTATCAAGCGGTCCTTTTGTAGACCCCTCTAACCCTGTTCACTGGGACGCTTTTACTTTTATTATCGTTTTCCTTCACCCACGTCAGTTTTTGCATTAATGACGAAAAACCCTTTAGCTATGATTTTATTACTAGAGTACTGTAATGTTTGGTTAGATGGATATTTTTATGCGGGTATATATACATTTTTTTACTGGCCCTAGTTGCTTAAAGAGCTGTCTCAGTGAATCGAAGGGGAGACACCACTTGTTTCTCCCGCCGTGAGGTTTTGTGTAGTCAGTTTTAGCATCTACTCTCGATATGTACAATAGAATATAATTTCATAGAAAAAAGACAATGAAAGAGGTTTGTCCATGGGTTCTCAAAGAAAAGCACAACTGACATGCTCGCAGTCATCTGAATATTAAGGGATAGTGTTAGAGAATTCAAGACTTTACCGCATCATGTCTATTGTTTAGTAAATTAACAAGTGTCTTTGACGCAACACCTTTTGTCCGTTGTGTAATCGTACTGGCAGCAGAGCCTCTACCAATCAGCTGACACGACTTCATGTAACCCCACAGGAAAAAATCCGCAGGAGTCCTGGTGGTTCTGCTGGACTTGAGCTGGACGAGGTATTTCCTGTTCAAGTGCCCGCAGACATTAATATGGGTTTGGGATAGTTGAAAACATTTCCTCTCGCGGTGGTTCACGACATCTCGAATGAGCTATTGAAACAAGAAGGCGGAAACGAAAGCGTTCGACCTGTACTTGAGTATTGCTCATCAGTGTGGGATCCGTACCATGTCGGGTTGACAGAGGAGATAGAGAAGATCCAAAGAAGAGCGGTGCGTTTTGTCACAGGGTTGTTTGGTAAGCGTGATAGCGTTACGGAGATGTTTAGCAAACTCAAGTGGCAGACTCTGCAAGAGAGGCCCTCTGCATCGCGGTGTAGCTTACTGTCCAGGTTTCGAGAGGGTGCGTTTCTGGATGAGGTATCGAATATATTGCTTCCCCCTACTTATACCTCCCGAGGAGATCACGAAAGTAAAATTAGAGAGATTCGAGCGCGCACGGAGGCTTTCCGGCAGTCGTTCTTCCCGCGAACCATACGCGACTGGAACCAGAAAGGGATGAGAAAGGGATGTAATGACAGTGGCACGTAATGTGCCCTCCGCCACACACCGTTGGGTGGCTTGCGGAGTATAAATGTAGATGTAGATGTAGAAGCAGTTTATATAAAAGATTCTGACGTACCTAGCGAATAAAAGACCTCGTAATGGCTAAAACAGTCTTTACCAAACACTAGATCCACATGTCGAAACATTCAGCTAAAAATTCTCTACAGCAAGTAGAAGACTGAGATTGTGATCGCTTGTACGACAGGAGACAGCTGCAGTTAGTGACCCGTTCACTGTGAAACCTCACGGCACCATGGTTCAGGTTTTAATCCGTCCTTATTTGTTCTAATCATGGGTACAGTGACGAGAAGCGAAAGGAGACAAGACTTTCTAGCCTTTAAAGGCGCGAAATTAACGTCCTTGCGGCGCTTGTAGAACGTGTTTGTATATATTGTTTGGTCTGCGTGTTGAATCTCCTACTACCAACTGCAGTAGCCGCCTGCATGGGCTATGCTGTCTCTTGTGTCTCTCATGGCTGCTACCTATTCTAGCAGGGTCTCTAGGACAACGTATCAAAAGAGGAGTCTGGAAACGGAGCCTTGTGGACGTCTTTTGATTACTGTATAATAAACTTCGAAGCAAGTTAATTTAGTTCCAACACAGTAAAATTACCACTACGTACTGTTCTATGGAAGCATTAAAAACACTGGAAGCTCTTTTTGTGGCATCCTCCACTGATTTTTGCTTTTCTAAATCCATGCTTGTTGGCGTCTGTGGCTGTCCCATGATTTTCTAATCAACCACAGAAGATTTCCTTGAGGCTCTGAGGCGGCCGGTGTGGCAGAGCGGTTCTAGGCACTTCAGACTGGAACTGCACGACCGCTACGGTCGCAGGTTCGAATCCTGCCTCGGGCATGGATGTGTGTGTGATGTCCTTAGGTTAGTTGGGTTTAAATATTTCTAAGTTCTAGGGGACTGATGACCCCAGATGTTTAGTCTCATAGTGCTCAGAGCCATTTGAGCCTTTTTGAGCCTCTGATTTATGTTTAAGAGCCTTATGGCCCGATACGTCTTCACTTTTGTCCGATCCTTGTCCCCTTCTTTTTTCACTATGATGCAGTAAATGTAAATATAGCAGAAGTAGAAAAAGGGGAATACGTAATAATGGTCAGCTACGTTTCTAATAATATCGTCAAAGTTAGGCTCTAGCATATGACTGGCAATACAAATGTAGTCGCAAAAAACTGAAGTTCTATGAACGATTGTGATTAAATGACAGATTCCCACTGTTCAGATTATTTATTGGCTCTACTCTTCCTACAGTATTTCTGCTACTACCCACTTTATCGGATACTGTCGCAGGTATTCAAGCGATTGCCTTATAACTCACGAAAGATATCCAAAAACTTTCTAAATATCTATGCATACAGAATTTCTACGTTATTCCGCGAGGACGAAATTTCAGCCGAGTGTTTTAAGCTTTCTGTGGGTGTTGTGAAGTCGCAAGTTATTACGGGATGACATGTATTGCAGTAGGATACCAATTATTTCAATGCGTAGAATCATTTAATTGGGGTTCTTATCTTCAAAAACTTTAATTACATTACATTTCGTAGTATGAAATTCATGAAAAATTAATATTTGTTTATTATGATGTTGTGTGAATAAATGGGAATGAATGAGAGTGCGTATGTCGGACATACGTAAAATTTGATATTACTTTCTGTAAAACATGACGCAGGATCGTGGGAAAGCTGTATCGTACCCACATTGCTGATGACGTATGTCAAGATATGATTGCTTTTGTAAGAAGGCAGCCAGAATATCAGTTTGAAGTGTAATCGGTTTCTAAATTAATTTCAAGATTATTTATCTTTTTGGGCCTTTCATTTAATATTATATTAATATTTGTATTTAGAACGACGCAAATTACTCTCTGAGATGTGGCTGGCTAAGGCAAGTTTTGCAGCGAGAATGATCTAGAAGGATCATTCTGATTGGTCAGTCAGACTGATCAGCCAATCAGGATTAAGCTATTCCTGCGCGCAGAAACTTAGATATGCACGGAGTGGGGAGGCATTGAGAGAGTCGATAAGCATCTATCGAACTTGGACACGAAAGGTCATGGTAAATGTCACGGTGCTCATTATGTGTAAAAATGCAGGAATACTGAGTTCTCAAGTTTAGTACGAGTCGTGACTAAAGCTGTCGCAGTTACGAACATTGATAAAAGTTTGAAGTTTCTGGATTGTTTTGTTGGAAAGTTACTAGCGTGTGAACTTTCGGCCTTAGCTAAAATTCGACGTGGCATATTCTGTATTCATTTATGGAGTATTTAGCGAGCACGTCTTTTTTATAGAAGACCACTGAATGAGACCGAATGTAGAACTCGCAAATAGTGGTGAATCAGACTGTGAGAACACAAGCATGAATGGGTCGGACTTGTGTAGATTTCTGGTTGCTTTGCGTGTGAAATTTGTTGTTTGACTGAGAACTGAGAATGATAGAATAGTACCTCACTAGATGTGGACTTAATAGCCATAAATGTGTCTTATTAAGCAATAAACCTTATTGGTCTTCAAATTTAAGGGCGCATATTTCAGTAAAAATACACCGTATTTCCACCAGAAATCTTGATAAATAGGAACTTTTAGGAACTGTTTCCACCACAGTGTAGGTATTAGGCGACGTTTTCTTCAAGGCTGCTTTTTCGCCGTCTAGTAAGTACCTACGATTGCACAGTGTAGGGACGTCGAGCGGAAGCCGTACTGAGGTAGGTGGACATTTATTAACAGTATGGTGTTCGGGACACATAATATTTTACCCCGCCCCGCCGTAATGTGTGTGTGTGTGTGTGTGTGTGTGTGTGTAAAAGGGTAAAGACACTGCCCTGCTGTATGGTACGTGACAACTGCCATTAATATCAAGGTAACAGAGGCTTAAGCCTTGACAATGAATTGGATAATTCATTACTAGGACGATAATGTAAATGTGACTTTTATTGAGTAAAATCCTTTCGTATTTTCAGACATCATCTTAAATCCTTCCTCTTCAGCTTCTTGAGGTTGCACACACACCGTGATTAGAACTGGAAACATTTTTGAGGTTTCTTTGGAGGATAGCTACTAACTTCGAACACTTTTTTGAAATTTCATGTTCTTGGACAACCAACAATTCTGTACGCATCCAGTACTCTCGCTCACATGTAAAGCTCTCTCGCCTGCCTGCACATTTCCCCAATACCACGCAAAAATAAACAGGAGTATGAGAAAGAGGGGGAAGCTGCGAACGCACACCATTTAAATGACAGTGCAGTCATTCATGGAGCAATGAACGTCTTACACGCATCTTGTTTGTGTACCTCATATTTCGCTACAACATACATGAAAAACAAAGCAATTGTTTAGTATTATTTAATTATTAGCTCTTACCCGCAGCTGTACTTACACATCAGGTGTTTTGTTATAATGAGTGATGAAGGGTAAATAAGCTATTATATAATATAATCTATTATCATGTCTCTGCCAATTCGGATAGGTATAGCTAGTGACATGCACCTCCGCCGTCCTACTTCGGATTGGCCCAACTCATGAGGACACGACTATCGCATTGTCGCTACTGAACATTGTGCACAGAGGTATGCAGCAGGAGCATGCGTATAACCACTATACTACAATAAACTGTACATTATACAACATGTATATCATGTAACGAATTTAATAGTTTCTTAACATGGTTTATGTTCATTGATAATATTCTTCTCCCTACTTCACCCTCTTCGATTTCCTTAAATATATATATATATATGTATGTATTACTCTCTAAAGTAGCATATGGTATTCCTCAGGATTTCCATCGAAAGCGGATGAATTATTTAGTCACCAAAACACACAGAATTACTTTCGAAATTAATAATACTAACTACAGCAATTCAAAAGAGGAACTTCAATTGCATTTTGAACATACGCTTTTTATGCATCCCGTGCCTTAGTTAAAAGGCATTTTCAGTGGAAGTCCTCATACAATTACTTTCGAATTTAATAATACTAACTACAGCAATTCAAATCAAGAACTTCAATTGCATCTTGAACTTACGTTTTGGATGTATCCCGTGCATCGAGACGCATTTCCCCTTAGTTATAAGGCATCTTCAGTGGAAGTCCTCATACATTACACGGTTTTTTCGTTTACACGTGCAAATTATATCCTTTGCACATGTAAGCTAAAGATCTAATCAGTCATTGAGGTTTCCATAATAAAATGGAAAAGTACTTACAGATCAGCGTCTAATTCATTACTTTTCAGTGAAGCAATTTCCCCTCAGATGGCAAACTGGATGAGGGTTTCCAGTTCCCTTCTCGTCCCTGTTTTCAACATTCAGCACTTTGACTGTCATTTTCTGTGTGTATACTATCACTCTTTTCTGTAAGTGTTGCGAGCTTTCACAGGATTTGCTTTCAATTGTTTTTTTTATTGTGACTATTTTGCTGATGTAACTTCCCTCTCTCTCTCTCTGTGTGTGTGTGTGTGTGTTTGTGTGTGACTATGTGTGTTTATTTTTTATTTTTTCACATACATTTATATCCTTGGGAGGGAAATGGAATTTGTGATCGTCTAGTGAGATTACTGTCTACTTTGTCATCAGTCAGTGTAAACAGTTTTGTCATCAGTCAGTGTAAACAGTGAGTAGTTAATCATATTCACTTAGTCTTCCTTTCAGCCTTTGTTTTGTACACGTGGTAATTTTCTTTCAAGGTTAGGAGTGTTTCATTACTTACTGTAACTTTTTCATGTCTTTCTCTTTTGTAGTAGGTTAGTGATTATTTCCTCTGAAATTTTCTGCTAGTGTTGAGTGGCAGGAATACACACTAAATGACATAGAAAGAACAGGAAAATTAGTACAGATTAATCCCATGACACCTACTCTCTGCTGCCAACCAAATTTCCATGATGTAATCATCCCTACGTAATGTAATATGATTGTAATATTCCTGCTGCGAGTACCAGCGATGGTGCGCTACCGTAATTTGATACAACAAACGCTCTTTGCTCTGACTGCAACGCTCTTTGCTGAAAAGAAAAAGAGGAGCATCTGTTTTTTCTTGTATTTGTTGGAGATAAAAAATGCCGATTGGACATTGTGCCTTTTTGAGGTCACATAAGTATGCACATAGAAGTAATTGGAAGTGCAGAGGTCAACATGTAATCGCGATTATCAAGGATCAAAACTGAATTTGTGGAAAAAAGGACGGTAAATATTTTTACGAACCTTTATCCGATGTTGGATCCTCGAACTTTGTAAAAACCATTAGTGTGTTTAACAATACAGTGCATAGTGATTTCTTAGCGAATTAACAATACTTGGCGAATCTGCTATGAGGGTCCGAACGACGCGGAATATTTCGCCGTCAGCTTGTATATTCATGACGTTCGCCAAGCGATCAGTTTGTTAGTCAGAAGATATCATACTGCCACTGTTTTTCAACGTTATCATTCTGAAAGTGTTTCTAGAAAGAAAATCTTACGGCGACTGTGAATATTGTAGCTCCTAAGGGAGGCGGCAACTTCATCGCGAGTTGTAGCAGTTTTCTCCGATTTTGTGTGGCGTTCTCTTAGAACCGGAGAAGCAGAAACCTCCGACCGCCAACTCATCCTGTACCTAACCCGTTCTCTCTTTGCAGCAGCCACGAAGAAAACACATTCATCTACAGTCAAATTCTTTCACAGATTGTTTGGACCGGACAGGTAAAAATTTTTTAATGTATGCATCAAGGCAAAAGAAAAATCAAAAGAGAGTTTTTTTAATGCAGCACCTGTCTTACTTGGTCAAAGAGCAAGCTAATTAATTTTTTTTTTTTTTTTTTTTTTTTTTTTTTTTTTTTTTTTTTTGCGTAGCAGTTTTATTTTAGACTGTGAACTTCTAAAAGCTTCCAACTTACAAACTTGCAGGAAACACGTTGAAATTACTATCTGAAACTTATAAAACAGAAGAAGGCAGAACTATAAGAAATACTTCACAGTTCATAAAACTAAAAAAAGATATAAAAATCTCTGACATAGCTCTACTTCTCTCTTTTGCCATAGAAAATATGTTCTCGAGCATAGCAATAGCAGAAATAATAAATATCACAGAAGAAAAACTGAATGATGACAGCCAATTACTAAATGAACACGTCACAGAAATACATAAACTGCTGGAACTGATAAATCAACAGAACTACTTTCAGTTTAGTAATGAGTGCTATTTAATACAGTTAATATAGATGACGCATACTCAGATGAAAGCAACAGCACTACAAAAAACCACACAAACAAGCACACAGCAACAGAACAACAATGACACAAAGAATACATGGGTACAGGAAAGAGGATTCAATATAATACACAATGACCTACAAGCACAAACTCACACGTAAGATACAAACATTTTCAAAAGACAAGGCATAAAAGTAATATTCAAAACAGTCAGTTCGATCCAAAGGTACAAAAATAAAAATAAAAACACACACAGACATTTAACAGAAAGCAGGAATATGTCAACTACAGTGCAACGCATGCGGTGGAAGATTTGTAGGACAAACCGGAAGAACATTCAACAGAAAGTACAAAGAACACATCAGAGCATGGAAATATGGTAAAAGCCACTCAATTTTTGTACAAAATTTGAGAGAAAATAATAAGAAACATGTAAATAGAGAGAAAGACATGAAAAATGTTACAATAACCGATGAGAGACACCTCCTGAAATCACAAGAAAACTACGACATACACAAAATAGTGGCTGAAAGGAAGATATTGCTAAAAGGCCAAGAGCATATGATTAGCTACTCACTGTTTGCACTCATTGGTAATATGACAGACGACCACAAATCCCATTTCGCTCCCAAGAGCATAAATGTATGTGAAAAAAGAAAAAAATAAATAAATAAAAAATAGTTAAATATAGGAAAAATGAAAAAAGAATATAAAAAGGTATACACACACTTACACACACACACATTGGCAGAGTGCTGATGTAACATTAGCACTCATATAGTCACAGAAAGAAGAACTGAAAGCAAATCCTGTGAAAGTTGGCATTACTTACAGGAACGAATGGCACTATACACAGAGATAACAGTGAAAGTGCTGTATTTGAAAACAGTCACCGTAAGGAAAACTGCAAACTTTCATCCAGTTTGCCACTTGAGAGGAAGTTGTTTGGCTTAAAACTAATGAATTAGACTCTGATCTGAAATTACTTTCCCATTTTATTATAAAAACCTCAATGAGCTGTTTTAAACCTGTAACCTATATATGCGAAGTATACAATCTGTATGTGTAAACGAAATATCGTGGGGACATCCACTGAAGATGCCTTGTAACTAAAGCGTAATGAGTCTGGATGCGCAAAATATATAAAAAAAAGTTTAATGTGGAGCATGCCTAAGACGTTTTTCTCTTAAACTACCATAATTTATATACAGCTGTTGCGAAAATGGCCAGCGCAGTGAACTTGTTAATAATATTAGTACGGAAGTATGGATTGAAGATGTTCAGGGTTCTATAAGCATTGTACTCATTATGCTGAATCGCATTATGTAGAACATATTAACCAACAAAGACATTTTCACAAGTATCATAAAGTTCAGAAATCAAAGGGCCAATACCATTTCAAAGACAACGTAAGTACTTTCACAAATTCACGTTATATTCTTTGATTCAATAAATATATTGCCCTACACGCTTCCTAAACGAGCCTACGTCCTTCCTCAGGATGTGAAGTGCCTCCATATCATATTTCTTCGAAATCGATTCACAAGGTTTGTCCTAAAGAAGTAACAGTGCTACTTCTGCATTTATAATATTATTATTGACTTTTCGTAAGCAGAGGATATGCAGACACTTTCAAAGATTTTCATCACTGAGACTGCCATGTAATCGTTCCTTCTCAGAGGCAGTCAAATGATAACGTGGCAGATGTGAAAAAATTAAGGAGACTATTGATTACCTCAGAAGTAGTCAACATAATTGTTAATGGATTTATTCCAGTGCGAGACAAAAGAGGTCAATACCTTCATAGAGAAAGGTTTGCAGTTGCTTACGAAACCATGATTGTACCCAGGCGTGAACCTCTCCGTCCCAAGCAAATCGACTGCCACGAATATTTTCTTCAGTTCTTCAAAAATACTGAAATCTTATGGGGAAAGATCGGGAAGTTATGCAGGATGTCTAAGGGTTTCCAGAAAAACTTCTGCACCTTAGTTGAAACAGCCTTGCCTATATGTGAACGGTGTGTAGTGCATAGTTGTGTAACAATGTTCAAAAGTTTTATGAGGTGACCGGTCGATGGTGTGCTTTAGGATGTAAAACAGAACTGTTTATTCCTTTTTATGCACAATATTTCGAAAATATAGCCAGCCTCCTTCTCTATCGGTCGTCGTAATATTGTCATAAAATGGAATCAGTATAGTGCTCAGAGTAAGTTTATCTGATCATGGTTCTTAGTAAATAGACCATCATGTATTAGAATAAATGTACAAAAAATGTTAAAAGTTCGTAATGTAATTGGTAACAACAGAAGATATGATGTTTTCACGACAATGCTCCACTAGTTATAGCTTGTGGCGCCTGTGTTGCATAGTGAAAGCATCCTGCAGGAGTTCTCCTTAACGCAATCGTATCCTGTAACAGTAAATAACCCACAGCTGTACTCCAACGCTATTATAGCAGCTGTGTAGCGTCGGAGCATAGGCACAACGAAACACGGTTAGCGTTAGAGAAGAGGAAACCGTGACCGCTAACACCTTATCTGCCATGCACAGCTAACGGACATTCGTCGTAGCCGTATACGTGTCACGCATGTCTCGTTCGATATCCCAACTATGCTGAACATCAGTGAAGTCAGGTGAGCTGCGAGCTATGTTTGCAACATCATGTACAGTCGTGCTCAAAAGTATCCGAACGACCTGAATTGAATTTCGCCTCATTAGCATACAACCCTCAGCTGTCTAGTAGGTCCTCTAATCGCTCCTAGGTACAGTCATTTGACTATTGAAAATGGTTCCAACAAATCACCACTAGAAAACACTGCTCCGTATCGCAGTAACTCAAGATGTAAAGTAATACCACGATACTACAAATATCAGGGAACACCTTATCACAGATAAGACTGTCCTTAAGGCTTGCAAACTCACATATATTACAATAAATGACATACCTGAAATGTTACCACTCGTATTATTACCTCAGATAGGAAATGCACGTAGTAAGGTCGTCCTGTTCATGATTTCCTCTTCAAAGTAACATACCGTACTTATTATTTAACACAAAATGACATTAAAAATTTAAGTTATTCACGAGCTGCTAGTTGAGATTATGTATGAACTTCAAATGACACGACGAACCGTCTCGTTCTGCATATGGATTCAAACCCAGGTCATGCAGACTAAGTAAAGATTTCGTGACTGACGGAAACTAACAGTCATTCCTGACTAGCCATACAGAGAGTGATATAACTCGATTTTAGACAGTATCAGTTAGCAAATATCAACTTTAAATTACACAACGTAAGCATTTTTAACGGGCGCGAATTCCTACCCAGTATCTATTGCCCCTGTTAACAAACCACGACAGATGTTAAATATTGCTTCTTCCCAAGTAACTTACTTGAAATGCCGCGAGGTAAAGCTTTGTGTTGGACAGGGATTCGAACCCAGAACCTAATCGGATTGTTATCGAAGCACAATCAACTGTGACATATCGGATTTTCTCGGCAGTGGCAAGATGCATTAACTGAAATGACGAGACGAAACATTAATTTTTTCTTTCTCAGGACTCCAACCCGGCTTCTATCGCTGTTATATTATAGAGAAAACGAACGTTAAATAAGGGTTTGTTACACCAGCAGCGACATGTGAGCATGTTTGAACTAGAAATAACATGACGAAGAGTGCAGTGCTGACTCGTAATCGAACCCCACACAAATTGTTGTTGACTACACACAAAGAGACGTCAGCGACCGAATTTTTCTCCACCAGCAGCTCGGAATAACATCCCACATCTTACAGTGATCTCGAAAATAGTTCTGTCTCACTGGGAGTCAAAAACGTCAGATATCGTTACTGTTGACAACGAATGAAATTACATTAAAAATCATAATTATTATCCACCAGCAGGTAGGTGTTCTCATGCTAGAGCTTGATAATACATAAAGAAAACTTTAGTGCCGGGCCAGGATTCGAACCCATTCACGTGCAATGTGTGGTGATGTTGAGAAATCAGCAGTTTTGAAAAACAACAAATTGTAGTCGAGCTGTATTGCCACGAAGGGATCAAATTCCGCATTAAGGACGGTCTGAGTTGCATTCCCAGTCCAGAACCAATTTTATCGACATAAAGAAGCTCAAATAAAAGGTGGAATAAGTGTCCTGTGACCCTACATAGTGTTTGTTTCCTCACTAGGAATAAATAACTAGTATAAGAAAGGGTACTGGTGATAGAGTTTATACATGTCGCCTCTCCTGACTTTATTGTGGTTCAACCTAATGTCTACTTGGTAGAGAAGGAATATCATGTTTAATGTGAATTAAAGACCAAAATGCCATTATACCTTCTTCACTTGGTGTAGCCAGAAGAGAATAGAATCTGTCTCTCCCTATCAAAAATCATTGACAGAAACTGGAATCGACCCCAGACCATGAGCATATAAATCTATCAGCAATCCAACAGACCACCAGATCCTCTTCTACGTGACTCATTTTTCTGTTTTAATGCCATTGCGCTACACTGGATGAGATTTCTGACACACAGTCTCCCTGTAGAGGTTTGCAGCACGTCCAGTACATTCATTTACTTGGTTGACCGAATCGCCATGAACTACCGACCTCGGCTACCCACTGCATATATTCGACTCTATTTTGTAATCACCGAAATAAAATCACGTAACTGCCACCTACGCATTACCTCACAACACTGTGGGATGCGGCAGTTCTGGAGGAACTGTTGTTAACTTCTGGAGCTGCTCCAGCTACGGTTCAGCTAGTAGTGTAACGGTAAGTATAGCACACCGTAGACACAACGCCGCGACTTGAAATACATTCGCTGCTACATATTTTGAAACACAGTTCTGCTGTCTACTGAAGTTATCTATGTAATGGAACTTTGAACATAATTCCCTTCACTGCTCAACCCAAAATAGTCACATGTGGAAAAAGGGCCGACTACTGCGACATTTTGTTCTTTTCAGGTTTAATAGATGGCCAGGCAGCAAAGGCATCTCGAAACTTTTGTATTGTGTATGGGGAGAGCGCATCGTGCCAAACTACGTCACAAAAGTATTTCCTACATTAGCTGTCGTGTGGTAGTGGCATTTTATTCTTCTTCAAACCCCGTTTGAAAGTTTTAGAACAAGTTTTCTGCATGCATATAATCAATAAACTGCATGTGCATTGTCAAAATGTGCAAATGGCTCTGAGCACTATGGGACTTAACTTCTAAGGTCATCAGTCCCCTAGAACTTAGAACTACTTAAACCTAACTAACCTAAGGACATCACACACAGCCATGCCCGAGGCAGGAGTCGAACCTGCAACCGGAGCGGTCGCGCGGTTCCAGACTGTAGCGCCTAAAACCGCTCGGCCACACAGGCCGGCAAATGGAGTGAGCGCTATAGCCAATCACAACGCTCATTAATGGGGAGATTGGATGGAAGTTAGGGGGGACTGCTGGACAAGATAGAGAATGCTGGACGGGAAGCAGCGATGTACGGTCACCGGAAAGACTAGGAGAGTGGAGCAGTTTTGCGCGTGGTCACGGGAGATAGAAATATTCAGTAGTGCCGACTTGTGCACTTGTGAGATTTCCGTGGCTTCTGCAGTGAAGACGTAGTATGCGTTTAGAAGTGAATACCTCACGAGCTATGTTGTTGTTCATAACTAATGGTTCAAATGGCTCTGAGCACTATGGGACTTAACATCTGTGGTCATCAGTCCCCTAGAACTTAGAACGACTTAAACCTAACTAACCTAAGGACATCACACACAGCCATGCCCGAGGCAGGAGTCGAACCTGCGACCGTAGCAGTCGCGCGGTTCCGGACTGAGCGCCTGAACCGGTAGACCACCGCGGCCGGCCATAACTAATTACGTGTTGTAGGAATCTATTGTTTCCCTGTTATGCAACTTATATTTTATTTAATTGTAAGACCATCGACACCAATAAGTGTTGTACAGTAATAAATGGCATTGTTAAAGGTACTTCTGCTGTCGTACTCATCATATAAAGTAGTTAAAAACAGAACGTGCAGATTTTGTTGAATTGCAATCTTCCATTTATAAATTTTTATGTTACATTAAAAATTCGCAATTGCCGAGTGACAAGAACCTTCGACCATTCGATTCATGTGTACATTCATATTGTATACTGTAGAGTCTGCAGTATTTGGCTTGTAATGCGGCAACTACGTATCCCAGTCCCTAGACGACGAAACCAGCCAAAACTTTTAATATTTCAACTCTGAGTCAGATGGTATGTCACACCAATATATATATATTAAAGCCCGCAAGTCCTAATATGCCCGTCGTCACGTCTTGAATATCGACGTTAAGGAGGTACCCTTAATACCTCATGATCCCATGTAGGAAGAGGACCGTGATTTCTCCTTTGACCGCCACTGCATCACTGCTGTAACTGTGGAGGTGATGGGAGAACGGTTGCAGTGAAGGAGAGGCCAACCTCCGGTATGTGTTCCACACGATGATTGAGGCTGTAGAACCGGTGTCCACCTGGAAGTCGACAGGATTATCATCGATTAACAAGTGAAGGATCATTTGTCAATCCCAGATAGGAAGAACGGTGCAGACCTGAAGCACCCATGGGGCCTCCATCTTCTATTCCTCCGTCGGGAAAGTGTCCACTTAAGCCGAATCCACGTGCTTTTTGGTGGAGGCCCAGCAGACCTTCGCTTTGTGACCCCCTTTTCCATAGGAGGTACATTTAGCACGACGAAACTGTCACTGGTGCCAAGGATACGTGATAAAACAGTTACCACACATTAAGCACGAGTACAACTGTTGGAAGTGGTGGATTCAAAATATCCTTTTACCAATAGGCAGAGTGTCCATAGGGAGCTGCCGGGCTAGCGGGGAGCTGGTAGGACAGGCCATATAGGCAGAAGCAGTATCTTGTGTAGAAGCTGAGGCACGAATGGACTGCTCGAACACACGAACGGTCTGAAGACAACCGTCCAATATGGGTTCTTTCAGTTCTATCAGCTGCCTCTACCAAGATCAGGTATCAAAAAGTGACGCAGCATAAGTCTGTTTACAGGCTTCATCGAAATTGACACTCTCGAAAGGAGCTTCGTGATCCATTCCCGGTAGTATGAATGACCCTGTTGCTTATGAAAGCTAAAAAATTTGTGCCGCATTGCAGCGACGTGAACCTGTGCCTCAAAATGTTCTTGCAACCAAGGTCATGCGGTTCTAATTTAGGTTTCAGTTGCTGAAGAAGGCTGTAAACCTCTGGTCCAACATAGACGTGGAGAAACGCCCACCGATGGGCTTAACCTGAGATACCATACGCTGGAAATACTGCTCAACGAAAGCAACGTAGTTTGCCCAAGGTTCTACTTTCCTATAAAAAAACGGGGAAGGGTGGAGGTGCACGGCGAAAGCATTTAGCCGTGAGGTCAGGCCGAGAAGAGCTTTGAGAACCATCGGCGTACGTTTTTGTAACGCTCGCTATTGTGGCGACCAACACTTGCATGACCTGCTGCATGTTCCACAGAAAGAAAAACATTCGTTGTGTCATGTCGGGGGTTTGGAATACTGGCTGTTCGGCCATGGAGGAACAAGAAAAGAAACGAATGTCAAATTACGTGGATGAGCAAGGAACAGAAAAAAAGCACATTTGATCACCTGGGTCCAATGCTATATCTCATACAAGGAGGTGATTGACAAGAATTAATAAGACACAGGTAAACAATAACATGGATTTATTATGGCCACACTAGAGAGATTTAATAACAAAGGAAAATTCTTCTCAATAAGAATAATATAACTTCTCACACACTACCAAGCATACGCCTGGAAAACACAGTGAACAAACGTAGTGGGGCATGAAGACCTAGCCACTGATTATCCCTAATGAAGGAGGGTGAGCGTTTGGGAGTAGCTGAGCGACAAGTACGTCTCGAGAAATCGCTGGAATGTCGCAGGTCCCGCTGTGATGGCTTCCGACTGGACTTTGATGCACAGTAAGAGCCGGCGCATGCATTGGCTCAGAGCTCCGGTGGAGTGAACTGACGACGTGTTGTCTTGCATCGCCCTATACAGACCGGGGTGCGGAGGAATTCGTACCGATTCAATTCTGCACACGTGTCACGGCGAAGGAAATAGGTCCCCGGCACGGAGGATCTCTGGTGGCGCTTGTCCTGGCGTTTGTTTTTGTTGTGATCGATGCAGTCCGGGGAGGCAAAGCCTTTTGCATATGGAAACTTGTGATGAGGGGTTTCCTATCCTTTTAGGCGAACGGCAGGTACACGGTGATACAGACTTTCTTCATGTTTATAGATAATGCAGTTGTGGCCAACAACAGCGACTAATCGTGTGTAAATTCACCAAACCGGCTGCTGTGACCGAGCGGTTCTAGGCTCTTCAGTCCGGAACCGCGCGACTGCTACGGTCGTAGGTTCGAATCCTGCCTCGGGCATGGATGTGTGTGATGTCCTTAGATTAGTTAGGTTTAAGTAGTTCTAAGTTCTAGGGGACTGATGACCTCAGATTTTAAGTCCCATAGTGCTAAGACCCATTTTTTGTTAATCCAGCTGGAATCTTCCTGTGTTCCCAGACAATTTCCAAGTGTAGCTACCTTCTTCTCTTGTTATTCTTGAGTTTTCGCTGTCACTATCCGAAAATTATTTTGGAATCACTTAATCTTTCTACTCTCCGTTTCCTACAACCAAATCCATAGTTTTCCGTAACCTTTTCTGCCACCTCCATCCCCTGCAACAGCATTCCAGTCCGCCATGGTCATTAGATTTTCATCTCCCTTTAACGGTAAATTACCCTTTCAATATCGTCACATGCAGGGTGATCCATTGATCGTGACCGGGCCAAATATCTCACGAAATAAGCGTCAAACGAAAAAACTACAGAGAACGAAAGTTGTCTAGCTTGAAGGGGGAAACCAGATGGCGCTATGGTTGGCACGCTAGATGGCGCTGCCATATGTCAAACGGATATCAACTGCGTTTTTTAAAAATAGGAACCCCCATTTTTAATTACATATTCGTGTAGTACATAAAGAAATATGAATGTTTCACTTGGACCACTTTTATCACTTTGTGACAGATGACGCTGTAATAGTCACAATCATATGGCTCATAATTTTAGACCAACAGTTGGTAACAGGTAGATTTTATAATTAAAATACAGAACGTAGATACGTTTGAACATTTTATTTCGATTGTTCCAAAGCGATATACGTAGCTTTATGAACTTATCATTTCTAATAACGCATGCTGTCACAGTGTGATTACCGGTAAATACCACATTTTGCAATAAATGCTCAAAATGATATCCGTCAACCTCAATGCATTAGGCAATACGTGTCACGACATTCCTCTCAACAGCGAGTAGTTCGCCTTCCGTAATGTTCGCACATGCATTGACAATGCGCTGACGCATGTTGGCAGGCGTAGTCGGTGGATCACGATAGCAAATATCCTTCAACTTTCTCCACAGAAAGAAATCCGGGGACGTCAGATCCGGTGAAAGTGCGGGCCATGGTATGGTACTTCGACGACCAATCCACCTGTCATGAAATATGCTATTCAATGCCGCTTCAACCGCACGTGAGCTATGTGCCGGACATCCATCATGTTGTAAGTACATCGGCATTCTGTCATGCAGTGAAACACCTTGTACTAACATCGGTAGAACATTACGTAGAAAATCAGCATGCATTGCACCATTTAGAATGCCATCGATAAAATGGGGGCCAATTATCCTTCCTCCCATAATGCCGCACCATACATTAACCCGCCAATGTCGCTGATGTTCCACTTGTCGCAGCCATCGTGGATTTTCCGTTGCCCAATAGTGCAATTATGCCGGTTTACGTTACCGCTCTTGGTGAATGACGCTTCGTCGCTAAATAGAAGGCGTGCAAAAAATCTGTCAACGTCCCGTAATTTCTCTTGTGCCCAGTGAAAGAACTGTACACGATGTTCAAAGTCGACACCATGCAATTCCTGGTGCATAGAAAAATAGTACGGGTGCAATCGATGTTGATGTAGCATTCTCAACACCGACGTTTTTGGGATTCCAGATTCTCATGCAGTTTGTCTGCTACTGATGTGCGGATTAGCCGCGACAGCAGCCAAACACCTACTTGGGCATCATCATCTGTAGCAGTTCGTGGTTGACGTTTCACATGTAGCTCAACACTTCCTGTTTCCTTAAATAACGTAACTATCCGGCGAACGGTCCGTACACTTGGATGATGTCGTCCAGGATACCGAGCATCATACATAGCACACGCTCGTAGGGCATTTTGATCAGAATAGCCATACACCAACACGATATCGACCTTTTCCGCAATTGGTAAACGGTCCATTTTAACACGGATAATGTATCACGAAGCAAATAAACGTCCGCAATGGCGGAATGTTACATGATACCACGTACTTATACGTTTGTGACTACTACAGCGCCATCTATCACAAAGCGAAAAAAGTGGTCCAAATAAACCCTTCATATTTCTTTACGTACTACACCAATATGTAATAAAAAATGGGGGTTCCTATTTTAAAAAACGCAGTTGATATCCGTTTGACCTATGGCAGCGCCACCTAGCGGGCCAACAATAGCGCCATCTGGTTTCTCCCTTCAAGCTAGACGAGTTTCGTTCTTTGTAGTTTTTTAGTTTGATGCTTATTTCGTGATATATTTGGCCCGGTCACCATCAATGGGCCACAGTGTATTTCTCTATCTCTTCATCTGTTGCTTCTGACGTCGGCCCATATACCTGAATTACCGTTTTCGTAGTTGATTTGCTGTCGAAACTGATGAGAACAATCCTATCACAGCACAGTTCACGATAACTTGCTCTCCGCCCTATTTTCTTAATCATAAAAAATACATATTTTTCAGTTGCTGTTAGTGGGCCATCGTCGTTGTATAGGTAGAGAAACAGGCAGAGCAAAAGACCCTCTCTCCGCCCGAATAAGTCTCATAAGGCCCAACGGTACGGCGAGACCACCGTGTCGTCTTCAGTTGACAAGCGTCACTTGACGCTTATAGGGAGGGGCAAGTGGTCAGCCCACCTGTCTCGTGGCGGTCGTCACTTTTCGTGGTTGGAGCCGCTACTTCGCAGTCAAGTAGCTCCTCCGTTGGCCTCACAAGGGTGGAATGCAGCCCGCTGACTAACAGCACTCGGTAGCCGGGAAAACCACCTAGCCAAGTCTAACCAAGCCCGACAGCGCTTACCTTCGGTGATATGAGAGGAACCGGTGCTACTACTGTGACAAAGCCGTTGTCTCAAAGCAGAAGAGGAGGGACGATCATCAAAATACTATTGTCGCGCCGTAGAGGTGGTTTCCTGGTTGTTTTCATTCTACACAGTGGCTGCCACTTTACTTTCTCTAGCCAGCCGCTGTGGCCGAGCGGTTCTAGGCCCTTCAGTCCGGAACCGCGCTGCCGCTACGGTCGCAGGCTCGAATCCTGCCTCGGGCATGGATGTGTGTGATGTCCTTAGGTTAGTTACGTTTAATTAGTTCTAAGTTCTAGGGGACTGATGACCTCAGTCCCATAGTGCATGGAGCCATTTGAACAATTTCACTTTCTCTGATCGCGAGACGCCATGCATCCAGAAGCGTATAGCCGGCATCTCTATTGAAATGGCAGTGGATCTTTAAATTCTCAACCCCTTCTCGGATTTTGCGTCTATAAACGTTCACTGCTTAGCACCCGAACTTTGACGAAATCTGCAACTTTTCCACAGTTCCCCTGGTTTATATACTTCATTTAACATCCTTTTATCATCCTTTCCGCTTCGCCTATATATACTTTGCTACACTCATCAGTCACTTCATGAACTCCCAAAATGTGGAGGTGCTCAGGTACGTCCGTTTTGCGTCGGAAATAGGTTACCATATTGAGATCCTTGGTCAGTATAAGTTATGTTTACGAGCCATAGATCGACCAGCAATTAGATTTTAGAATATGTTTTAATTTGTGAAAAGTCTCCTCATATTGCCTTGACCAGTAATATTTTGCACCCCTCCTTCGTAGATTACTAAGCAGTCTGGCGATCTGGACGGGATTTGGCAAAAACTTTGCATTGTAATTTGTTTTGTCAAGGAGTGACTTAGGCTTTTCTGGTTCGTAGGTCTTCGATTTTTTCTATGGATTTCACATGTGGCTGAGTCCGTTGACAGCATTAATGACTCAATGCGCGGCCTAAGTGTTTCAGTAGGCCTTGAACTAATTTAAACTTTTGTAGATTACACTTTAGTCCAGTTCGTTGTAGTGTCTGGAATAACAGACGTAATTTCTTCCGACGTTTCTCTCTTGTAGCGCCACTTATTAGTATATTGCCCAGATGACTGCGTTCGGAATGTTTCGAATCAGTTCCACCAAACAAAAGATGGAAATTTTTCAGTGCAATAGAAATTCGGAAAGAGAACCTGTTCTATCTGTATTACCCAAATGGAGCTTTGATGACCATGAATTGGCCACTCTGTTACTAGTGTTAATAGTAAATAAGATTTGGGTAGATCAATTTTAGAAATGTATTGTATACCTAATAGTCTTGACATGGGCTCTTAAGGATCAGTAATGGATAGCCGTAAATCTCTGATTGCGCATTTATAGTTGATTTAAAGTTACCACTAAAGCGTAGAGAGAATTTGAGTTTCGAAACATTGAGAGTAATGTTAACCATAGACTGGATGTTGCGGGTCTGAGGATGTCTTGTCGCATCAGACGATCGAGTCCGGAACTGAGGTCATCTCGCAGTGCTGCTGATATTGTCAAGCTCTAAAGTAGCGAGGTGCTACAGGAGACTTTAGCCAAAGGCGAGCTTCGTAATATTTGCATACCCTAAACCTGTTGGAATTAGTCTGGAAATTCTGTGCATGGTGAGTCAAGTTCGTCGAATGGTACCCCTGCTGACACAGTGTTGACGTCATCTGCTTTTTTTTTTTTTTAGAAATAACAAATGTTTTGTGCCTCTCGTGATGGCACAACTAGGAAAGTATTAGGATAGCTGAATTTTTGTAGAACGCAGTCACTGTGCATTTGCCAAGCAAAAATATATGGTGCTTGCTGTAGAACTGTAATCTCTGTGATCTCCGCTGAAGAGTCAGAGAACCAATGCGAGCACAGCTTTCCTCGTTTATAATAGAAACTGTGGAACAGGTATCAATAATAAATTATAGTAATTGGTTATTGAACATTAATGTGTGTGAAAACGTTTGTGGTTGTTCTGTGAAAGGGTTTAACAGTGGCTGTAATGTGTTTCCGCTGCTGAGGCACTCTCAGTGCTACAAATGCCGTTTCTGGGAACTTCCGCCTCATGTTGTTTACCGCACTGCGCACACTTTGTTTCTCTACGCGAGATCCGAGTGCACGTTACGCGTAGCAAAACAGTCTGTGCCCCCTGGATATCGCTTCCTGCTATTGTCATAGCAAGGCGGTGCTGTAGAGCGACTACATGAAGAATATGAGCCAAATATGTGCTGCAGCTATTTGTTGTTTGAGCTTTGTTCCTAAATGGACGTTGAAGTTTAATCCAGAATTGGATGCCGATGACGAACTTGATGAGTACTAATCACTTATACTGCAGCGTGAATGGGAACGCCTTTATGGAACCTGTCTCATTTTCACGAAAACTTTTGTGTACTACATTCGATATTTTTAGCTGTTTTACAGAAGATATGCTGCTTTCCTCAAAACGATGCAGTGCTGCATTTGAAATTTCAAATGTTTTTGCTGTTGTTAACACTCCTTCAGGAGTATGTTAATTCCTTACACGTACATACGTAATTATTACATCAAACACAAACGAATCAGCATAGGATTGTTTACAATTTCACTTTTCACACAAAAACTGAAACTCAACGGTACTGATCATACTTTTGAGATCAGCTGCCCATGCAAGGTACGACTTATCTTTTTGGTTCTTACGCGAAATGTACGTAGGAGGCAGTAGCATCATCCAGCAGTCGGCCTCAAAAGCCGGTTCTCTATACTTCCCTACCAGTGTCTCATGAATATAAAGTCGCCTTCCCTCCGGGATTCCCATTTGAGTTCACGAAGCGTAATGGTTCTGTGCTACCTACCGCCTTTGAACTGCTTTGATGTCTTCCACTAATCCGAACTGGCAGGGACGTCAAACACTCGGACAGTACTCAAGAATGGGTGACAATAGTGTTATAAACGCCGTGTCCTTTATGGACGAGCTACACTTTCCCATAATTCACCCAAAAAAACAAAGTTGGTCAATCTGACTAGCTTGTTCCATTTCACATCGTATTGGAATGTTACACCTAGATATTTAACTGATGCGATTGTGATAAACCAGACACTCGTCCATAAACCAGACACTCGTCCATGGTGATCAGGTGGGTTAAGAAGTCATCTGGTATGGTCTGACACATCTGAAACGTTTACGCTGATACCTCGGTTAGGCCGGTATTTTGAATGGGTGTGTGCAAGGAACCCAGTGAGCGGTGACCTATGTCATTTTGACGTTGCCCTGCAAGATGTTAATTACCGATCCATGACTGATCTTCACTTTTTCCTTTATCACCTCGATTGTATTTCGCTGATCGTCGGAGCTTCAGCTTCTCTTGCGATTTCTCATTCTTTACAGAGGTATCTCTACCTCTTAGTCCTTCGTCAACCAGACTTGTATGCTGCCACATAACCATATCATGATTCATTCTAACTATCCTTGGAAGGTCTCCTTCAAAATTTAAATGTGGCTAAGCTTGAAGAGATCTCACACTGATCTGAAAATTATGTCCGAGTCAATATAAATTTCGTCTACAGTTGTTGATTTTCTGAGGATTCATTAATATTAACATGCACAAAAGCTGCCAAAATACAGCAACTGCTCATGACACAGTAGTATCTTTATTGCTGCCTGTAATGTCATCCTTGCATTTGTAAGTCTAAACCACGGAAGTTAATTCAACTTTTAACTGATGAATAAGAGCCGTCCGGTGTGGCCGAGTGGTTCTAGGTGCTTCAGTCCGGAACCGTGCGACCGCTACTGTCGCAGGTTCGAATCCTGCCTCGGGCACGGATGTGTGTGTGATGTTCTTACGTTAGTTACGTTTAAGTAGTTCTAAGTCCTAGGGGCTGATGGCCATAGTGCTCAGAGCCATTTGAAACATTTTTTGAAGAATAAGAGTAGGTATCATATTTAAGATTGTAACAGGAACGTTTATTTTCCCAAGATTGAAAGGTGTTGCTTCAGTGATAAGTTATTGGTGTACAAGTTTAAATTTGTCACTATTTCTTTTGTATCTGTTATACGAAATGTATAAATGACACTTTCTGAGCTTCAAACATATTTTTTATCCAACATTCATAAGGGCACTTCGTTTCGGCAGCATGCCTCATCATCAACTATGCTTCGGGTGCCAGAAGACGAGATGTTCCCACAACATGGAGAGTAGAATTCGGAGCTTGGCTTCACTGGCACGCTCAGCAGAAAATCTTATCGACCCTGTATATGCTCTGGTAATTAATATGTGCAAATAACATTTAGGCCCCTGATCACAGTAGCGAGCTCGCGAAACGCATCGTCTCCATTAATACTGGATAGTATAAGTCTGAAACTGATAAACTATTATTTCATTAGTTGATGATGTTGTTAAAAGCTAAAACGTTTAATGCCTTTAATAAAAATAGCCGTGTCCTAGATAATATTATGGTTCAAAACACACACATCAAAAAATTGTTTTGCATCACCTGGTTCCCAGAACTCCTGAAGATAGACGTTGACTGTGGATATTGTATCACAGACACAGTCCCTTTGACTGTTCAGAGATGTCACTAAACCCGCCCAAAGAAGTAAACAACCAGGCATATTCATCCAACGCAAATCCCACAAATTGTGAAAATAGTGTCATTACCGATTTCGGCTTCTTACAAACACATCAGATGACGTGACTACGTTGCATAGTAACTTGTCGAGGTGATATGTACAGCATTTCGATAAGAATGCTACTGAACAGTCTAGGATAAGCTTTTACAATGTGTTTGAAGAAGTTTCATCCGATTTCACAAAAGTATGAAAATAGGAACTTGGTGTTTACTAACTTGTGGCCAGGACTACAAAGTTTTTATTTTCTAAAGAACAATCTGATTTTACAATTGTATCTGATACATGTAAGCACATAGAACCTTGAGGTACTTTTCATAATGATATTTAGGATTAAAGTTTTCATTTGCTTTTCGTCAATGTTCAGTGTTCCCTCTACAGGACACATGACAAACATTCAGATGAAATTGTCTCATCCTGTACTATCGCGAACATGTATGGAGTTACTGCAGTGATTCTTATTCTTACACGGCATCGTGTTTCAACCAAATTTAGACACTAGTTTCTAGGAAGAGGAGTCATATAGGTGGAGTATTTCCAACCAAATAACAAAACTATACATATCGTGAGATTATGCGACATTGGTAGCCGATAAATTAAGTGTGTCTGCAATTGCACAGTCCATATTCGCAACTGCGAGTACATTTCATGTACTTCATAAAGGGTGTAGTCACGACATTGTTTCTTCGGGCATGCATTCATCGTAATTCGGAATAACACAGGCAAGTGAAGACCGTGTTTGGCGTGAGATCGAATGAGTTGAGCACGGCTGCAAGCTCACAGTTCCTCCGTCACTTGATGGAGCGCTTGGTGCGGGCCAGCCCACCGCTGGCGCGTCGTAAGGCATGGAATCTCGCAACAGGGCGTATCGCTCCTGGTCAGCGACAGGCCTCACATGGGGAAGTGATGGGTCATACAGAGCCTCTCCTTCCCAACTGGCTCTTTCCCCCTTCCCGTGGTGCTAGACGTCAAGCTCGGCATTTCTCGGGGCCGCCCGGGTGTTGCTTTGCATCAAAAGGGAGAGCTGCGACCCACCCCGATGCGAAAGCGGAGGGTGCATGTCACAGGGGAAGCTGTGTCCAGGGACCGAAGATCTGCCACTTGGGGGGGGGGGGGGAGGGTTGAGCGGGGCTGATAGGCTGTGGAGGGGGGGGGGGGGAGGGGTTCTCACTCTATGTGCGACCTCTCTGCACGGCGGCAGCTCCTCCTCTTCCTCTCTGCGCAGAGCACAGAACACTAGGTGCTCTGCATGCCAGTGACCTCGTTTGTCGGCGTGGGATCTCGGCACGAGTCGGCAAGGATGCTTCACCACACCCGTGGGTAGCCGGGGCGTGTTCTTCCAATCCCAGGAGAGGGTGATATCACTTGGGTCAGGTTAACTGGGTCCAGAATGCTGAACAACTGGGTGACCGGCCCACCAACTGAGTAGCAGTGGGTCCTCGCCGAGAGGTGGAAGCTCGGGCTAGTAGGCGGCAAAGGACGAGGAGTGCATCGGCGTCTCCAGAGTGCGAGGTGTACTTGCCGAGGAGTGCTGGGTGAAATCATTGATAACGGGGCCAGCGAGGGGGACCAGTACGTTGGCGACGGCGTGCTAAACCCGGCAGCTTGGGAGTGCTCATGGCCTAGGAGTGAAGCCGGTGGGCGAGCTGCATTTGTCCCCCCTCCCATGCCAGAGGAGCCGGTCTGTGGTAAGAGACGGGCTCTCAACGTTTTATCACTCGTTAACTCATGCTGGCTGAAATAGAAACGAGTGATGTGAGTGCACCTTCACGGGCATCTATGATGTCTGATCCCTCTCTACAGGACGAGCTGGGACAGGCGACTGATGACAATGTTACACAGAGGCATACTAGGTTCATGCTGCTCTTAGAGCAGAATATTAAAAATTGCAAAATCAGCCAAGCGGCTCTGTTAACTATTAAAAACGAGTTGGCTGCATGGGCTATTGCCAATACCAAACTCAAAGGCCACGTCGAAGTACTGGAGAAAGAAAACGAAAGACTGTGAAAACAACCGACTAAGACCTGGGCGGGAGTGGTCGCTCATGTGACACCCAATCCGCAGCCACTAAATACACGATAGCAAAAGTAACCAAGCGGCCAGACACGGCGGTCTTCCTTAGGCCCCTGCCTGGCCAACACATCAAAAAAGTACAAGAACTTTTTACAACTATTGTTAATCCTGTTTCTACAAATATTGTTAATCCTATTAAAGATAAAATTAAGATTAATAAGCTGAAACCTAGTAAAAATGTTGGAATTGTACGTACTGAGGAAGCAAGGAAAATCTTCTAAATAATCAAAAGTTAAGCAAGGTGGTCAAATGCGAGTCACCCAAGAAAAGAAATCCTTTAGTTTTCTTCTATGATATACCTACAGTAATGAAAGACGAGGAATTGTATGAGACAATAAAGAGACAAAAGTTTGAAGAGATGGAAGATGGTTTAAAACGAGTTTTAAGTTGAGATTTAAAACGGGGGCTTGGGAGCGTGACGTCGTCCATCACGTTCCTGAGGTCACTGGAGCAATGTGAAAAAAGTAATGACTATGGGCAAACTCTATATTGGATTTCACGTGGTCAGTATTAGGGATTATCTCGTAGTTCCTCGTTGCCATAACTGTGGTGACCTGGATCACATTCTCAAGCACTGCACCAAGTGCAGTGAGGACAGCCATACCCGCGAAGATTGCAAGGCCGCAGGTGTGTGTATCCCATGCAAGGAAAGAGGTAAAAGATGATGCAGAGCCACTGATCGTAATTGCCCTACTTACAGGCCGCTTCAGCAAAGGCTTATTTCGTGAACAGATTATGGTTGAAAACAGTAACGGGAAGAGGATGCCAAAGCGAAAATCTCCGAGTAAAAGGAGGAGGCACACTAAGAGTGCAAGTAAATTTAGAGAATTATTCAGGTCGCTCTCGGACACCCATAAAATTGAAATGATTGACATTGGGATACAAACGGAGTTTCCCACGATGATTATAGCTCCTTCCTCCCAAAGTCGGGGAATAGGCCGATAAAAGACCTAGAGCGGCAAGGTCATCCTGTGGTAGTGGCCCCACCTGTGGCCACGCAGAAAAATGAACTGCGGACAGTGGAACAACATCCAGTCCAAGAAAACATAGTAACAAGTACAGGTGTGCTTCCAGCTACACAAGACACCACTCTGGTCAGATTACCACCTGCTGACCCTGTTAGAGTGTACCCAAATATAGAACACGCCATGCAGTTGGCAAGGTTGGAGCAGCAGGCTACCCTGACCACGCTTTGCGACATGTGGTCCGTGTGGTGCATAAATATGGCAGAAAGGTCACTTTCTCGGAGGCTGTAGACAGAATACAGCTCAAGTCGATGAATCTCCCCACAGACTTTGGAGCCCTGTGGGATCTGCTTAAGAAAGTTTTTGAGAGACGAGGCCAAAAAATTCGATCTTGATGACATCTACACACAATCAGTCTTGGCAAATGGTCTCATCGCTTCCGACTAGAGGAAGAACTTGCCAGATGATCGAATACATACTTGTTTCCCGTAATGCCTAAAATAGCAATTGGTCAACTAAACACTCACAATAGCAGACTTGTGATGCAGGAGCTGCGTAAGGTGGTGGAGGAGAAGAGACTAGACGTCCCAAGCTAGGAAAATATCTTTTACAGCCGCTACATGGCAAATTGGCAGCAGTGGGGATGACTCGAAAGCGGCAATCATAAATGTAAACAAATAATTGTGGGTAACGACTCTCTCGCAGAACACTGTCACTGCAACGATGTACTTTCAGTACAGAGATAATATTGAGCAACTCTTAGACCATCTCACAAGAACAATCACGGCGTTGCGCGGACGAAAAGTAATTGTAACTGCAGATATAAACGCGAAATCCCAACCTGTGGTATAGTGGTACAAGAGACGCAAATGGAGGAAAAGCGGAAGAGTCGATCATCGCCTTACAACTTGTGGTGGCCAACAAGCCTGGTGCCCCTCCCACCTACCCAGCGGGAGGGGGACAAGGCATTAACACTGACGTGATGCTAACTACATCAAACGCCATCAACATCATAAAAAATTGGAAGGTTGAGGACAATGCCACCACAAGTGATCACAATCCCATCACCTTCACTTTAGGCCACAGGGAGTGCCACTGGGCCAGTTGAACTACAACAGAGCAGATTGGGAGCGCTTAGCGAAGGAGTACGACATCCCTGCGTTACCAGAAGGTGA
The DNA here is from genome assembly GCF_021461385.2 of Schistocerca piceifrons. Taxonomy (NCBI): domain Eukaryota; kingdom Metazoa; phylum Arthropoda; class Insecta; order Orthoptera; family Acrididae; genus Schistocerca; species Schistocerca piceifrons. The sequence goes on from NC_060140.1 coordinate 547,603,255, forward strand.
CCCACTCCATGACATAGACGTGAACAATTATGCTAAAGAGCTGGTGAGTGTGATAACCAGAGTGGTGAAGGCAGCCATACCATCTAGGAGGAAGGCTATGGCGGCCTCTCGGTCACCATGGTCAGCTGAACTAGAGGATATGTGCCAGTCTGTCAGAAGGCTGAGGCGGCACTACCAGAGCAGTGTCGTCTAGTGGGAAAGGCAAAGATGTCTGCAGCAATACCGGTAGACAAAGGAAAGTTTCCAAAATGAACTTCGTGTGGTAAGGGTATGGAGCTGGGAAAGCTATGTACTAAATCAATTACCTATAGACCCATGGAGAGTACTCTACAAGTTAGGTAGAGAAAAGATCTGCTCTCCAATGGTGATATCAACAGTCGCAAATGGGGACAGAATGATGGAAACATGGCAGGAAACTGCTGAGGTCTTCCTCTAGTCCCTACTGCCTGACGACAGTGCAGATGAGGAAACCGAAAGCCAGTGCCAATTGAGAAATGATGATCTTGACAGATGTATCACTGATAGGGTAGTTTACCCCTTTTCTGAAGAGGAGGTGGCTGCCCACATTAAATCGCTAAAGTGACGAAAAGCCCCAGGCTGGACGGCATTGTGGGGAGGTGGTGCAGCGACTCAGCTGGTAACATCACTCACTGAACTGTTCCATGAGTACCTCAGACAGCAAAAATTCCTGAAAATCTGGAAAGTTGCAAACGTTGTAGTTATAAAGAAAAGACCCAAAGAATACCCAGTTGAAATTACATCATACAGACCAATTTGTTTGCTGGACTTGTTTAGAAAATTACTAGAGAGACTGTTGGCTGACAGACTGGCTGCACATCGTGTGCTGTGCGGGATGAGTAACAGGCAATTCAGGTTTAGGCCTGGGTGGTCAGCAACTGATACGATCGCCCTGGTGGCCAAGTACGTAGTTGACATCATGGCGGCCATCAGTGGCGCCTTCGATCACCTATGGTGGCCTTCGCTCTTCTCATGTCTACGAGAGAAAAAGTGTCCAGGGCCGCTATACGGTTCTCTGAGGAGCTACTGCGAGGATCGGAAGGTCTGGCTATCATCCCCTAGCGGGTAAATGGGAAAAACGATAACAAAGGGATGCCCCCAGGGTTCTGTGTTAGGCCCCCTGTTCTGGGACACCCATATGAAGCCACTACTGGATAATCTACAGCAGACCAAAGAGGTGCTAGAGGTGATAGATGACCTCCTCCTGTTGGTTGGCTGCCATAGCCGTCGTTTGAGTCTCGTACAGATTCCCGTATGGAGGACATAGTGATGGACATCCCTGGGGTTGTGAAGCAGCTGAATGGGTTGAAATAAATAAATCGCCAGGTCCTGATGGGATTCCAATTCGGTTTCACACAGAGTACTCTACTGCATTGGCTCCTTACTTAGCTTGCATTTACCGCGAATCTCTTGCCCAACGTAAAGTCCCGAGCGATTGGAAAAAAGCGAAGGTGACGCCTGTATATAAGAAGGGTAGAAGGACCGATCCTCAAAATTACAGACCAATATCCTTAACATAGGTTTGTTGCAGGATTCTCGAACATATTCTCAGTTCGAATATAATGAATTTCCTTGAGACAGAGAAGTTCCTGTCCATGCATCAGCACTGCTTTAAAAAGCATCGCTCCTCCGAAACGCAACTCGCCCTTTTTTCACGTGATATCTTGCGAACCATGGATGAAGGATATCAGAAGGATGCCATATTCCTTGACTTCCGGAAAGCGTTTGACTCGGTGCCACACTATAGACTCCCATCTAAGCATACGGGATTGGTTCCCAAGTATGTGAGTGGCTCGAAGACTTCTTAAGTGATAGAACCCAGTAGGTTGTCCTCGATGGTGAGTGTTCGTCGGAGATGAGGGTCATATCTGGAGTGCCCCAGGGAAGTGTGGTAGGTCCGCTGTTGTTTTCTATCTACATAAATGATCTTTTGGATAGAGTGGATAGCAATGTGCGGCTGTTTGCTGATGATGCTGTGGTGTACGGGAAGGTATCGTCGTTAAGTGATTGTAGGAGGATACAAGATGACTTGGACAGAATTTGTGATTGGTGTAAAGAATGGCAGCTAACTCTAAATATAGATAAATATAAATTAATGCAGATGAATAGGAAAAAGAATCCCGTAATGTTTGAATACCCCATTAATAGTGTAGCGCTTGACACAGTCACGTCGATTAAATATTTAGGCGTAACATTGCAGAGCGATATGAAGTGGGACAAGCATGTAATGGCAGTTGTGGGGAAGTCGGTTCATTGGTAGAATTTTGGGAAGATGTGGTTCATCTGTAAAGGAGACCGCTTATAAAACACTAATACGACCTATTCTTGAGTACTGCTCCAGCGTTTGGGATCCCTATCAGGTCGGAAAAAGGGAGGACATAGAAGCAATTCAGAGGCGGGCTGCTAGATTTGTTACTGGTAGGTTTGATCATCACACGAGTGTTACGGAAATACTTCAGGAACTCGGGCGGGAGTCTCTGGAGGAAAGGAGTCGTTCTTTTCGTGAAACGCTACTGAGGAAATTTAGTGACCAGCATTTGAGGCTGACTGCAGTACAGTTTTACTGCCACCAACTTATATTTCGCGGAAAGACCACAAAGATAAGATAAGAGAGATTAGGACTCGTACAGAGGCATATAGGCAGTCATTTTTCCCTCGTTCTCTGTGGGAGTGGAACAGGGAGAGAAGATGCTAGTTGTGGTACAAGGTACCTTCCGCCACGCACCATATGGTGGATTGCGGAGTATGTATGTAGATGTAGAAGATACAGAGCCGGAGATAGAAAGAGCAATGGAAAAATTACAACTACTGTGCCAGAATACAAAAAAGAGAATTTCACCGAATAAGTCTACATATCTTTTGCTTAAGGGACAACTAGTAGGGAACGCCACAATAACTGAGGGCTCGCCAGTTCTTCGGCGACTCGAGGAACGCTACTTGGGAGTCATCATTGGTGAAAGGTGAAACTTTGGAAAGCACATAGAAACCATAACCCAAAGAGCCCTACAAGTACTCAATCATCTTATCTCCATTGGTCATAAAAGATTCCACCTTCCTCCTCATCTGATAAAACTATAACATAACAGCATATTAACGTCAATAATGGGTTACAGCTTGGGCATATGGGTGCGCAGGCTCACGAGGGTGGTGCCTGCCCTGTCAGTGAGAAGGGGGCAGAGGAGCATGATACACTCCTGGAAATTGAAATAAGAACACCGTGAATTCATTGTCCCAGGAAGGGGAAACTTTATTGACACATTCCTGGGGTCAGATACATCACATGATCACACTGACAGAACCACAGGCACATAGACACAGGCAACAGAGCATGCACAATGTCGGCACTAGTACAGTGTATATCCACCTTTCGCAGCTATGCAGGATGCTATTCTCCCATGGAGACGATCGTAGAGATGCTGGATGTAGTCCTGTGGAACGGCTTGCCATGCCATTTCCACCTGGCGCCTCAGTTGGACCAGCGTTCGTGCTGGACGTGCAGACCGCGTGAGACGACGCTTCATCCAGTCCCAAACATGCTCAATGGGGGACAGATCCGGAGATCTTGCTGGCCAGGGTAGTTGACTTACACCTTCTAGAGCACGTTGGGTGGCACGGGATACATGCGGACGTGCATTGTCCTGTTGGAACAGCAAGTTCCCTTGCCGGTCTAGGAATGGTAGAACGATGGGTTCGATGACGGTTTGGATGTACCGTGCACTATTCAGTGTCCCCTCGACGATCACCAGTGGTGTACGGCCAGTGTAGGAGATCACTACCCACACCATGATGCCGGGTGTTGACCCTGTGTGCCTCGGTCGTATGCAGTCCTGATTGTGGCGCTCACCTGCACGGCGCCAAACACGCATACGACCATCATTGGCACCAAGGCAGAAGCGACTCTCATCGCTGAAGACGACACGTCTCCATTCGTCCCTCCATTCACGCCTGTCGCGACACCACTGGAGGCGGACTGCACGATGTTGGGGCGTGAGCGGAAGACGGCCTAACGGTGTGCGGGACCGTAGCCCAGCTTCATGGAGACGGTTGCGAATGGTCCTCGCCGATACCCCAGGAGCAACAGTGTCCCTAATTTGCTGCGAAGTGGCGGTGCGGTCCCCTACGGCACTGCGTAGGATCCTATAGTCTTGGCGTGCATCCGTGCGTCGCTGCGGTCCGGTCCCAGGTCGACGGGCACGTGCACCTTCCGCCGACCACTGGCGACAACATCGATGTACTGTGGAGACCTCACGCCCCACGTGTTGAGCAATTCGGCGGTACGTCCACCCGGCCTCCCGCATGCCCACTATATGCCCTCGCTCAAAGTCCGTCAACTGCACATACGGTTCACGTCCACGCTGTCGCGCCATGCTACCAGTGTTAAAGACTGCGATGGAGCTCCGTATGCCACGGCAAACTGGCTGACACTGACGGCGGTGGTGCACAAATGCTGCGCAGCAAGCGCCATTCGACGGCCAACACCGCGGTTCCTGGTGTGTCCGCTGTGCCGTGCGTGTGATCATTGCTTGTACAGCCCTCTCGCAGTGTCCGGAGCAAGTATGGTGGGTCTGACACACCGGTGTCAATGTGTTCTTTTTTCCATTTCCAGGAGTGTATTAAGGTCGGTGGAGGCCTACAGGACATCTGCAGGTGGGGCCCTATCAGTGATAATGGGGCTCTGTCATCTGGACATTAAAATTAGAGAGCAAGCAGCATGGTTCTGGGGCAAGAAAGGGAACATTGAGAAAACAGGGTACATTGTGGGCGTTCGGGTTGGGTCAAGAGTGTGATTAGGAGAAGAGGCGAGGAGCTGTGGCAGGAACCGTGAGAGGCTGATGATACTGGCCGTAGAACATTTCAACTTTTGCCAGACGTGAAAGAACGTATGACATCTCCTGGTAAGACATTTGCAAAATCAGTGTAATATATGTTAAAAATAGAAACATTTATCCGTACTATTTTTATTATTTGATTTCTGTAAGAAGGGTTGTCTATTATGTAGAGTCTGTAAAAAAGGAAATAATCATTTTTCATTTTTGTGTTTGTGCAATATTTATGTATCTATATTTTCTGTGCTCGGCGAGTGTGGAAATCGAATCAGACAACGATAATTGAAAAAATTAACAAGGATATTTACTAGTGTACTGAATTGATTATAAATAGTGGAGGCTTAAATATTATTCTCTCCGTCTTCTTGTAGCCGTTAAAGTTGTAAGAGCCTGTGACGCTCGCTTGAATGTTTGCTTAGCATTTTTTTTTTTTTTTTTTTTTTTGTTCGAGGAAGACGCCAATGGAGGCTGATGTATAAAAAAGGTGTGTACTTTGAATTTATGTTGATTTTTGAATATCAAATTTGTTAAAAATACTTGTAATAATTTATTCCTAGCTTGCCCAGTATTTCATTCCACATTTTTAGCCGTTTTCAGCATATTTGGAATTTTTCATGAAGCAGAGCTGCGCCGCGATAGCGGGAGCCGCTGCCGCGGCAAATTCAAATTATAACTGAATGAAAGCAGTTTTGCCGCAATTAAGAGGTCAGGTAATGGTACATTAAAATTATTTATTTCAGCTACCCGGAGACGTCAGAGGAGAACTGTGGCTTTTATTAAGTCATTTTCAGGTGGTCATGGGCAACTGATATTACAATCTCAGTTACGGAAACAATTTACGTAAATCACAGCGGTAAAACTTTACTTGTGTGATATCAAAGACTGCTGTGCTGAAACCTGTTCTGGCTAATAATAATATTAAAATCAAATTTCATTTTGTGTTTCATGCCATCGTGCTAGTCGTGGCAATCAATAGTGTTCATATGTTAAAAAATCCACTGCATCTTTTATGTTTAGTGAACATAGCGTACTGTAACTTCTGTACGTGTAAATAAGAGTAATTTTCAGTGCATTTCAGAGATGAAAGTAGAGAAGGACACGTTTAATTGCATAATTAGGTACAGTAATGATACCGTGTTCCCTTTCTAACAGGCCAGAAAATAGTTTGCAAATTAAAGATCCCACGTTCACAGCAGGAAATCTTTTATTGTTGTGCTATACCCTCATAGGTCGAGGTGCACAAAGTTAAAGTTTTTCAACTACAGGGACTAATAGTGAGAGTCACATCTTATCTTTTGTGCTCTCAACAATAAGCAATATACAGTTACTTAAAATGTTATCAACATAAACTGCATATAAAATGAAAAAGTGCGCGGTGGGGAGACGCTACAAACGGTTAGGAATGAAGAACTTTGAGCCAACTCGGGGATTGTTCCACTTTCTCACTGGTCATGGGCCCTATCCGACATAGCTACGTCGGTTTGGGAGGAGGGCTACGCCTGCGTGTGACTGTGGCGCATCGGAGGTTACTCCCGACCATATGGTTTACGAGTGCCCCCTTTCCAATGATGTAGCAGCCGCTTTACGACTTCAACTAGCAAACAATGCAAACAATGGTTCAAAAGGCTCTAAGCACCATGTGGCTAAACGTCTGAGGTCATCAGTCCCCTAGACTTAGAACTACTTAAACCTAACTAGCCTACGGTCATCACACACATCCATACCCGAGGCAGGATTCGAACCTGCGACCGCAGCAGCAGCGCGGTTCCGGACTGAAGCGCCTAGAGCCGCTTGGCCACAGCGGCCAGCTGCAAACAATGACACGTACTTCCTACGGAAAGTTCTATCAGAATATCTGAGGGAAAATCGTGAATAGTAACAAATAACCAAAAATGTCCCAGTACCCTGATCCAGTACCGCCTGTGCATGGATAGATCGACTTACAACACAGTTGGAATCCACCACGTGCAGGACTAGGAGGATGGGGTACAACAAACCGAACTGAGACATGCGCCGAACTTGACGTAGGATAGAATCCTAGTTAGTAGTGCTTAGAAATTGGAAGCAAAAATAGGAATCTGCAGCGATTAAAGTAATCGTTGGCCTGCCTAGTGTCAGGGGCACGCTCATCCGGGTTAGCTCAGTGGGCAAGGCCGTGCAGTAGGTTTATACACTTCACTGACACACCTGTGACGCTGCAGGCAGCCGGGGTGTAGTCATAAGTTGCCATTAGAACTAAGTAGAGTACTAACATAGAATAGAAATTGCCCATTGCAACACATTGTACTGTACTGTAGCTCACCTGTAAACACTGTAATTATCTGCTAACAATAATGGTATTGTAACACTTAAGAACCCACTAATCATGTGAAGTGGTGGGTTGTATACGTATAATATAAAGATGAGGAATAAACAATTTAAAAAAAAGGGGGGAAAGTGAAGACCATTCACCGCTTACAGCTCCTCCGTCGTCGAGGCAGCTCATTATTAAATAAACGTTCTTACATGCCGGTTGCCGGTGTGGTGGTGGTCTGTCTTGCGGAAGAATGAAATTTTGGCTTCTCTGTACAACTGTGGTGAAATCCTGATTTCCAGCATATGTATGTATGTATGTGATTTCTGTTAATAGCCGAATGAGTGAGTAAGGTACGTCAATTAGACACCTACCAGCAATCAGGTTTGCCTTCGACTAACATTTGGTGTCAAGGTAAACTTTTAATTTCAGTGTGTAAGTTTCGATCGCCATTCATGTAGAAGATATAGTGTTTTCAAACAGAATGAAGCTTTTTAAAACAGATCTGTATTCAGCTACTGTGCACAATATATGGGGTGCATTTTATACTGCATTGAGCCGTTGTTTCACTGTGGGAATGTCTCTCCTGGCTTGTTCATTTATACTTTTACTGCAGTGCTGTAAACATCCTTTGATGATTTAATGACGGCTTTCTAAGAACTCCACGCTGGTAAGGATAGCATGTCTTTTACTCGAGGCTGGAAAAATACAGTAAAATGTTTGGTTTATTAGACAATCACTGTTCTTTTAATCAGTGTACTTGGTATGTGTGAGTTTCTTTTATATTCGCTGTTTATAAAACCAGATGTAGCTATATAACCTAATGCTGTATTATTTTGATTCAGTATCGCGAACCCGGCTTTCGCCCCTCTTTTATCATCACTTATTTCGTCCCAGTGTGTTCTATAATAATCCCCTAGTGCTTTCAAATGTTGTATGCAGTGTTTGGTTGGAAATTACTTCAGTTTTAAATGTTTGGAAGTTGGGATGATGATATCCCAACTTATCCAAAGAGGCATGCACGTAGATGTACTCTGTTGTTCAGCCCATTGGCATAGAGAGACGCATAGCACGTCTCGCAACAGGCTTCTTCGTTTGTGGTGATCGATCAGACGCTTGCGACGAGAATTCCCTTTGATCTCAGCGTGCTGTGAGTCGCAGTTGCTCTTGTTCTAGACTTGTTTCTGCTCGGCCAGTTGGTCGTCAGTTGCTAATTCGCTTCAGTAGCTGCAAGCCTTCCGGTGAACCGCTACGTGTTATACGCTTAAGCTGCATTCATATAGGACGAATTTCTTTTTTCCGATGTTGCAGTTACGTACGATAAATCTTTCACTTCTACTTGGCATTGCTATTGAAAATAAAATTTGGGCCTTAAGTAAGCGGGTTTCAGTTACGTGTGCACATGAGATAGGATATCCATACATCGATTACCATCCAGAATAACACTAAAACAAGCCAGTTCGGGTCTTTGACGTAACTGTTTTATGTATCCAGCAAAGTGTCTTTTTAGACACTTAGTTTAAATTTCATTGTTGATCGATGAGCTCCCAAGTACGCCTGCTTAATGTATAAACGCAATGGTTTAGTAACATAGCAAGTTATTAATAAGTCTGGTGTCTAGCCTATATGCCTGTTTTTCAGCAACTTCTTCTGTTTTATTCACGCATCCACATGTTCACGGTTTGCAACAGGCACACTACGATTCTATGCCCCAATTATCCGTGTCACCACTAAAAACTCTCTTCCACATGTCCCAATACTAGGAGTGCTGTTACGTATAACGTGATTTCTTACCATTTTTAGTACGTTTTCGTATCTCAAACTAGAAGTAGCCTAAAGGCAGCAACAGAACCTACACACGCTGCAGTTCACCTCTCGTCAAATGCTCATAGAAAAGCTCTTTTTGCGTTGAGAGATTAGTGTTTTTGCATTAACGCTTTTGCATTTGTGTAAGGTTCAGAATTGTTTCACATTACAAAATCTGCTTAAATATGGATGATCCTCTTATAAGGCTGTTCAAATGAAAGAGATCGTAATCTATTAAAATCGCCGGCCGAAGTGGTCGTGCGGTTAAAGCCGCTGCAGTCTGGAACCGCAAGACCACTACGGTCGCAGGTTCGAATCCTGCTTCGGGCATGGATGTTTGTGATGTACTTAGGTTAGTTAGGTTTAATTAGTTCTAAGTTCTAGGGGACTAATGACCTCAGCAGTTGAGTCCCATAGTGCTCAGAGCCATTTGAACCTATTAACATCCTTACATCTGCTTATCCTTCTTGTAGTGCTAACTAGTCATCTCCTTCCGAAACTCACCAGCCTATTTTCCTTTGCGCTGGCGAAGATCAGTTGTAGTACCAACAAATATAATAGTGAAATGCGCCTTCACTAGCCGTTGTCGAAAAAACGGCAGTTATAAGTTACAAGTAGTTGAAACATCTGGTTTGCGTCTTTAAATACATACGTACTTCGCAAGTTACCGTATGGTGCAAGGCAGAGGGTCGTTGTAGATTGCCCGTTCCTGTTCCACTTGCAAATGAAGTGATGAGAAAATGACTATTTGCCACCATACGAACTCAAAATTGTCTTATTTTATCTTCGTGGTCCTTACATGAAAATCACGTTGGTGGCAATAGCACCATTCTGATTCATGAGAAGAACTCCCTCCAGGGATTCCTGTTTGGGTTCACGAAGTATCTCCGTAATATTCACGAGCAGATCGAACCTACCAGTGACAAATCTAGCAGTGCGCCTCTAAATTGCTTTGATGTCTTCATTTGATCCGACTATATGGGGATCCAAAAGGCTCTCCTGGTACTCAAGACTGGGTCGCACTAGTACTCTGTACGTGGTCTCCTTTACAGATGAACTGCATTTCCCTAAAAGTCTCCCAATAAACCTTCCCTACTCGTAGCATCATGTACTCACACCATTCCATATGGTTTTGAAACGTTACGCATAGATATTTAATCGACTTGACTGTGTTAAGCGGCACAACATTAATGCTGTATTCTAATGTTGTAGACTTGTTTCTCCTACTCATCTGCATTAACTTACATTTTCCTAAAAAGGAGACGACAGTTAACTTTCAATACAAGCATGGTTCCTGAAGAACTTAATGAAATGAAGTTACAAACTGGGTAAGGTAACTAAATGTGCGTCATTTAGAGGGCAGATCTAGCGAAATGGAGAAATATGTCTCACATACTGAAATGTGTATTACGAAGTTGTGTCTAGATCACTATTCTGCAGGTCTCATGAGCAGCCACCAAGACTGTGGAAAAGAGCTATCAAAAATGCAAAAGTGCCGCTAGAATATATCATAGGAAATGCCACAAAAAGAAAAACGCATGCACGCGATTCTGGAACTGAAGGCTTTCAAGCGCAAACCAGATCAGACGCCTTTGCTCTTACAGTAGACTGTACACCGCTGGTGGAAATCACCCAATTTCACAGTCTGCGTGGACTGAGACCTCATCTGTAATTCAGAGAACAAGGGAATACCGTCAGCTCCACCTCCCAAGACGGACGGCTCGTCCAATCAGGATGCACTGAGGCAGTACAAGTATACAGGGCACCAGAGAGTAATCTGTCGGAGAGGTTCTATGAGCTGCACCGTGTCCGATAACATGAATGATGACCATTCTTCCGCGAGACGTGATTTCTTCACTCGACCGCTACGGTCGCAGGTTCGAATCCTGCCTCGGGCATGGATGTGTGTGATGTCCTTAGGTTAGTTAGGTTTAAGTAATTCTAAGTTCTAGGGTACTTATGACCACAGCAGTTGAGTCCCATAGTGCTCAGAGCCATTTGAACCATTTTTTTGAACAATATATTCTCCTTCACATAGCTCCTCAATATATTCTTTCCATCTTTCGCATACATCCTGTAATTCGAAAAGTAGGTCACCGTTTTTATTCTTGACCATATTTGTTTTTGTTCTTGGCTTTATCTCCATTGATTTAATTTTAGATTAGGCTCTATCAGTTTGCCCTCCACTTAGATCTTTTTGAATTTCCTTGTGTTTGTCGTGCATCCACTTTTCTTTTTCAATTCTACATTCCTGTGTAATGGTATTTTTTTACTCCTTTTTACTTAGCGAAACCTTTTTTCCTCAGCCTGTTTCGTTCTTCAATAAGGTCTAGTATTTCCTTGGTCATCCGTGGTTTCCTCGGTTCTAGTTTCCTTAATCCCACTAGTCCTTTAGCAGCTACTTCTGTCTCTTTGAAGTCTTCCCATCCTTCCCTGTTACCTATCAGGTTTTCAGTCAATTCTTTCATGTCCTCAGCTACTTGCTTTTCCTTAAGTTTTTCTACAAATCATCTGTGTTGGTTAGTTCTTTTATATTTCTTAAATCTGCTACTATAGTCTGCTATCACTAGAGCATGGTCACTGTCTATATCACACCCAGGGTATGAGTGGCTAGACTTTATTTGATTCATAAATTTCTTCTTGACTAGGATATAATCTATCTGATGCCTTTTGCCGTCTGCTGGACTTTTCCATGTATGTAGTTTTAATCATCATTATCCCATCGGAAACATTCCATAAGAAAGGTGACTGAAGTCATCTGTTTTGCTGTAACTGATATTGCCGGTGTGTCTCACCAATTACTTAGCCTTGGACTTAACCCTGTAATCCTACATTTTGTGGAGGTGACATCTTTTTTAGTTAAAATTTGCTCCCAAAATTGATAGTATCCCCTGATAACCGAATTACATAACTATGTTTGGAACAGAATGCTGCACGTTTCACGTATGGAATATTTATCTCATGTTACTGTATTTCGTTGTCCAGCGTTGTTGTGGACTTTCTGATCTGCAGGCAACAAGTAGCTCTATATGGTTGAGGCTAGAACGCTGACTTCTCAGATCTCCAGGAGGCTCCACAAGTCCAGACAGTGAAAAACAGTCACACAGCAAAAGCTCACTTCTTCACAGTCACCTGGCTTTGTGAATGGAGAAGGGAGCGTTGGTTGGTTTACTTCTCCGGCCTCCTCTGACACAGGGAACGGACCACTTCCTTCCTGAGTTCATTCTATTGCCGATCAAACTGCATATCGAAAACGTAATTACTACTACGTATCATCAGGCAGAGGATGCAAAATATCCTTAAGGCTACACCATCAAGATGGATTTATTTTCATCTGTCCTCTTTGTAACACAGCTATAAAAATCTTGTGAGACAGGCTGTCGTAAGCAAACACTGTTAACATTTTTTCGGCTTACTAGAACTCAAGTAAGGAATACATCGCTTTATGAGCAATTAGAGACTACTGCCCTATTAGAAACAAACTGCTCAGGACGTCACAAGAAAGGAGTAGTCGGCGTGTCCCATGAATAGTATGTCAGACATTTTACTTACCGTTGGTATGACAAACTAGCACATTGTGGCAAAGATGCATCGTGTCAGTGAGTTTCATTCTGGATACGCACAGTGGTCGGCGCAGAATTTGCCCCGGGCGTCTCACCAACATACGTACCATCGCATTCGGTACACAAAATGAGACTTCTATGATAAATCAGACCACACCACCACCTCCTCTCGTAAAGATACAGCCTTAGAAATAGTCTAAACATTTCTTCAGGCGCAGTAATAGGTTACACTTTGTGCACTTGCAATTAGTTTGGTTAGAATATACTTTAGTCTGGCTGACTAATGTACACTTCTAAATAACATAAGATAATATGGAATTAGAGGGAAAGTATTCAGTTAGTTTACACTCTGAATTAGTTTCATTCTAATGTGCTTTAATTAGTTTGGTTTTAATGTGTTTTTATCTCAGTAGACCAAGATACTCTGCTAAATAAATTAAAATAATATGGAATTACAGGGAAGGTATTCAGTTAGTTTCATTCTTGTTGGGATAGTAGAATCCGCCTGGGAATAGTGTAACGTGTGATTTTCCATACTAAAGCCACTACTTTTCTTAATGTGCATCAAAGACTTGTCTTCAGCTGTGTGGCTCGATAACTAATCTGTTTACAGATTAAAGTAAGAAATCGAAAAAATGTGAAAAATATCCTGGAGTCAGGCACATCTTGGTTCTTAGCACATAGACTTCCTCCAAACTACCCTGTATGACATTGTCATCAATGTCGTGACTGGGGTACTGCAACGCGTCGTAAAATTTTACTTTTCACTCATCTTAAATCTGTATACCAAGTCCATTATCACAGTGAGTGGTCGCCAGTTCATTGATTACTCACCTTTGATGCTCCATTGATTGCTACAATGAAATGGGATAGATGACAGCTGGGGATTATTTCATAGTTAATTATTAAAAGATAAGGATAAAAATTTTCATTAAGCTTTACGATCGTCCGTACGTTTTGTAAAATGAGAAAAAATTCACGATCGTCGAGATGATCTATTTGAAATAAACAAATGACCAATTCAAAGTGTCTTACAGCTGTGTTCCGCAATATGTCTGCCACAGTGTAATGGTGTGCCACACGAAATGAAAGTTTTGACGTGATTATTTGCATATTATTGTAAGAAATTAAGGGATATAGCCGTTATATTTACATCGAAATTAAACTTAATTATTTATTCAATACTGTTGGTATATTTTGTTTAGCTCAAGTTAATATTGTGTTCACGCCTGTACTACAGTACAGACTATGCTACGAAGGTGACAATATTCCATAGAACCACATCTTTTCTGTACGGCCTGACTTGTAGAACATGCTTTTCCAGAAAATTCCTGGGTTTAGCAATAATAGCGCTCTCTTATTATTTTTATTGCCCTGTTTTGATATTTCTTCAAGTTCTTACCTCTTCTTAACTGTATTATCGTAGTCAGACAACAATGCAGTATTTTAGTTCAACATCATTATTGTTATTCCATCCTAGAATTTCCATTGTTTTAGTACTTCGTTTCCGTTTTATCGCAGCTGTGCTCCGCAGTAGTGAAACCATTGTCTCTGATACACCATTACTTTCTATTACAGTGTTACTAAACTATTTTTTTCTCGAAATGTATAAATTCGTTGTAGCATTTAGTCTGAACAAAAGAAACAGAAGCAGTTCAAATGCAATATAGTGATGATTATTTATCGTAGTGGACGTTTTGGACGAGTGATTAAATATGCTCAATCCCCGAGAGTGTTGTGTCTAGTGAAAGACTTAGTAATGCTGCTATGCTTCCCAGTAAACTGAAACGATAGTTAACAAACCATTCCTCTCTGTAATGTAAACTTGTGATTTATTTTCGACGGTTTTGGAACAAAGTGAACTACAAGTGAAGCTCATGACTACGTCAGCACGTTTCCGAAAGTACAGGGAGCTAGTCATTAGGTTGCCAAACTTATCGTAAAGGCTAATAAAAACACACACAATGCCAGAAACGCCGTTAATGTCAACGTGTGAAGAAATGATAAAAATAGTCCTTGATTCAGAACCTGCTTCTAAAATTTAAAAAATTCTTGTATCTGCTGACACAATTAGCTGCCGAGTTGTGACATATCCAGTGCGATCGAAGACATTTTAAAGGAGAAAAAAAGAGCAATCAGATTTCACTTCAGATCGACTATCCCATCGATACTGGATTCAACACAACTTACTTCCAACAAAAGGTATATTGATAGGGACGTAATTCTCCGATATTTTCTTCTTTTTAGTGCAAAGATCTATCGAACGAGAACTGGCGAAGAAACATTTCATCCGACTAATGAATATTTGGTCCGTAATGAATTAACGTTGGAGGATTGCGTTAGTGTTTTCACATTCAGAACCAGTTAAATGAAAGGCCGAGTGAAAGGATTGGTGTGTTGAGTATATAAAGTAAATCTAACTGACGAACCGGTCATTGCCTCAATAATCGAGAAGCCACTGTTACTAAGTCGTTGCCATCTCCTCTGAAAATAATGATGGACAAAGCAGTAAAAGCTGTGGACTTCATAAAATCACGGCCCCTAAATATGTGGATTTTCGACCTATTGTGACAAGAAATGGGATACTACTTCCAGATATACGATGGTCGGTCGTATCGAGGTAACGTTTAAAGCAACTGTTTGAAGTTAGAGATGAGGTACTTACAGGTTTAACTGTTGAGATGCATTAGTATGCCGATTTATCTGCAGATGATGAAAGGGCATCTAAATTGGCACATCTTACCAATATTTTCGTATACTTAAATGAACTAAACAGAAAAATGCAAAAGAGAAACGAAAATATTCTCACTTTTATTGATAATATTCAAGGATTTCAGAATGACATTTTCACTCTGCATCGGAGTGTGCACTGATATGAAACTTTGTGACAGATGTAAATCTTGTGGTGGACCTTGTCTCGAACACGGGATCTTTGCCTATCGTGTGTAAGTGCTCTACCAACTGAGCTACCCAAGCACGACTCACAACGTCTCCTCGTAGGTATATTTCCACCAGCACCTCGTCCTCTACCATATAAACTTCACAAACTTCACACCGGTTTTCCTGCGACACTTGCAGAACTGAACTCCTGGAAGAAGTTTCAATTTGCCAGGATGTTTTCTATCAACGCACACTCCGTTGCAGAGTGGAATTTTTATTCTGGAAACATCCCCCAGACTATGACAAAGCCATGTTTCCGTAGTATCCTTTCTTCCAGGAGTGCTAATTCCGTAAGTTTCGCAGGAGAGCCTCTGCTAAGTTTTGAAGGTAGGAGACTAGGTATTGGTGGAAGTAAAACTGTGAGGAAGGGTTGTGAGTCCTGCTTGGGGAGCTCAGTCAGTTGAGCACTTATCCGCGAAAGGCAAAGGTCCCGAGTTAGAGTCTAGGTCCGGCACACAGTTATAATCTGCCAGGAAGTTTCACCCAAACATTTATTAATACTGGGGTGAGTCAAATGGAAACCTTAAGTATTTTTTAAATATTATTTACTGTGCAGAAGTGGTACAAAGCTGTATCACTTTTCAACATAATCTCCCCCAGGCTCAATTCAAGTCCTCCAGCGCTTACAAAACGCTAAAATTCCTTTATAAAAAAAGTTCTGTTGGTAGTCTGCGCAATAACTCATGCACCGCGTGGCGTACCTCTTCATCAGAACGGAACTTCTTTCCTCCCATTTCGACTTTGAGTGGTCCAAACCTATGGAAATCATGCATGTGAGTATGGTGTATGAGGAAGACATTCAAAATGCAGGTCTGTGATTGTTGCAACTGTTGACGGGCAGTGTGGGGCCTTGCATTATCACGTTGCCAAAGGACACCTGCTGACAGCAATCCACGTCGCTTAGATTTGATTGCAGGCCGCAGATGATTTTTTAGGAAATCTGTGTATGATGCAATGGTGACAGTGGTTCCTCTAGGCATGTAATGCTCCAAAATGACTTTTTCGTCCCAAAAGAGAGTCAACATAACCTTCCCTGCTGATGGTTTTGTTCGAAACTTCTTTGGTTTTGGTGATGAGGAATGGCGCCATTCCTTGATCGCTCTCTTCGTTTCCAGTTGGTGGACGTGAACCCAGGTTTCGTCCCCAGCAACGATTCTTGCAAGGAGGCCATCACCTTCTCGTTCAAAGCGCCGATGAAGTTCTTCACAAGCATCAACACGTCTTTCTCATTTCAGGAGCCAGCTGCCGTGGCACCCATCTTGCAGACACTTTGTGAAACTGGAGCACATCTTGCACAGTGTGGTGTGCTGACCCAGAACTAATCTGTACACATGCTGCAATGTCATTTACTGTCGCTGGACGAGAAGCATCTTCCACTGAAGTCACACCATTTTCGAACTCCCTAATCCATTCGTAGACTCTCTGCTGTGACAAACATGCATCACCGTACTGAACCCTCATTCGTCGATGAATTTCAATAGGTTTCACACCTTCACTACGCAAAAACCGAATAACAGGAAGCTGTTCTTCCCTGGTGCAAGTCGCAAGTGGGGCGACCATCTTTATACTGAGACTGCGACGGTATGTGTGCATCTGCACTATGCTGCCACGTACAGGCCATTCTGCACGCTGTAACACGCTTACCAACTTACAGGATAACGGCGCGAAATTTCGATTTGTTATTACAAATTTAAGGTTTTCATTTGACTCACCCTCGTAAGTTAAATTTGTGGGTAGATACAATTGAAAATGAATGGTGTGAGATGTTCCCCAACTCTACGGCCTTTTACTGACGATAATAAAGTGTTGATGGATTTTATTAATGAACATTTAATACTCTTGTGTACAGAATTTAAAAAAATATTTTGACAAGATTGTTAAGGAATTTGACTGGGTTCGTGATCCATTCTCGATTCGAAACACGTGACAAATAATTCATGTTTAGGATTAATGGGGAACTGACACATTTCAAAGCAGAGAGACAGTGAAATCAAAATTTTTCGAAGTGCTTCTGTTACATTTAGGTTATCAATAAGCAGTGAATACCTGGCTATCTCCAAGATGACAGTTAATGTATTATTTCCACTTTCAACCCTGTATTAGGTTGAACTGGGCTTTTCGACGACGATCGAAATTAGAACATAAATACAGAGAGACTCAGCTCCATCTATGAAGAAATGAGGCTTGCTCTAGGAGCGATTAGGCCACAAATCAGCCGTCTGTGAGCAGTTAAGCAGGCTCAGGTGTCATATTTAAGGTATGATCATAGTTATTTAAAATTAATATTAGAAATGTCTACTTTCTGCAGTGAATAAAGTTAACAAGTTGATAATAAATCCATGAGTCTATTCCTGTTTTATAATAATGGTAATAAAAATAGTAATAACTGATTGCATATCGACGTAATAATTCGTAATTATATTAAGATTCACACGATTTTGAGGGAACAGACATTTCATGTTGTGTCCACGCCTGTCTGGACGTACCGTGAGTAGTAAAATGTTGCGGAAAATGGGAAATTTGTGGTAGGTTCCTATGGAACAAAATTGCCGAGGTCCTCGGTCCCTAGGCTTGCACACCACTTAATCTAACTTAAAAAACTAACTTACGCTAAGGACAACGCACACACACCCATTCCCGAAAGAGGACTCGAACCTCCGCCTGGGGGGAGGGGGGGGGGGGGGGGGGGGAAGCCGCGCTTGAACCGTGGCAAGTCACCCAAGACCGCTCGGCTACCCCGCGCGTCTTAATGTTGCTGGACAGTTTATTATACGGTACTGCTGCATAAAATTCCGGTACTCTTACGTAAACTAATCTGCGTTGTTCAAGGCTGCTCGGCTGTGTATACCACGTTCACATCCTATGAGTGGTAAACTTGTGGTTTGTGCCTTTTGTTTGATCATCTTGAGAAATCTCCTTTCTTCTTTGACCAGGCAATCGGCTGCCAGAAGCAAGAAATGCTTCCTTGTAATATCATTGTCATATGATGTGTTTGTTGCTGTAACTGAAGACGTTTGTATCCACTAATAGGAGACAATGAAATGCTTCTTTGCTTTATAAGGCAATATCACTTGTCTCAACAAGCAACAAGCGCGTGATTGTGAGCATATCTCTCTCTCCCTCTCTCTCTCTCTCTCTTTTTCACAAGAATGTACATTAAAAAATAACCCTGAAACTAAATGATTACTGTATTTAGGTGTACTCATTAGCCATAAATATTACAAGCAAACTTCTTAACAGCACATCCAGTTCCTTACACGTAGATATGTAACTTAAATTTATGGTAGTATAAATGTACCGTTTTGCTTACACTGAAAGATACTCTCTTGCAGTTGTGGGGAGATTACTGAAGTTGGAACCGCAAGATTATCTGCACTGAATAAAGATGATAAGCTTCAGTGGCACATGGTTACAATCTTATGCACAGTTCTCATGTCTACACTTTTACTATTATTGTCCACAACCAAGTTGCAATGGTATATGTGCTGCTGGTCGTCAGGTGTTAGTCTATAAAGTGACTTCCCAAGTTACGATATTTACACTTCTTGCCATTAAAGTTGCAGCACCAAGACGGATAACAAATGATTTTCTTATTGTGCATAGAAGATGTAGTAGTAAGAATAAGAAGCAAACGTTTTGGTGATTTACGGGTAAACATTATGCAAAATTTAAAACAAAGAGCAACAACGACGGCTCTACAGCAGAGATTGCTAATCGTAGCGGCTGTCGAGTGCTGGTGCAGCACTCGAGGGCCACCAACAGCTAGACTTTTCTGGGTGAAAGATGTGAACAACGTACTGGTCAGAGCAAGATTTGAAAGTCCACTCTATCTCGTAAGTTCCAAAAAGCACGGGTAACATACCGTCTAGTGTTACCATATTGAAAGATAACGTCAAGCACAAGTCGAAAATATGGCACAGCTACCGACCTGAACACAACAGAATTGTAGAATCTGATTTTCAAATAAGAGTATATGCGTACCGGAGGTGATCTCGTTGCGTATCCAGTCTTATCATATACCACTACGCAGGGTGCCGAGCCCTTATGACGATGACGAAGGCAGTACACCAAAGCTGAAACTCCGCACATGGATACGTCCATTCATCTACACGTACGTCTACATGATTACTATGCAATTATCAGTTAAGTGTCTGGTAAACGGTTCATCGAACCACCTTCAAGCTATTTCCCAACCGCTCTACGCTCTAAGAGCGCACGGAGGAAAACGAACTCTTAAAATTTTCCGTACGAGCTCTCATTTCTCTCATTTTATTAGGATGATCATTTCGCCCTATGTATGTGGGCGCCAATAAAATATTTTTACACTTTGAGGAGAAAGTCGGTGATTGAAGTTTCATGATATTCTGCCACAACGAAAAATGCCTTTATTTTAACGATAGCCATCCAAATTCGCATATCATATCCGTGACATTGTCTCCTATATATCACGATCTGCCATGCTTTGTCCTCCGTCATCCTGTCTGATGCAGATCCCATACTGTGGTGCAGTATTTCAGAAGACGGCGGATAAAGGCACTGGAAGCAGTCTCTTCAGTAGACCTGTTGCGTTATCAAGTATTTTGCCAATAAATCACAGTGTTTGGTTTGCCTTAGGCAGAGCTTTATCTATGTCATCGTTCCAGCTTAAGTTACCCGTGATCGTGATTAACAATGTTGTTTAATTTACTGCTTTTAGATTTGCGTAATTTATCGTGCAACTGAAATTTAACGGATTCAATTTCTACATCTACACCTACATCGATACTCCGCAGTCCAGCTTACGGCACGTGGCGAAGGATACCTCGATCCAATACTATTCATTTCGTTTCCTGTTCCACTCGAAAATAGAACAATGGAAAAACGTCTGTATATTTGCCTCCACATGAGCACTTATTTCTCATATCTTATCAGGAATACAGAAATACAAGTCGCTGAGGAATGAAATAAATAGGAAGTGCAGGGAAGATAAGACGAAATGGCTGCAAGAAAAATGTGAAGACATCGAAAAAGATATGATTGTCGGAAGGACAGACTCAGCATACAGGAAAGTCATAACAACCTTTGGTGACATTAAAAGCAACGGTGGTAACATTAAGAGTGCAACGGGAATTCCACTGTTAAATGCAGAGGAGAGAGCAGATAGGTGGAAAGAATACATTGAAAGCCTCTATGAGGGTGAAGATATGTCTGATAGAAGAAGAAACAGGAGTCGATTTAGAAGAGATAGGGGATCCAGTATTAGAATCGGAATTTAAAAGAGCTTTGGAGGACTTACGGTCAAATAAGGCAGAAGGGATAGATAACATTCCATCAGAATTTCTAAAATCATTGGGGGAAGTGGCAACAAAACGACTATTCACGTTGGTGTGTAGAATATATGAGTCTGGCGATATACCATCTGACTTTCGGAAAAGCATCATCCACACAATTCCGAAGACGGCAAGAGCTGGCAAGCGCCAGAATTATCGCACAATCAGATTAACAGCTCATGCATCGAAGCTGCTTACAAGAATAATATACAGAAGAATGGAAAAGAAAATTGAGAATGCGCTAGGTGACGATCAGTTTGGCTTTAGGAAAAGTAAAGGGACGAGAGAGGCAATTTTGACGTTACGGCTAATAATGGAAGCAAGGCTAAAGAAAAATCAAGACACTTTCATAGGATTTGTCGACCTGTAAAAAGCGTTCGACAATATAAAATGGTGCAAGCTGTTCGAGATTCTGAAAAAAGTAGGGGTAAGCTATAGGGAGAGACGGGTCATATACAATATCTACAACAACCAAGAGGGAATAATAAGAGTGGACGATGAAGAACGAAGTGATCGTATTAAGAAGGGTGTAAGACAAGGCTGTAGCCTTTCGCCCCTACTCTTCAATCTGTACATCGAGGAAGCAATGATGGAAATAAAAGAAAGGTTCAGGAGTGGAATTAAAATACAAGGTGAAAGGATATCAGTGATACGATTCGCTGATGACATTGCTATCCTGAATGAAAGTGAAGAAGAATTAAATGATCTGCTCAACGGAATGAACAGTCTAATGAGTACACAGTATGGTTTGAGAGTAAATCGGAGAAAGACGAAAGTAATGAGGAGTAGTAGAAATGAGAACAGCGAGAAACTTAATATCAGGATTGATGGTCACGAAGTCAATGAAGTTAAGGAATTCTGCTACCTAGGCAGTAAAATAACCTATGACGGATGGAGCAAGGAGGACATCAAAAGCAGACTCGCTATGGCAAAAAAGGCATTTCTGGCCAAGAGAAGTCTACTAACATCAAATACCGGCCTTAATTCGAGGAAGAAATTTCTGAGAATGTACGTCTGGAGTACAGCATTGTATGGTAGTGAAACATGGACTGTGGGAAAACCGGAACAGAAGAGAATCGAAGCATTTGTGATGTGGTGATACAGACGAATGTTGAAAATTAGGTGGACTGATAAGGTAAGGAATGAGGAGGTTCTACGCAGAATCGGAGAGGAAAGGAATATGTGGAAAACACTGATAAGGAGAAGGGACAGGATGATGGGTCATCTGCTAAGACATGAGGTAATGACTTCCATGGTACTAGAGGGAGCTGTAGAGGGCAAAAACTGTAGAGGAAGACAGAGATTGGAATACGTCAAGCAAATATTTGAGGACGTAGGTTGCAAGTACTACTCTGAGATGAAGAGGTTAGCACAGGAAAGGAATTCGTGGCGGGCCGCCTCAAACCAGTCAGTAGACTGATGACCAAAAAAAAAAATCTTGGCGGTCCTTACGCGCAATGTATGTTGGAGGCAACAGAATCATTCTGCAGTCAACTTGAAATGGCGAGTCTCTAAATTTTCTCGATAGTATTCCCCGGAAGAACGTCACCTCGCCTTACGTGTTGTTCGAACCTACCAGTAACAAATCTAGCAGCCCGCCTCTGAACTGCTTCGATGTCTTCCTTTAACCCGATCCGGTAGGTATCCCAAACACTCGAACAATACTCAAGGACAGGTCGCATTAGCGCCCTATATGCGGTCTACTTTACAGATGAACCACACTCTCCTAGAAGTCTCCCAATAAACCGAATTCGTCCATCCGTTCTCCCAACACCGCCTTCACAACGGTTAACAACTTTACGCCAAAACGGACGTAACTGTGTCAAGCAGGACACTACTAATGCTATATCCCAACACTAAGTTTTTTTTCCCTACTCATCTACATTACCTTACGTTTTCCTTCATTTGAAGCTAGATGCCATTCATCACACCAAATCGAAATATTGTCTAAGTCATCTTGTATTCTTCTACAGTAACTCGACACCTTACCGTACACCAAAGAATCATCAGCAAACTACCGCTGATTGCTGCCCACCCTGTCCGCCAAATCATTTATGTATATTGAGAGTGATACCGGTCCTGACACACTTCCTTTTGCCCTCCTGCCGATATCCTCGTCTCTGATGAACACTCGCCGTCGAGGACAGCATACTGGGTCACACAACTTAAGAAGTCTTCGAGCCACTCACATGTCTGTGAACCTATTCCATACGCTCGTAACCTTCTTTAACAGCGTGCAATGAGGCACCGTGTCAAACACTTTCCGAATATCTAGAAGTATGGATTCTGCCTGAGTCCTTTATCCATATTTCGCGGAACCATGCTTTCTAAAACCGTTATGATCCGTGGACATAACCTTGTCGGTCTCAAGAAAATGTGTTGTATTCGAACTGAGAATATGTTCAAGGATTCTTCAGCAAACCGATGCAAGGGATATTGGCCAGTAATTTTGCTGGTCCGTTCTTTCGTCCTTCTTATACACAGGAGTCACTTCTGTGTTTTTTCCCTGTCGTTTGAGGCTTTATGCTTGGCAAGAGACTCACGATAAATCAAGCTAAGTAAGGGACCAATGCCACAGAGCACTCTTTGAAAAGCCGAATTGGGATTCCATCCGTACCTAGTAACTCATTTGTTTCCTACTCCTTCAGTTCTTTCTCTACGACAGGGATGCTTTTTACTACGTCATCCATACGGGAGATTGTGCAATGGTAAAACGATGGTATATTTGTGCGATTCTCCTGCATGAGCAATTTCTTGAAACTGAAATTTAAACTTCAGCTTTCGTTTTGCTATCCTCACCTTCCACAGTAGACTGGTTAACAAGTGACTGGATAAATGCCTTAGACCCATTCAGCGATGTTACATATTACCTGAAATTTGTCGGGTTCTCTGCCAGATCTTTTGCTAAGGTATGACGGTGGTAGTGGTTGTATGCGCATAAATCGTTTCAAAGACGCCCAAATCTCTACTGATCTTTCCCTGTCGTCATTTGCGTGCTCTGGATTGAAACGAGACTGCAACAGCTTTCTCGACATTTTCCAAATCTCGTTATTAAACCACTGTGGGTCTTTTTCATCCTAGGCTCATAATTCTCCAGACCACGATTTACTATCTGCTTAAACTTTGCGCATAATTCCTCTACTTCCATCTTGTTGGGACTAATTGATGTCAATTCACTGTCTAAGTGAAATGCTAATAATTGCTTACCTGCTCTGTCTGCCAGAAACACTCTCCTAGCTTTCTTAACTGATTTATTAACTTTCGTAAACATATCTGCTACAATGACATCATGATCGCTAAACGCAATTTATATACTGACGTTGTCGACAAGGTCAGGCCTATTTGTAGCTACAATGTGTAAGATATTTCCACTGGTTGTGGGCTGCCGAAATTCGCTGCTCAAGACAGTTTTCAGAAAACATGTTCAAAAATACTTCACATGACTTTCTGTCTTTACCCCTTGCAATGAATTCATACATCTGTGCCGAAAGTTCTGTAATTAGTATTTCTGACCATATGTATCTGTTTGTCACAATTAAAGTGCAGCTACTCAAGGACATCGAGAGTTGTTTCTAGTTATAGTATGGCAGCGAAGCTTGGTAGATAACCTAAGGCGTTAGTGTGAAACTCATTTATGCTGGAGAAAAATACTTCAAATTTTGGCTACCAGCTGCAAATCTGGGTATGTATAGCATCTCGTCAACATTTTCGATGCTCATATTCAACAAATTGCATAATCGCCAGTTAGTAATACAATCAATGTTAAGCCTTTCTCACTTTTATGGTGTCTTGATAATTTTTACTTTGGCAGAACTCAAGTTAAAATGTTCCTTTCTCACTTGGTTTGACCTTTTCTGCCCATGTACCGTTCCTAATCCATTACATACGGAAACATTTTGATACGTCTTTCTTGTTTCCACAGCGCCAGATTTGCAACTGATGGCCAAAACTGGAACTAGTTTTTTTTAGCATAAGTCAATTCCGCTTAACGTATTAGAATAACTATCAGTTATCGTTGTCATACGGTAATTACAGCTCACACTGTAAATCTGTATCTGCACTTAACGTTACACACTGTAAAAGACGTAAGCAATATGACAGTTGACGTTGTTAGTCATCGCTAGTGTTGTAGCACGCCCGTCCAGCTTACTGCAGACAGAGGTTAATCTCGAATTATTCGGCCCTGGCACCATCACCATGAATTTAGGTGTCGGGTCCACGTGCTCCCACTACCATGTCTTTTCAGCTGTAGAGCGACATCGCTCTGGTTACTGTCATCTTTAATCGCCGCTCAAAACTTCCCAAAATTCCGTATGATTCTTTCTGTCCCACTTAGAAACGCTATGAAATTTAAAACTGTCTCTATCTCACAAATAGTTTGAAGGTGGCAAATAGAGACTCCTACGCAAATCGAGAGCATCGGATTCTCTGACGAATACAGTTACTGTCGAAGCAAATACTGTTTCTTGAAATGCACTGAATATTCTAGTTGGTTCATACAATACCATCTTACCAGTTCTGTTTTCTGTGGCGCATCGAATGCCGAGAAATAGTCATGGGATTATTTAGCAATACATAGTCCACACACGAACACAGTTGTAACTACATATTCCTAACTACTTGCTGCGTGCGAAAAATTTTGCATTACGTAGGAAAGGTTCCTGGAACACATTCTCATAATCGAATAACACCCGGGTAGTTACTGTCTCCACCATCAACAATTTTTACATTGCTGAGTAAGTCTGAAAAACTGTAATTGCTTTACACGGTTTAAGTTCCACAATACACTAGTCAGCTTACGTTTAAACCACTTTCGGCAGTAGGATTTGTGCGAGTCGAAGGCTTACTGAGCAAAATACAGCGAAATACAGGAAGATCTGCAGCGTATAGGCACTTGGTGCAGGGAGTGGCAACTGACCCTTAACATAGACAAATGTAATGTATTGCGAATACATAGAAAGAAGGATCCTTTATTGTATGATTATATGATAGCGGAACAAACACTGGTAGCAGTTACTTCTGTAAAATATCTGGGAGTATGCGTACGGAACGATTTGAAGTGGAATGATCATATAAAACTAATTGTTGGTAAGGCGGGTACCAGGTTGAGATTCATTGGGAGAGTGCTTAGAAAATGTAGTCCATCAACAAAGGAGGTGGCTTACAAAACACTCGTTCGACCTATACTTGAGTATTGCTCATCAGTGTGGGATCCGTACCAGGTCGGGTTGACGGAGGAGATAGAGAAGATCCAAAGAAGAGCGGCGCGTTTCGTCACTGGGTTATTTGGTAACCGTGATAGCGTTACGGAGATGTTTAATAAACTCAAGTGGCAGACTCTGCAAGAGAGGCGCTCTGCATCGCGGTGTAGCTTGCTCGCCAGGTTTCGAGAGGATGCGTTTCTGGATGAGGTATCGAATATATTGCTTCCCCCTACTTATAATTCCCGAGGAGATCACGAATGTAAAATTAGAGAGATTAGAGCGCGCACGGAGGCTTTCAGACAGTCGTTCTTCCCGCGAACCATACGCGACTGGAACAGGAAAGGGAGGTAATGACAGTGGCACGTAAGGTGCCCTCCGCCACACACCGTTGGGTGGCTTGCGGAGTATCAATGTAGATGTAGATGTAATCTCTGAAGCACAATCAATTATTAACACCAGTGCATGATTTACAACTACCGAGTTAATGCAGTTTACTCACTTTTCGACGATCCTCCTGATGAGGAAGTGTGAACTCCTTTGGACCTTGGTTACCTACCCAGATACACAGATACGTACCCAGCTGCCTTCCACAGCTGTTGCAGCCTAGAGCACAAAAATGGAAGGGGCTTCGCCTAGCTTCCAGGTGCGGTATATATTATCAGACCATCAAGATTTAAAAGTGATCTGATAGCTATTGTCTGATGGTGTAAGACGTCAGCAGTATTTCTGTTTGCAGAGAGTCCCTAATTTGTTTGCATACTGGAGAATGTGGGAGAACAACATTAATAAAACAGAAATGAATAATATAATAGAGATATATTCTGAAATCGTAATTGAGTTGTGGCATAGGATAACTGGGGAGTGAAGTGTGGGTGGGGATTGTGTAGGTGTAGCCTTTGCACCCAATGCTAATTAATTTTATTAATTTACTATGTTATGTACTGTTGCACTCGTATATTGGTAGTTTTTCTATGTTGAATGATGGTGAGTAAGTACCTCATTCTTATACGTGCAATAACGTCAGCTGCCCTCAGGTGTCCGCCCGTTCGTGGAATCGTAGCTCTTGATGTGTGGCTGCCACTCCGCCCACGCAATACGCGTCGACGCGCTACACCCATAGCTTTCCTGCCGAAAGATGCCTGAGACTGGCATGGGCAGGAGCGCACATGCAACAAGTTTAGTAATTTTTAACATGTTTTATGTTCACTGATGTAAGAGAAAGGCGTTCCAGCCCCTACATCCACCGATTAAGTCTAGACTTTTCTTTTTTTGCTTTATGAAGTAGCCTATGTTCTTCCTCAGGGTTCAAGTTGTCTCGAAGACAAATTTCAACGAAATCGATCCAGCGGTTTAATCGTGATAACGTAACACAGATCCATGACATGTATTTGCAGTGGGGAATATGGAGAACCAGAATCTGTATAATGGAATACGATAATGGATATTTCTGCTGGACAGGGACTTGAACCCGAATTTCCCGCTTACTGTTAGGCTATCTAATTATGGCTAGACCAAAACTTCCCATATGTCATCAACCATATGTCAACTACCTGTACTCGCACATACATTATGTACAGGGTGTTTCAAAAATGACCGGTATATTTGAAACGGCAATAAAAACTAAACGAGCAGCGATAGAAATACACCGTTTGTTGCAATATGCTTGGGACAACAGTACATTTTCAGGCGGACAAAGTTTCGAAATTACAGTAGTTACAATTTTCAACAACAGATGGCGCTGCAAGTGATGTGAAAGATATAGAAGACAACGCAGTCTGTGAGTGCGCCATTCTGTACGTCGTCTTTCTGCTGTAAGCGTGTGCTGTTCACAACGTGCAAGTGTGCTGTAGACAACATGGTTTATTCCTTAGAACAGAGGATTTTTCTGGTGTTGGAATTCCACCACTTAGAACACAGTGTTGTTGCAACAAGACGAAGTTTTCAACGGAGGTTTAATGTAACCAAAGGACCGAAAAGCGATACAATAAAGGATCTGTTTGAAAAATTTCAACGGACTGGGAACGTGATGGATGAACGTGCTGGAAAGGTAGGGCGACCGCGTACGGCAACCACAGAGGGCAACGCGCAGCTAGTGAAGCAGGTGATCCAACAGCGGACTCGGGTTTCCGTTCGCCGTGTTGCAGCTGCGGTCCAAATGACGCCAACGTCCACGTATCGTCTCATGCGCCAGAGTTTACACCTCTATCCATACAAAATTCAAACGCGGCAACCCCTCAGCGCCGCTACCATTGCTGCACGAGAGACATTCGCTAACAATATAGTGCACAGGATTGATGACGGCGATATGCATGTGGGCAGCATTTTGGTTTACGGACGAAGCTTATTTTTACCTGGACGGCTTCGTCAATAAACAGAACTGGTGCATATGGGGAACCGAAAAGCCCCATGTTGCAGTCCCATCGTCCCTGCATCCTCAAAAAGTACTGGTCTGGGCCGCCATTTCTTCCAAAGGAATCATTGGCCCATTTTTCAGATCCGAAACGATTACTGCATCACGCTATCTGGACATTCTTCGTGAATTTGTGGCGGTACAAACTGCCTTAGACGACACTGCGAACACCTCGTGGTTTATGCAAGATGGTGCCCGGCCACATCGCACGGCCGACGTCTTTAATTTCCTGAATGAATATTTCGATGATCGTGTGATTGCTTTGGGCTATCCGAAACATACAGGAGGCGGCGTGGATTGGCCTCCCTATTCGCCAGACATGAACCCCTGTGACTTCTTTCTGTGGGGACACTTGAAAGACCAGGTGTACCGCCAGAATCCAGAAACAATTGAACAGCTGAAGCAGTACATCTCATCTGCATGTGAAGCCATTCCGCCAGACACGTTGTCAAAGATTTCGGGTAATTTCATTCAGAGACTACGTCATATTATTGCTACGCATGGTGGATATGTGGAAAATATCGTACTATAGAGTTTCCCAGACCGCAGCGCGATCTGTTGTTGAAAATTGTAACTACTGTAATTTCGAAAGTTTGTCTACCTGAAAATGTACTGTTGTCCCAAGCATATTGCAACAAACGGTGTATTTCTATCGCTGCTCGTTTAGTTTTTATTGCCGTTTCAAATATACCGGTCATTTTTGAAACACCCTGTATGTTCCTGTATAGTGGACACATTTTAATTGAAAGTTGCTTGCCCGGTATTGGCGGATAAATACAATATTGCAGAGCACATGTTGCTGAGAAGTACGTTGCATCTAGCATCATACAACATGTTTAGGATTATATAAGGACTGTATTTATTATGTTGAATCGTATAATATAGAATATATCAAACAAAAGAAGCATTTTCAGAAATGGTTATGATGCTAAAGGGACTAAAGACCAAAATGTGCTTTCTAGGTTATTCAGAATAAACTTTATTAAAATAACATGAGCATAAATATGCACTAACTCAACATTAACCGTTGCTCATTCATTTTAGGCAGGCAATTTACCACTTTCAATTATATAAAAAAAACACTGACATTTCTAAGTAAATTTGTACTGAAATGCTAAACGGGTTAAATCCAACAAACGATTTTTGTATTACAAAGGGCGTCCAAAACGTTTTGCACAGTCCTCTCTAATTTATTTTTTATTTTTTGCAGGACGAGAATGAAATTTTTTGTGAACGTACTTGGAACATTTAACTATTAGTTGGTGTATATGAGTATTGTCTTTTATTTACAGGTGAGCCACAATGGACCGTGAAGTAGATGTCAGGTTGTGACCACAGTCGGTGATGGAGTATCTCTTTAAGACCGGCGGTGACTCTACCGCAGCGATTCACAGGAAGTTTCTTCCTGTTTATGGGGAGGACACAGTGGATCGCAGCAGTATCCAGCGGTGGTTGCAGAGGTTTAAAGACGGTAATTTCTCTCTACTGGACAATCCACGATGCGTTAGACCATCGACGGCATTGAATGATGTGAATAAGGAGACCATTGATCAAATCATCCAAAATGACAGATGTGTGATGACACGACAGCTTGCTGAAATGACTCGTTTGTCATTGGGTAGTGTGGTACCACTGGTACAGTCACTAAGGTACAGAAAAATCTGTGCACAATCGGTGCCTAGATTATTGACAAGATGAGGAAGAATGTGGACGAAGGTCCCATGAAGACCTTTACTGATGAATGGAAACAGAGTATTGACGAGGTCATTACTCAGGACGAAACATGGTTGTTTTTGTGCGAACCTTAGAGCAAAACCCATTCCATGGAGTGGAGGCATCCGGGTTCCCTCGGAAGAAGATACCATGACTTTCACGAACAGCAGGCTGAAAGGTGATGGCATCCTTCTTCTGGGATCAGTCTGGTGTAATTTTCATTGACTTTTTGGAACCTGGCTGCACAGTTCACCGGGACCATTACTGTTTGTCATTGGACAAGCTGCGACGTGCCATCAAGACCCACAGACCACAGCTTCAGGGTCAGCTCATCAGACTACATCATGACAATACCAAACCCAGTCAACCCTTATGACGCCGGAGAAAATCAGGAAAAACTGTTCCTCATCCTCTCTACAGTCCGGACTTGGCTCCGTCTGATTTTTACCTCTTTGGTCATCTGAAGACCCACCTGCGCGATAAAACATTTGACAGAAAAACCTTATTTTCTGTGTCAAGCGATGTTGTAGATGGCAATCCCCAGAATTTTACCAAAGTGCATTTACACCATTGTAAGAACGTTGGGCCAGATGCGTCACAGCTCATTGAGGCTACGTTGAGTACGCTCAATGTATAGCTAAATCTTCGAAGATTGTTCACAAAAAATTCATTCTCCTCCTGCAAAAAATAAAAATTTAGAGACGACTGTGCAAAACTTTTTGAACGACCTTTGTATTTCTAACTCTAGTAATCGTTTTCCTGTTCAGTCTTGGCACAACGCACTGTAAAACTGTTAGTGCACCCCAGGTCGGTTTTCCATCACACTTTTGAAGTCTCTTTTCTTCTTTGAAGAGCCCCCCAGCACCAGTGACCTCACTACAAGTGGCGGCCGCGGTGGCCGAGCGGTTCTAGGCGCTTTAGTCCGGAACCGCGCGACTGCTACGGTCGCAGGTTCGAATCCTGCTTCGGGCATGGGTGTGAGTGATGTCCGTAAGTAGGTTTAAGTAGTTCTAAGTTCTAGGGAACTGATGACCTCAGATGTTAAGTCCCATAGTTCTCAGAGCCATTTGAACCATTTCACTACTATTTCGAAATCTTCACTTCGCCACCTATTTTCAGGACTCTTATCGTTCCCCAACCTTCTACTCCACCAAATGTCTCATTACATTTTAATTTTAACCATCCCGAGCGTAGTGATCTGAATGAATGAGACTGAACTTATTTTAACCTTAGCTGTGCTCACAATCAAATAATCTTCTTGCTGTAAGTCCATAAAATAACTGTCTTTAATTTGAACGACTTTAAATGGTTGCTTATTGTGAGCTGTTGATGTGGTGTTCATTACATCATCACGAAAAAAAATGCTTCCTGACCTTTGCTCTTTTTTAGTGATATCAGTCATGTTGCTGCCTGAAAAACTTATTTGTAGATAACATGCACTAAACGTTTTTCGTCTGGGACGGTCACGTCCTCGTATTTATGTGACAATTCCTCTGTCATAAGTATCTATATATTTTTCTATGTTGTAGTAAAACATCAATGTGAGCACAGCCCAGTATAGCAGAGTATGACTTGCACCTATCTTCAGCAAGTTTCTGAGGTAAAACTCTGCCTAACTAAAAGATAGTTCTATACAAGTTCTGCTTAAACTGTGGTTCTTTCTTGCCTTACCAGGCTCACTATATAATATTGGCATTCTACACTGTTATACACTGTTTGTTAATAATTACGCCTCAAGGCTTTAATAAGCTACTTTGGAAAATTTGTACAGACTTTGTGGTTTGATGGTATCTGCTGAACCTATGCACTGCGAGTTCTACCTTGTCGTTGTCCAGGTTTCATCCTCATCCCTGCAGATGTGGACCTGTGCACTTGCGCGCCTCTCGCATGCAATAATAAGAACGTGCAAAATACATTAAAAATGTGTTTCAGTTGCCAGTACAGTAGAGTTCTGCAATTGATACTTTTTTTTAAAGGCAACTCACTAAAGTAGTTAATTTTAAAAGTGAAAAGAGAATTATTTACCGTGACTTTAACAAGCTATACAAATGTTATCTTTGCAGTAATACATGTCATTTGTACTTCATACGCCATTTTAATTGGATTTTCACTGTTTACAATATGTCCAGCTTATATAAACAGATGTGACACTGTGTACAGTGTTTCTGTGATGTAACAAGCAGGATCTGGCGATATTTACATGGACATGACCTTTTGCACAAGGTGCTTTAGGTTTTTAAATATTTTAATTATGAGAGACCTTTTAGAATATGCTGACTTTTATCCACGTGACAGATTGGCGTGAGATTCAACGTAAAATTAACACTTAACACGACAAAGAGATTCTTGAGGTCTGTAAATGTACACTTCTACTTTCGGTTTTTATAATGCCAAACCAAAGCTTTTATCTCAAATACAGACCTAAAGATGACAAAAAAGTATGACGAAACCGATTGTCTTTAATAAAGAAATATTTTATGCGATCGAGACTGTTAAATGCTTTTAGCAAGTAAAATGTATCGCTCCTTCAGTGTTCTCAAAATCAGAAAATTCAGTCAATAAGCGGTAATGAGGTGAATATTTAAGGACATTTTGGTAATAAACAAATCACCAATGTATCCACAATGTCGCTACGAACTTTACTTCCAGTTGCTTGAAAATTCAATAGCTATTTAAACCATTAAGAAATTGCCGAGAGAAAAAAATCCTCATGATAATGATTCCTAACACACTGAGTAACCGATATTTAGAAGCAGATTTCGACTGCTGTCATTTTGAGAGTAGTTAATAATTTACTGAAAATGAGAGCAACTGCCGAACACTAACAATTTTGTCTTATTCTTTCTCGGAGGCTTAGAGACACAGCGAAAACCGCCTCTACGAGGTTTGGGACTAAAGTCTGAAGTGTAATGGCGCCAGTCAGGCCATAAAATGTCTCGTTCTCACCGCGCGTTACCCATTTAGTTTGAACTTAAAGATGGATCAGCAGGTTCAATATCGACTGTATGTTGACCACGTCCTCTTATAGACATTTACCGCCATGTAGAAGTACAGATTAGCCACTCGTTACTTGGAGGAGAATACAGAAATATTTTTCGAATACACAAGGTGATTCGTCCATTTGGTGAACATGAGTATCTCGCACTATGACTGCATACCACCTGTGCCAGCCATGTGGTAAGAGTTATTGAATTCTTCCACTTTCGTCCCCTAGATCTGCTTCTCTTGGTTCAGCACTCCCTCTCCGATTTGATCGTAGTTCCCCGTACCTACCTATGATTCCAACACAAGTTCTCTGTGTAGTTTGTCATTTTATAACAACAATGAAAGCTGCCCTAGGTTCAATACTGTATTTTTCTCTGTGCCGTAAACCAACATTTCTTTGCGCAGTTAAATTCCCACCTTGCCCAGCTGTTTGCGCCAGTGTTGCTCAGGCGCTCCATTTGCGCCAGAAGGAGAGCGTACCCGCTAGTCACTGAGAGCAACTCAACTGCGATGGGAGAGGTGACAGAACTGAAGTGGCGACTTCAGCTCGGAGCCAGCGCCCAGTCGCTTGGGTAGCGTGCTTGACAAAACTTGGATGCATCGCTGGAGTCAAGCTTGACGCAACGGCCGAGCTTGTTCGGTTATCAGGACGCCTGTCCCAGGAAGTGCCGGTGTCAGCACCAACTCTACCGATGGAGTACAGACGGTCACAATCGCCATCAGAGAGGCAGCCACTATGAAGCAGAGGAGGAGTTGGGATGGGCCAGTGAAAAGAGTTGGAGCTCGAGTGGCGCCATCTGGAGACGGAGCTAATGGCGCAGCCAAGCAGCGATGCAATTGGTCTGAACGACGGCCGAGACTGTCGACACGAGGCCGACTGTAGCAACGCACAGTGTTTCTCTACGTAAGTCCAGAGGACACGGCGCAGCTGGGAGCGAGAAGCTGCTGGCGGAAGTGCAGTTTTCGGTGTGACGGTTGGAAGGCAGTGTGTACTGTGAATTAATCTACTTAGCCGTGATAACCGTTGAGTCTGTGCTGCGATACGTGAAGAGCCGAAGTTTTACGTTGATGAAACGCGCTGAGGAAACTGTGGGGCCTGTAATTTGTGGACCAGTAATTGAATTGTATCTAGGTATAACACAACGAGGCCACTGTTAGGCCTTAAAATTGCAAAGCAGTGCTTTATCGGTGGAACTGTATTTCAGGGATAAGTTGTCTACTCACTGATGTTGCTTTCCTTGTTCGTTTCCAATGGGATGTACATTTGGTTAATGTGTGACTGTAGTTTGTGCCTGTCTCTGTTTCCTGTCTGGTATTTGCTTAAGATGTTGCCTTGGTTGACTCCTCTTGAGTTTCCCCTTGATAAGCCCGTTGTTACTATAGGAGATAATTTGTGCCCTTTCGTGAGCCTTTTGGATCTCAGTGAAGCGAAATATTGATATTTATGTTCCGCATTAGGTTAAATCTTCTCATTTTATGCATTTATTAATAACCCTTAGAAAGCTGATTATTGCTGCTGGAGCGAATTTATTTTACTGGGTATGGTTTTATTACATCAAGTATTAAGATCATTTTATAAACTGAGCACTAATTCCTGGTCCATCCATTCTCGTGCTTGTGATCTGATTTACGGTGTGGTTTACATTTATATCTAACTGAATATTTCAAAAAAAAGAAATGAATGGACGAAACTGGAATTTTTGGTAATGGTTATCAAATCTGAGGTTGAACACATTAGTCGCCTCCCGAAAACAATCAAGATACCGCTATAAAGAGCTGACCTGTAACATAGCTTACATACATCGGAAAATCACTCAGGTTAGTTAAAGAAAAGAATAGCAAGGAGAATACATCGTTATGAATTATCAATATATTCTTAAAAACTCCAAACTACTAAACAGGTACAAATACTCAAGAAACATGAAACTTACATGTGATATCGCTTTCGAACATTGCGATGTTCCACAATGTCTTCTCTTGTCTATCCAATAGTTCTTAAAATTAATTGTCCTGGCGAGTGCGTGAGTATTTCATTATGTCACACGTTTTTCGAAGAGTCTGTCCGATGATTTACATACTTCATTACTCAAAATAAAATATAACTCGTAGCGATGCCACACAGCACTTCTTATCATGTCGTCGACCAAACAGTAAAGGGTAATAAAGTCTCTAGAACTATGCATAACAAAGAATAGATTTTTATCATTCATATGTTTCGCATCTTATTACGATCGAGCGCTGCGGCAATGTTCTAAATATCTATGTCCAGATGGTCATAGTGTTTATTTGAAGCAGTTAATACTGAACGTGCGTCTTTATGTAGACGCACATTACAAAAATATAACATTTTACCAACTACAGTTCGATGGCTGTTTTTCTCTTTTATAAAAAATATTCCATATGCAGAGCATCGAACACCCAATAATATTACATGATGCGTAATATAACACGATGACATAGCTTTTCTGAACTAATTTTTAAAATGACATAGTACACGTAAATGTATTATAAGACGCCAATGGGGATAGTAACATACATTACAACAGAAATCCATGTTAAGTACTTGTTATACTGAAGTACAAATAAAGGACTGACTTCGCCCTCAACTGAAAACAACGTTGGTGGATTATCGTGAAGTAAAGCACATGAACACGGGTATAATCTGTAAGACAGTGTCGAAGGGAAAGAAATGGACACAACATGAAGTAAATGAAAGATAACATGGTATTGTTACATAAACCAATACAGTTAAAGCCACCTGTCACTTACGGAGGTATTTGTGACAACTTAACATAACAAAAGAAGTGAACAATACAGTACGGCATAGCAAGAATTCACAATGTTTACATCATGCTGATCATATGAGGATTTGTGTCATGAAATACATAAGCATGAACCACCGACAGGATATGTATATGATATTGTGTTTCACAAAAAAATTTCTGGTATGAGCCTAAAAATGGACTGTATACTTTTAATAAAGAAAACACTTTATATACCTCATTCTATCACACAGGTACTTGTCACATAGTGTCTTACTGCAGTTAAGTGAAATTGGGCTATGCTTTAGAGACTTGCATATTACAGATGTGAAACAAAAAATATATACGTTGCTTAACATTTATATGAAACTAGTCCCTAGGGTAAAAATTATTAGGTATATCTTGCTTCTTACTAGTTAATACAGTAATAAGATATCGCAGAAATTGTGATTTAGTTACGTAGATAACTTCAGGAGTAAACTTTTTATAAGTGTGACCATATTACATAAACTCTTTTAAAATAATTACCAAACTGAATGAGATGTGTTGTCATGGGTGGTGGACAAAAATCGCTATTAATCAATCAAGGTAGAAACTAACAACTGGAAATGTGCAACATATTCTATAGGCACCAGAAGTATTTAATATGATATACATATGTTATATCTAGCTTAAGTAGCGTGCAATATATATTAAGCATTGAAGTTTGAAAGTCTATACGTACACTGTAACCTGTTTTTGTGTACCATGTGACATGAATAAAATAAAAACAAAGTTGTTTTTGACATAAGAAAGATGGTAGTGTAATCAGTATGAAAGGCGCAGAGGAATTTTATTATATAAGATCAAGACCCTTTCGGTCAAGTCATTTATATTATACTCTGTAACAGTTATCATGCATGTAGATACATTCCGAGGGTTCCCACACAACTGTTGGTCTAGTGTGGCTGCCATTGCGTGTGTCTCGCCACGAGGGAGGTGTGGGAAGTTTCGACGTGTTACGCAACCACCATCACTGTTCGCTATATGCTTAAGGTGGGATAACTGAAGCTATGTGATTAACGTAGCACAAAAGACGAAAGTTTAATTTACTTAAACATTAAATATAAGTATGTTACGCAAAATGTACACAAAACTATGTGTCTATTTTTAAGTTTATCCCGGGAAGAGGCCTACCATTAAAATTAACTGGTTAGATTTTGGGAAGGCCTCTACATCGAAAAATTGTATTGAAATTACTGCAATTTATGTGGGAATATCACTAATGAAACAAAACAGTTAATTAGCTTACTTACAACCATGCTGTACGAAATAATAGAAAATTATTCACTGACTGCAAATTCCTCAACTCGGTATAGATTTACCACCTAACTATGACATTTGAAAATTTGTGCTAGATTTGATTTCCCGTCTGGCACAAATTTTCATACATGACAATTGGATAGTAAGTTCATATTCCCAATCAGCGAATAAGTTTCGATATAATTAGCTATTATTATCTCTTTTTCACCTCCCATAGCTCCCAACCGCTCCAACCCCTAGGGATGAGCAATGAACCTAGAGACACCGAAAACCATGAATTCGATACTAATATGAGTCGATACCAACATGGGACGTTACTGAATATTTTTCTCGTTTCATTCTCACCCTCATCCTAAGGGACAGTAGGGTATATTATCGTAACAGTGTTTTAATATTAGTAACTATACAAATAAAGAGTAAGTGAAAATACAAAATTTTGTTGAAATTGTTAATGTCTTCTTGAGATTTTTTCTTCTGTGTACCACGTTTGGTTGGTCCAGTGTGTGGAACAGACATATATATTTTTGTAATATGCACCGTCGAATCACATTGTTGTAACAAATTGCCAAAAGGCTGAATAACCACATTTTGAAATCCGTAATGCTGCGAGGAAGAGAGTCAGTGACATTCTGGAAGGTATCAATAGGAATATGGAGCCTTGCCGACTTCAGTGCTATGGCCAGCCGCGTTACGTTTATCAGTGGAGGGTCCATGCTGTAAGCAGCGCAGTCGAGGTGTTTCCGAAGATTGTCTACTGGGTTTCACTCAGGGGAGGTCGGTGGTCAGAAACGAAACTGATCCTGGTGCTCTTAGAAACACGTACATACACTGCGAGCTGTGTGACAAGGTGCGTTGTCCTGCTGGAAGATGAAAGAGAGATGCGGAGAGATGCGTTGATACCTTCCATAATGACGGTATGACCCGGGGAATGTCACGAAAACAATCCCCAGATGCTCTCTCCTCAAGCCTGGACACTTCCAACGATTGTTGCAGGATGTTTGCTTTCAATGTAATGGAGCATAAAAAGTGATTCATCTGAAAATGCCACTTGTCACGACACGCTGGACTTCCAGTTGCGGTACTGGCTCACAAATTCCAGCGTTCGTCACCGATGAACAGCAGTTAGCATGGATGCAAGGAATAGGAGCGTGCTGAGGAGGCCCATGCACAGCAATTTTCGCGAAATCGTCGATGAGGAGACATTGTTACTAGCCTTTTACTTTATCTGAGCGGTCATTTCCACAACAGTTGCACGTCTGTTCGCCCGTACATATCCCCACAGCCATCATCATTCCCGTCATCTATGGCTCGTGGTGACACTACAATGACTGCGGCGCCGGGTTTGGCTAGCGCCATTTTGCCGTGCAGGGTATGCCTTAAACATGGCGGCACGGGAACAGTTTACAAAGCTAGCCGTTTCGGGAATGCTTCCGTCCTTGGCCCGAAAGCCATTGATTACGGCCTTTGGACGTCAGATAAACCGCTCCGTGACCGCAGTAAGACTACGACTGCAGTGCTTTCCGCGTAACCCCGATACACTTTAGACACCCTCCACTGCTTGTGCTGCCACTTGCCGTCTGTGAGAGGTTACTGCACTTTGACGCTGATGGAACCACATATACAGATTAGTGGCAAATCCCATATTAGTCGAGTTCGGGTTTGACACTGTATGCGTTTTTCGTCAACTCAACTGAGGTTTCAGCAAGTCGTCTAAAAAGTTACTCTCTTCGTTGGATGTTATTCAGTTTCATTACTCTGTGCACTTACATGCAGCATTATTTTAGTGCCCTAAACTGAAGTCATAGGTTACAAAACTATAATGGTTGTAACCAAAGTTATTCTATGAGGGTTGGTCCCGAAGAGAAATGACCTGTTATTGGCCATTGGAAGGACGTCGGCGGCAAAGCAGAACTGCGTACGAGGGCGCGAAGCTCTACTGCACCGTCACAAACAAGGGTACTTACGACGCAAAATTTACTATTTGTTGAATATTTAGAGCAGTTACTTACCTCGTTAGACCCCTCTGATTGCTGAGGAGTGCCACTGACGAGATTTGTGTCTCTGTGATTCTCTTTCCAGTTTGATATTCAGGTAGCGCGCACAAATAAAATTCTGGGTGCGTAAGAATATTTTAATTACCTCTGGTGCCACGTGAGTAGATTTCCGCGAAAGCTAGTGTCTCCTGATCTCTTGGAAATACTTCGTTTCCCTTCTGCGTTGCTAATGATAGCAGTTTCTTTATTGATATTTTTGTAATTTTTTCCCATGCCGTCGCCATTAAAGTGTAGGTGA
Source organism: Schistocerca piceifrons (assembly GCF_021461385.2). Classification (NCBI taxonomy): domain Eukaryota; kingdom Metazoa; phylum Arthropoda; class Insecta; order Orthoptera; family Acrididae; genus Schistocerca; species Schistocerca piceifrons. The sequence goes on from NC_060140.1 coordinate 547,642,678, forward strand.
AGTAATTTACCCAACTGATGTACATCTGAAAATACCAACACCTCTTTCGGATGGTTCTGTGGATGCGAGAAACATGAACATTCGTGATCAGTACGCAGTTCGGCGCAGATCGAGTTTTCGGCCCAAGTCACAAACATTATAATATACATTATGAAGCGAGGGAACTATTGACTTTAGGAACACCCTGTCACCTGAAAATCAAAGTCATAAAATACCGGCTGTTTTCGTCCTGAACAAACAACAAGCACTTTACTATGTGCGCTTACAATACTATCCTGCATTTCATCACGTCACACTTCCATTGACTTTCACTTCGTCAAACGATAACACAACCGTTCGATGTCCGAAGATGCCTGTCCCTCAGCTTTCATCAAATTTAAATATCAGACAACACTCCAAGCCAACACCGGAACGACTGTGAGATCTTTCACTTCAAATTTGTAATTCGAGCGAATGAAAAGTCGAGTTTGTTCCTCAAAAATCTGTAGCACTTAAGAGACACCACGAATTGTCACTGTATTGCATATGTCCTGTCTTTTCCACTTGGCTTGCTTCTCTCCAGAAGGCAAACAGCTGAATTAAGTTCCAGAGAAAACCTTTTTCAGAATATTCTTCACTTTGTAACGGACTAGATTATTTGTAGCCAATTGAATTTTCCTTAGTTGGTGACGAGAGACCCCCATATCACTCTCAAGTCTCTCTCTAACTTTCAAAACACTACTCATAGTTTCGAGGTTTTTGTTCCTATGCTCTAATTCTTTCACTAAATTCCAGAGCCGAAACAGTTCTTCATGGCATAGATCCGGTAAACCAGTTAACGTGGACTCATCGACTTTCAGTTTCTAGGCTGTAAAGTTCTCAAACATTTCCAGTATCCTTTTGACACTGGCTGTCGTCTAAAACATGTCTTCCCTGCTTTCTTCTAATTGTCTTTCGGCACCTGTATAAATACTTGCACCACTGGAAGATTCCTAAAAAGTATATGCAAGAGCTCTGTCCATAAATCTTGCACATAATCATTGGATTTAAAATACCGGGAACAAACAGTAGCATCTGACACAATAATGTGGTCTTCTCAGTAACAGCTCCCGGTCAGGTTGTACGACCCTGGAGCATAAATGAAACGTAATACTGATTCCCTTCCTCTTCCTGTTGTACGATAAGTAACTGGCGACGGCACAGTCAGGCTCTTTTTTCGTAAAACACACGAATGAAGGAAACCAAGCGAAGCTTTAACGTGCACACAGACACGCACGCACGCACGTACACACACACACACACACACACACACACACACACACACACACACACACACACACACGATTGAAGAACGTGCTTCCCGAGGCCGACAAGGAAGCCAGCGCATGGCGCGTACGTCACACCACGTGACACTGGAGATCATACGAGTGTCAGCAGCCGTCTGCTGCTGGGAGAGAGTAATTGTTTCAAACGAGTTAGTAATTCCTGACTGCATTTCAAAATCACGCAAGGTCGCGATAGATGTTTAGTGGATACCTTTTCAATTACATATTTATTTCCCGTGGGCCCTGTACGGAACCGAGCTTTCGCTAGTGTGGTGGGCAAGTCGACTACTGTTACATCACGAATTCGTTGCAAGGCCCGTATTTCTCGTGGGATGCAGTTCGCCTGAGGTTGCTCGCTCGCTCAACTCAGCAGATGAATTTCTTTCCTAATCCTGTCAGCTTATAATTGGATATTTACGAACAGACGAGAATTGCATCGTCCACTGGAATCCATTGTTAATGAGTTTCATTAATTACTAGTACTACAATGTAAGTCCATATCCCACTTACTAATTTGTTATGGCTCTACTAGGCGCAGTTAAAAAAAAAAGGTTATGTGAAACGATTATCGGTTGCATGAGGCACTACATCTTGCATTAAATGAGGACTGTTGAACAGAAGAGACTGAATGCTATAAACAAGACGCTATACGATTTGGGTCGAAAATACAGCTTAAATTACAGCAGACCGCAAAGTTGAGTGTTTCGTTGCAGTACTGGTAATCAGCAAGACTCCATATTAGCGGATTCCCGTAGAAGATGCAAGTCTCGTTTGCACATAAATATCCAAATACGAGTTGACGGATTTAGAAACGCAGTTCGTCTGCTGAGCTGAGCGAGCTAGCGAGCTCAGGCCTTCCCTAGTGACGCACGCGCCGCTGCTTATTCTGACTTCATGCATAGAACTAAGACATTTTCCCTCGGTCTTCCCATTCCATTCGTGTATGCTCTCACGGTACACCGTATATCTCATACATATGCAGAACAACTTGTCGCAGGCCACATAATCAGTCTTTTCTTATACTTTTAATAGTCCATGAACAAGTTAGAATACTTCTTATACTAAAGATTGTGCGCTGTTACATCTGCTGCTTCCTATCAACTTGTGGGCCCTTTCTGGAGCTCTCCTGTTGTTCAGAAACGCTAATTTTTCCATTGCAATGTGTAAAGACAAATGGGGAAAACCGAACGGTATTCGGGGGCATCGCTTAGAGATTTTATGTCTTTTGCATCAGACGTATGACGACTTGTGTCGGAAAATACAGTGACTTTCATTCTAATTTCCATAGTGGATTGTGCAGTAATGTCTCATTATTCCGATTATTCAAGTTTAACTCATTCTGCGAATGTATTGATACAGTCTCTCACTTAGTTTCACGTACACAAATAAATAAAAATGTATTAAGTGCTCCCGTTTTGTTCCTCTGAAGTTTCCGTATGTTTCACTTCCATACTATTCTGTGATATAAATACTTGGAGGGACTTGTTCCAAGGGACTTGTTCCAAGATGGCCGTCGGGTGAGATTACAGGTATTTTCCCCGTCTGCTAAAAGAACTTATTTAAGAGAATATAGTGTCAATTTTAATTTTTTCTTTGTTTTGTATACTTGCTGTAGCCTCCGTTCTTGTCACACAACTGAATATTAGCACCCCAGCACAGCTTTTTCTAGAAAAACCTTGTTCTTTAGCTGAAGGCCCCGTAATCGCGACATAACCCAAAATTTTCAGTGACATAAACACAAAAAATTCTGTTCAAGTTTTCTTGATAGTGCAAAATTCGTTTAAAAAAGGAAGCTACTACTTTCATCAGTATCTATTGCGACAATGAAAGTGTAATTAAACGTTTCTAAATCGTATTTAACTAACACATTTCGTATTGTTTGCTAGTTAGACAGACGCAATCTAGGCCTAAATTTTCCGAGTTATAAACATTTAAAAATTTGACCAAACATGCCTGATAACGTAAATTCTCTGAAAGCAAAGTAATTACTAATTCATTCTCCTGTCACTGCATCTCTAAATCAGTACAAGAAAACCAACACTGCACATAAGACCTTTGTGTCGTTTTTTGTTTACTGTTGGGACTATCAACAGATGGGGTTTCACTAAGCATGACCTACACCTATAAGGGACTGGGAAGGGAACAGGGTATAGCTGATTCATGAAAGTATAGAGGGTGGATCTCGGGCCACACATGGTCAATTACCTGTTGCCATAGGTAGGAAAAGTAGGTCTTTTTTAGGATAAATCCAGACAACAGGTTCCCCTGCCTAGAGCGTATCTCCAGAAGTTTAAAAAATACTGAAACTATTACTCACAAAACAGATTTTAACAGTTCAAATACCACATATACCAGATGTCACAAAGGAAAGCAAACCATTGGAAAGAGTGACATGGGGCATTTCACAGACTTAACAATCCTCCATCAGAAGATTCAATCAATAAAAAATAAAATACAACTATTAGAAGTTGAGCTCCAGTCTTTGATCTGCACAGTTGTTTGTATTGAAACGGCACAGTAGTTTCCGCTCTATAAGCAGCAGGTTTCGCTGCTCGCTCGCACCGGGAAATAGAAACAGAGGCGGCTCCGCAGCCAATTTTATTACACGACGCGGCCGGCCGCGGGTGCAACAGAACCCATGTGGACGGGTGGAAAGAAATGTGTGAAGCTTCATAATACGTATTTATATGTATCGTGTATTATGCATTTCTTGTACGTGGACGTGAACCTGCACATGAACTTTCCTAATCCTCCTCACACCTTCCGTAAAGCGTGGGCAAATCTTTGTTGGGAAGTAGTTCTGTAGTATAGTAGTGCCAACCTTACTCCTGGCTAGGGGATCAGAGACACAGCACAGGCAGGTAAAAGTCAAAGACTTTCCAGAGTCACAAGATTTGGGGTGGAGAGGTTAGTCACGGCCAAGTGGTTCGACCACCCCCTCCACCGAAGCCCAGGAAGACCTCCGGGTGCCCGCCGTATTCTAGGGAGTAGAGGTGGGCCAAACGGTTATTCTGGAGTAACCGTTATCACAGTTCCAGTTATTCTTTGATAACCGTTATCGTTAACGGTTATTAATAACTGTCAAGTTATTTTTCGCTAGCGAATACCGAATACTCCGACAGTTAAATAACGACATAGTTGGAATCCATGAGTTTAGTTAATAGTTATCAGTATAACTGCGAGTAGTGTGAAATGGCAGGAATGTCGTATGAATCGTGTCGTAACCTTAGTTAATTAACTACGGGTATACTTTAGTTGATGTCAGAACGATTATTAGTGTTTCATATTATATGTATGTAGGTTATCGGTCACTATTAGAAATATTACCCTCGCAGCTGCAACAGAAAGTACGCGGAACTTCGCCACAGCGCTGTTTAAGTAAAATGTTAACAACGTGCGTTTTTAAGTTTGAAGAAATATGTAAACTGAATACTTAAATAGGTTAAATTCGAAGCTTAATTTCTTGTGTTGTTTACTTAATAGAACAAGTGTACTGCCTTGTAAAACAACACAAAAATATACGTAATGTGAAAGATTCGTTTACTCCTCTACAAGATAGTCATATGGTTGAAAGTGTGTGTAGTCGGAAAACTGCTCGATTTCTCCAGCTGCAGCATGTGTATAACATAGGATGGATGGAAGCGTCCGATTCCACCCATCTGCTTTGACCTGTGACGTAAGGTTCTGTAATTCCATAACATATAAAGACATGTAGATCGAAACGATTGACAGTGTTAAATTTCTGGGATTATAACTCGATGATAAATTCAGTTGGGAAGGGCTTACCACAGAATTGCTAAAGCTCCTAAACATATCTGTATTTGCAGTTAGAATGATGTCAGATGTAGGAGACACAAATGTAAAAAAGTTAACATACTTTTATTCTGTTATGTCATAAGGGATCATATTCTGGGGTAACTCATCAATGGAGCAAAAGTTTTTAGCGTGTAAAAGCGTGTAGGCCTAATAAAAATCGTTTGTGGTATAAATTCAAGAACACCATGTAGAAACCTGTTCAAGGAACTTCATATTCTAACCACTGCTTTATAGTATATTTATTCTTTAATGAAATTTGTTGCAAGTATTTCCAACCAATAGCACAATACATAGTATCAATACTAGGAATAAGAACAACTATCTACATAAAGATCTAAAATCGCTTACCTTGGACCAGAAAGGGGTTCAACATTCAAAAACACACATTTTCAATAAACTGCCAGCAACCATTAAAAACTTTGTTTCAGATAAAGCACGGTTTACTGAGAGTTTGAAAGACTTTTTGATAGGCAACTCCTACTTTATAGATGAATATCTTAACAGGGACTGTTAGACCAGCTTAAGTAAAAATTCTGCTACCAGCATATTTCAGTTTTGACAGCACTTGGTCACAACAGTCAAGATCAGGTATTCTGTGTGTGATAAATTTATTAAAAGTGCATAACTATGTTTTGTTCTGGCAGTATATTAATACTGTACATATTAGCAGCTCCAGTTTACTGCAATATATTCACATATTTTGACAATCTCGTGACAGATGATGATGGTGGTAAGTATTATATTCAAATGCTTTATGTTATACTTTGACATGTTGCACATCCATGAGAATGATCTCATTTTTGGGTCCCTGGGACAAAAACAAGTTAATATAATCTACAGTGAGGGTTTTGATTTTGCGGTGGGAGAATGACTAATGCATATGTCCAAGCCTTCAGTTTGCTGTGTATCTCTCATGTTTGGCATTATTGTATACAGAATTCCAGTGCTGAATGATTAACAACTCATAAGGCTTAATGTCTCAGATGTCATTATAATACCTTTTCACTCTTTTTATACAATTCTTCTTTGGATATCCAGATTGTGAGAGTATGAATTAATGGTATTGTGTAGGTAATACAAATTTGCAGTAAGTCTTCAGAAATCTGATCTTGATTGTTGCAGTAAAGTGCTGTCAAAACTGAAATAATACTTTTTACTTAAGTTACTCTACCAGTCCCTGTTAAGATATTCATCTGTAGGAAATACAAAATTTCCTTTCCTGGGGAATGCTTTACCTGTGGATTCCACGTTTTGCTTTTTTTCTGTCTCACGTGAGGCAATAACACGAATCCTTTCAAAACACTTCATCTGTCAATGCCAGCTGCCTGCTTTGATCTTTTTGCAGTTTAATATCATGACAGTTAACTGTCTGAATAGGTAAGACTAATTCATGAACAAGACAAGATGAGCGCTCAAAATGAAGGGCTAAGTCTTGCATATAACAACCTCAACGTAGCAATGAGTGCACCTAACAGACTTTTTCAGTGTTGCTTAACTTAATAAAAAATGAACTGACTTGAGCTCTTTGTAAACAAAAAAGCATATTTTATCCAAAAACGTTCATGTAGTATGCACAAGTGCTAATAGGCCCAAATGGAAGTATATCTATACTTTTATTTAAATGCACTGACAAAGTATCTGATGTGATTATTGTTGTAAGCATATTGTATTCATGCCAAATATACCTCCGTGAAATGCTTCAATTGCAGTACATATGTTTGAAGTGTACACTGGACAATGTTCCTGCATAAAAGTGATATGCTCCAAACTATGTATAAAATGTTTCAAAGTCAATGGCCAAAAACTAATTAAATGATAAAAAGCCTATTTGCAATGGATGTGTACAAATTGAGAAAACTCATTTTTCTCTCGCTAATGCCACAAAGCTAAGTCTCACCAAATTACATAAGTTTCTTTGTATTCAAGTTGACCTGATACAGCACTGGCACTTTTTCATCATGATGCTACCAAGCATTAGTGATGGGGTATACTTGGAGAAGATACTCAACTATGTTCCATTTTTAGATCACTGCCAATACTTAAGGCATTTCAGTAAGTTTAAAATCCCTAGAAAGTATTAATGTGTTGCATACACACTGCTACACTTCACTTCATAGCTTTCCATACTATGTATGAGATAGCAAGTGTTTGTGCTCACAGTAGTGCCACAAATTTTGACATTTCTTGAGAAGGTAGGAGATGTGATACATGTATCACTTGAGATGAGTTTCCTATCCTGCCCCAAAATTAAAATATATTCTTACAAGATTACTGCACAGCTGTTTAATTTCTGTATGTTCTATGTAAGACACCTATGTTCATGAGACAGTAATATCACCTCAACAAAGACACATTACCATGCCACATGAGAGATTACCTTATTTGTACATAAAATATATCCTAAAATGGTAGTAAGTGCTCGTCTTTGAGCTCATGGGTTTTCAACAAATTACTTAACAGTACAGGGAACAAAAGGAAGGAAGATAAGTTAAAATAAAAAATGGTAACCAACACAAATGTATGTACATGTGAGATGATTAATTTTATTCCGACTTTTCCACAATGATATGGAACACTTAAAACATTGCAGCATTATAAAGAGAATGAATAAATAGTTAACATGTCAGAGACTGAGCAGAAACTCAGATTGGAAATGGCAGGTAATCTGCCATGGCCTATTCAGTGGAACCAACAAAAGTATTTGCCTAAAGGAATTTAGGGAACCCACATAAAATGTAAATCAGGATGTTCAAACAGGCGAAGGATCCCAATGCACCTGAATGGAAATTCGGTGACATTACCACTCTGCAATTTTCTCAGTAATTTAACACGTGACCACAAATACAAACATATAAACTTTTTTATTTCATCCAAGAATATCTCAACACAATACAACAAACATCAATAATTCAAAATATGGGTATACACACAATGTTTAAAGGATTTCTTTAAGGGCGGGACAGGTGGTCAGCCATGGCCTTGATGAAGGAACCATCCCGGCATTTGCCTTAGCGATCCAGGAAAACCCGAATCAGGATGGCCAGACAGAGCGAACCCCATCCTCCCGAATATGAGGTCAGTGCTGTTAATAGCTACACTGCCTCATTTGGTTGTTACCTATTATACAATGTTCTGATTTACATGAAAATAGATCTTACAACTAGCAAAAATAATGATTAAATATATACACAATTACATATGCAATTACACTTTAACATTTTTCTTTATCACTTTACACAAACAGACCACACAACACTTTGTTCACGGAACTTCAATAAACTGCCAGAGGCTGCTTCAGCAGTTGCTGCATATATGATTAGTTATCTGAAACAGAAGAACCGGAAACAAACAGCAAAAATATCCTTGTCTAAAGACACTTTAGAAACAACATAAAGACTTGCAGCAACTACTTAGCTGACTCACATTAGTAGTAAACATATTCACTTAAGGCATGTCTAGCAATTAATTTAATATGTTCTTCAAACTTCTATATGTATGCTGATAACACTACACTGTAGAGTGTGACCACAATGAAACTAACAATGTAAGGGATATCTTCTACACAAATTCTGTGATGTTAACATCTGAATAGCTGTTCTCTGCAAAACTGTTTTTTATAGTTGGAGGGTCCAGCATGTGAAGCAAGATACTGAAGCTTGTTAAAGACTTACTGAAATTTATCTTTTGATGCAGTTTTAGATTTGAAGTTAACGTTTAAATACCTCAGATAATGACTGACTTTTTCAGTAAACAAAATGTCCATGAAAGCCTCTAATAATAATTCTATGACCCACAATGTAATTTTATTTTTTAAAGAGTGGAGCCCCTCCACACTGCCACTAACAAAAGTTCTACAATCACCTCTGCATTGATTAGTTTTTTAATCAATACAGGTCCATCAGGAGATAGAAAAATGGATGAAAAATGTAACAAGAATTGAGATTTTAAGGGCAGAGGGCAAAACAATTCATGGCAAGCACCAAGGGGAAAAAATCCTCCACAACTGTTGGACAGGTAGCAAGAGCAGTAGCGGATTTCTTGCTGTCTGCAGCAGATCATGCAAGGGTAGGTCACATTAGTAAGTGGGTACCATGCAGTTTGATACTAGTGTTATAACCACCTGCACATCAGTACAAATGCATGTTGGAGCACATCAGGCTACAGTGGGGAAGGCCAGTTGCACCCTTTCTGTACTCCAACCTACTTACATTTAATGCCCGATTTAATAAAAATTTTCCATTTCTGGCACTCTTTCTATAATACAAACTAGCAAAATTATGAGAATTTGTTGTGTTCCACCACAAAGATAGGAAAACTTCCGTGTTTTGCAAATGAAATTTAGTATTGAGCCCAAGATGTTTCACCAATTCACGTTTGGCTTTTTCAGTGGTATTCCTTTCGGTCCTATTCAAGAAACCATTTCTTCCAGTAAATATTTCTCAGGAGGTAACCTATACTGCAAGTTTGCAAAGGCTGAAGTGTTGTTATCATTACAATAAAACAATTTCAGTTAACATCTGAGGAAAATAGCATACATTAACAATAATATACGGATTAGTGTTAACACACATGAAACTGATGTCAGTATCATTTTAAGAAACTTGAAATTCAAAATAATTGAATGTCAGAATGGGTGCTACAGCTAACAATTTTTAAATAAAGCAGAAAACAAAATGCTACTGTACTTACAAACTTTGAGGTGCCACATGCCTTGACACAGGCTACCAATAACCCACAAGTATTTTTGACATCTCATGCCTCACAGGTACTTAACTGGATTGCAATCTGATAATTGCTGCTATCAACATGAAAGATAATATAGTTGTATCCAGTGAACAAATTTCAAAGCCGATACTGAAATTAAGTTCTAAGTTACAAATTCCAGTATTTACATATACATCACTGGTAACCCATTCACGTGTCATAACATTAAACTCAGTGCAAATGTACCTCCATTTTAAGTGAAAGGTCAAGTTTGCCATTGTATGCAAAACACCATTAGCCTATACTTCAAGTTTGCCTCTATAGGACTGTGTAACATTTGCTGCTGCTGGAAGACTATCGGAGCCATAACTGGAAAAAAGAGCTCCGACTTACCACCTGCCAATATAAACAAACTTCAATTTTAAACTGAAGGTGAAATATGTCATATGTATCCAAACGACTACCACATTATTCTTCAAGCTTCTCGCATTATGGCTGTGTGACGTCTGCTGCTGCCGCTGCTGACTTCTGGAGCTGTAACAGGAACAAAGAGCTTTGAGTTACCATTTGCCAGTATACTCTCAAGGACTGTAAGTGTACCTTCATTTTAAGTGAAAGGTGAAATTTCCCACACGTATCCAAACCACTAGTACCTTATTCTTCGAGTTTCCCATTTTATAACTGTGTGACATCTGCTGCTGGTGGCGGTTTTCTGGAGCTATAACTGGAACAAAGTTCTGTGTGTTACTGACTGCCTAACTACATTACACACTTCAAATGTACCTGCATTTTATGTGGAAGTTGAACTTCCCACACATGTATCCAAACCACTAGTACCTTATTCTTCGAGTTACCCATTTTACAACTGTGTGACATCTGCTGCTGGTGACTGACTTCTGGAGCTATAACTGGAACAAAGTGCTCTGACTTACAGACTGACAATATACATTAAACACTTCAACACAAACCACTAGTACTCTTAATGTAGCATAACAAATATATGCTATGCCCTACAGTTATATCTCCATTTTAAGGGGGAGATCAAATCTGTCAAAAATGTACCCAAACTAGAATTACCTTACTGTTATAATATCCCAAGTATTAAACGGAGACTCATCTGCTGGTGTTGGTGTGCCTCTAGAATCCACTACTGAAACAAACATCTAAGATAAGAAAAGCATATTTTGGGGTATAAATCACCAGTAATCTCTCATTAAATACAATAAACAACATGTACCCTGTAACAGGAAATTCAGGAGTTAGTACTGTTCATATTTAGAAATATAAGTTTTTCAACTTTGGACGCCTTCAGCCGTGTTCGCCTTTCATTCATAATGATACCAGTTTTAGAAAATATTCTTTCGCATGGCACAGAAGTGGCCACTATGTTGAATTTTTCCCTCACCACTTTAGAAATATTTGGAAAAATATATTGATTTTCACCCCACCATGCCAGTGGATCCTCACTTCTACTAATAACTGGGCTGTCCATGTACCTTTGTACTTCCACAATAGCAGCTGACTGAGGAGTGCCATGGGGCTGTGTTGATTTTACAATTGCATCATAGACACCCCATACTGACAAGGGATCAGTGGTGGTTGAAGTTGACACAGTTTCATGGCTCTGGCCTGTGTTTGCCAGTCTTCTGTCACCCATCTTTTGTGCTACTAGTTCAATAAGCTGTTTCTTTGCATTATCTGCTGCAACTCTGCTTTCAAACACAAGAGATTTAAAGCGTGGATCTAGTAGAGTGACTACTCCTATAGACTTGCTCATCTCTACATTGTGGAAGCGGTCCTTCAGGCTTTTTGTTAATTCTTCAATGATAGTCCTTGTCACACTGTTAAATGGCCTTTTCAAAAGTTCTGCACACACTGATAATAATCCCCTTGTCAGAACAATAACCTGAAAATTGGAATAAGTTCTTCAATATAACACAAACAGTACAATATCTCAGAAATGATTATGCCATAATACCACAGCTAACATTTTAGCAAGAAAAAAGCTGCTTAACTTACTTTGCTGCCAGTAGGATATGACTCAGCACTAAGCTGTGTTGAAACCTGTGCAAATGGCTTCAACACAGAGCAGAGTTCTGAGCAGATGTTCCATTCCTCGTCTGTCAGTTGTTCAAAATCAACTGTGAATAGTACAAGTGAAGTCTTCACTGCATCTTTAATTTCAACTATTCGCTCTAACATACACAGAGTACAGTTCCACCTTGTTGGCACCTCCTGCACCAGTTTTTTAACATGACCTGCCCCATTATTTTGTTGTTATGTCAGCAGTATTTCTGTTGCCTTGCAGCTTCTCTTGAAGAATGCTACAATAGTTTTGACTTCCTGCTGAATTGACACAAAATGTTTTAGTGCATTCTGCACAATAAGATTTAGTGTATGTGCATAGCACCCAAAGTGTTTCCACTGTAAAATGAATATTGATATTTTAATATTTGGTGCATTATCCGTCACAACCAGCAAAACTTTGTCTGTCAGCCTGAAGTTATCTGTCGTGCCTATTAGAGATGCCAACAGATTCGAAGCAGTATGTGCACCAGAGAATTGGGAACATCCTAACAACACAGATTGCAAGGTGAAATCTTCAGACACAAAACGCCCTGTCACCGCCATGTAACCTTCATTTGCTGCCGATGTCCAGCAATCTGTGGTCAAACAAACTGTCTTCGCAGCTGACAGTTTGTCTACCACTTTCTCCTTTGCTGCTGTGTATGCTGCTTGCAGCATTACATCTGAAATATGCTTCCTGCTTGGTAACTCATAACCAGGATTAAGGGCCCGCACAAAACCCGGAATCTTCGATGACTGAAAATGGTTGGAAGTCTTTAGTGAACAGCTGAAGAAGTTGCCCATCTATCTTCTTTTTCTGATTCACTCCGATCCTTTTGGAGAGGTACGATGTCATAGAGCTTTGAACACCTTGCTGCATTGAGGGGGCTGGAGCAGCTCGCTCCTCTTCCACACTACTGGTGTCAAGGATCACCTCTACAGGAAGGGTTTCACCTACAGAAAAATAGGTTTCATATCAGCATAAGCACAATAGAAATGATGCCATATTATTTTTGGTGATATATATAACAATGTTTGCGTACAGTATTCTACATGGTACTTGCAGCTTGAATATTTACTTCATACAAGTTGACAATTGACTCAGTTTTAGTACTGACTATAGCTTCAAGTTTCTTCTTTAATCCTAGCAACACCAACACATTTTCAATAATGTGTATTGGGGGGAAGGGAGGGTACTGCATTTCCACCCTAAAAAAGATCTTAATTGTTGTTGACATATAATATTTTAAACAAATACTGATGTATAAGTAGGGCCCTGAACTTCAAAATATTCAGTATGACTGTCACTGTGGAAAGTCACATGTACTATTAACGTGTCAAATTTTTGGGTTAAGTTTAACCTCAAAATTTACAACATTTATGGAATTCAGTTGAAGACTCCATTAAAAACAATTATCCTTTTCAAAATTTTAAAATATGAAACAGTATCTAATTTCTCCCCCCCCCCCCCCCCCCCCCCCCGGCATCGTCAGGGTTAAAAACAAGTGATACACAGGAATGAGCACTGATACAATCTGCTATCCGATTAGTTACTAATAATCGTGAGACGACAGTTCACATATCACACAGTGGCATTTTATTAGCACTATCGTTATTACACCTGCAACAATAACTTCGAATTAAATAGTTAAGTATTCCGGCACCATATGCAACATAATTTAATGTTTGAAAATGTCAAGGCAAACAGGTGCGGTGGTATCGACAGCTTAAGTAGTCACGACAAATGAAAACTCGCGTGTAAAAATGCACAAAGCACCACACTGTATAGCATGCCCTTATTTTTAAAAAATTAATAAAATAAAAAATAAATGATTATGCATGCACTGAAATAACCGTAATTGCAATAAATATATTTTTTCATTACTCACCCAAATCTAGCTCCGAAGGTCTTTGCGAAGAGAAATTCACAATTAAATGTGATTTCTGAAGATGTTTTTTTAAATTCGTCGTCATCGATTTGTACGATAATTTCTTACCGCACGAAGTACATTTCGCAAACTCTCGATCAAGAGTTTCGAAATATGACCACATTTCGCTTGTCCTCGACCTCTTCATGTTGGCAACTATTGGTACTTAGCAACAACACAAAGAAAAACAAGAACGCGGAACGAAAGTCAATACCCTCTAACGCAATCAAAGGCCGGAAAGAGAGTGACACTTGTTCCGGAACACCAAGAATTGCAGAGAAATGAGACAACAGATACCCGTTATTTGCCATCCCCTCTCCCCGATGGTCCACCGTCATTTCCGTAGCAGTACGAAAATATTTGTTCGCTCCAGTTACTACCCTCTCTGGAAATATCACCGGGATCTACGACCTTTAACTGGAGTCACCGAATCAGGAACGTCTAGCCACACAGTTATTCCGTTACCAACTTCCAGGTTATTTGTGGTGGTAGCCCGATAACTGCCAGAGAACTAGAACTACGAGCCAATAACGATAACTGCCAGAGGAGAATACGGATCTCTGACAGTTATTTCCATAGTCGCTCGAATTCCTTAGTAACTCTCCTTGTACTACCCGTCCAAGCTAAATTAACACGTAAGGCGGTGGCTCAAGGGATCGACTGTACTTGTTAATGCCTGCACTGCAGCTCCTATCAGCCACGGCTCGAACATTAACTTTATTTAATTGTTTACGCTAAAAGTAACGAAGGCCCACGAAATAGTACACAGTTCTTATCAACAGATGGCGCGCAGTCTCACAGTTATTCCCATGGTCTATAGAACGCCTTCCAAATGCGCAGTACGATCTTCGGTCAACAGATGGCGCGAGGCGCTGTTGACACTTAACAGTTATTGAAATCACTACCAGAATCAGAGGAACGGCTATCGCAGTAACCGTTACTTCTCAGTAACCGGTTATTTCTATCAGTTACGTTATTTTTTGCCACCTCTACTAGGGAGTGTTACAGAAGACGGGTAAGAGAGCAGACGTGCCCTCAGTGCGTCTGTCTCAATGTTCACGCATGGAAGAGAGGTATTTGAATATTTGTACTAATTCTTTTATTTCCAGCTTCGGATTGTGTAAGGTAATGAGTGGGCTCGTTTAATTCCGGAAATTTGACCCCCTGTGTTAAAGTATCTGGTCCCCGGTTTGCCTGTTATCCTCCTCACATAGTGAATGTCCTATGTAAAATATTGGGAGACTTAGGTGGTATACATTTGGCCAACGCAATTCCGTCTTACCCGTAGAAATGTGCGTGTAGATTAGTATATAATATACCCGAGCTATAAGTTGTAAAATTGTAATATCTGTAAACTAAAACAATTGCTGCTATCGCTGTAAAGTCGAGTAATAATGTTTAAAATAAATAGGAAATCAACTGTCATCAATCTTTAACATACATACATAAGACCTTTGTGTCGTTTTTCGTTTACTTTTGGGACTATCAACAGATGGGGTTTCATTAAGCATGGCCTACATCTATACGGGACTGGGAAGGGAACAGGGTATAGCTGATTCATGAAAGTATAGGGGGTGGATCTCGGGCCACACATGGTCAATTACCTGTTGCCATAGGTAGGAAAAGTAGGTCTTTTTTAAGATAAATCCAGACAACAGGTTCCCCTGCCTAGAGCGTATCTCCAGAAGTTTAAAAAAGAAGTCAAGTTAAAGGAATTTATATAAAATAAAAGCTATAGAATGCAGGGACCCACACATCAGCGTGTGAGCCCTCCAGCCCCTTGCCTAGTATCGTACAGAAAGAACACGCTCTCTAGGTAGCGCTCTCAAGCTCCTCTCCCCAGTTATCCGTTTCTTGTTTCAGGAATTCGTGTAGATTAGCATAATTAATCATTTCATTTTCAGGAACTGTTCTATGTTGCTTTGTTGAAGATTGATCAGCGTTGTTTTGCTCGTACTCAGCGTTGTCCGAAACGAGTGTGTAGAGATTTTCAATACTGTTGATTTTTATTTGTCATTGATTTTCTGAAAGTTGTAGGGGAGATATTGGAGAGGTAGAGTTAGTTTTGGTTGCTAATTTTGTGGTTGCTATAAGGTAATGAGCGTAATAAATAGGTCACGGGCAAAGAGTAACACGAACATGGAGGCAGAAAATTTAGTCGAGCTACGTGATGTAGGGGAAAAGGAAATGGCCGCCAGTGGCGACTTTCCCTCCCTGAGCTGAGGTCAGTGCCCCAACGCTGGCAGCGATCCGGTTTGTGCTGGGGAGGGTGGACAATGGCCTCAGAGGGGTCGGTCGAGTTTACCGTTACGCGAAGCCGCTGCCGAAAGCGCGAGACAGGGGGACGCGCCTCGCCAGGCTCGGATGCAACAAATCGTGATGTTCCAAGTGAGGCTTATGTCAGTGATGTGCCAGCTTGATTGAGCGTCTTCTGAAAGAAATAGGACAGAGGTTTGAAGAGATAGATAAGAAGTCTAGCCAGAGGTTTGAAGAGATAGATAAGTAGTCTGTCCAGAGATTTGAAGAAATAGGGCAGAGGATTGAAGAGATAGGCAAGCGGTTTGACGATTTGAGGGAAGAACGTAATAGGCAATTTCAGGAACAAAAAATTATAATAGATTCACTACAAGAGAGGGTCGAGGGGAATGAAAGGACAGTTAACGAAAGATTCGAGGCAGTGAACGAACGCATAGAAGGCGTGATTGCAGAGGGCGTTGTAACGACGACTAGTGTCGAAAAGAAAATTAATGAATTTGGTAAGCGACTAGATGCGCTCCAGGCGCACAATGCAGTAAAATATAGTGAGGAAGTGCAGTCGTTAATGAGTTTCCGTCAGGTACAAGAAGATATCAATCGCCAGAACAGGGAGGATAGCGAAACTGTTGAGAGATAAGACGGCACAGCGAAATGAAGAGGCAAATTCGATGAATGCCTATGATTCAATGGGCGCGCATAGGCGACGCCGCGCTGAATCGGAGGAGATAAAAGAATTGGAGGAGCGTCTTTGCGAAATAAGAGAGCCAGCAGCCGGCCCCACCGTGAGAACCCGTTCACGAGAAGTTGATCAAGATGAGGAGGAATGCCGCAGGCACATTGTGTCAGTACTAAATTATTCGGTATATCCTGACTCGAATAACCCACAACACCCGACTTCGTGGGGTGATAAAATGAAGATACGCTTTGTATGCACTCACCTTCATGACGAAGCTAGTGCCGAGATGCAATTAGCGATAAGAGACTGTGTGACGTATCAAGATTTTTGTAAAGCTCTTCTGAATGAGTTCTGGTCGAAGAGCATACAGGATAGGATAAAATTGAACATTTTAATGAAAGAAAATTGCCAGAACCATACTGAGAAGAATCCTGTACGGTACTTCCAGGAAATGGTCAAAGATAACCAATACCTGGATGTGCCGTATGGAGACGCGGAGTTGATCAGAATATGCCTGACGAAACTACCGTATAGACTACGTAGGGAGATAACAATCGCGGGAAGGAGCATGCATGACGTGGCTGCCTTCCAGCAATTGTTACAAGAATTAAGGGAAGAAAGTGTGCCGAACCAAGAGCAAGAAGTGCGGAGAAATGAGCACGAACGCCATGAGCATAATGGCTATCAGCATTGGTACAGGAACGTACATTATGTGTCATACCCACAAAATGGTAACGGACGTGGGAGAGGTTTTGTCCCTTCAAATAACTGGGCACGAAATCAACGGAGGCGGAACTATTATGGTAATGGAGCGAGCCACACTGGCTACTCGGACTCTGCTTATGTCAAAATAAGGCCAGCAGATCCATGACAGGATATTAGGGCGAACGATGCGGCAGAAGTGGCGAGCGAAAGAATTTGACAGGCAAGCGCGGCTCCTGAGTCTGATGATAAAGGGGATAATAAGTTAGATTTGTACATAGATTATGGTGAGATGAGGGAAGTTCTTTTGGAAGAACCGGAGGAGTTTTCGGGATTTAAATTACCAATTGTCAACGTGGATGTAAATAACGTAATTATTCCTTGTATCTTAGACTCATGGAGTCAAGCGTCTGTTATAAGGGAAGACGTATTTAATTGTTGAGGGGGAGATGTGAAGTGGCCGACGTTGCCACTGCAGAATACGAAGGTGCGAGGTGCTGTGCCTGAGAAAAGCATCGAAGTGAAAGAGCAAAGTCAAGTTGAGTGTGTGTACAAAGAGAAAACTATTAATGTTGTGTTCTTGGTTGTAGAAAGAATGACGGTTGAGGCCATATTAGGGATTGATTTTCTCGGCCGGTACCAAGCCACCTTGGATCTGCAACGTGGATTTGCCACCATAAAAATTGGTGACAAAAAAATTAGGATGGAACTCGATGACGCTATATAAGTAGACACGCATATAGTCGAGTCTCTTAGACTGTCAGTGGACACAGGACCTTTGGGCCAAGGCAATGAGAAGATCAAACTAGAAAAACAGGATAACAAAGAATCAGATGCGATAGATTTAGAGTCTGTAATGAACGAGAAAGTGGGTCACATTAAAGCTGATGAGATCCGTAACAACGTGAAAGGGATTTTGCAAAGGAACGGCCGTGTGTTTTTGGGACACACAGGCACTATAAGAGGTTTTACTTAAAAAAGAATTAGGCAAGCTTTGTAGGAGTTACTGTACCCGACGGCACAGGACATGGGATATGTTTCTGGGCGATTTCCAAGATGTTATCAACGAGATTCCTCATGGGAGAACGGGGATGTGTCCACTGCTGGTCTTGAAGAATAGAGAACCTCCGGATACAATAAGAGAGCTGGTAAATTTTCCACCCACTAGTAAGGAGAGGCATCGAGCGATTGTCAACGATGCGCTCAGAATGATTCGAAGGGAAGCGCTGCGCCGCCAAAGGAGGCAGAAAGGGAATGTACGGCGTTTGACGTTGAAACCTGGTGACAAGGTTCTTGCAAGAGGACATCGATTGTCCAAGAAACACAGGTTTCTTGCTAGTAAGTTCTTTAATGTACATGTTGGACCATACTTCGTTAAGAGGAAGGTTCATGAGAACAGCTGTGAGATAGAGACTCTGAGATCTAGGAAGAGTCGCGGATTACACCATATATCTAATTTAAAACTTTTCCGTGGATAATTATCCTGGTGGGAGTAGCCCCTTGTTTTTCATAGATGACGTACTGAATATGTTTATGTTAAGAATTTTCATGTAGACTGTTTATGTAGTTGTTGACGGTAGGGATTGATCCTTTAGATGTGCGGAGACGAGACAAGGTCATACTCAAAGGTTTCTGGTTAATATGTACAAAAATGAAGTTAATTTTGGTGTAGGAGTTAGCGCGAATATTGCGCATTTATTCGTAATTTATGTCTAATAATTTGATGTGTTTCAGGAGATAAGGATGTGGCGCCAGAAAGAGCGCTGATTTGTGGGCCATGGGGGCCTGGGGTTTAATTCTTGAAGTTTCCAGAGTGAGAGGGAGTATCAGAGGTAGTACCCGCAAGGACTAGGAGAAGCCACGAATGCAAATGGATGCGTGACTCAGTCGATAGAAAGCAGTGAGGAGGCTGCGGAGATTTGTACGTCATTCCAAGATGAACAGGGAGTCCTTAAGATGATGTTACCTGTAATGTTTTATTAGTATAGATTCTTTGGTGTGTCCTGAAATTTGAAACCATGTGGTGTACATGTTGATGTAAGTGAATTTCTTTTGTTAGCAGGTTCTCACGTCATTTTGTAGGTGGTACAAATTTAGTACAAGTAAAGAGAGATTAAAGAATGACAACCATGCAATGTTTGGTAAGGTGGAAGGAAGTCGTGTTTGCAGATCGAATGGCAAGAAGCAGTGAAAGAATGATCTAGACGCAGTTAGAAATTTAAAAAAGGGGGGGGGGGAAGAAGTATTTAATGACTGACAGTTGTGTTGCCAGTAGCAATGGATGTAATGTTGTAATATGTTGGTGTGTTGTGTTCTGAGGGCTTAGAACAGATTTCTCATGTTTTGTAATTTGATTTCATTGGTAGAGGATTACTCTTCTTGTAAATTTTGGTGTAAGGACTGGAAGTAGTTAGTGGAATAATTTAACCAAGCAGCCTAATTTCTTTCATGATTGTAAACAAAATGTGGAAACTGTATCAATGTAGTGATTTGCGGTGTAGGATGAGAGACAACCACAAACCCATTCCATTCCTATGAATCTTCAATACCTTCGTCGGTTGATGAGTCAGTCTTCAACCCTGAACAGGTGAACGTGTGTTCAGAAAATAAGCCTAGATAACTTAAGTCTAAATGGCACCTCAATTTAATTGTAAAAGCTGGTAGGTAAATCGGTGGATGTCAAATTGTTGTAAATAGGTTTAGATTTAATATCTGTTTAGGCTCTAACTGGTACCTCAATTTTATTGTAAACTTATGAGGTGGTCCACAGGACTGCAATTGTAGTTTGTAACAGTTTGATTTTTTTTTATCTGGATATTATTGTTTTTGTCACCTCCAATTCTGTAAAATCAGGGACGATATAATTTTTGTAGTAGGAATACTTTTAATTTTACTGTAAATAAAACCCTGTGTATAAGTTGTGATGAACAATCAGAAGTTGTACTTTGTAAAAGCTTATTTACAAAAATGTGTTTGTCTGTGTGCAAGTCGCTCCGAGTGGTGAATCGGACGGAGAGTGGCTGGGGCTGCGTGGAGAGGGAGAGACAGAACTGGACCACCTACCAGGAGCTGGCGCGTGTCTCGCTCCTTCCTGGCCCTGTCTCTGTCGCACTCTCCCACCACCTGGCGGGACGGAGACGGCGAAGCGATCAGCTGAGGGCAGCTACGAGCCCTCCTCGCGTGAAAGGGAAAGTTCCAGGGGGAAGCCTCTGCTGACGTCACTCACCCCAGTTGAGCCTTCGGCCAGTCTCAGGGGGCCACGCCGCGCTAGCTGACAGCTGCGTCATCAGACAACGCCTCACAGCCGGCATCACAGTGGTAGCCGCTGCTGACGTCACTCGCTCCAGCTGAGCGGGCTGGCCACGGCGCGCCAGTCAACAGCTGTGTCATCAGACACACCCCCACGGCAAGCATCAGCGGACACCGCTCGCCTTAAGTTGGGTAACCCCTGAGGTGAAGCAGCGGACTATGGCGCTGAAGCACCTATATGCAGCTGGGAATGACGACCGGACGATTGTCGCCCTGGTCTCTGGTAGCCCTCGCTGTCATCATTATAGTTGTCGTCGGGACATTATGGGACTGATGAATGATGATGTGTTTCAAACTGCTCTGTCGTGAAGAAGGAGAGAAAGGAACTGTTTACGAGATATGATTGCTGCCAAGACTAAGGTACCTACGAACAATTATTTACTCTGTGGATCGCTAAGTATGCATAAAGTAAAGAAGGACTGAGACAGGCGCCATTGTGAATGGTTCGACAAAGGAAGAAATGATCTCTCAGGCAATACGATTGTGATGACCAAGTGAAAAAGTAGAGCATGATGAACTCGCCTAGTTTATCGGTGATCCATAGCTCAGGTCATAGTAATATTGAAAGTTTACTGACAAAGGTTAACTGAGGAGTTTTGTTCAGAGATAATCTGGTTGGTGATAGGCGCAGGTGTCGGAGCTGATGAGCAGATGTAAGAGGAGTGGGCCATGCTGTTACGTCGTGTTTCGCGAGGTACACGATCACATAAACAGACGGCATACGGAGTCACCGGCACTTGGACGTGAAGTTAGGTTGTCCCCCAAGTATCTTTGGAAGAATGCCCTCCCCATCGCCCCTAGGCTGTGGTACGTTGTCGATTGGCGTGAGACGATATGAAAGTAGGCTTAGTGCATTTTGTGTTTGTTTATTTTCAGGTCCATCGATTTTTGTAACAACTTTTCTCTGTTCTAATGTTTGCCACTATTTTGTACGTTTGTTTTAGTGCTATGTGGCACAGTGTTGTGTTTGGATAATTTATCTTTATGATAGTTCACTTGAAGTTTCTTGTTGACGTTTTTTATCATGTTCATTTGGAATTTGTCAACAGGTTAGGTTAGTGGTTCTTTAATTTTATTATGGAGCTGAAGCATGTGTCTTTTGTTGTTGTTTCTGTACTATGCACAGTGTTTTTACCATTGTAGATAACTTTATTGTTATTTTCTTTGTGTATCTAGGTTATGAACTTAGTTGTGACGTGCACAAAGTGGACATTGTCCCATATAGTTTACAGGCTTTTGTCTTTGTTTTTGTAATAAGGTAACATTTAATTTTAGTATCAAATAACTTGGGTTCTTATAATTGTCATCGTTTCTTGATGTTCTTTTATGTGAATTAGAATAGTTCTATTGTAATTTGTTGATGTGCGTCTGCACACGTCCATGTTGGTAATGATTTAATGAACATAACTTTATTGAAAGGTGTTCTTCTATTTCGTGATGTTTGTGATATTACCTGGAAAAAAACTTTTGTCTCCATTATAGAAGTACAATTTTCATGAATAACTTGATATTTCACATGAATTTTTTAGTTTTGCACTTACATCACAGCTAGATAAGTAAAATTAATTGTCTTTAAGGTGTGTTTGAGAAATCCTTTGATAATTGATTGCTAAGACACGGACGTCTTGATGTGGTATAGTATTGTGTCGTTCCATAACAATATTTTGTTTTGTTTTGCCCTTAGTGTAAAACGGGCGCCCACTGAATTTTATGCCTAATTTATTTGTTAATTTTGCATTTTTCACTCAGATTTTTAAGTGTATGTCAGCATCACTTTATTTTCAAATGACATTTCTTTGGCTCATCTGAACGTAAATTCTTTCATTAATTATCTTAGCATTATTGGATTTGTTTGTTGATCTTGCACTTTTCACTTAGAATTTTACATGTGCTTGGCAGCACCATCTGGTTTTACAAATGACATTTCTGTGGTTCATTTTAACTTAAATTTTCATCACAAAATGAATCATTTTGAATGGTCATCACTTGTTTGCCTAGGAGGTTAATTTAGACATTTCCTAAGTTATTCACTTGCTATGTCGTTTAAATGCCATCGCCTTATGCCAAGTGGCTGCATATTTGATCCGCTCATAGCGGGAATATTCATTCATGCCAGAGAGCAGGACGTTACAATTTTTTTATCCTTTTCTATAGCACAAACTACTGTTTGCAAATGTTTTCATTTTTCTGTTACGTAAGCATAGAACATAAGATTGGTAAAAGAAATCAACCAGAATTGTCCTACCATGAGAAGAACATTCCGGATCATTTCTTTCCATCCACGCATGGGGTGATGAAACGGTACAGTAGTTTCCGCTCTATAAGCAGCAGATTTCGCTGCTCGCTCGCACCGGGAAATAGAAACAGAGGCGGCTCCGCAGCCAATTTTATTACACGACGCGGCCGGCCACGGGTGCAACAGAACCCATGTGGACGGGTGGAAAGAAATGTCAGGCTTCATAATGCGTATTTATATGTGTCGTGTATTATGCATATCTTATACGCGGATGTGAACCTGCACATGAACGTTCCTAATCCTCCTCACACCCTCCGTAAAGCGTGGCCTAATCTTTGTTGGGAAGTAGTTCTGTGGTATAGTAGTGCCAACCTTACTCCTGGCTAGGGGATCAGAGACACAGCACAGGCAGGTACAAGTCAAAGAGTTTCCAGAGTCACAAGATTTGGGGTGGAGAGGTTGGTCACGGCCAAGTGGTTTGACCACCCCCTCCACCGGGGCCCAGGAAGACCTCCGGGTGCCCGCCATATTCTAGGGAGTGTTACAGAAGACGGGTAAGTGAGCAGACGTGCCCTCAGTGCGTCTGTCTCAATGTTCACGCATGGAAGAGAGGTGTTTGAATATTTGTGCTAATTCTTTTATTTCCAGCTTCGGATTGTGTAAGGTAATGAATGTGCTCGTTTAATTCCGGAAATTTGACCCCCTGTGTTTAAGTATCTGGTCCCCAGTTTGCCTGTTATCCTCCTCACATCGTGAATGTCCTATGTAAAATATTGGGAGACTTTGGTGGTATACATTTGGCCAACGCAGTTCCGTCTTACCCGTAGAAATGTGCGTGCAAATTAGTATATAATATACCCGAGCTATAAGTTGTAAAATTGTAATATTTGTAAACTGAAAAAATTGCTGCTATCGCTGTAAAGTCGAATGATAATGTTTAAAATAAATAGGAAATCAACTGTCATCAATATTTAACATACATTAAAAATCACAAAGAAGTCAAGTTAAAGGAATTTATTTAAAATAAAAGCTATAGAATGCAGGGACCCACACATCAGCGTGTGAGCCTTCCAGCCCCTTGCCTAGTATCGTACAGAAAGGACACGCTCTCTAGATAGCGCTCTCAAGCTCCTCTCCCCAGTTATCCATTGCGCAATTTTGATTCAGGGCTTGACCGCATCAACTTTCATCTGGCGTCCCTAGGCAGTATTACTGAGCACTGGTGTAGAAACACAGAAATCCAACATGTAGTATTAACATTTTATGAAAAGGCAAACTCTTACAGCAGAACTACGTCAACTGGTGGAGGATCATGCATTTATATCAGAAAAGGAACACAGTACAAGTCAAGACACGACCTCAGTACAGTGAGTGAAGACAAACACTTTGAAATATCAGCTATTAAATTAACAGGGCTTGATATGGCCAGGAAATTAACCATTTTGTGCGTGTATAGATCTCCCAGTGGTAGTGTGGACACTTTTTTCAATAAATTAACAGAAGTTCTAGATAAAGTCTCAAGTACAAAGGTTAGCATAATACTGTGTGGGAACATTAATATCAACACTAATATCATAAATGAATCCAGCAGCACCTTCATAAACATCCTTCAAAGTTTTGGCATGTCCCTGTTGGTCAATAGTGTAACAAGGGTTACTATAATGACAGCATCAGTAATTGACCATGTGGCCACAAATATGGACAGGGAAAAATGGAGCTGTAAGAGATCTTGGACTATCAGACCATCTCTGTCAAATAACATCAGTAAAATCAGGCTTCGAATCATTCTCTAAACTACAATCCTACATACGACATTTATAAGAAATAAAAATATAAGATTTTTCAAAAGAAATAGAAAAACAATGCTAGGATGAAGTTTATAAGAAAACGAATGTGAATATTAAATTCTCTAAATTCTCCACACTGTTTAAATTGGCTTGAAGAGGCATTTCCAAAAGTATGCATGTCTGTATCAACATCTCACAAAAAACAGATGGATAATAGGAGGTATTAAGAAGCCTTCCCAAAGACTTACCACGTTAGTTCCGTGAAATAAATTCTCAAACATCCGGAATTCTTATATTTCTGTCATAGATACAAAAAGATCTATAGGAAGGTGCTGATTGCTGCAAAAATGTCATTTAATGACAAAATAATATATAATGCAGAGAATAAAAGCAAAGCAGTCTGGGATGTTATAAAAAAGGAAATGGGGAGAGGCAAACAAAGGAAGAATAAAATACTGCTAAGGGAGGGGGATAAGGTGATAAATGATCCATAACACTTAGCAAAGTATGTAAACGAGCATTTTTCAAGTAGTGCAGAGAAGTTACAGCAAAAAGTCCCCAAAAACAAATATAACACCTGTAAATAATGTTGCACTAAATACAATGATGTTACTTCCGACCATAGAGAATGAAGTCAATAAAACTGTTCAAAAAATTAAAACCCAGTAGGCTTTGATGAAATATCAATGTATGTGCTGAAACAAAGCATAGGGATTACACAAGGCCCCTTAAAAAATATAATAAATGAATCCTTCACATCAGGGTCATTTTCAGAGCAGTTGAAACAGGCAAGAGTTGTATCTTTGCTTAAGAAAGGTAATTCAGAAGACATAAAAATTATCAGCCCATTTCCCTGCGGTCACCATTCTCAAAAATAATAGAAGCAATTATGAAAGACAGATTAATGAATTACCTGAATAAATACAATCCTTTAAGCGAATCACAGTTTGGTTTCCGAAGTGGCAAAAATACATAGTCAGCCATAGTAGAATTGACAAAAGTTGATGCTTTTGATAAAGATGAGTGTGTCACAGGCATATTTTTGGATCTTGCTAAGGTGTTTGATACAGTCGACCACAAGATTCCATTAAATAAATTATAAGCATTAGGAATAAGAGGGGTAGCTAATGACTGGTTTCGATCATACCTAACAGATAGGGTACAATGGGTAGAGATAGCACATACTTCAAATAGATCCAAACATTTAGTAAAACACTTATCAGAATAAAAATACATTAAAATAGGGGTTCCACAAGGTAGCCTATCAGGACGAATACTGTTCCTGATGTACATCAGTGACTTTCCCCGTGTGTTATTTATGGTGAAAAAATTCTCTTTGCTGATGACAGAAATATTATGGTCACTGAGAAAACAAGAGAACCCTTTGCCGAAAAAGCGAATAAAACTCTCAAGGAAGTTTATGATTGGTCAACAAGAAATAAAGTGACATTGAACATAAAGAAAACTAATGCCATGAATTTCAGTTTGAAGAGGAAAAATGACAATGTTAAATTACATGTAGATGGTACCTCTATAGATTGTGTAACAAATGAAAAATTTCTAGGAATGAATATTGATTGTCAGCTGAAGTGGTGTGAACACACAAAGGTACTCGCAAACGGAATGTCATTAGCATGTTATGCCCTTGGAATCCTATCGTCAGTGTGTAACATGCAGTGCCTTTTAGTTATATATTATTCATATGTACACTCAGTTGTTAGCTATGGTATTCTCTTACGGGGAACAAACACACAAAATATGAACACAATTTTCAAACTCCAAAAAAGAGCCAGAAGAATTGTAAACATCTGTTCAAAACTTTGGGGATTTTAACTGCTCCATGTGAATACATCTACCAGTCAGTTGTACACATCAAAAATAACATTGGTAATTACTGCACAAACAGCTCTTTCCATGACCATGCAACAAGAGATAGAGTCAATTTACATTTACAAAGAAAAAATAAATGTAAAACTCAAAACAGCATTTTCCATCAAGGAATAAAACTATACAATTAATTACCACAAGAGATTAAAGAAATTGCAAAAATACACTTATTTAAAAAGGCAGCTAGTAAGTTCCTGTTATGCTACACATTTTGTACGTTGAAGGATTACTTAGATAAAACAGAGTAGGGGTAAGATAAAAAATGTCATACAAAGAAATAACAATAATAATAATAATAATAATAATAATGATACGCGAGTTGGGATGGAAGTCATTAAAGTAAAGACGTTTTTCGTCGCGGCAAGATCTATTTACGAAATTTCAGTCACCAACTTTCTCTTCCGAATGCGAAAATATTTTGTTGAGCCCAACCTACATAGGTAGGAATGATCATCAAAATAAAATAAGAGAAATCAGAGCTCTAACAGAAAGGTTTAGGCGTTCGTTTTTCCCGCGCGCTGTTCGGGAGTGGAATGGTAGAGAGATAGTATGATTGTGGTTCGATAAACCCTCTGTCAAGCACTTAAATATGAATTGCAGAGTAATCATGTAGATGTAAAACATCAAACATTGCACATAACACCTTCATTTTATATTTTTCCTTCTTTTTTCCTTTCTAGAAATACTTACCCAATTCATAGCACAATACTAACACCTCTCCCTCTTTGTGAGCTCAACATCTCACTCATTATGGAGGGATACTGACTCAGGGGAAGTTGCGGTACAGATAATGGCCCAGAGATCACCTGTTTGTGTGTGTGTGTGTGTGTGTGTGTGTGTGTGTGTGTGTGTGTGTTTCTGTGTTTGTGTGTGTAATGAGTGAAGCGTTGAGAAACAATGCGTGTATAGTGCGTGCAGTGGGATATGGGTGAAAAGTGTGACATTACATTATTTAATAAGTTATTTGTAAAAAAAAGTATTGTATAGCAGGAGTAAATCTAATGATTGTCTCTAACTAGAAGTCTGTAAATTTATGTGTGTACGAATTACCTATTTTAAATTTATCTAAACTTGTAAATACTTTGAAATGTCCTATATCCTTGTAAAAAAAGATCTATGGACGAATAAAGCTGCTACTACTACTACTGCTATAATATCATATTGAGATTTGAAGCCAGAGGAGTTCTTTCCACGTTGGCCATCTTCTGTGACAGCCTAGTACCCCATTTCAGTATGCCTCTTCCTTCCATTTCACGTTCATGCTTTGAGAGGATAATGCATTACTTTCAATAAGTGCTTCTTAGTCATCCACAAATACCAAAGCTTGATCTGTCATGCGATGTCAGAGTAAGGGAAGAGTATTTACCTTCTTTCACTACGGCTTTTTATAGCACACATTGTGTTAAGTTGGTCACTAGGATAAGGTCTACTAATATTTATAACTTCTGTGCTATGTTTTCTTTGCTCTTAACCGTGTTTAAGGTGACACCTATGTGTCCAGATTAGAAACATCCACCTTCCTATTTTCCACAACAGGGGTAGCTTCCGTCCTCGTGTCCCCCCACCCCTAACTAAATTCATCTTAATGGAAGTGCCTTGTATTGCCAGCAAGACCATAAACTATGTTATAACGTTAGACCGTGACGGCATCTCCTGTTTCGAAACTTTGCACATTTCGCTGTTTGAACATGGAAGTTTATGTGCGTGTTAAAAGTGGGAAGCCCAAGGGAGCGGAATATTACACTCTCTGGCCTGACCAGAAATATAACACGAAACGTTACCTGCTACTTAATGTGTAAACCAGACGTCAAATTAAAATCCCCACATTCTTCTTTCTCATAAAAAATTGCAGTATTTGCATTGTGATGTAAGAATGCATCGGATATTTTAGGCACGGAGAGACAAATATTCTAGTGACTTTCTTTCATTACCAGAAAACCTTAACTTTCACATTACAACCAGCTCTGTACTACAGGATTGCCTAGATACTTGATGCAAATTATGGTAGAAAGAAGAATGCTTGGTAAGTTTTTTTACGTTATGTAATAAAAGTGCAGAAATGATCCTGAAAATAAATATACTTTGAAGATCCGTAAATGTGTCACAGATTTTTGTTTCCTGAACTGCGGGTTGTTAGTTCTTTTTATTTTTATTTTTTACACTTAGCTTCAATTCAATAAATAAACCAGTAAGCAGTGTAGTACAGTCGTACGACGCAGGACATATTACGAGTGAAGACTCCCGTCCTACTAAATGAGAAACAAAACAGTAAATTCATTGGCGGAGCTATACACATCAAATACTGTAATATCTCTGCACACTAAAAAAGGTGTTTGATAATGTGTTACCTTTTAAATATGAGATATATTATCAGTTTGATATACGAAGTGTTGTTAGGAAGTGCATTTTCTCAGCATTTCTTGATGTTGAAATGGCTGAGAACAGATTAGTGATTCTCAACTATGTTCTAGATAAATTTATTTATATAATGAAATTTCTACTAGATTTTATGCCAAGTCCTTCGAACTGTTGTTTTTATTTCGGATGATGTCTGTATCTCACATCCACACCATCGATCTGCACCTTCGATGAATCATCAAGCAAGAAGCACCAAAAATTTTGAACGTATCTCACATCCACACCATCGATCTGCACCTTCGATGAATCATCAAGCAAGAAGCACCAAAAATTTTGAACGAACCACATAACTCACGTCACAAAAAAATTATAGGCCCAAGAGTTCACAAACTGTTGCCTTCTGCAAACAACTATGTCAGATGGACAAAAGACATTCTAACCCTTAGAAGGCGGGACAGACTTCCATAAATTTACTTTCCCACGCTCATATGTACTGCAATAGATCTCTGATGTATCGTATTGCTCGGGCTTAGTTTCGTTACCACATTCGTCCACCTCAGGTCTCCATGGGCGTTGCAAGTAAGAGTTCAGCAATTTACAATGGCAATTTCATTTATTCCTTTGTATCGATCTGTGGAGTTTTATTTGTCGTGTGGCTGTTCTGTAATACAGTTCTTCGCTGTAGCTAAGTAGAGTGTCTGAAGAATGACCTTCAAAGTCTATTTCTTTGTCCTAAACCAAGTGCAGTAACACTCCGTTTGTTGATCACAGATGTCCACTCCACACATTGACTGGCTTTATCTGCGCACAACAGAGGGAAATGGTAGAAATTTCCCTCTCTCTCATTTTTTCATTTTACTTTTTTTAAATGCTCAATCATCTCCCGATTGACATCTTTCCATTCTACTAAAACTATCTTGTCATCTCTTCGAAGAACCTGTACTGATTCTCCTCTTTTCAGTTTTGAAGTATCAGTGTAACAGATGGGATGTGAGAACCAAAAGTAATAATACCCCACCTGATAAATACTTTCACGTGAGGGTGATTTTTAACCATCATTTCTTAACGCAGAATTAATACCCGCGCTATAGCGACAAGTGCTATTTTTTCCGGAAGTGGTAGCATTATTTGAAAATAAATACAATTAGTTTTTTACAAAAAATATTAATACTGTTGTGCATTTAAACAATATAAAGAAAAATAACGAAATATCTTGTCACAACACTTGTCGAGCTAACGAGTTTTCTTTGGACAGCATTTGGAACCTGAAATGTGTTGGTGATAGCGGAAAATGACCTCCACGACAGGCTAAAGTCGGTGTGAGCCAGAGAAGTGGAACAATGCCAAGAAATTAATTTTATAATCTGACTCACACAGTTGTGTTGATAATGGCTGAAAGTGCTAAGCCTGTCGTCTCGTGCCTAATAATGCGACTTTTGGTTTATTTGTTAAGATAGTATTCGTCTTTATCCTGACATTACCAGATGCC
Source organism: Schistocerca piceifrons (assembly GCF_021461385.2). Lineage (NCBI taxonomy): Eukaryota > Metazoa > Arthropoda > Insecta > Orthoptera > Acrididae > Schistocerca > Schistocerca piceifrons. Next base: position 547,673,197 of record NC_060140.1, read on the forward strand.
TTCATTAGGTTCTGCATGTTAATCTGGATTTGAAAATGTTAATGGTAGAGGGTGGGGTGAGGGGGGGTGGGGGGGGGGGGCGGATGTCTTTCTTGTTATAAGGCACTATACATAACTGAGAAGCTTAATATTTGTTTGAAGTAAGTATAGGATCCGTCTACTGTTACGGCTTTTTACTGGGTCATGCTGCCCTTGAAAGGCCGATCATTCATCAAGCAGTATACAGGGTACATCTCCTAAAACTTGCAACGCAAGTATTACGCGGAAATGGAAAGTTTTTTTTGATGTGCGGTTCTGAAAGAATGGATTGGTAGTCAGGGGCTCGTAATGTCAGCCAATAAACAGATTGTATTAATACTTAGAGAACGCATTTTTTGTGCGTTATGTACTCTTTACACTTTTCTGAATGGAACAATGCCTATACGCCTATTGACCTTAAGTAAGTAAAAGTAGGGTAAATACGAATATCACTAGCGATTATTGCTATCGTATTCTGAAGAGATTTCACACTGACAATTGTTTGTGCCATTCAACCTGCGTAGTTGCTAGGTAGATGTTGTTATGTTCGCTTGCAGTGTGCATGTGTGTTCACTGTGGGCATTGTGACTTGCTGGTCATTCAGTGTGAGAGGATGGGATCTACCAATGCATAAAAATCTGACATGCTCTTGATGCATGGAAAGTGTAAGAAGAATGTTCAAGTGTTCAAATGAGTCTGAATTCTTAAGGGACCAAACTGCTGAGGTTATCACCCCCTAGACTTACACACTATTTAAACTGACTTATGCTAAGAACAACACACGCACCCATGCCCGAGAGAGGAGTCGAACTTCCGGGGGGAGCGGCCGCGCCATCCGTGAAAGGGCGCTTTTAACCGCGCGGTCACTCAGCGAATGTGGTTGTGTAACACCCGGACGACGTACCAGAAGGAAGCAAGCGACGACAGGGAAGTTAATGTTCTTGCACTGTTGCAGTTGATCAGCACGTTACCTTCCACGCAATCGCACGAGAAAGTGGTATGTGTTAGCCAAGTGTCCTACGCATTCTCCATCGACATAGTTCTATCCCTGCCACATCCCTCTCCATCAAGAGCTATATGGAAGCGATTATGAGAATCGTGATAACTTATTTACTTGAGTATTAATACAGAATACTCTAGATGTATCATGTATCTCCTTTATTGGTGAAGCCACTTTTACCAATCGTGATGAGCTAAACCACCAAAACATGAACTGTTGACCTTCGTCAAGTGGAAAGTCAGCGTCCATGGAGTGTAAACGTCTGGTGTGCCATAGCGAACATTGTAGGGCGTGTTTCATAGATGGAACGCTGAATTCACACAAATACCGCAGCCTTCTAACAAACCATCTTCCACATATTCTAGAAGACGTTCCTCTGCAGACTATGAGGAACCTATGATACCAATATGGTGGCTGTACAGCACGTAGTGCACGAAATTCCACAGTATATCATCACGAATTGTTTCCAAAGCGCTGGATTGAACTGAGAGTACCTGTACCTTGGCCACACCGTTTCCCGAATTTGACGCCCGCAGACTTTTGTCTGTGGGGAAACAACTACACCCGACGATATGCAACGATCTGCTCGGACATCTCCATTGAAATACATGCGCGTGTGGAGCAGACTGAAAGCGTATTTTACGGCTGCCGGTGGTAATTTTGAACACGACTTGTGATGGTCAATTGTCTCGTTACTGATCTACCACAGGTATTATACAAATATCATTGTGGAAACTTCCCAAAATCAGTCTTGCACTAGAATCCTGCAACAAACACCACTGACATCCTAATTTACCATGCGATGGTTTGATGATGTCAATGTTGTTGTTGTGGTCTTCAGTCCTGAGACTAGTTTGATGCAGCTCTCCAGCTACTCTATCCTGTGCAAGCTTCTTCATCTCCCAGTACCTACTGCAGCCTACATGTTGTGTTGTGTTGTGGTCTTCAGTCCTGAGACTAGTTTGATGCAGCTCTCCAGCTACTCTATCCTGTGCAAGCTTCTTCATCTCCCAGTACCTACTGCAGCCTACATCCTTCTGAATCTGCTTAGTGTACTTACCTGTTGGTCTCCCTCTACGATTTTTACCCTCCACGCTGCCCTCCAATTCTAAATTGGTGATCCGTTGATGTCTCAGAACATGTCCTACCAACCAATCCCTTCTTCTAGTCAGGTTGTGGCACAAGCTCCTCTTCTCCTCAATTCTATTCAATACCTCCTCATTAGTTATGTGATCTAGTCAATGTCAATAGGCATTTCTATATTTAAAAAAGTGTATCTTTGCACAGAAAAAACACTTTATAAGTGTTATTGCAATCTGTTTACTGGCTAACAATACGAGTCCCTGACTATCAATCCATTCTGAGAGAACGGCACATCAGGAACACATTCCATTTCCGCAATATTTGCGGTGCAAGTTTTAAGTGATACATCCCAGTGGCACAACTGTACACGACGTTCAAAGTCGTCGCCATCGAATTCCTGGTGCATAGAAATATGGTACGGGTGGTTGATGTAGCATTCTCAACACCGACGTTTTTGAGATTCCCGATTCTCGCGCAATTTGTCTGCTACTGATGTGCGGATTAGCCGCGACACCAGCTAAAACACCTACACACTGTTTCCTTAAATAACGTAACTACCCGGCGAACGGACCGGACACTTGGATGATGTTGTCCAGGATACCGATCAGCATACGTAGCACAGGCCTTTGGACATTTTGATCACAATAGCCGTATATCAACACGATATCGACCTTTCCGCAATTAGTATACGGTCCATTTCAACACGGTTAATGTATCACGAAGCAAATACCATACACACACTAACGGAATGTTACGTGATACCACGTGCTTATACGTTTGTGTCTATTACAGCGCCATCTATCACAAAGCTAAACATCCATATTTCTTTACGTACTACACGAATATGTAATAAAAAATGGGGGTTCGTATTTTTTTAAAATGCAGTTGATATCCGTTTCACCTATGGCAGTGCCATCTAGCAGGCAAACCATAGCACCGTCTGGTTTCCCCCTTCAAGCTAGACAAGTTTCGTTCTTTGTAGTTTTTTCGTTTGACGCTTATTTCGTGAGATATTTGGCCCGGTCACAGCACTGAACCGCCCTGTATATGCACACATCTTTGAAAAGACTCATTGATCTGAATGGACGATACAACAACGCCGTTTTTAACACTCGTTTGAAAAATTTCAAACATCTTTACTCGTAAATAAATGACACAGTATTTCTCCTTACTTTCTTGCTTTCACATATGCCCCCACCCTCTCCTCATGAAATTTTTACCTAATATTTTTCCCTCTAGTGCTGATTAGGACAGATATCCAACGGGAATAATGGCGGAAAACTGAAGTCATTGGCTGGCTCAGTACAACAGTGTGGAACGATAAATTAGTTTGAACGCTGAAGCATTAAATGATGACATTAGGAAGTTTATCTGAAGAAAGGAGCTCAAGTGCACCTTAGGTGTAGGTTGAAGACTAGAGTGAAATATACGAAAGCGTAGAAATCCATTAACATTTAGAAGAGCACCATTATGATGGAAGGTCGAGAAGAACAGAAGACTCGGTAGTAAAGGACATGTCTGAGAACGACATCGAGACTTTCGTGGAGGCACTATGACTGTTAGCAACAGAAATTAACGCTGTAATCCCGTACAGTTGTATAACTATCGTCCACCAACCACTATTTCTTCGTCAGTCTTACATGCCTTTGGACTGCAGAACAAAGGCACTGGTGATAGCGCATTTCACTCGTGGCCATTAATGCTGGCTTTTGAATACAGAGTCGCCGCCTGTAGTAGATTTGCACCTTGACAGCATTTCATTAAGGCAAATTCTTTGCCGGAAAAGGAAACCGAATTTACCGTGTACGAGTCGCACAGGCTGACCGCTGAATCACGGAAATATACAAAAGTCGAAATTGTGTTTTTTATTCTGCTTAAACATAATTTCCGGACAAGGCCAGGATGCCTAAAATTTCCCGTCCCATGTTAATCTCGTTCGATAAAATTTCCGGACTACTGCCGGATGTCTACACTTTTCTGTCAAAATATTTTGTTCCGCGATATTCTCGTCTTTTTCAGGTATTTTCTACCGAAAGTACACTGTGTTTTTCTAAGTAATCGTAAGGCTGTTACATATATGATGCACTCAGAAGTTATTCCCTGGCTTTTACCTTAGGGGAAAGGAATTAAATGTTTGTCAGTGGAGTGGTCTCATTAGCCTTCGTGGCCAGGGAACACCTGTTCAACATTGGATCGAATATTTTTATCTGCGATCATATAGAAGAAAAAAGTCATTGGCCCCCACCCTGATTCAAGCCAATTGATTTGACCCTATTCGGCAGCTTGCATGTCAATTTCGATGCTTCTTGGACTCAAACAGCTTCTAATTCGGTCCATGAGGAAGAATAGATCACTTTCCAGATCTTTATACCACAGGAAGACCAAATATGGTATAATGCAACTAGGCTTTTCGCGTTAGCTACTAGACCGCACAGACAGCTTGTAAAGGGTTTTAGAATAGCATTCTATATGCCATACAAGTAGGATGCCTCAGTCCTCATCGATAGTGTCGTAACGTAGTCGTGTTTTCAGCGATTCCTTAGCAGTATCTTCCCAGACCTTAATTACGTCCCACGATACGATATTCGTGTTGTTGCAGAGCACTAATTACAGTAGAAATGCAAAATTATGTGATAGTGGGTTTGTAGAGTGGAGGGAGCGAATTTTCCATTTGTTCTGCATAACGTACTTCTGAAAATTGAGTGGTTAACCCTCCACAAGAAGTATTACAAATACTTTTACACACTTCGGAAAGGACTTCTCCATACCAAATCAAGGAAAAGAGTGTATATGAACATATATCTAAAAACCTGTCGACGTTCTCTTGTCAGAAACCCAAAAAAAAAAAAATTTCATTCGCTTCAACACAGGTCCGGTCAAGGTCTGCTGCTTCCTTTCAAACATCTCTGGATGATATCGAATGTTTTCACAGCTCCCATGTTACGATGGTGATTCTGTTCCACACTAAGAATGTCTGCTTGATAAACTATTTTAGAAGGCCCCATATTCGGTAGTGTGATACGAGTGAGATCGGGGAACCTGTAAACCATGGAGCTTGTCTTTCCCTACCCATCTGTAAGTCATGGTTCCTCTCGAAGAATGTGACTCAACGTGCTTGTCGCCCCACATGAATCACCAATGTTGTGACTAACATTCGTTATTTATTTGTACTCGGAATAATATGAAAACGTAATGATTTCATAAAATATTCCAACAGTAAAATGTTGCTACAATAAACTCAGGCTGTCGAACACGGACACGGCAAGTTAATGGCACCAAAATTCACTTTCTTCGATATCCTTCAGCAGATATCAGTTTATGTTAAAACATAGACGAACACCCACCGGCCAGTTTTCCGCTGAAAATAATGAAACGGAATACTGGTAAACGGAAGAACATGCTCAATCATTCCTGTTCGTAGTATTGAAATAAATACTTCAAGTTCCATCGTATGAAACTATGCCGGTAAATATTTCAGAATAATGGTGTTGTTGTGAATTATCTTTGTGGAAGACACTACCTGCACCGAACCAGTTTTTGAAATTGATTTTCAACCGTGTGTATGGTTGCTCTCCTCGTGTCTTACATTCATCTCCGACCATGACACTTGCAAGGTAGGCCACAGCGACGGCGTTGTTTGATGGAAGCTTGGACGACCATCACAGTTTACGAGCTGGGGATATGGGACTCGAGGCGAACGACGTCTCTAGAGCAGTTAAGCGACGCCAAAAGCCTTGTCCTGTGCCTTACCTGAGGCCATAAAGAAGCTTACAGCTCGTCGTTCAGGCATCGCCAAGCTATCCCAAAGTGCTGCAAATATTGTTGAGAAAACACTTTCATTGCTCTGTGTACTCTACTCGTTATTTTGACGCTTCATTAGAAAATTTACGTAAGATTTCAAAGTCTTTCGAAGGTCGGCAACTCGCTTTAAATGTTCAGAAATGCAAAATTGTTCACTTCACATAATGAATGAACGTTTGTTTCAGAGCTACAAACAGCATTAATGAGTCACAAATGAAATCAGTCAACTCATACAAATATTTAGATGTAGTAATTTGCGCGGACACGAAATCCATAGGTCTTATAGGAATGTCGGGGGAATAATTGAAGTATACACTGAATGGCAGCGTCACTTAGATGCTGAAAAACCTGAACTGGTAGGTGTTGGAATACAAAAGACAGTTTCCCTGCGGAGGCCTATTTACGAATTTGCAAGAACCTGCATTCAGTGAGGAATCATGGAGTACAGTATAACTCGATACATAGGTCTGCCGTAGTGACAGTGAGGACAACAGAAGACTAATAACAGCGCAGAGGGGGTCTTTAAGTTGCTGAAATAGGAAGAAGCCCTCATAAGTGATAAGATGGAAAATGGGGATTGAAATTCGCTTTACCGTGGGTTGTGGGGTATTGATGTAGAAATAAAAAAGTGCTGATCCGTAACTGGGCTGTTCGTCATCGAGATTCGAATCCATCCTAGACGATTAAATTTTTACGAAATTTTAAGACGAACGAGAAACGAGCCGTAGTTCTAGAAGACTAACACAGTTCTTAAACACGTATAAGACCGTAAATACACACATCAAAAAACGTTTTACAACACCCCAGTTCCAGATCGCCTGAAGATAGACGTTGACTGTGGATGTTGTATCACAGACACAGCCCCTTTGGCTGTTCAGGGATGTCACTAAACCCGCCCAAAGATGTAAACAACCACGCATGAGTAGCACCTATTAGACGAAGGGAGTCCGACATCCGATCAATTCCAGTCATTCCATCAGGAATGTATGTGGCTCGTGTTGTCTGTAGTTCAACCATGCCTAGACGGTCAATACCGCGGTTCGATCGCGTCCGCATTGTTACTTTGTGCCAGGAAGGGCTCTCAAAAAGGGAAGTGTCCAGGCGTCTCGGAGTGAGCCAAAGCGATATTGTTCGGACATGGAGCAGATACAGAGAGACAGGAACTGTCGATGAAACTCCTCGCTCAGGCCGCCCAAGGGCTACTACTGCAGTGGATGATCGCTACCTACGGATTATGGCTCGGAGGACAGCAACGCCACCATGATGAATAATACTATTCGTGTTGCCACAGGACGTCATGTTACAACTCAAACTGTGCGCAATAGGCTGCATGATGCGCACCTTTACTCCCGACGTCCATGGCGAGGTCCATCCTTGCAACCACGACACCATGCAGCGCGGTACGGATGGCCCCAACAACATGCCGAATGGACCGCTCAGGGTTGGCATCATGTTCTCTTCACCGATGAGTGTCGCATATGCATTCAACCAGACAATCGTCGGAAATTTGTTTGGAGGCAACCCGGTCAGGCTGAACGCCTTAGACACGCCGTCCATGGAGTGCAGCAAGGTGGAGGCTCCCTGCTGTTTTTGGGTGACATTATGTGGGACCGACGTACGCCGCTGGTGGTCATGGAAGGCGCAGTAACGGCTGTACGATACGTGAATGCCATCCTCCGACCGATAGTGCAACCATATCGGCGGCATATTGGCGAGACATTCGCCTTCATGGATGATAATTCGCGCCCCCATCGTGCACATCTTGTGTATGACTTCCTTCAGGATAACGACACGACTTTTGAACAGTATTAAGGTAAATACATTGTTTGTTCCCTATCAAAATCTTTCATTTGCTAGCTGTGCCTATCAGTAGTTAGTGCCTTCAGTAGTTTGAATATTTTATTTAGCTGGCAGTAGTGGCGCTCGCCGTATTGCAGTAGTTCGGGTAACGAAGATTTTTGTGAGGTAAGTGATTTGTGAAACGTATAGGTTATTGTTAGTCGGGGCCATTCTTTTGTAGGAATTATTGAAAGTCAGACTGCGTTGCGCTAAAAATATTGGCTGTCAGTTTAGTGTTGATCAGAATAGGTAAAGAGCGAAATGTATGAGTACGTTCAGTTCTGCTCAGCTGTTTGAAAATCAATAATGTTAGAGGTTCATCAGCACAGTAATTCATTAATTTTTCTAAGGGGACGTTTCATATGTCGACCCTTAGCCGAGGATACCTCACTGGAATCTTCTGATTTTTTTCCTTGTAGTTTGTGTAATTAGTGTAGCTATTGATTATTGCTAGCGCGTAATTATAGAGAGAAATTCCTTTTTAGGTGTAGTTTTTCATTGTACAGTAAAACAGTTGTGGCATACATGTAGATTTGCACCAAGTATTTCGCAGCTGCGCTTGCAATTAACGAGATATTATTTTCAATGCTATGTTAATGTGGTTTTTTATTTTGCTCTTCAAATTGTGCTTTTGTGTGTTATCGTGTGAAATATTGCGACAATAATGGCGTGTGAAAAACGTAATACTAGGCTCCAAAGTAAACTAAGAAATGACAGTGAAGACGAAAGCAGTGTGTTAGCGCCACCATGTAATGAATTAACTAATGCTCAAAGAAGTAATTTGGTAATTGTGCATAGGGAAATGGAGCGGGCTGTAAATAATGGTGTAGACAGTGAAACAATTAGTGAACAGGGAAGCATTATCGATCGATCGGTCGGCAACAGCTCGCCTCAGGAATCCGAAATGACAGGACACAATCTTGCAAATACTGTAGATTCGGGTTTTGCGTCCTCACCGTTTTCTCAAATAAGTCAAGACACATTTTCTGCTTTTCAAAACGCGAATATTGCTGGTTCAAATGCACTGCCGAATAGCACTGAGGAACATGTTTCAGACACCAGTGCATTGTTATTACAGTTAATGCAATAAATGGGACAAAGGCTACAGAAGTTAGACACAACGCTTGAACAAAATCAGAAACAAATGGGACAAAATCTTCGGAAGTTGGACACAATGGAACAAAATCTTTGGAAGTTAGACACAATGGAAGAAAATCTTCAAAAGTTAGACACCACGCTTGAACAAACACGTGAAGATTTAACTACTGAGTTACATAACACTGAATCGAAATGTCAAAAAGTCTGTAATGACGTAAAAACACAATTTTGTGAGCATTTTCAACCTATTTTTTCGCGGCATGGAAATGCATTACAGAATCACGAAGCAGCCATAAAAGAACTGCAAACTATTGTTCATGAAATTCATGAGACCTTGCTGGCTAAAATTGACTCAGTTGCATCTACCGATTGGGTTACGCTACTTGCAAAAACTCACGAAAACTTAAAGGACACAGTAGATACTCTGAAAATAGGTTCAGAAAGACACATGGAGGAAATTAGTTCATTATGAAAGAAAGTAGTCGAACTTTCGAAACAGCTAAATAATTTATCTACGAAGGTAGATGATAATCTGAATGACACATGACTGGTAGTCTTTAATGACACAGAAGAGTACGAACAAATTAAGAAATTCAAACAAAATGAGAATCAAATTAATACGTAACACCAAAGAGAAATCCAGGAAGTACAAGATTAGTTGGCACAAATAATACAAGAACTACATAATACAGAGGAGACTCGCGCTCTAATACGGAAAGCAGGACATAGAAATACGGAAAAGCCACAAAATAATAACACGGGGCACTTCAGAAATTATGAAAGAAATTGGCATGGTACACCGGATTTTGAGATGGAACCTGCAAAACGAAGTAACAATCACCGATAGGCGACTTGCCGACATGATGATTTCGACTATAAGCTGTTTATTATTACACGTAAATTCAAAACATTTAAGAATTCCCGCAGCAACATTCGTCCACAAGCGTGGCTTCATCAATTTTCTCATTGTTTTCCTCCCTACTGGTCATTAGAGCACAGATTAGAATTTATGTGTGGCTTTTTAGAGAATGAACCAGCAGTAAGAATGCGATCAGTCATTCACGATTGTCACAGTAAAGGAGAATTTTATCATGCCTTCCTCTCAGCATATTGGTCTCAAGCTACACAAGACCGAGTAAAACATAGCATAATAATGATGAAACATTCGAACAATCTGAATTTTCCAGTCTTCTGAAATATTTTGAAGACATGTTGCACAAGAATCAGTACCTGTCAAACACGTACAGCCCCTCAGAACTCATCCGCATTTACTTAATCAAATTGGCTGTACATTTTCGACATATTATTTTGGCAGGACGTTGCAAAGACGAAATTGAAGTGTTTCAGGGATTGTTACAATAATTGGAAATTGACACTGACAATGGCAGGACGCGAAAACAGGAACACAACAATTACAGGTCACATCAGTCACAATTCCACGATGACAGAAATAATAACTGGACATGATAAGGCTATTCTTACAACGCAAATCGTGACCAAAAAGACACCACCCGTATGACAACCGTTGGCAGAATAATAGTTACAGAGAAAGATCACATTTCTATAGTAATGAATATGACAGAGATAACCACAGAAACAGACAATATGGGAACCAAAACAATTATAATCATGGGAGGCAGAATAACTTCAGACGCAACAGTTCAGAGTGCAGCTACGATTCAGGGAGACATTCTCCACCATGTGACCAACGAGAAAGAAATTATGAAATCTACCGACATGACGACATACGATAGAATCATAATGACAGACCTGAATTTCATCAGAACTGGCGAGATTCAAACAGGGCAAAGCCTTGTCGTCAAGGTGAATTTGTAGAAGTTAGGTATCCTAATCCCAATAAGGACGCACGCCAACAAAGAGACAGACAATGACTCACACCGCAGGCAGCCACGTGTGCCGGCTGGCTCAGAGAAAAATAACATAGACGTTAACCTTGAGAAAAATGTTTGCATTCTTTACTGACGTATACCACATGATAATTGCGTTGAAGCTGAAACTCTGCGTACTAGGAAGAGTAAAGGTTTACACCACATTTCACATGTAAAACCGTTTATTGAAAGATAATCTGCTTTTTAACTTAGTCTTTGCCCTAAAATTTTTCACTTCACACTACTAGTACAATTTGTCACACGGAGAAACTGTTAACATGCAACAATGTTTTGAAGTTAACTATCCAGTCTAGAACCTAAGGAACATATTTAGACAGTATTTACGAGTGCATCGTTATAGTGAACAGAGGACACAATGTTATTGTGTGTGCGCATTCTTGCTTGTTAGTTGCACGACTACGTAACGACTATAAGGCTCACATACTTAGAACATATACCGGTACTGCTAATGAGATTTTAATGCAACATTTGGTTTACTTGAAAATACATTCTGTATGTAAAGCACTTGCTGACAGATATCAGATGATACAGTGGTTAGTTTATTTGACTGCTACACGATTATATCATGACGCTACTAATGAGTGACACAATTTATATTATTGCTTTTGCACTGTATCTGTTTTATATCTGCACAGTTTTTCTGTATTATTCTGGAAAGTAAACATGTTTTAGTAGTAACTTTCGTGGTATAGCTACAATGAGACAGCCTTTTCCATAGCACAACACTACGTTACAGCACAGTACTTTCTTCATCACGGCAATAAGCGTAATAACTAAGATATCTATACGCAAAGCAATTCACTTTTGTTTATGATGAGGTGAGTACACTGACTTCAGCAGAACTTTGCTTACAGAGGACGATAACTACGACACTTCCACAGAATTATCTTACAGCAAGACGCACATTTTGCGCTACAGGACACGCATTTGAGTGATTAATTTTGTACTTAAAACATTTATTTTTAAAGATTTTTGAATCACAAAGATAGAAAGAAAGTTTTCGGTGATACATTTCATTCGAATGCTGTAACCTGTAACACCTGACTGTTTAATTACATTAACCCTCAGGGGGTACACGCTTACCTTGTGTACCATGTGTTTGGCAAGCACAAGGAGCCCTAGCTAATGCGATATTTCTCTAACACACAAATTACACAGCTATCTGATTATTTAACAGGGAAACAAACTTTTTTTTTACTACGTCAGTGACAGATGTTTACGCAATTACGCAGTTGGATAACTTCACACTTATGAAATTGTATTTTGTCTGTACTTTGTGAACCATATTTTTCGGAACCATTGTTATATTATGAGAGCTTTGAATGATGTATTTGGTATGGGATCATGATTTTTAAAGTAAATTTGAGGTAGATGACACTATTGAAATGAGCAGAGAACTTTTTTAGGTTTTGAAATTATTGGAGGAAAGTACGACAATTTTGAGATTTGACTGAGGTGTTATGATATTATTATGACGACAATGTGTATTATGCTGTTGAGGTATGTTTATAATCAATGAGATGATGCTATACGAGGAATCTGATTATGCTATGTATTTATTATGAGGAAATATTGAAGATGTATTGATGAATATGTATATGTGTAATAAGGTAAGGAATAAGGAGTAGTGGTTAGGGACTCTGATTTATGAAAAGGATGTTGGAAACCAAGAATCGTACTTTAAGAGTTATGAAATGTGTGTACATACGTGAATGTTAGTTACCACAATGCTGACAAAACTTTTTGGACACTGTTATATATATGAGATTTTGTTTCTACACACTTCTAATGTAAATTTCTAACCTTTGAAATTCTTTATTTTATATGCATCTGTCACTGCAGTGGAAATTGCTGCCATAAATATTTCAGTAAAGAAAGTAGATGACCTCGACGTAATGTGCTGCGGAGGCCCATCTGAGCGACAGTCACCTGGAAAAAAAGCCATTAGTGTATGCCTTTCAGAGGCACAGGTGGAGAAAAGAAGAGACCATTAACCTCAGTATTGACATTCCTTCGTAGAAAGCATCGAAAATACGACACACTCAAACTTGAAAACATATGATTACACTGTGGAGCTCTTAATTTATGATATTTACTAAAATGCCTAATAAAATGATGAGAAAAATTTTACATCTACTGTCTTTCTAGTTGAGAGATTTTTTTTACTGCCTTTGGAGACGCCATTTGCCTAGTGAATGATGTTTCATGCCTTGCTCTATATAGGCTATATATATTTGGTCATTTCGTTTAATATCTAGTTTCTAGCTGCACTGCAGCATTGGTTAAAATAAAATTTAATAGATGTACTAATACAGATATTTTATGCCTACAGATCCAGTAAATAATAATTTTATGATCTACTTTCCAAAAACGAGGGAGTTCAAATAGACATTTCTCTTCACAGGAATTGCATAAATAATTTTTTTACGATTTGGTAACTTGTCTGCTACAGTAAGTTATCGTGATGCATCACTCTAGTGTTAAGGTGTGACATACATATTAAACATGGCCATTTTTACTGTAATATTTTTTCTGCTCGAGCTATGTCATGTTTAGGTATATGTTGTAGCATTTGCTGCTGTTGTTTGTCAGGCATAGTTCTACTAAATTTTACATCATATTAAGCCAGTTTTACTACTGATTTATTTTTCTTTTTGCTGCACGTGGGCTCATATTAGTTGTAATGTTGCATTTGCTTTGCTAATTTAGATATACTGCTGCTTGCTTTGCAAATTTGCATTTTTTTGTCATTGCTGTTTGTGTTAATTGTTTTTTACTGCTTCATTGCCTCGTCCTTTAGTATATATGTCTGAGCTCACTAGATTTAAGTTAGCTTAAGGGGGGGTAGACTATGCAAGAGAATGAGTTTCACTGATTTGGAAGAAATGCATTCAGAAGTTATACGAAAAAAGTTTGTAAAAAAAAGGATACTGTACAATGAAGAATAATTATATGAATAGAATACAGAAAGCAGGTATCAGTAGGATTATTTGGGAATAATGGTGAAGGAAGGGAGATCTCGATGAAGTAAGAAAGTTTTGTCGCTATGTGTTTGTGTACCCTTGTGTATTTGTGTTTTTCCTGTCTTTATGTGTTTATCTGCTAAGACTTATGTTCTAGAATTTTTCTAATACTCAGCTACATTCACTATGATGAGGAATACTGTTATCCTCAAATATAATTTGCATTTATAATATGTTATTTACTTTGTAAAGATGTTTAGACACTATTTATTCTGTTCTGTTTTAATGCTCATGTGTGAAATTAATGTTTCAAAGACTATTCTCATTATTTTATTTACTTATGTCATAATTCCTGTAACACTGATGTACATGTTTATTTCTATTTTTTGTAAAGCCTGTATTACTACAAATGTTATCTGTGTTATTATGTTTTTAATGATGTATTTTGTACCTTTGTAATTGTATTCATATGTTGCAAATTTATAATTGTATAGACACCAGTTCTTCATATTAAGTTACATTTCACTGAACACGTTTCTGTTGGTCATAGTATATGCATAATAGATGAGAAGTTGGGACTGTTAGTGTTTGCACATGTGTTAATGATTCAGCAAAGGACTGGTTAACAGCATTTCTGGTTCTAAGGACAATTCCAAAAGCTTTCTGAGTACGCAAGTGGTGGTTTACGGACTTGCTATATTGTCTGCAAGACTCTTCGATGGTGATTGTGCACCTTCACAGTCGTAGCAGATAGCTGCTGGCCATCTCTACAAGGACTACAGTCGGTCTATATCTTTGGGGGCCCACCAATACCATTATTTCTACAAGGACTGCAGTGGGTCTGCACCTTTGATGGCCCACCAATACCATACTCTCTACCAGGACTACAGTGGGTCTGCTCTGTGGTGACCTACTTACCAATATTCTTCAAAACTTCTTCTGACTCTGCTGTGGGTTTGCTCTTTTGTGGCCCATTACCTGTCTGCATGTCAAGAATGAGCACTGTCTTTCCGTTGGAAGGATAACACTACTTCTTCAAGACAGCATGGAACTCCACTACTTCCGTGTGCATTTCCTTTTAAAGTTCAAACTTTGAGAAAAACACTGCAATTTTACTTTGATGAATGATCAGGACTGTCTTTATGGACTGTGAGAAAATTTTAGCTTTTGACCAACATTGTATCGATAAGTGTGTGCATTTCATTTCTTTGTTATTGTAATTATGAAAAATTTTTTTCAAATCTGTATTGGCCACTGCCCAAAACAATTTGTAAAATTTTTTGTGGGGAGCATGGGGGCTATGTAAGTAGGCTGTTTAGGTTTTTATGTTGGTAAAACCACGTAGCGCTCTGTACGAAAATCACTGGCTGTGCTGTGTGCAGTATGTGGCTGGTTTTCATTGTTGTTTGTTATTGTAGTGTTGCGCAGTTGGCTGTTAACAGCGCGTAGCGTTGCGCAGTTGGAGGTGAGCTGCCAGCAGTGGTGGATATGGGGAGAGAGATGGCGGAATTTTGAGAGCGGACGATCTGGACGTGTGTCCATCAGAAAGAGTAAATTTGTAGTATTGGATGTCATGGACTGATATATATATATATATATATATATATATATAATGACTTTTGAACACTATTAAGGTAAATACATTGTTTGTTCCCTATCAAAATCTTTCATTTGCTAACTATGCCTATCAGTAGTTAGTGCCTTCAGTAGTTTGAATCATATATTTAGCTGGCAGTAGTGGCGCTCGCCGTATTGCAGTAGTTCGAGTAACGAAGATTTTTGTGAGGTAAGTGATTTGGGAAACGTATAGGTTATTGTTAGTCGGGGCCGTTCTTTTGTAGGAATTATTGAAAGTCAGACTGCGTTGCGCTAAAAACATTGGCTGTCAGTTTAGTGTTGATCAGAATAGGTAAAGAGCGAAATGTCTGAGTACGTTCAATTCTGCTCAGCTGTTTGAAAATCAAATAATGTAAGAGGTTTATCAGTAATCATTAATTCATTAATTTTTCTAAGGGGACGTTTCAAAATATTATTTGTGAGGTTTTCAGCACGCTGGATGATTCTTTCTTGTTTCCGCTCCGGCAAATAAGTGCCCTATTCGCGCTCTTGCCGGGCATAAATATTAGTAAAGTGGTAAAATCTTACACTCTTTTCGTCACATTCGTTGAGTACACCGTAAGACGGCGTACGGACCTGAGCGGTAGAGGCGGAAACGATGCCCAAGGGTGGACCAGGCTAAATAAATACTGCTATTCGATATCTAACTTACAGGTGAGAAATATAGATGTACCAGGTTATGTCTATGTATGTATAATAACAATTTTGTACAGTTTGTAATTCTATAAATGCTTTGTTCCATGCACTTATAATAATTACAATCCATTACTGAGCGTGGAAAACAAATAACTGAAGCTGCTGGACTGGGACAGACTGCAGCTGGCATAAGATCGTTGGACAAAATAGACGTCGGTACCCTGATGGGGAGCGACGAGTAACAGAGATTGCTTACCAAGGTATGGATTTGACTGCATGAGTTCCCAGGTATAATATTAGAATCATTAGGTACCGGGGGGGGGGGGGGGGGATGCAGAGTGCTTACTGATTAAATAAAGTGTGTCATTTGATTAGTGCAACCGGCTACATAAGTTTAAGTAAGGTGTTTGTTTGATTACAGTGTAAAAGTAAAAGTGTAGCCACATTCATTAAATTAATGTAGAAATTTTGTGAGATAAGCTAGACTATCAGCTGTGTGGCTACAGATCGTTTAAAACTTCCATTAAAGAGTAATTTGAATTTGTTTGCCAAGGTGCTGCGAATAAGTTTTCAGTGTGTGTTGGTTAAGATATAGTGTATTATTGTGCGTACAGTGTATTTGTTGGTATTAGACTAAGTGGTGTTATTTTTCTGTTTTCTGTGTGTTTTGGGGGTAATAGTGTTAATACAAGTATGGTTAATACCGGCAAAGAAAGAAAACTAGGCATCGAAGAAACAACAGAGATCGATGACGAATGTGTTTCGGCAATCCGCAATTTGGAAACCGAACAGAGCAATGTAAAGGAAATACTGCCTGCTGCTAGCGGTCAACAGCTGGAACAGCAGACAGGAGTCAGCTCAGCTGACGACTCGAACAAAGCAATATCTGTTGTAAACACAGCTGATGTGCTGCCACAGCCAGCACCGACGAATGATTTTCTAGCCGTGTTGCTGGCAAATTTTGAGTTGAGAGAAAATGAAAGAGAGAATCGCGAAAAGAAGAACGATTAGAAAGAGAGAAACGCAAAAAAGATGAACGATTAGATAGAGAGAAACGCCAAAATGAGGGTCTCGAAAGAGAAAAGGCTCTAATAGCTCAAGTGAAAGGGATATTAGAAGCAGAACGTTTAGAGAGGGAGGAAAGAGAAAAAGCAGAACGCTTGGAAAGGCAAACGAAGGAAGAGGAACGTGACGAACGTTTAGTCGATCGACTAAACCAGATTTTAGATGAACGGGATAAAGTCATCGCAACACATCTTAAAGGGGAAATGGATGGTCTGCAGGAACAAGTTACCAGATTGGTAACACAAAGTAAAGGTATTCCAATGAAAGACAGAAACTTGAAGAGAATTTAACCGAACTCGACAGAGCGCAACAAGCACTGGAGGGGCAGGTGAAATCGCTAGCTAAAAATCTAGTTCAAATAGCTGACAGTGTAGAAACAGAAACAGAACGAGACGTAACGAATGCGTTGCAGAGATTAAATATAGGTCTTGAGTGTGCGAGCGTGGACTCGAGCACGCACTTAAACCCTGAACTAAATGAGATGCAGCAATGCACTTCCGGTTAGAAAGGGAAAGTTGTCATAGGGAACATAATACCCCACCCCATATTAGTACTCGGTACGGAAACGTACCTGTGGATATGTCAAACTATGAGCATTTGGCTTGCAATAATGCCAAGCAAAATAGCCCGTGCACTTATGGGAGTATTGTTGGTGCGACAGATGTGGGTACAGTGCCAACTTCCGCACAGGTAAAACATGAGGAGTCGCTTATTAAGCACAGGCAGTTCCAAATATTCATTGACGAACGGAAGTCAATCAACCCAGTAATATTTATCAAGAGTTTAAAAATGTTTTACCTCTTTCGTGGACAGAGAAACAGAAAATACAATTCGTGATTTCTTTTATAAGCGGAGATGCAGCTCTCTGAGCAATGGAAGCTGCAGGAATTGTCAGGTATACTTAGACTTTGAGAAGATGTTTTTAGCTCGTTTCTGGTCGTCATGTATACAAGAACGTCACAGAAAGCAGGTGTATAACCCTGAGCCTTTTAATGCCCGACAAGGCTGTCTTCGAAAATATTTCAAAATATATTTAAACAAGACACGATACTGGGACGAACCCATGCTTCCGAGAGATGTGTTGCGTATATTAAAAGCCAAGTTACAAATTTAAATTCGGGAAAAGCTTGTTCATGTGCCTGATGCGGACCTCAAACAATTTATGGCCACCATAGATTGATTAGATTTAATACAAGAAGACGCCAGGCAAAACGAATGTGGCAATGGTGGGCCAGGATCGAACAATAATAACAATAAGCCAGGAAATCCGAATGGAAACAGTACCAGAAAAGGTGGACAAAGTGATTACCACGACGACCACTGTAGCAACAAACAAAATATCACAGTGGTTCGGCTGGCTACCAACAGTACCAGAAAAGGTGGACAAAGTGATTACCACGACGACCACTGTAGCAGCAAACAAAATATCACAGTGGTTCGGCTGGCTACCAACACAATGGGACTAGTAACCGTTCCCCGAATAAAAACTGAAACGGAAATTAAAATAGGAAATGGAGAAACGCAGGAAGTTTTAAGACTTCCTTCGCAAACAAAAAAATGCCAACTGCAAATGACCAGTGGCACAAATCTGGCCCTGCAAATTGGCAGACACAGCACGCTCCCGACGACTGGAACGTGAATAACATAAATGTTACACCAATGCCGCCGCCAACTACGCAGCAGCATTGGACATCAACAAAACAGCAACAACAGATACAAAATCAAACAGTACGTATTGTGGAAGTGTTTTAAGAGCCGCAACCTGGATGTTCAGGGGCGATAAACTCCAACTGACCTATGTAAGCCTTCCACATAGGGTCAGTATGGCACAAGGCGAAGGCAGTCAAAGCGTGCAAGCATTCATGTTGAGATATACTGAAGGTGAAAACCTCAGGAAGGAATTAATTTCTGGACCGAGGCAATCACAGCAACAGAAGGATGAGTTAGTACAAGGTGCTTTTAGGGCTCAGATAAGCGGAGTACCCGTAACTGTCATTACTGATGCAGGGGCAAGTGCTTCAGTTACGGGTTTATGAATTTTATGAATGCGTAGACCAGGTTAAAAGAATGCAAATTTTACCAGTACAAAACTGTAAAACTGTGGGGGGCACACGTGGCCGGGTGCAGGTCATTAAAAATCTGGTACAGGCAGTCCTAGACATAGAAAAAAGGCGATGAAATTCTCATTCTTGGTCGTTAGGAACTTAGCGGTATCTTGTATCTTGGGTTAGGTTACGTTACTGACAGGAACGCAAAGATAGACCTCTCTCGTGCGACATGCACCTTGAAACCCACAGCGAGGTTATTGAACTGGCACTGATAAGGACTGCGGCAACATATAACAATTACTGTAGGCAGTTTATGGTGGATATCTCTGACCAAAAGATACTGCATGTAGAAAATGACTGCTACAGGAGGACTTACAGTAAGATAGCCCATGATATGAAATCTGAAGCAGAAGAAATCAGATAAAATATTAAAGTAAAGGTGTCGGAACTGAGTTACCTCGACTGTAACCAAAAGAATTAACTGACTCGCCTGCTAAACAAGTATAGTCAGATATTCACAGAGAAACCTGGTATAATAAGTGGATACACTTATGACATGCAAATTAAACCACATGACACGTTTTGCCGCGCCACGTACTCCATGTCACGGGCCAAAAAAACAAGCTGTAACTAAAGAGATTCAACAACCACTTAAATGGCAAATAACAGAACATTCATCGTCGCCATACAGCAGCCCTCTGCTCGCAGAAGTGAAAGCAGATGGAAATATGTGGTTAGTGTTGGGTGCCTAAGACATTAACAAAATTATCATTCCTGTAAGATCCCGACCTGAAAACCTCGAAGAGCATATTCAAAAGTTCCAAGGAGTTAAATTCCTTTATAGTCTTGACCTGAAAATGTCCTATTGATAGGTGTAACAGAGGCCTCGCGAAAATATACGGCCTTTATACTTGCTGGTCGTAGTTACCAATTTCGAATGGTCTCCTTTGGGCTTAACACAACTGAGGGGGTCTTTATTGAAGCACTTGCTGCTGCGGACCACACTTACCAGGAAAGGTAACCTTATATGTAGATGATATATTAATAGCCACGAGAATGTGGGAAGAACATCTAGAATTGTGAGACCGGGTGTTAGCTAGGTTCGCAGAAACAGGAGTTACTGCCAACTTAAAGAAATCAAAATTTGGCCGGCCGGAGATATAGTTTTTAGATCATATAGTGTCACCAGTAAGTATAATGCCAGACCCAGGCAAGTTGGAAGCTATCCAACATTTGCCTTACCCCACTACGAAGAAACAACTGAAGGCTTTTTTTGGGGATGGCGTCATTCTTTAGGCGTTTTGTGCCCGCTCAGCTGCTTAATAATGAGTCACTGCTATGGTTGGTATGTAAAAATACACCGTGGGTGTTCACAGAGGAGTGCAGAAAGGCCTTAGATAACATAAGAAATGCACTGTTGGAATCAGAAATACTTCACCACCTAGACATGTCAAAGGATTTCTGTCTGGCAACAGATGCTTATTCAAACAGATGTTTATTCCAACTAGGATAAAATGAGGGATAACCTGAAGAGAGAATAAATGTTTTCGTGAGCTTCGTATTAACTGCATGTGAGCTGGCGTACTTGGATACTGAGTTAGAAGCTCTGGCTGTAGTGTGGGCAGTACGGAAGTATCACTACTACGTCAATGGAAAGAGGGTGATTACCTTCTGCGACCACCAAGCTCTAAGTTACCTACTTACGTGCCCATTGCTTCACACACGTTTAACTAGGTGGGTGCTTGCAGTACAGGACTACGATTTCCAAATAAGGCATGTTAAAAGTATTGACAACGTAATTGCGGATGCATTATCTCGGTGGCCAAAATGTTTGCCGGAATTCACCGAATTCGTGGAACGATCAGTAGAGTATAAGATTTTGCTGATAAAAAAGCACAAGCAGTAGATAGGTGTTCTTACGCATGTGCAGTAATATGCAAATCCAGCAGTGGGCAGACCCTGTATAGAATAGAGTAATGACTTCACTTGAAGCTTGTACAAAAATTTAAGGCACATAAGGGACTCCTGTTTCGTAGAAAACAAGAGGGATCGGAAGAATGGTGCATATGTATCCCTGCAGATGCAGTCGACAATGTAATTTTATACACGCACCGATGTGGGGCCATTTAGGGATTAGAAAATGTGCAGAGAAAATTGCAACATATTGCTACTTCCCGAACTTTAGCTGACGAGTCGGAAAACTGGTATAGTCGTGTGTAATTTGTCAGAAGGCAAAGCCTATAAATATGAGCACTCGTAACGAGTTACACTCAATCATCTGAACAAAAGCACTCCAGATAACATCAGTCGATGTGGTGGTGGTGGTGGTGGTTAGTGTTTAACGTCCCGTCGACAACGAGGTCATTAGAGACGGAGCGCAAGCTCGGGTTAGGGAAGGATTGGGAAGGAAATCGGCCGTGCCCTTTCAAAGGAACCATCTCGGCATTCGCCTGAAACGATTTAGGGAAATCACGGAAAACCTAAATCAGGATGGCCGGAGACGGGATTGAACCGTCGTCCTCCCGAATGCGAGTCCAGTGTGCTAACCACTGCGCCACCTCGTTCGGTCAGTCGATGTCACAGGACCCTTACCGGTGGGTAGAGGTGGAGCCTGGTACATCATAGCAGTCTAAAACATATTTTCAAAATATGTTAAAATGTATCCGACAAGAAACTCTACATCGACCACCACAGTACGAAAAGTGGTCACCAACTACATTCTGCTTGTGGGAAAACCTGTCACTTTGCTCTCGGATATCGCGGCCTATTTTTAAAGTCAGAAATGGAAACAGTTTCTGCGAGAGACAGACATCAAACACAGATTAGTGTCCCATTTTAGTCCAGTTAGCAATCCTATGGAGCGATGTTTTCGTGAGCTTAGTCGGTTCATAAGAACAGATGCCTCACATCAGCATACAACATGGTAAAATCTAGTACCAATTTTACTAAATATTTATAATAACCTGCCACATGAATCTACTGGGTATACACTGGCCGAAATCATGAGATCAACGGTTATGCTAGATGAATGGGTAAAACCACTTCTGTGCTGTTCTTTTAGCTCTTCTATGTTTTGTTTTCTCTCTGTTTTAATTTCTTGATTAGCTATCTTGCCTCCTCATTGGTTTTAGTGCATGTGGGAGTGCCTGTGCGATAGAATAATTGTGTGATCATTTCGTGTGCATGCGTGGGCGGAAGTTTTCGTTCTTATCCACACTCCTTTATTTTAATCATTGTTAGGGCGCTGATAACCTCGCCGTTGGGCTCCCATAAGATCCCAAACCACACACACAAAACCACTCCCTAGAATACCCAGACATGAGTCACCGGAGGAAAGATTACAAGTCTGAGTGACGCTGAAAAAACAAGTTGACCTATGACAGCAGAAACACAAGAAATGGTTAAACAGGGCACACCAGTACCACGTGGGAGATTTAGTATTACTGAGGACACATCCAAAAGCGTCAAGTATAAAAAAGAGTAACAAAAAGTAGCAACTGTTATATATAGGTCCACATCGGATTATTAACATACCACAAGAGGGATGTTATGTTTTGGAAAATCCTGAGACACGAAAAGTGCGTGGTCTTTAACCGCACAAAGATTTGAAACCCTTTGTGTCAAAGGAATGAATAAGACAGTTCACTGTAAAATGAAGATCATGAAACAAAAGAAGTAACAGTAGTGTAAGGTTATTTAATTAGTTTTAGGTTCATTCTTGTATTTTTCTTGTGTATGTATTGTAAATATGTGTCTAAATGTTTATGTATATGTACATTTATGTGTCTGTGTATGAAGGCAGGATGCCTGCGTGAATACATATGAATCAGGTGAACAATGGAAACAAAAAGTGAATTACTAATGAGGACAGTGCTCCTAGCCAGTGGAAATTTAATAAAATCACAATGTCAGCAAGGAAATGTAGGCAGTTTGCATGGTCCCTAGGTGACTTATGTGTGCCCATAAAGCATAGACCAATATCAAAGAATACTAGAATAACTATAATGACAGAATTGTCAAACCTAAATATTGAAATTAAACTTCTATCACGGTGTAAGGTACTACTCCTTCACACGTTAGATACTTGGGAGTAATGTGCTCGGATCCTATTATCAGAAAGCAAAGGAAACACTAGAGAATGAATCAGTGTTGCGAGCAAACATGATGGTTAAACATACCGAACTGAATAGTCCAGGTGACCAATTGGTTGAACTTTCTGCATGAAGGTACACTGGCTACATGAATGCTACCGAAATATGAAGACTTTTATTGTAAAATATGTACAATGTGTGCTACATAATGTGATAGTGAAAGTGCTTGTAATGGACTCTTCACACGTACAATGTACAAACTGTGTGCTAAAAGTGCATTTTAAGTGTCGAACAATCTGGACGCTAAAATAGCGACAGTGAAAGGTCAAAGCCTTTAAACAAACAAAAGACAAATCCACGAACTGCGTCGGTGGAAAAAGTAGTGAGCACAACCACAGCAAGGTATAACAGTGATACACAGAAAAGACTGTGAATCCGTAAATAGTTTGTAAATTTATGGCCGAAGTCCATAGCACGTCGAAATGTCTAAGTATTAATGTGAAGTTTCACCTACCACATAGTTAGATGCAGTGCATAAAACCTGTAGAAATATCACATGCATAAAAGTGTTAGATGTACTATCAAACTGTGGAATCTGCATGCTGCAGTGAGCAACGTGGAAACACGGGACATCTGAACACTTGAAGTGACAAGTGGACCAACATACAATAGAAAATCCTAACGGAACACGACGACTGTATGACCGATCTAGGAAGTGAAAATGCAGTTTGTGTGTGACGTGTTGACAAGCTATGAGCTGTGCATTTTATTAACCAGTGAGCTAGTAGAAGCCTAATCCTAAATGTAAAGTGCTGGACTAGTGACGTTTAAAACGAATTACATACACAAAGAACAAGGCAGTGAAAAGTGTGGCTGAAGAGTGATTGTGAACTAACCCAAAACATTTTTTCAGCTAACATGTGTATATATATTCATGATAAGAAAGCTGATCCTCAGTGAACTTGTTTCATGCTTTCTTCGGCGTGGCGCGATGGCGGAGTCGTCCTGCCGTCTTACAGCTGATCAGCGCGCGGTGGGTGGGACCCGCAACTACAACGATGCGCAACTGTCCAGCGTTCAACAACCCGCGGCAGGAGGCGAGTTACCGCTCGTTTGCCCAGCACTCCAGCAGCACCGAACAACAAATTAACCAACGAGAGCATCGGCATAATTAATTATAAAAACTATGTAATTTTCTGCAACTCTAAATTATTGAAAGATTCTGGATTATTGACTGCGGGAGACGTGAATGCGAAGGCTTTGTGATGTATGTATCTCCTAAAAACTATGTTACCTATGTAAAGTGGACGTACACTGAAAGTTGATGCACAAGAAAAGTGAACAAACTTTGTAAAATTAACCATCAACCGCATACTTTTATATTGTATGCAATATGACCTGACATATGAGGCAGTTCGCTGATTGTCCCCGGAGGATGCCTTCTGCAGTCGGCGAACGTTAGGGGAGAGTCTTACGTATGGAATACGGCATCTCTGCCCGGAAGTGTTAAGTGATGAAAATAATTGATATTAATAGGAGTGTGAACCGTTTGAAGACTCCGAGCCGGGTTTTTAAACCCTTATTTTCCCCGTCGCCCGTAACCTAACTAGGGAAGTAAAGTTTTTGCTTACCGGGATTGTTCAATCATACCAAACTGCCGCTTAGTGTAAGGGCGAAAGGTAGAGCAATGCCCGTAGTCGAAATAGATGAAACCACATAAAAGGGAAAATGTTCTTTGTAACAAATCAATTGTAAATTATGTCATTGTAAAGTGATATATACTGTATATATACGCTTATGTATAAAAAAACTAAAGAGACGTAAAGTGACATGTGTCTACAGAACATACGTGTGAGGAGGAAATGTGTTATAATAAAGGTTGTATGACTGTTCGCAAACCTCAAGTGCTTTTGGCTCATTCATACCAAGGGCCCTTGTAGCGATATACTGTACAAAATATTAAAACGTGCGACGAAGAGTCAGACACAAAACACTGTAAAATGAAAAAAGTAAAGAACTCTGAAAATGCGCATGCAATTAGCTCTCATAATAGTAATTTCTAATAAAATTAAATAATAATGATTCAGACGGACTCTATAAGATAACTGTATAACATATCTGTGCTAATTAATTATTCTTTTACTCGCTGACGAAAGAAACGGAAAAGACCAACGTTACAACCCGCTCTATGATATAGTCTTGAAGCTAACACACGCTACGGTGACCATTACACATTATAAGTTGTAAATTTTAAATAATATATGATAATTTATGCTGACTGTGCTTTTTTTCCTTCATATGCCTAGTGACCTTCATGCAAAAATAAAAATATTATTTGTAAGGTTTTCAGCACGCTGGATAAACTACAAGAACGGTCGAACAATCGACCATTCCTGGTAGATATCTTGCGCAGGAAAATTTTCATTATAAATTTCATTGCGTTCCGTCATCCACGGACGCATTATAAGAATTGCACCATAATTATTAAGGAAAAGAAAGTGAATATACTATTTTATGTTTTATGACAGTAAGAACTAAGAATATTCCATTAAGTTCAGATATTGGCCGCTTCTCAAAATGGTGAAGATTATTACGTTAAGAAGAAAAGAGAAGTACTTTATTCATTACAAGATTTCTTCTAATTAAATGTCACTACGGTAAAGATATCCTGCAGCAACATTTTAATGTGATAACACGAAATAAAATCCCTGAGATTTGTTACGATATTATGATGTTACGATATTACGTTTTTGTCAGAATGAAAGCTAAACGTAGACCTCTGTTTAAAGTAATTCTAAAAGCGCCTCAATTCTAAAAGCGCCTCATGCAATCCTTTATTAACAAGGCTGTTAGTCTCTCGCTGTTAAATAATCAGAGTTCAGAGAACTATTTTGAGGAAGTGTAGATTCAGGTCGTACATATTTTCAAGATTCTTTCTTGTGTCCGCTCCTTCAAGTAAGTGCTGTAATCGCGCTCTTGCCGGGCGTAAATATCAGTAAAGTGGTAAAATCTTACACTATTCGTCACATTCGTTGAATACATCGTAAGTATATTTAAGACGGTGTACGGACCAGAGCGGTAGCGGCACATGCTGTAGTGTTGCCCTTGGAGGGCGAGAAGAAGAAGAATTGTTATTTTGTATTTTTTGAAATATGTCGAAAAAATGAATATTTTGGTGGGTCACTTGGCAACAGAATCAGGGATTGATTGCACTACCGTTGCTCTTGGGGGGCAAAAAGAAAAAGAATTCTTATTTTATATTTTTTGAAAAATGTCGAAAAAGTGAATATTTTGGTGGGCCACTTGGCAACAGAATGAGGAATTGATTGCACTATTATAATAACATACGTTGAGTATTAAATACCTGGTTAGATTATTCTGAACAAGAGCAGTAGATTGATTTATTTGAGATCGTTCGGAAGAAACATTATCATATCTGTGCATTTTTAAAGTCGCGATGTAGTCATACCCGGAACAACACTAAGGGAACAGAAGATTTATAGACTTTAAAAGAAATGTAGCACCCACATAATTATAAAAAGGGCTGATTCAGAAATAACAGAAAACGATAATGTGCTGCGTTCGGCCCATCAGCCTGATCGTAATTTCTGGTGATGAACTAACACAAAATAATTAACATTCAAGTAAAGGAGGAGATGGAAATCATCAAGGTTAATTGACTAAAATAAGCACATTTATCTTTAACACACGTTTTTAATTCTATGTACCTTTTCACATTAAATTACAATAGATGACTATTTTGGTTAAATACCTTATACATAACAGTCAAAATGTCCTCTTGATGCTGTCTGTTCGTAATCAATTACAAGAAACTACATGTTTTCTGATGGTAAAAATAACAATTAGCATATTTACTAAATATTTTCACATATAATATAAAATACCGATGTGGAACGCAGCAAGTCCGCGTCCGCCTTTCATGGAATACAAACAGTTAAAGGTGAGGCGCCCAATGCCTCATTTGTTTTGAAACTACAGAATTGTTTTTTATATCATTAATCGATACATGTACATAGAGATTTACAGGCACCGCGCAAGAACAGCAAGGTAAAGAATAATAGATTCTGTCGCTGCTGTGCGATTGTTCATTTGTTTTACTTTACATTTGTCCGATAACGTTAGGCCATCAAGTGTTTACTATTGAGCGTATATTAATGTTTGTGAGGCGAAAATTACTAATATTACATCGCCTCCCATCAGGAGGGAAGGAATACCGAAGGTATTACTTTCATCTTCATGCCCATTGGAACATTTGTAATTTTCAGGTGTAGCATACAGGTTATTAAAAGTTTTCATTTCACATTCATTCCATAATAATAGAATTAACGTTACAATTTGTAATTACTGACAGTAGATCATTGTGAATTTGTTTTGTGTTTCTATCAGTGTTTGTGTGGACCCAGTTTTTCTTGATGATTCTTAAAATTAAGCCTCTAAGTACACATATTTACATAATTTATAAGGAAAAAGAGTCACACTTCATTTTTCATCGTTGCGAAAGTAATTTGACTATCTCAACTGGCACACAGCTTGCTGTTTTGACTGTATTCATTATATTGTCATTGTCTTGTCAGTTGATTGCTTTGTCCGTTATCGTAATTATACGCTTATTTTCGTCGTCCATACCTATTTATGATAGACTTGGATTGCAGAGTAGCCACTGGTGATGGATTCGACAAGGAAGTCCGTATCTTTCACTTTCAGGGCTCGAGAGTGTCTCTCCGAATGACTTTGTGACTTATCTCTGTGTATAATCAGTCGTTATATTAATTATGCTAACTTCTCTATCTTAGAGTCTCTCAGAAGGTTTATGATACATACAAAAATGTTTTCAGTACTGGGTGTCAATTTTTTTGCTACAGGATGTAGCGCACAGCAACTGACGTTGGCAGTTGAACGTCTGCATTATTTCGTCGCATGGTGGCTCTCCGCCTCCAGTGTTGCGAGTAGTCTCGAAATTCAGTCTCCACGCGCACGTGACCGGATCTTACTTGCAGAGCATTGATTTCGCGTTTGAGGTGCCGTACGACGCTTTTGTTCGTTGGATCGTGACGTTGTGGTTTTTATATTACTGGAGGGAGCTTCCTCACATCACTTCCTGTCCACTATCCAGTTATGGATTCACCGGTAAGTGGTAGCTACTGCTGCAACTGCATGTGTGGAATGACACTGATTACGACACATCGCACACATCAATGAATTTTTCACACGTGTGGTGCAGTAGAATACAGCCACTGAAAATCGTTGAACTTTACAACTTCACTTGCACTGTGGTAAGCGTCTGCACGAAAGTTGCATTCGATAAAATTCTCACTTCATAACATCACACTGTGTTTACAAGTTGATTTACTTCCTAATATTTATAGGAGTCTAATAAATCGAGAAATAATCTAATTGACGACTTTGAATCGGAACAATTGTTTCTTAATTAGTCTTTTCTTTTACCATTTATGCCTACAGTCCCAGGTAAGCTACTAAAAGTCATTTTTCTTTGACTAAATTCATTCCAATCTCCTTTAGAAATTAATTTCATTCATAGTAATCTTTATCACACTTGCTTATTCATTTTGTAGGCCCAATATATTTTTAATGCTCATATTATTTAGTAACTTGTGACTGGTGCTTCATTTATGTCAAAGTTTCTCTCGTATGTGCTTGTCTTTAAAGAAAATTCGAGGACAGATTTGAAAATAGCAAATCCGCCTCTAGATTTCGTGTAGATATACGAACAGTCGAAGAAGAATAGTGGGCAAAGCGGGCCTACTCGCGGATCGTCGACAGAATTTAAATTACTCCTCAACAAGGTCGAAAATTTAGTTTACATTGGGCAATACAAAAGCAATTTGCGCGTCGTGAACCTACTCATTTTTATATGTAGTGCCTTACTTCTCAAGCACACGTGCATCTTTACAACTGGATCCTGGGGAGTGGATAGGATCAAGAATTTGAAAGGATTTGCACTTAGGAAAGGGATTCAATATTTACATAATCACAGAGAAAATAATAAATATTCAGTGCGCACTTAAAATAGAATCTATCACTTTAAGCATATATATACAATCCTGGAAATTGAAATAAGAACACCGTGAATTCATTGTCCCAGGAAGGGGAAACTTGATTGACACATTCCTGGGGTCAGATACATCATATGATCACACTGACAGAACCACAGGCACATAGACACAGGCAACAGAGCATGCACAATGTCGGCACTAGTACAGTGTATATCCACCTTTCGCAGCAATGCAGGCTGCTATTCTCCCATGGAGACGATCGTAGAGATGCTGGATGTAGTCCTGTGGAACGGCTTGCCATGCCATTTCCACCTGGCGCCTCAGTTGGACCAGCGTTCGTGCTGGACGTGCAGACCGCGTGAGACGACGCTTCATCCAGTCCCAAACATGCTCAATGGGGGACAGATCCGGAGATCTTGCTGGCCAGGGTAGTTGACTTACACCTTCTAGAGCACGTTGGGTGGCACGGGATACATGCGGACGTGCATTGTCCTGTTGGAACAGCAAGTTCCCTTGCCGGTCTAGGAATGGTAGAACGATGGGTTCGATGACGGTTTGGATGTACCGTGCACTATTCAGTGTCCCCTCGACGATCACCAGTGGTGTACGGCCAGTGTAGGAGATCGCTCCCCACACCATGATGCCGGGTGTTGGCCCTGTGTGCCTCGGTCGTATGCAGTCCTGATTGTGGCGCTCACCTGCACGGCGCCAAACACGCATAAGACCATCATTGGCACCAAGGCAGAAGCGACTCTCATCGCTGAAGACGACACGTCTCCATTCGTCCCTCCATTCACGCCTGTCGCGACACCACTGGAGGCGGGCTGCACGATGTTGGGGCGTGAGCGGAAGACGGCCTAACGGTGTGCGGGACCGTAGCCCAGCTTCATGGAGGCGGTTGCGAATGGTCCTCGCCGATACCCCAGGAGCAACAGTGTCCCTAATTTGCTGGGAAGTGGCGGTGCGGTCCCCTACGGCACTGCGTAGGATCTTACGGTCTTTGCGTGCATCCGTGCGTCGCTGCGGTCCGGTCCCAGGTCGACGGGCACGTGCACCTTCCGCCGACCACTGGCGACAACATCGATGTACTGTGGAGACCTCACGCCCCACGTGTTGAGCAATTCGGCGGTACGTCCACCCGGCCTCCCGCATGCCCACTATACGCCCTCGCTCAAAGTCCGTCAACTGCACATACGGTTCACGTCCACGCTGTCGCGGCATGCTACCAGTGTTAAAGACTGCGATGGAGCTCCGTATGCCACGGCAAACTGGCTGACACTGACGGCGGCGGTGCACAAATGCTGGGCAGCTAGCGCCATTCGACGGCCAACACCGCGGTTCCTGGTGTGTCCGCTGTGCCGTGCGTGTGATCATTGCTTGTACAGCCCTCTCGCAGTGTCCGGAGCAAGTATGGTGGGTCTGACACACCGGTGTCAATGTGTTCTTTTTTCCATTTCCAGGAGTATATATATATATATATATATATATATATATATATATATATATATATATATATATATATATAGCGATCTGTGAAACTTGGGCGAGATTCTTATCCTATTTGCTTCTAGCCTGTGAGTTTGCAGTATCGCTAATGCTCTATAGTACCGTGAAGTTGCCATAATAAACCATGTTACTCATATGTTCTTTTACTCAGATTGTTTATAGTCTGGACTAATCTTAATTTGTGTTATATAATTAACTTCCTTTTTAGGCCATCTCTCTTTTACTTAAGGTTAACGTCAGGTCTTTTTAGAACAATTGCGCTGCGTTATCAATCTGTTCGTGTTTAATCCTAGGTGTCTGTTTACTTCAAAGAGGTGTTGTTATTTTATCGCTGGCACAGCACTGTGCTGGAACCTACAAGTTAAATCTACTGACTGCTTTGCACTAACAGGTGGTACTTTATTTACTTCACATTTGAAATTAGGGAATAACCTCATGGAATCGAATCTTTTCACACTACTTTCCTCCTTTGTCTGGACGTTAAGTATTTTCTTTCAAAACAGGTCATTAATTTGTCCTCGATTAAATTTCACTTACTAATACTAAGAGCATATAATCATCATTTTTATATTTGATATTTAGCGAGAGAAGTGCATTATTCGCTCCTTCCTCCTGATTTTCATATTACTATTTAGCGAGAGAAGTGCATTATTCGCTCCTTCCTCTTTCCTCAGTTTAGTACCTCAGGGCTAGTTAATGCCTCTTGGGTACATCATTTTTCTTACATACTAACTTACTAAAATTGGAAATCGCCTCCAGGACATGTCCTCCTCTTTACGTAAATATTATTCATGTAAATACTTGTCTACAACTTATTCTGTACTTTATTTTCCAGACACGTTGTTTTAATACATAAGTTTTCCTTTTAGCACCGAGGTAGCGTCCTTAGTCAGTTCAGTTCAGTTCTTGTCACTCATTCGTTAATCCTGATCTCCAATATCTTAGAATTTTCTTACAGCTTAAATTAATTCCTGGCGTTATAAAATTTTCTTAAATCATGAGGGTGCAACAATCCTTTGATTTTATTCTTGGCAGGGTCGGATAACAAATAGCTACCAATGTGTGGTTTCCTCATTATCACAAACGGACCTTCATAAATGTGTTGCCACTTACGATTCTTCTTTAACAACAGGGATGGTTTAATTTGAGTCCTGACTAATACATTTTCTCCTTCTTTGAAATCGATAACTCTGTTTACCTTCTTATCAAATGCCCTTTTTGGAGGTTAGCATATGTTGTCAATGATATGGGAGCTTGCCCGATTTTTGCGTCTAGGTCCAATTCGTTGTCTTGTAAATTTGGAAGGGGGTCTATCCACTAATGCCTTTCTTTTGATCTTGGCATTAACTCATGTGGCATGCATTCGGTCGACAGATGAGGAAGGTGGTTTACAATGTGTTCGAAAGGTGTTACGAAGTCTACTCACTTAGATTGCTCATTCGGAATGTACATCCTTATAAATCTGTTAAATTCTTTGAAGATTCTTTCTGTAGGATTCGATTGCAGCCGAAACCGGGATATCAAAATTTGTTTGATTCCATGGCGAGCAAGAAATGGACGCCACGGGCGTGATGTGAAATTTGAAGCATCATCGGACAATATTGACTCAGGAACCACGAATCGTGGGAAATAATCATTTTCAATGCGACGAATTATCGGATTTGCACAAGGAGACTTCACTACGTAGAGTCTTATGTTCTTAGAAAAATTGTCCAGGATGGCTACTAAGTATTTAGCGCCTCCTCTACCGGTGGGTAATGGACTTGCTCAACCAATACTAAGAAGCTGGTTTGGCCTTTCAGTAATTATTGAATTTAGTGGAATTGAAGTAGAAATGTGTAAGGATTTTGCCTTTTGACGGATGACACAGTTTTTCAATAATTTATGACTTCTCTGATGTAGATTCGTAACGTAACAGTAAGTCGAGATTTTCCTTTTACGTTTCTCTGGTACGTAGTGACCCCATGAAATGTGAGTGTACCACAGAAGATGTTCAATGAAATTTCGAGGGATGCAATCACACCACCTCTCAGATGTCTCTGACATCTTATGATATAGCACTCGGTTATGAAGTTTATAGAACTTTGACAACTTGTGGGCTGAATTTTCATGAAGAATTTGTTTAACCTTTTTCCATTTTGGATCTGTATTTTGAGGAATCTGAATCTGCCTACATAACTGAGGAAAATACTTTCTGTGAATTGGATCTTTCATTAAGATCTGGTAAGCCCTCAGTTGAGCGAGAAAGTGCGTCTGCTGTAACATTATCTTTACCTTTTATATATACAGTGTCAAAGTCATATTCCTGTAAGAATAAACACCATCGAGTAAGACGGGGATGTTGCAACTTGCATGTAAGGAGAAATGATAGGGCTTCATGGTCTGAATAGACTTTAATTTTTCTTCCATAGATATAATAGTTAAATCGCCTGAAAGCCCATACAACGGCGAGTGCCTCCAGCTCAGTAACCGAATAAGACTTTTCACACTCAGATAACACTCGACTCACAAAGCTAATCACTTGGATTTGTTCGTGTCCAGCTACTAATTGAATCTGGAAATGACAAGCGCCGATACCCACAAAGGAAGCGTCTGGAGTAATGCAAACTTCCTTATCCATTTGAGGATAATGGAGAATGTTACTGTTAACCAAACGGTCTTTCATTTTCTGAAATACGTCTTGGCATTCCGGCGTCCAATTCCAATGTGAAGTCTTTTTCAAAAGGTTGTGAAGAGCGGGACTGTTCAATACTTGATTGGAAACAAAACGTCTTAAGAATGACGTAAGACCGATAAATCCTCTCACTTGGCTATTTGTAACCGTGGTTGGAAAGTTTTTTTATAGCAGACAATTTTTCCGGGTCAGATTAAATTCCTACATGGGCGATGATGTGTCCTAAAAATTTAATTTCACTTTTTCCAAACTTGGATTTCTTAAGATTTGCTGTAACACTATACTCTCTGAATCGTTGAAATACCTTTTGCAGAAGGACCACATGATCTTTCCAGTTTTTGATGCTACAAGAACGTCATCCACGTAGACTGTTACCTCATCTAAAAGTTCAGGACCTAGTACATAGTCAAGGGCTGAAATAAAAATTCCGGAACTCACATTTAGTCCAAACGGTACAACTTTGAAATGGTAAGATCTACCTGCAAATATAAACACAGTGTACTGCCTAGACTCCTGTACAAGTTTTACTTGCCAGTAACTGCTTTTCAAATCGAGGGTGCTCAAATACTTAACTCCGTGAAACTTCTGCAGATGCTCTTCAAGAGCCGTAAGTGATTAATCTTGAATCGAAGACTAGCCTTACGCTACCATCTGATTTTAGTATAGACAATAAAGGACTCGAATAAGGTGAATGAGATACTTCTATCACATTCCAGCGTAACATTTTCCCGATCTCGCACTTGACAGCTTCGCGTCTCGCATATGGAATGGAATAGCTTGTTCTACAGTAGGTTTAATGGGGCAGGACATCCATTCGATATTCAAAGCCTTTTATTAGTCCAGGTTGCTTAGAAAATACTTGAACTTAATCTGT
Source organism: Schistocerca piceifrons (assembly GCF_021461385.2). Lineage (NCBI taxonomy): Eukaryota > Metazoa > Arthropoda > Insecta > Orthoptera > Acrididae > Schistocerca > Schistocerca piceifrons. The sequence continues at coordinate 547,707,455 of NC_060140.1, forward strand.
TAACAAATTGTAAAGCTCATTCTTCTGTTGTTTTGATAATTCAGTGGACTCACTAGCTTTAACGTATAATTCATTCTGACCGGGAATTACATATTTATACTCATCGTCATTAACACTTTCAAGATCTGTCATGTCTCCTGTCTGACTGTAATGTTGTATTTTAGTCCATGGTCGTACTGCTATTTGAAGCATACCAAAATTTGTCTTCACCTTACTTCTTAACAAATTTACTGTTACTTGTTGCTGACCTGCTACTAGAGTACAGATTCCACACTAGACGTCAATTTTAGTTTCCGTCTGTCTCAAGAATTCCATACTCAGGATACATGGCACTAATAAGTTTTTAACAATAAGATAAATCCATGTTACTGAAATAGACTCTTGAATTGGAAGTGATAAAACTTTGCATACAGAGGATATTTGCTTAAATAAACATAAAGATAAGACATTTATATTAGTTCCTGTATCTACGATGGCTGTTACTGGTATGTTGGCAATTGATACTCTTATGGAAGCTTGAACTTGTTCGACCCATGCGTCATCATTGTCTTTCGTCTCAGTGTCTGCTACTAGATCATCCCGTAAGTTTGTCTCTCTGTCATACCTAAATGCTTTAATTTCGTGTGGACTTATGGACAGGGTACCCCCATTCAAACCTGCAGCATCCTCTAGGAGGCTCAAAGGTACTGCTTTTAATTTTCCGCTCGACGCTTACTTTCCTGCTGATTTATATTTCTTAAAGTTTCTTCCGTCTCGAACTGGTGTTCGTTTTGTGGTACGAACTCAGGTCGAAATGGATCTTGTTGTCCTGGCGTATTCGCTTGCGCATAATAAATTTGCATATTATGCGGGCGTTTGGGCTTCAGACTTCTCGAAGGTCCATTCGCTTGTTGCGTGAAGTGTATATTTTGTGGCTGAAAAGTATTTTGGTGTGGCTTGTGTTGATTGTAACCGTTACGTGGTGTACGTGGGTCTCCACCTTGATTATGCCATTTATTTCCTTTCCACTGACGATTTGAATCGTAAGACTGATCGTTTTGATAATTACCTTTGGTCGGTTGCGTGTTTTCATATTGATGGGGCTCTGTATTATAATGTGCACTTCCGTACTGATGTGGTGACCAATTATATATCGGATTGTATCTCTGCCGTTATTGTACTTATTTTTGTATTAACTGTTGGAGTACGTAGAGTGTTTATTTTTGAAAACGTTGTGGAGCTGGTACTGGCCGTCGCTGTGACGCGCTTTCGCTCAGTCACCATTGTTGCCTGCGTACTCCGTGTTGTGCTGGCCACCTGCACTGAAGTGGGTGTTGCCAACAACGACTCTAGCGTCCTCGTAAATCAGATCTAATGAGACTAACACAGATAGGAAGGTGTCCGTATCGATCTCAGACACATTTATTAATTTTATAATGTACTTGAAAAACCTTACGATACCATGTTAACAGAATCTTCCGTCGGTTCTTCGTAGAACAACATTATAATAAATAAAAGCACCAGTTTGCTTTTGTTCTAAAATATTACTTTTATTGTTAACCGGTTCTCAGCTTACAAGGCCATCTTCAGACATTTACTGAGTATTTTCACCAAGGAAGTTACAATGTTTGCTAACAACATTGGAAGAGAAGTAACACATCTAGACTGAAGTAGAAACATACAGTAAATAACATCTTTGACAATGTGGAGGTAATGCAATGAGAAAGTAAAAATTAAACAGTACATAAATAACAATGGAGTAGACATGAAAACCTTTAGCACAAAAGAGGAATAGCATGCACACATAACAGTTTCTATTAATATACAAAACTAATAAAATAAAATAAAATTAGTGCTAGACAAGGCTACATCAGGAGGTATGAAACATGGAGAGTGATATACAAACCAATTAAAAGAAGAGACCATTATCAGTGTAACTACAGAATACACAAGGAACTTAAGCAATATCAATAAGATAAACATAAATAAATAAATGCAGTAAAATGCAGGTGTTTGAGGGAACCTACAGTAAATGCAATCTTTGAGAGTGTGGTGGTACTGCATTTTAACATCAACATTATAATAAAAACAGTGGCTATGTAACAGTTTTCATTAAATAAATGAGCAATGTAAATATGAACAGTATTTTATGAGACAACTACAAGTGGTGTTAAACATGGACAGTAATACAAGTACCAGTTAAAAGAAAGCCTTAAGTATTGAAACTATAGTCTATATGGAATACAAAGACAATTTCAACTAAACAAAACAACTTAATGAATACATGAAAATGGGAATATGTAGGAAGAGAGAGTGTGGGAAGGGATGAACAGAGATGATTATATGAATTTTAGGAGAGGGGAAGTGCTGAGCTGTGCCTGGTCGTTTAGGATTAGATCTGGACTCTGAGCAAGATGTTTGTTAATTTCCAAGGCTTCCAGCAGGTTGAGTTCATGGCTTTTGTTTGCTAAGTGAAGTACATGGGACAGTGGCTGGTAGTTATGACCTTCACTCGGTACATGATCAGCAAATGCAGAGGCTGAATTCTGCAGCCTCCAGCTGCGTTCATGTTCAGCCAGCCTAGTTGATATGTCTCTGCCTGACTGACCAATGTAAAATTTGTCACAATCAGAATAGGTGATTTTGTATACCCCATTGTCGGCTAATAACTGGATCTTATCTTTGCTGTTAGAAATACACGGGGCTGTCGTGTTCCCGACATAGTAGGAAAGCCTGTACTTGCAGGATTTCAGTGCTTTGGCTAAAATCTGTGATACCTGCCCTAGAAATGGTAGTGTACACCATTTCTTATAGACAGTGGATGGGAAGCAGGTGGGGCTAGAGGAGGGGTATAATTTTGCGTTTTTGTTTCCTGTGCAAGATGTGGTCAATAAGAACTGGATTGTAGCCATTGGCTGTGGCAATAAATTTTATTGTATCTAACTCTGCTTTAAAATCACCTCTGGACAGGGGGATAGATATGAGACGGTGTACCATTGAGTGGGTAGCTGCATGTTTGTGAGATATGGGGTGTTGTGAGCAAGAAGGTATTACTGTGTCTGTAGTTGTTGCTTTTCGGTAAATTTTGAAACAATGTGTGTCTGTGTACTGATGTCAATGTTGAGATCTAAGAAGTTTATGGATTTGTTGCCAATCTCCATAGTAAACTGGATATTTTAATTTTGACTGTTTATGTTTTTAAAAAATGTGTTGAGTTGTCTTGTAGTACCAGTCCACATACACAGGACATCATCTACATATCTAAACCAATATTTGATGTTTGCACTCAAAGGTTCTGTTATTAGAAAATTTTGTTCAAAATGGTCCATAAATATTTCTGCCAGCATTGGACTAAGAGGGGAACCCATAGCTAAGCCATCTAATTGTTTATAAAGAGACCCTCGGAACTGGAAATAGTTCTGTGCCAGGCATGTCTGTGTGGCCAGTCTCAAGTCATTCAATCCCACAGAACTGACATTAGACTTGTGCATCAGCTCTGTCACAATATCAATGCATTGTACTAATGTTACGTTAGGAAACAAACTGCTGACATCAAAGGGTACTAATTTATCACTATGTGAGACAGATATACCTTTTAACTTATTTACTAGGTCCACGTAGTTTGAAATACCATGCTTTGGTTTGAATTTAGTCTTGCTCTTAATTAGGACATCCAGTTTACTATCCAGATAGTAAGATAGAGCAGTGAATGATGATTCAACTGGACGAATAGCAACATCTTGTTTATGGAGTTTAGAAAGCCCATACATTCTAGGAGGCACTGTGTTCACATTAGTTAACAGTTTTTCTTCCAATTCAGATTACATGCTTTGCATGAATTGATTGCATATTTAACATCCTCTCTGAACAATTTAGTAGGGTCTTTAGGAAGGACTTGGAAGCCTGTGGTATTCAGGAAATCATTAACTTTATCCACATAATCCCATTTGTTTAAATGCACAATACTATTGCCTTTATCAGATTTTGTGGCAATGATACCTTTGTATTGTAATTTCTGTTTTAAGGACTTGAGGGTGTGAAAGTCAATAGACCGTGGGATGTTACACACGAATTTGGTTTCATTCTTTAGTGCCTTGGCAACTATATATTTGCAGTGGTGTCTTCGTTATAGCATACTCAATATCTACTTTCATAACATCCAGTTGTTTTTGTGATGGAGGGTGAGGAAGAGCATATTTAAAAGCTTTCCCAAGCACTTTTTGTTCGTTTGGAGACAGAACCAAGTTTGATAAGTTAATTACGCGCTGCGAAAAATTTTGTTTACAGTATGAGGTTAGAGGTACACTCACCTTCATAATCATAGATAATTTCTTGTTCTGCCGCAGAAATACGTCGTGAATAAGATCACTTACACTTTGACGTACTTCTCGATCGAAAACGTCAAACTCACAGGGGTGTAACTTAGATGTGATTGCCATATATACCACTTTTACATGTGTACACACGTTGTCACGAACACGGTTCCATTTCTTCCTTTATACACGAATATCTTGCGACGAGAAGGGCTTTATTTGTAGCAGCGGAGTTCCTCTTGACTTTATGGAGACGTATTTAGGCGTAATTTTGCGTTGCAAACACTGTATGTTAAACCAAATGTGTTATGTTGACTTTACTTTTTGTCTCAGTATCTACAATGAAAGACGGTAATTGTGCTGTTGTGGCACATTTTATCATATTAACAGAATCTTCCGTCGGTTCTTGGTAGAACAACATTATAATAAATGAAAAGCACCAGTTTTCTTTTGTTCTACAGTATTATTTTTCTTGTTAACCGGTTTTCGGCTTACGAGGCCATCTTCAGGCATTTACTGAGTATTATCAATAAAGATGTTACAATGTTTGCAAACAACATTGGAAGAGAAGTAACACGTCTAGACTGAAGTAGTAACATACAATAAATAACATCTTTGACAGTGTGGCGGTAATGCAATGAAATAGTAAACATTGAACAGTACATAAATAACAATGGCGTAGACAGGAAAACCTTTAGCACAAAAAAGGAATAGCGTGCCCACATAAGAGTTTCTATTAATAAACAAAATTAATAAAATAAAATAACCTTAGATATGGTTAAAATGGACTTCGGTAAGTAAAATACCTTTCGTGAGTCAGGAACTTAAAATAAATTGAATAAGTGCAAGAAATAAAGAAAAAGCTAATGTTTACGAACACTGTTGTATCTCATCGAAACACAACTGATGGGAACAAGTTAGGTGCGGTTTCTTCAGTCGAAGACTTCTAGGTTCGTAGCGTTTGCGAGAATTATGAAATTCCATTTACACTCAGTCATGTCTTCTCCCTTGCTTCCCATTATTGGGCGAACTAACAGCAGCAGATTTCACGCGCTTGTAACAACATTGCGGTACTGCAGCAGGTGTTTACATGTCGACGCCAGTGTTGCAGGCCGTTTCGTGCTTGTACATGGCTGGCTAGGTAACCACACGTTGCCCTTCCATCATACGAGAACAACAAACAGCTTCAGGGAAACTCGACGAAAAAGGTGTGCTGCTAACGTTGCATAAACGGCAGAGGCTCTTTCAAAGCGTTCGATGGAACAAAGTGAAGTTTGATACATGTAGGATAACGTACAAGATAATTACGGGAAGTTTAGCACACATTTCCTACTTGTGTATCCTGGAACTCCTACGAAACGTGTGTCTGTGACTATTATTACACAACGCGATGAAGGTGACAGAGGTACAGGTAACCGTAGAAGAATGTGTCTCCTTCTTAGGTACACTGATGCCTCCTGTCTCTGCAGTGAATTACAGTCAGTAACAGGTCAAGCATTGGAGGTGTTCAGCTTAACCGCTACAAACCAGAAGGTCTGTCGCAGAAGCAAAAGGGGACTAAATACATAATACGTGTATACTGATAAGACAAAACACTATGACCATTGCCACTGAGAGTTGGATACCGCCTGGTGGCGTTTCGGGAACGTGACACGATAAGGGAAGTACATAAGTTGATCAAAGACGGATGGGGAATCATTCTAGCGGCGACATGGGCTGCAAGAGGGGAAATCTACAGACATTAGCGACTTCGACAATGATGTTATTGTTTCCCAGATCCTGTGAACAAGTATCTCAAAAACGGTGTAGCTGGTCGAATGTCTACGTCCTGCTGAAGTGAGCATCTATGGAAAGTGGGACAATGGCAGTCAAACTACCACTAGGCGATAGTTGGTAGGACGTCGAAGACTCTTCGCTAAATATGGGATTTGGAGGCTTGCCTGCTCTCTAAAGCAGGATAGGTGGCGATCTGTGGCATTTCTGACGAAATATCACAATGACTGTGCATGCCTAAGTGTTTCGGAGCACACTGTAATATTATTGGACATGGAGCTCCACAGTAGGCGACCCCAACGAGTTCACATGTTGGCTCAAAATGGTTCAAATGGCTCTGAGCACTATGCGACTTAACTTCTGAGGTCATCAGTCGCCTAGAACTTAGAAGTAATTAAACCTAACTAACCTAAGAGCATCGCACACATCCATGCCCGAGGTAGGATTTGAACATGCGACCGCAGCGTTAACTCGGATCCAGACTGCAGCGCCTAGAACCGCAAGGCCACTTCGGCCGGCCCATGTTGGCCCAACAACATCGTTAGGTACGATAGCAGTGGCTACGGGATAACCGAGATTGGACGGTGGATCATTGAAAACACGTAGCTTCGTCAGAAGAATCACGTTTCTGCTACACCAGGTCGACGGGCATCCCCACAAACTCCGTCATCCACGCGAACGGTGGTTCGAAACGTGCACCACGCTAGGAACGTAGGCTGGTGGGAACACTATTATGCTGTAGGAGATAATCTGCCGTTCTCGCGTGGGACCTGTGGTAGTAACTGAAGAGACGTTGACAGCTGTGAACCACCTGCACCTCTTCATACTCGAAGTCTTCCCCGACGACGATGTAATTTTCCAGCAGGATAATTGTCCAGGTTTTAAAGCCAGAACCGTGCTCTAGCGGTTCGAGGAGTATGGTAGTGTACCCACGTTGATGTCTTGGCCCAGAAATTCTCTTGGTGTGAATCCAACGGAACCCATTTCGCTCGCTATTAGGCGCAATCAGAGCGTACACTAACCAGCGGCTCGCTGTTTATGGAAACTACATGATTCGTGCGTGGGCATCTGGCGCTATATACCTCCATAATCCTACCAACAAACAGTCGCATCCATGATAGAATTGGTGACGTATTGCATTCCAGAGATGGGCCAATACGTTATTAAGCTGGTGATTATAATGTTTTGGCTCATCAGTGTAAGTAAAATGAGTAATCGTAAAGAATTTTATTTCAACGACTACAGGCAGAGATAGTTTTGTTTATTCCTCATCAAAACAGTTGCGTAAGTAATCTCTTGTTTGTTTGCAGGTATATCTACCATCCAGGTATTCACTGAAATCCCCACGACATAACGTCGTTGCACACCGGTAGAGGAGCCAAAACAAAATAACTAACCAACTGTTACAGCTAAATAATGTACGGAAATTCAATTTCAGCATTTGTAGAGTAACAGTATTGCAACAGTGGATGGTAAGTTTGTGACCACGAACGGCAACAATGCACAGTCATATGATGCAATGGTTAGGTGACACAGGCGTTTCCAGAGCGGTCGAACGAGTCTGAATGACGAAGAAATGTCAGGGCATCTTTGTCTGAAAAACCAGGAGTCGCAAAGAAAGTGGCGCCCATACCGACTGAAGACCGACGTATCAAAATCATGTAGCAGCGATAATGAACAGTAGTCGTGTACCAGTGTGTCAAATTTCTCCTCGACATGTTAATCATGAAAAAAGACGTTGTCTGCTGCTTTCCGCGTCTATTCAGACAGTATAAAAATGCTCTCAGAACCAAAAGACAGCAGCGGACGTCCTCAGCAACGGCTCATTTTTCGACAGATGCATACGCTGCCATTTTTAGCGTAAAACTGCATTAAGTGAACGTTGCGCAGGTGGATGTAAAACCTTGGTTTGTGTAGCAATTCCGGAAAGATAAAACGCATATGCACATGCACGCACACACACTGTAGACACTAGCGCCATCATAAAACGACGTATGACCGACGACAGATGTTTTTGACAGTGAAAATTAATTACCAACGGGCGAGGTAGCATCACTTTTGTCCCTATGTTTTTCTACAAGGAAAAGAGCACGATTTCACACGGTATTTAAACAAAAACATCCATCTCTATCGATAAGATTATTTACAAATTTAGTTTCAACTGCTTCCTCAATAACTCAATTCCAGTAGCTGGAATCGCTTAATTTAATAATTGCTTCAAAAGTTTCGACTTTTTTGGGGTTGGCTGGATAGTATTTCATGGTCACAGTGTGGAAGGAAAATTCACTCTGTAACTTCCCCGCATGTAGCGAAGCTTGAGCATTTCCGTCTAATATTATATCTCGACGTTCTGTGATAAATCTCACGGATATAGCCTTGACGACATTGCTTTATATGTGCTAGGGAAAAATTCAAACATTGATCCGATGTTCAAGCATTTGCCAGTTGTTGATTTGATTAGTTCTATTGGACATGCTGTTTTTAAACTACCTCCTGACTCTCCACAAGAGGTTAGCACAGAGACATGTCGTGTGTTGACTGGGGTAAGTCGATACAAGAGTAATGTAACAGCAGCTGAGAGAACTGCTTTACATTCACTTAGAGCTGACTCATATACTGTTGTTTTACCTGCGATAAAGGCAATACTACCGTTGCTTCTGACAAGCAAGATTACGTTCGAAAGGTGCAGTGTTTACTATCTGATTCAGCGCGTCGCACAATCGTTGCTGCCCTCAGAAAAAGTGCTGAGGGAAAGACTCACAGCCTCTAGAAGAAAAGTTATGAGTACTTGCCGCAGAAGACTGTCAAGACTCTCTGTTCTTGCCATGCTGTTCCCCATAGACCATTTGGCCTATCGAAGATCCTTAGGCCGTTTGTGAATAACACTGGTATCAGGCAGGAAAACACCTTGGTATTGTATTGAGCCCGCCAAAAAGCGGCGGTACGTGCATCGTATTAAGAACTCGTCGAATTTCGTACGCCCATTCGAGGAAATGCGTTTGATATTCCAGTAAGTTTTGATGTGGTCTCCTTTTCACTTGCGTTCCTCTATTGATTCGTTGCAGTAAATTCAGGTTATGTCTAATGTTGAACTTATTAACGGAACATTTTCAGCGTGTGTTGACTTCCACGCACTATCTTGGAGAGGAGTTTTAACGACAGATGGTGTTATGTCCTAGCCAGTAATGCCACCCGAGCCCGCTGCCAAAAGGTTGGCAGCATCAAAGTCCGGACGCCGTCCGCATAAGCAGCGCCAGCGAGACAGCAAATCGCCGCAAGTCTGCGCGCGCCACCGCTGGCTTCTGGGTTCTTAAGCGCTGGAGTCGCGAGCGCTAGGACAGTTCTGTATTCGCCGCTCAGTTGTATACTCGCCACCGAATTGTGTACTTGCTAGTCAGTTGTGTGTTCATCGCAGCAGAGTTGTTGTTTGTCGTCAGCCGACGCTGACCTAGCCGCTCCGACTCGAACTAGACAGATTTCTGTAGACACCGAGTTCCCTACTGTGTTACTGTATCTTCATTAATAAAAGATAAGTACCGACTTTTATTTAATATGAGTGTTTGGGCTTTCATCTTTCTGTTCACTGTTCCAGCGGACCGGTCGGCCCGGTATTAAAAGTGTGGCGGTGACTTCGTAAGCCATTTCTACAGCCAAGTGTTTGTCGCTACGAACACCGCCACAAAAGATGGAGTTGAGATTGGAATCCCGGTGTGACCTACAATTGCCAATATGTTTATAGAACATGCATCTTTGAAACCTGCGTATTTTTTCAGTTAGGTGAAAATACTCATTTTGTCTGGTCTCATGGCAGTGAGAATTTGAATGATTTTTAGAACACTCGAATTCAGTCCATCCAAATATTTGTTTCACGATGGAGGTGGACAATGATGGCTGCCTTCCCTTCCATTACGTGTCGGTGAGGAAGAAAATTGACATGACGTAGGGACACGCCAGACACAGGAAGGCGACTCTCAATGAGCTGTATACAGGTTGATAGTGGTCACCATCCGGATCAGCGTAAACTGATATTCCGTATCTTAATTCAACGGAGCCCACGTCATTTCAGACCCTGACAGTTTACCAGTGGAAAAAGCGCACCTTGAGGTCACCTTTAGTCAGAAAGGTTGTAGTAAAAGACAGGCGTGAGTTGTGCTGTCGACCGATTATGTACCGGGTCAGTGATGACAATACCGAGATGGAAACCAAAGTCTACAGCCCATCTGTCTTATTCAACAGGGTCTTTTTAGGTTCTGTAAAGGAAGATTCTGGTTTACGTAACATAGATGTCTACTATATTATAGTCCGTGGAGGACCAGTGTACTGAGTATAAGCGTCACACACGCTTACAACCGGGAGCAAATCTGCTGTTGCAGAACAGTGTCTTGGCATCAGGCACTCTATAGAACACAACACGGAAATTCTGGCATGTACTTCCAATTCCTGGGATAGTATTGTTAATGAAGAAGCTGAAATTAAATTAGCAAGTAAACTTATAAACAGAGATGTGGCGTTCTAATTAAATTTTGTGAGGAATCTTGCACTCTTCATTGTCAAAAAGCAGAGGGTCAGATTTAATCCTATCTAACATGTTGGCTATTACTTTTCACTGTCGGTAACTTCTAACGTCGGATATCCATAGTTATGTGATGGCGTTAGTATTTACATTGTGTTTGTGTGTGTACGGGTGGAGGGGGTGGAGGGTGAGAAGTGTGTTGTGGTGCGCGTGCGTCCTTGTGTGTGTGTGTGTGTGTGTGTGTGTGTGTGTGTGTGTGTGTGCGTGTGTGTGTATAGTGTGTGTGTGTGTGTGTGTGTGTGTGTGTGTGTGTGTGTGTGTGTTATCTTGTTGGAATTGAATCGCAAACAGAGACATTTATTCCCTTGCACAGCGCTTACTTGCTGTATTTTTGCCCTGGAAGTGTAACTGGATATGCATTTGTTGAAATATCGGAGGTAGTCGACGACGTCATCCGGTTGCATTCATTTAAGTTATTTGAACACTATATACGCCGGACGAACCTCAAATCTTACAATGCTTACAATGCTACTTACGGAAGAACACTGTATTCATTCACAAAACGTAATTCATTTGGAGCATTAACGATGGAAAAATCACTACATGTATCCGCGAGGTTCGCAGCAGCCTAATGACAGAAAAGAACTCTTTCCGTATGGCTTCTATAAGGCTCGTGCTGGACACCTTGACTCTTCCAGGTTCACAACTATAATATGAAGAAGAGGCAACGGGGACAACATAACTCTCCCCGCGTGCATTCTGTCCCGTGCCTCGCTGTAAACAAGCATCGCGCAGTTAGTTATCTGTGATCCCTCGTGAGGAATTCGCAGTACTCTTACTCTGAGTTGTTTTCATATGACAAGGCTTAAAAGTTTAATACTTCACTAACTCACAGCGATTGGGTAATTAGTTTGGCTACCTTATTATTATCATTCCTTATTGATTTACTTACCTTATAAACCTTCCTGTCCCTATCATTTGCGATATGGAGAAATACAAAAGAAAAGAATAACATCCGCTAGGTTTCTTCGAGGTTCGAACCTGCGTTTTCCAAATCCTGGTCAGTTACCTTAGCCGTTGCGGTATCGGCGGTGCCGGCGAAAAGTGTTTACCATGTGGGTACAGAAGCAACAGTTGTAAAAGTTTGTTTGCACAATTTCTGGAAAAGTTTGCTTTTGCAGACCCCATACCTGATGATGAAAAATGCTCTATTTACAATTATCTATAGATCCCTCTAATTTTGAGTGAATTGCTCGTCATAACTTCTAGGGGGATGTTAACCCAAAATATCTTAGAGTCCTTCGTTTTAGGTTGTACGCAAGTGTGCTGCCAAATTTGAGCCGAATCGGTTGGCAGTGTCTGTGGCCTGCCCCTTGTAAGACAAATGAACGCCGATACTATTTTGTTTTTTTCGCGGATTCTTGCCTCCGGACAATTAAAACCGATTTTCCCATCAGATGCGGTACGACCTTGCCGTGGTGGATGGACTTACCTAACTAAAAGTGCCACAGCTGTTGACAGCTGAACTTGTGCACAATGGACAGCACGAATTGTGTAATGTGTAACTCAAACCATAACCGTTGTATTGCGATTCATATGTCTTTTGTAATGGACCCCATTTACGTTAACACGCCTATAGCGCCATGAATGTCCCCATATGTCAATAATATGCTGTTAAAATTTGACTTCATTCTGTGCTGCGGTAGTTCTATTTCTACAGTTTTTTGAAAACGGAACATTTACTCAGGAGGCTATCGTCAGCAGGAAAAACAACGCTGTTGTTTAATGGATGTGAGCGTGGCATGTTAGGTCCCTTAATCGGGCAGGTGGGTTAGAAAATTTAAAAAGGGAAATGGATAGGCTGACGTTGGATGTAGTGGGAATTAGTGACGTTCAGTGATAGGAGGGACAGGACTTCTGGTAAGGTTAATACAGGGTTATAAACACAAAATCATGTAGATGTAACTCAGGAGTAAGTTTAATAATGCATAAGGAAATAGGAATGCGAGTAAGCTACTAAGAACGACATAGTGAACGCATTATCGTAGCCAAGATAGAGGCGGTGCGCACGCCAACCACAGTAGTACAAGTTTATACGCAGCATAGTTCTGCAGATGAGGAGGAGATAGAGGAAATGTATGATGAGATAAAAGAAATTATTCAGATAGTTAAAGGAGGCGAAAGTTTAATAGTGACAGGGGACTGGAATTTGATAATAGGAAAAGGAAGAGAAGGAAAAATATCAGGTGAATATGGACTGGGGGACAGGAATGAAAGAGGAATCTTCCAGAACATAATTTCATCATAACTGACACGTGGTTTAAGAGCCATAATAGGAGGTTGTATGCATGGAACGTACCAGGAGACACTGGAAGGTTTCTGACTGATTGTATAACAGTTAGACAGAGATTTAGCAAACAGAATTTAAATTCTAAGGTATTTACAGGGGCAGAAATGGGTTCTGACCACAATTTATTTGTTTTAACTGTAGATTGAAACTGAAGAATTTGGAAGCAATTAGGAAATTCAGGGTATGGGACCTGGAGGACTTAAAAGAACCAGAGGTTGTTGAAAGTTTCAGAGACAGCGTTATACGACGGTGGACTACTACAGGGGAAAGGAATAGAGCTGTAAGAGATTAAATAGTGAAGGCAGCAGAGAATAAAATAGGTAACAAGACAAGGACTAGTAGCAATCCTTGGATAACACAAGAGATATTGAATTTAATCGATGAATGGAGAAAATTTAAAACTGCTGCAAATGAAGCAGGTGAAAGAGAATACAAACGATTAAAAAATGAGATTGACAAGAAGAGCAAAACTGATAAACAGGAATGGCTAGAGGACAAATGCAAAGATGTCTGGAGTGTGGCCATTTATGGAATTGAAACATGGACGATAAACAATTTAGGTAAAAAGGAAATTGGAGCTTTCGAAATGTACGATTATGTAACTAATGAGGACGTACTGAGTAGAATTGGGGAAAGACAAAAAATTTGTGGCAAAATTTGAGGAAAAGAAGGGATCGATTGATAGGACACATTCTGAGACATCAAGAAGTTACCAATTTGGTACTGGAGGGAATTGTGGGTGTTGAAAATTGTAGATGGTGAGCAAGAGACAAATACGGTATGCACATTCAGAAAGATGTACACCGCAGTAATTATTCAGAGATGAAAGGGTTCGCACAAGATAGAGCAGTATGGAGCTGCATCAAACCTGTCATTTGACTCAAGATATCGAGAACTGCAACAAATGTTCGTTACTAACTTATTTTTTGTGTACTATGTATATGTCCAAAATATTAACTTAGTTTTTCCACACTGTCTGTATGTGTGACCCAGATACTCATCCAGAGAAAAGCTGGGAAAATAGTGTTCTACTGGTTCCGACGTCTGAACTGCTTTCATTTTTCTTTTCTGTGCAGCTGAATAGCAAAATAATCATGTAGACTACAGAATTCTGTCTTCTCTCTCTACAAAATTAAAGAAAGAAAGCGGTCGAGGAAGACTATACATCACTGTTCTGTTCTCATGCGCATACAACGAAAATACAGGGTCCCCGCGACAAAAAAAATAACAAAATAAAAATCTAGGTAACCATTTATCATTCACGCACGAGAGGAGACTGTACAAACAGCATGTGACATCAAGAGCCAAAACTGCACAATACGGCTTTGTTATGATGCCACGGACGAGTGCCAATGGAACCATCTAAGGGCATTTTAGATATTAACGTTCTCTTCACATGCATGGCCAGAACCTTGCCATAACTACTTATAACAGGTGTTCCATTCTTAACTTTATGTTGGGAGCCCAGATTTTTCCTTAAATGCTAACCTCGATAGGTTCTTCTTCCAGTCGATGAAATAATCCGACTGTTAGCGATTATAATGAACTGTAGAATCATTGCTCTTTCGAATTTTTATTAACTTGTATGCAGTAAACATTTTCTTAAGTTGTTAGTTAATCCTTTGTGTGAAATGATCCACTTGGTCATCATAGTGCTTAAGTTAAAGTACAGCAACAGAATAAATCTTTAAAAGTGCTGCATTGAAGTGGAGAACTTAAGTTATTAGTAAAATCTTTGCATAGCACTAAAGATTTTTTCGTAGTAAAACAATGGTCACAAAACCCAAGCATAAGTCATATGAGTTCAAAGTTCAACACATTTATTGTTTACATTACAAGCTTGTAGTATTGGTTTTGTTTCTGAATTTATGTTTATATTTTTATTATTAGTGTAGTAGACAGAACAGATTGTGGTTCCCAGTATGACGAGTCTGTGGTTTAATAAGCCTTCTGTGAAAATGTATATAAAGTTCATTACTTATTTTAGGAACATTTATGCTCATGAAAACTTAACTGACCGTAATCGAATAAAACTATAACGTATTCAAGTTTGGTATACATTAATCATGTTCCAAACAATGAAAACAAAATGTTCATATTAGGCAAAATTGCAGATTGGTAACTATTTTAAAATTACTGTCTCTCAATAGTAATTTTATTTTCCAACTACAATACCGTCGGTTATATCTGTTGCAACCACTCAAATCTAACCCTCCAGGTCATTAAATACAGTCCAATTAATCTTCTTTGGTGCACCTTGGTCAACGAAAATTCCTGTCGAAAGAATAACGTTGGAGAGTACTTGCTATTGTAGCAATAATATATCATAGTGGTTTTTTGTTGTCGCCACGTTACAGGAAATATTTGCATCACAGATTAAATAGTGTTCTCAAAACAAACATATTACAAGTATTTAGTGTCCAGCAGGAACTTGGACACTGGGAAACAGCAGCAGATATTAGAGGAGTTTTCAGTGGTAGATTGAAGTAGTCCATGTCCGGCTACTGCCCCGCTGTTCTCGTTGGATTACCATTGATCATTGGGTAAGGTGAACTGACATGGCGTGCTGCAAACAGACTGATCTTGTACGGGGCAGCTTGTCACGCGAGCATACTGCAGACGTATCCTAGCAAAGTTTGGTAAGCTGTCAAGCAGAAGAGTCGCTCTCCGTACTTTGTGCTCCACAACAAAGGCCCACCTGATCTAGCACAAGACTCATACATGCTGCTTACTTGGGCTGTAAAATTTTAATTTGTGCCAGTGCTCTCTTGGCATGATAACTGCTGACTGCTTCTTTCCTCGGATGAACAAACCTTGTGTGGCAGTCATTTCCAGAATGACGATGAGGTGATTTTCGCGGCGGAATGTTTCCTGAGAAGCCAAAATGAAATTTCTATTACCAGGGTTTCTGCCGACTTATCCATCGATGCGAAAATTGTGAATATGTAACGAAGGTCTAACAGAACAACTTAATTTCATGGTCGCAGATCGCTGTTTTTTAGAAAATTGTGAAAATTTTGTGGCTCCCCTTTGTATATGGCGGCTGACGTCGCTTGTGTAGAGAGTCAAGTCGAGAACAGTTAAGAAAAATGTTCTATGGAATTGTTAGTTCAGGAAAGCGAGAAATAGTAATAACTAGCGATAAAGATTGGCAACAGCTGGACTACATTTAGATTGTTAGCAGGAAAATCAATGCGGTTAGTGCTTACAGTGCGTGTATACGTACATGAATGTGATACTCTGTGTACGAAACTAGTTCTAGAACTCTTATAAGCATAACTAACACAAAGTGATCAGTTGCGTGTGTCGAAACGAAAGCAAAGGAAACTAATACGCTTCCTACCTCGAATAATATTGACAGAGATTTGCGTTAAGGAAAATTCATATTCAAGACCCAGCATAGAAAATTTAATTTGTTTGCGGAAGGAAGACATTTCATTTAGCGATGATCGATTTGAGATTTAAAACTGTCAGATGGAATCAGTGAAGATTCCATACCTGAAAATTTTCTGGTGTGGTGCGACTAGATTAACTATTGTCTGGCTGAAAACCGGTGAGACGGGACTATGATACATATTTGACAAACCCCACCTTGACAGAAAAATCGTCAGAAGAACGGTTATACAAGCAATGGTAATTAAAACCCGAAAGCTAACATATACGGAATTGTAAAGAGACAAAAAGATTGAGAAAAAAGCGCGGTTCAATATTTATGTTAAATTGTTATAGAATTTTATTGAATAGGCATATGTTGTTCAAGGTTTACTGCCTTGTATATGTGACACAAAATTGCTAACGCTAATCACAGCTTTGCTAAAATGTTGCGGAAACACTCGTGGAAGCAATAAATCCCATGTGACAAATGTGCGTACAAAGTGATTCGACGGATTTTGATGGCCACTAGCGCAGAATCGATTATGGCCATGCGAGCATGCTAACAGTGGGTGTGCGTACCCTTTCTACTGAGTGCCGATTGCCTGAGTGCCCCGAGATCCGCCACTGTAGTAAACTCAGACAATCTGGCATACTGTGCGAAATATCTCTTCCGCAAGCGAGTTCCCCATTGCATCTTGTAAGGAACTTTTCTCAGACACCGTTTCAACATTTCTGATGAGTAAATTACCTATAATCACAGCAGTGCAGTCGCAACCTAGATGTAAGGCATGAATCATGTAGACGAGTTAGCGCGATTAACTCTTGGTTATACCATACATTAAATGTTTCCATACTTGTTAGTGGCAAAAAACGGCTGTGTGGCTGGTCCCGGCAGAGGTTCGAGTCCTCCTTCGGGAATGGGTGTGTGTGTTTGTACTTAGGATAATTTGGGTTAAGTAGTGTGTAAGCTTTGGGGCTGATGACCTTAGCAGTTAAGTCCCATAAGATTTCACACACATTTTTGAAAAAACGGCTATTCAAGCAACACGAGAGCAGTAGCTCTGCGTAGTGGCTAGAATTCAGCCACCATCCATATTGATTACTAAGTGTTACCATAAGGGAAACACTTTTTCCACGTTAAATAACGAATCGTTAAGGTCCAACGAAAATTTCTAGGAAAGCGTTCTAAAATCCTCAACGAAGTGAAACAGTACACTCCAAACGTAGAGGGAAAAACTCTTATATATTCAACGTTCGCTCAAGTTGTACAAGTGAGAGAAGTAATGAGACTGGCAACGCCGAGAGCGATATGCCAACGTTGTGTTGTTCTACTTGTGGAGTGCTGTGTGTTCGTCCCTTCCGGACACCCAGTCCAAGTTTCACCTCTGTACAACCGTCAAGTTTTTTTGAGAGCGCCATAAGTGAATTTATGATTTTGTTGTGTGTTAAGAACAGGGAACAGCGCAATTTAGATCAACGTTATGCCTTCAAGTTTTGTGTTAAACTTGTGGGATCAGTGGATGTGGCCCTGGAATGGTTGAAACAGGCCTATGGGGAACATTCCTTGCCAGGAGTCCTTGGGTTATGCTGGCATTAATCATTTCTGGGAAGCCGAGAATACACTGCAGACGAACATCGCTCAGGGAAACCTTGAACTTCCAAAACCGACAAAACGTAGAGCGTGTTCTTGCTCTTATGAGTTCATACAAATGTTTAACAATAACGATGACGGGTGACCTGTGAATGAATATTTCATTCAATGCACACACACGAATTTTTTGCGGAATAATCTGCACTTGTACACATATTCGTAAGTACTTAGTCATGAGTAAGCTGTACTGTATGTCACTGAATCAGTGAGAATCGGCTGTTTTTACATTTATTTCCCGAACATTAAATTCTCTTGTTAACTTACTAATGCATGAAACTCAAAAATATAATAACTATTTCGTTAATTAAGCAGAAAAATTATTAAAAACGAACATCGTTCTTACGATGCACGTGACAGACTGCTTTCTCACCGCTTGGAGCTCCAGTGTTACTCCAGCTGTTTTATCTTAATTTATGGCAAATTTTGAGCTGGATGTCCGACAATATGTGTTAATGACATAAACTGAAGCACCTGAAAATGGCATAAAATACCGAAACCTGGGTCGTAACCAAACAAACAAGAATACAGTCAAATTTAAAAATTTAGAAATATTTAAATGGTTCAAATGGCTCTGAGCAGTATGGGACTTAACATCTATGGTCATTAGTCCCCTAGAACTTAGAACTACTTAAACCGAACTAACCAAAGGACAGCACACAACACCCAGCCATCACGAAGCAGAGAAAATCCCTGACCCCGCCGGGAATCGAACCCGGGAACCCGGGCGTGGGAAGCGAGAACGCTACCGCACGACCACGAGATGCGGGCAGAAATATTTAAAGAATGATTTTGTGAGTTAACGAGCATTGTGCTCTCTTTTAAGTATATGGCCGAAAGACTCAGCCTTCAAGAATTGTAAAACGAACCCTGTCGTCGAGGACTGGATGACACAATGGGCGCAGATTCACCACGAGATGGGGAAACTTACAGGCGTCTAATGCCTATTCAGGCCTAAGCGCTGTAGTGTGAGAGTGAGACAGACGAGAAGCTACGTCATAGTAAAACCCAGTGGAACGCTTTTGTGGCCAAGGAGACGTAGCAATGTTAAATATGGTGACCCTAAGATTGGCCATAAAGGGAAACGTTTATGAAATCTATTTAATTCTGTAGTAGCGCAGGGAATGAAGCCACAGTAATTTTAATCTGCCATCCTCCAAAAATTTTCGTTGTAATCTCAATAAAACTTGAATATTGATCATATGTATAACAATTTAGGATTTACTGTTAAAGTGAACTTAACAAGAATGAGATTTTCACTCTGCAGCGGAGTGTGCGCTGATATGAAACTTCCTGGAAGAACCTCTCGCAGGAGAGCTTCTGTAAAGTTTGGAAGGTAGGAGACGAGGTACTGGCAGAAGTAAAGCTGTGAGGACGGGGCGTGAGTCATGTTCGGGTAGCTCAGTTGGTAGAGCACTTGCCCGCGAAGGGCAAAGGTCCCAAGTTCGAGTCTCAGTCCGGCACACAGTTTCAATCTGCCAGGAAGTTTCATAAACTTAACAAGTTTTGTAACAAAGACCTGAATGCGTAAGTCTGAACGCTTTGGTCGATCTTAACCACAGATATTTCATACAGAAGACCATAATAAAAATGACAAATGTTGTAAATATCAACTCTGTAACTATATTTGTTTAAAAGATGTAGTATATTCAAATTATCAGTATTTTTCAATTAAGCATCAGATCATCAATTCCTCCACACAGAACACACTGTACGATGACAGCATGACACCTTACTGAGTCATTAAGTAATAGAATAATTGTTGTAAACTTTAGTGCAGAATAGTTACTTCTGTTCTGTATTTATTTATCAGAAAGTATTAATTTATCAGAAAGCCCATTGGTGCAGGGATGCTGGCCGTGACATTCAAAGTTAAGAAGGTATTGGTTTTATGTAAAAGACTTTAACGTTCATTATGTAATGGATAATATTGTTACTTTATTTAGAACGTGAAAGTCGTCAAGCTTTGATTATTTAAATATGTTAAAGTATAAAATAATGTAGAGCAAGGTGTAGCCAATCAGATGGACAGCTTTAGATAAGGGAACTGCACGAGTCAGTTGAGCGACGATGCTAGGCACGCCGGAAACGCGGCCGCGGACGGGCAGAGACAGTTCTGGTTGATACACCAAAGGGGCAGTTCGCATGGAAACGCGAAAATGAACAGTGCGGCTGAAGGCACCAAAGTGGGCAGTGCTGGTGGAGACGCGAAAGTGGGCGGTCGGTCTTTACGTAGGTAGAAAAAAAAAAAAAAACTTGGAAAATTTCGCTTTGTGTGGTAACGCGGGACTTAGTCTCTGAGCAGTTAGCAGCCTCTCACACTTTTCGTGTGCAGTATTGGACTTGAAATTCGCGATGAGATTGTGAATGATCGAACGGTGTGAAATGGATATGCGCTCGAGGGTAACAGTAACTCTAAATACGACCACTTTCTCTTTAGTTTGCTTGCTGAATAAACATTATTCAAACAAAATCGCAACTGTGTGGTCTACATCATTTATGGTTCGTTAATTTAGTTCCCGATATTATTATTAATGTTATCATATGTTATATTAACTTTGTATTTCGCAAACTTACCATCAGCCAGACAATTTAACCAAAGGGTCACAAGGGTCTAATTTAGGACGTGTAATGCGACACGTGCGGTTCAACCCCTAGACGGGTTTGAGCCAAGAAATTTCGATGAAGAGGAACCGCATGTGAGCACGAACATCTATGGGATGTTAGCGCGCAATTTCCTTATACTAATCTTTTTGTTTGTAACTTTGAGCATTTAATTTATTTTGCCCCATAGCAAGGATTTAATTTCGTATTTCTTTTTATTTCAGAAGACTACCAAAATATTTTACTTTCAGTTTGTAAGAAGCACTGGACTAACAATATTGTTTTCATTTCAAGGACACTTTTATTTCCTTAAATTTTTCATAGCCCAACGAAAGAACACCAGACATTTTGAAACACATAATTTACAATCAGTACAAAATCTTTCGTTGCCACTATAGCATTTTAGACCCTCCATATCAAACAAACGTTTGCTATACTTACTTTCCCATTTCAAAGAATGTCCACTTTATTAATACATAGTCTCTCTCTCCGTACACATTTACACACACACATACACACACACACACACACACACACACACACACACACACACACACACAAAAATGGTTCAATTGGCTCTGAGCACTATGCGACTTCTGTGGTCATCAGTCACCTAGAACCTAGAACTAATTAAACCTAACTAACCTAAGGACATCACACACATCCATGTCCGAGGCAGGATTCGAACCTGCGACCGTAGCGGTCGCTCGGTTCCAGACTGTAGCGCCTAGAACCGCACGACCACTCCGGCCGGCACACACACACACACACACACACACACACACACACACACACACTTGCTTCCGCCGTTTTTTCCTCAACATTTGAGGCTTCAATGATACAAATTGGCCACACATGTATCATTCAAAGTATTTTCCATCGCTGGCCACTACTTTCTATCATCTTTCGGGCAGTGTACGAATCTCGCGTCGAAAAAATTATTCATCTTTTGAAGCGATCCACGAATCGATCCAATTTGCGACTTCGTCATGAGATCGGATGTGTTGGTCAGCCAGGCCATGTTCCATTGATCTAAACAGGTGATATCAGAGGGAGCAATGTCTGGACAAAACGGCGAGTGGGGTAGGACTTCTCATTTTAGCGTTTCCAAGTACGTTTTGACCTCCTTTGCAACGTGGGGTCGAGCGTTGTCGTGCTGCAAAATCAGTTTATCGTGCCTCTCGCTGTATTGCGGCCGTTTGTCTTTTAATGCTCTGCTCAAACGCATTAATTGCGTTAGACAACGAGCACCTGTGATTGTTTCACTTGGTTTTAACACCTCATAGTACACGACGCCGAACTGGTCCCACCAAATGCAGGGCATGATCTTGGAGCCTTGAATATTCGCTTTGGTCGTCGACGCGGAAGCATTGCCGGGATATCCCCATGATTTTTTGCGTTTACGGTTATCGCAATGAACCCATTTTTCGTCCCCGGTCACAATGTGATGCAGAAATCCCTTCCGTTTTTCCCTCTGAAGCAACTGTTCACAAACACACAAACGACGTTCAACGTATCTTGGTTTCAGCTCACGCGGGACCCAAGTTCCTTCTTTCTGAATCATGCCTATAGCTTTGAGATGTTTTGAAATGGCTTGCTGTGTTACTCTCACTAATCGTGCCAATTCTTCTTGAGTTTGACGCGAGTCTTCACTCAACAATGTCTCCAATTCTGCATCTTCGAAAACTTCCTCTCTTCCACCACAGTGCCGGTCTACGACGTTAAAATCACCGATCTTGAAGCGTTGAAACCACTCACGACACGTCCTTTCACTAATAGTGTCCGTACCATATGTACTTGAGAGCATTCGATGAGACTCAGCCGCTGTTTTCTTCATATCGAAACAAAACATTAACACCTCCCGCAAATGAGAATTACGATCGTAAAATGACATTTTCAATCAAGAACAACTTTATGATGCAGACACAAATCGACTAATGTTTGAATGAGGTTATGTTGACGGAGGTCCATGCTAACTGCCTGACGTCTGCGATCTGTTTGTTTCGACCGCTACTTACCGTTGTCGCCACCTATCGACGAAAGGCGGAAGCAAAGTTTATATTAGTCTGCTTATAACATTACTTCTTTTCTTCATAACAGCACAAAATAAGAGTCACAAGAACCATGTTTGTAAAAATTTGCACTCTATAATACTCTACACGTCATTTATGTCATATTTTAAGACAATATCATTTTTTATCCTGTACAGTGGGGATCAGGTTTTAAGTCCACTATATTGCGAACGTCTAATGGTTTCTTTGACTTTGAATGCACTAGATAGTATGCGTTTGTATGAAGAGTTCCTTGCTCTTCAGATCGTTGTAAAGTAACCTTCAGTTTTGAAATAAACCTGCCCCACACCCTGTAACTATGGTAGCACTTTACGTTAAAGGCACACAGCGCTAAGTGTTCCTCTGATCTTACTGCAACAAGTCTTAAAGGTGCCTCCGTTGTCTATAAGCACTTTATTTATATACAGGGGTTTCTTTGGTTCTGGGATTTCAAAGACTTTTGGGACCTGAACCTGTTGTTCACAGTATATAGTACCGTCCGATGGATCTTTCTTTTTCTGTTGTGTTCACATCCAGTTTGAAATTTTCCCATCTTTTGGCGTGCAACAATATTTCCCCAGGAATTCACCTATTTCGGTAGCCACACTGTATCCTTCATCAGAACTATCTTTTGAATCTGACCGTCGGTGTCACTGTTTGGTTCTTATCTCAGATGTGAGGTAAATTCTTCGTCTGAACCTTCGTCATAATTTGAACATTTAGGTTCACGGTTTCTTCCTAACTTTAATAAGTCTTTCTAGACCACAGCAAGTACTTCAGCTGATATGTCTTCTTCAGCTTCTCTAATATCGTTTACTTTCTCTTCATATTTTGTGTAATCATCATGTACTTCAATAATTCATAAACAGTCGACTGCATCTTCCTCATCTTGCCTACTGGTAACAGTTTGCTCCACTGGCGTTTCAGGAATACTTCGTCCGCAGTCCTAATGATTTCGTGTTCTTCCATTCTCCTCCTGTTTATGACTGTTATCGTTATTAACTTCAGTTTCACTGGCAGCTCACATGTTTTGCGCTCTCCCTTTTCCTCGTCCCACGCGAACCCTGTGCAGCGCTATTCATTGCTTCAACATCCTTCCTTCTGTTAGTCATTGTCTTACTTTCTTCACACACCCCGTTTGCTCTCTGTACGTCTATTTGACTTTCAGATCACATAATTCCTTTTGAAATCCACCCATTCACATTGCCTGAGTCCCTTGTACAGATCGTCGATCCGTTCATGCCAGTTAGTCGTTCCTGACAACTCATTTTCACAACAACTCTTTACTCCATTGTTTATAAGCTGTAGTCATCAGTTCCTTCCTTGCCAGGATACGTCTGCAGTATGCTCGCGTGACAAGCTGCCCCGTACAAGATCAGTCTGTTTGCAGCACGCCATGTCAGTTCACCTTACCCAATGATCAATGGTAATCCAACGAGAACAACGGGGCAGTAGCCGGACATGGACTACTTCAATCTACCCCTGAAAACTCCTCTAATATCTGCTGCTGTTTCCCAGTGTCAAAGTTCCTGCTGGACACTAAATACTTGTAATATGTTTGTTTTGAGAACACTATTTACTTTGTGATGCAAATATTTCCAGTAACGTGGCGACAAAAAAAACACTATGATATATTATTGCTACAATAGAAAGTACTCTCCAACGTTATTCCTTCGACAGGAATTTCCGTTGACCAAGGTGTACGAATGAAGATTAATTGGACTGTATTTAATGACCTGGAGGGTTAGATTTGAGTGGTTGCAACAGATATAACCAACGGTATTGTAGTTGGAAAATAAAATTACTATTGAGAGACAGTAATTTTGAAATAGTTACCAATCTGCAATTTTGCCTAATATGAACATTTTGTTTTCATTGTTTGGAACATGATTAATGTATACCAAACTTGAATACGTTATAGTTTTATTCGATTACGGTCAGTTAAGTTTTCATGAGCATAAATGTTCCTAAAATAATTAATGAACTTTATATACATTTTCACTGAAGACTTGTTAAACCACAGACTCGTCATACTGGGAATCACAATCTGTTCTGTCTACTACACTTCTAACAAGACACAGTAATAATAAAAATATAAACATAAATTCAGAAACAAAACTATTGATACAAGCTTGTAATGTAAACAATAAATGTGTTGAACTTTGAACTCTTATGACCTATGTTTGGGTTTTGTGACCATTGTTTTACTACGAAAAAATCTTTAGTGCTATGCAAAGATTTTACTAATAACTTAAGTTCTCCACTTCAATGTAGCACTTTTAAAGATTTATTCTGTTGCTGTACTTTAACTTAGGCACTACGATGACCAAGTGGATCATTTCACACAAAGGATTAACTAACAAGAAAATGTTTACTGCATACAAGTTAATAAATATTTGAAAGAGCAATGATTCTGTAGTTCACTATAATCGCTAACAGTCGGATTATTTCATCGACTGGAAGAAGAACCTATCGAGGTTAGCTATTAAGGAAAAATCTGGGCTCGCAACACAAAGTTAAGAATGGAACTCCTGTTATTAGTAGTTATGGCAAGGTTCTGGCCATGCATCTAAAGAGAACGTTAATATGTAAGATGCCCTTTGGTGGTTCCATTGGCACCCGTCCGTGGCATCTTAACAAAGCCATATTGCGCAGTAAAACACTATTTTTACAGCTTTTCTCTGGATGAGTATCTGGGTCACACATGCAGAAAGTGTGGAAAAACTAAGTTACTATTTCGCACATATCCATAGTCACATGCTGTTTGTACAGTCTCCTCTCGTGCGTGAATGATAAGTTGTTACTAGATTTTTATTTTGTTATTTTTTTTTATTGTCTTGGGGACCCTGTATTTCGTTGTATGCGCATGAGAACAGTACAGTGATGTATAGTCTTCCACGAACGCTCTCTTTCTTTAATTTTGTAGAGAGGGAAGACAGAATTCCGTAGTCTACGTGATTATTATGCTATTCAGCTGCACAGAAAAGAAAAACAAAAGCAGTTCAGCCGTTGGAACCTGTAAAACACTATTTTTACAGCTTTTCTCTGGATGAGTATCTGGGTCTCACATACAGACAGTGTGGAAAAACTAAGTTAATATTTCGCACATATACATAGTACACAAAAAATAAGTTAGTAACGAACATTTGTTGCAGTTCTCGATATCTTCAGACTAATGACTGGTTTGATGAAGCTCTCCGTACTGCTCTATCTTGTGCGAACCCTTTCATCTCTGAATAATTACTGCAGTGTACATCTTTCTGAATCTGCGTACCGTATTTGTCTCTTGCTCACCATCTACAACTTTCAACACCCACAATTCCCTCCAGTACCAAATTGGTAACTTCTCAGAATGTGTCCTAACAATCGATCCCTTCTTTTCTTCAAATTTTGCCACAAATTCTTTGTCTCTCCCGAATTCTACTCAGTACGTCCTCATTAGTTACATAATCGAACCATCTAATCTTCAGTATTCTTCTGTGCCACCACATTTGGAAAGCTTCAATTCCCTTTTTATCTAAATTGTTTATCGTCCATTTTTCACTTCCATAAATGGCTACACTCCAGACAAATACCTTCAGAGAAGACTTCCTAACACTTAAATCTATATTCGATGTTAACAAATTTCTCTTCTTTAGAAATGCTTTCCTTTCATTGCCAGTCTACATTTTATGTCCTCTATGCTTCACCATCATCCGTTATTTTGCTTCCCAAATAGCAAAATTCATCAACTACTTCAAGTGTCTAATTTTCTAATCTAATTCTCTTAGCATCGACTGATTTAATTAGACTACATTCCATTATCCTTGTTTTTCTTTTATTGATCTTCATCTTATATCCTTATTCCAAGACACCGTTCACTTCGTTCAACTGGTTTTCCAAGTCCTTTCCTGTCTCTGACAGAATTGCAATGTCAATGGCAAATCACAAAGTTTTTATTTCTTCTCCTTGAACTTTAATTCCTATTCCATTTTTTCTTTGGTTTCCTTTTCCGCTTGTTTAACAAACATTGATAACATCGGTGATATGCTACAAACCTGTCTCATTCCTTCTCAACCACTGTGTCTCTTTGATGCCCCTCGACTCTCATAACTTCCCGTTTGATTTCTGTACTAGTTGTAAATAGCGTTTCAATCCCTGTTTTTTACCCCTGCTATCTTCAGGATTTCAAAGAGTCTATTCCAGTCACCGTTGTCAACATGCTATAAATGTAGGTTTGCCTTTCCCTAACCTATCTTCTAAGATCAGTTTTGCCTCGTGTGTTCCTACATTTCTCCGAACTCAACAGTGATCTTCGCCAAGGTCTGCTTCTACCAGTTTCTCCATTATTCTTAAGGGATTCGTGTTAGCACTATCCAACTGTGACTTATTAAAGTGGTTGTTCGGTAATATTCACACCCGTCATCAACAGATTTCTTTGGAATTGGAATTATTACATTATTCTTGAAGTATGAGGGTATTTCACGTCTCTTATACATCTTCCACTTCAGATGGAAGAGTTTTGTCATGGCTGGCTCTCCCACGGCTATCAGTATTTCTGATTGAACATGGTCTAATGCTGGGTCCTTTTTCAACTTAGATCCTTCAGAACTTTGTCAAACTCTTCTCACAGTATCATATTCCCATCTCATCTTCATCTACGACCTCTTCCTTTTTTGAAATATTGCTTTCAGGCTCTTCTCCTTTGTATAGACCATCAATATACTCCTTCCATCTACCAACTTCCCCTTCTTTGCTTAGGCCTGTTTGATCATTTATATCATGAAATTCATACAGCTGCTTCTCTTTTCCTTAGAGGCCTCTTTAATTTTCCTGTAAATGGTATCTATCTTTCCCTTAGATAAATATATTTCTAAATCTTTGCATTTGTCCTCTAGCCATTGCTGTTTATCAGTTTTGCTCTTCCTGTCAATCTCATTTTTTAATCGTTTGTATTCTCTTTCACCTGCTTCATTTGCAGCAGTTTTAAATTTTCTCCTTTCATCGATTAAATTCAATATCTCTTGTGTTATCCAAGGATTGCTACTAGTCCTTGTCTTGTTACCTATTTTATCCTCTGCTGCTTTCACTATTTCATCTCTTAAAGGTCTATTCCTTTCCCCTGTAGTAGTCCACTGTCGCATAACGCTGTCTCAGAAACTTTCAACAACCTCTGGTTCCTTTAAGTCATCCAGGTCCCATACCCTGAATTTCCTACCTACTTCCAAATTCTTCAGTTTTAATCTACAATTAAAACCAATAAATTGTGGTCAGAACCCATATCTGCCCCTGTAAATACCTTAGAATTTAAAATCTGGTTGCTAAATCTCTGTCTAACCGTTATATATTGTCAGAAACCTTCCAGTGTCTCTTGCTACATTCCATATTACAGCCTTCTATTATGGCTCTTAAACCAAGTGTCAGCCATGATGAAATTGTGTTCTGGAAGATTCCTCTTTCATTCCTTTTCTCCAGCCCATATTCACCTGATACATTTCCTTCTCTTCCTTTTCCTATTATCAAATTCCAGTCCCCTATCACTATTAAACTTTCGCCTCCTTTAACTGTCTGAATAATTTCTGAGTAGCTTACTTGCATTCCTATTTCCTTATTCATTATTAAACTTACTCCTGAGTTACATCTACCTGATTTTGTGTTTATAACCCTGTATCCACCTGACCAGAAGTCCTGTCCCTCCTATCACTGAACGTCACTAATTCCCACTACATCCAACGTCAGTCCAACCATTTCCCTTTTTAAATTTTCTGACCCACCTGCCCGATTAAGGAACCTAACATGCCACGCTCACATCCATTAAACAACAGCGTTGTTTTACCTGCTGACGATAGCCTCCTGAGTAAATGTTCCGTTTTCAAAAAACTGTAGAAATAGAACTACTGCACAGAATGAAGTCAAATTTTAACAACATATTATTGACGTATGGGGACACACATGGCGCTATAAGCGTCTTATTGTAAATGGGGTCCGTTACAAAAGACATATGAATAACAATACAACGGTTATGGTTTGAGTTACACATTACACAATTCGTACTGTCCATTGTGCACAAGTTCAGCAGTCAACAGCTGTGGCACTTTTAGTTAGGTAAGTCCATCCACCACGGCAAGGTCGTACCGCATCTGACGGGAAAATCGGTTTTAATTGTCCGGAGGCAAGAATCCGCGAAAAAAACAAAAATAGTATTGGCGTTCATTTGTCTTACAAGTGGAAGGCCTCAGACACTGCCAACAGATCCGGCTCAAATTTGGCAGTTCACTTGCGTGCAACCTAAAACGAAGGACTCTAAGATATTTTGGGTTAACACCAACGCAATTTTGAGAAATTCAACCCTAAAGGTTATGACAAGCAATTCACTCAAAATTAGAGGGATCTATAGATAATTGTAAATAGAGCATTTTTCATCATCAGGTATGGGGTCCGCAAAACCAAACTTTTCCTGATATTGTGCAAACAAACTTTTACAATTGCTGCTTCTGTACCCACATGGCACCGCCGATAGTGCAACGGCTAAGGTAACTGACTGGGATTCGGAAAACGCAGGTTCGAACCTCGAAGAAACCTAGCGGATGTTATTCTTTTCTTTTGTATTTCTTCATATCTCAATTGATAGGGATAGGAGGGTTCATAAGGTAAGTAAATCAATACACTTCTCACCCTCCACCCCCTCCACCCGTACAGACACACACACACACACACACACACACACACACACACACACACACACACACACAATGTAAATACTAACGCCATCACATAACTATAGATGTCCGACGTTAGAAGTTACCGATAGTGAAAATTAATAGCCAACATGTGAGATAGGATTAACTCTGACCCTCTGCTTTTTGACAATGAAGAGTGCAAGATTCCCCGCAAAATTTAATTAGAACGCCACATCTCTGTTTATAAGTTTACTTGCTAATTTAATTTCAGCTTCTTCATTAACAATGCTATCCCAGGAATTGGAAGTACATGCCAGAATTTCCGTGTTGTGTTCTATAGAGTGACTGATGCCAAGACACTCTTCTGCAACAGTAGATTTGCTCCCGGTTGTAAGCGTGTGTGGCGCTTATACTCAGTACACTGGTCCTCCACGGGCTATATAGCCTGGCCAACACAATGTCACGTGCTACAAATGCAAGGAATATAGTAGACACCTATGTTACGTAAACCAGAATCTTCCTTTACAGAACCTAAAAAGATCCTGCTGAATAAGACAGAAGGGCTGTAGTCTTTGGTGGCATCTCGGTATTGTCATCACTGACCCGGTACATAATCGGTCGACAGCACAACTCACGCCTGTCTTTTACTACAACCTTTCTGACTAAAGGTGACCTCAAGGTGCGCTTTTTCCACTGGTAAACTGTCAGGGTCTGAAATGACGTGGGCTCCGTTGAATTAAGATACGGAATATCAGTTTACGCTGATCCGGACGGTGACCACTATCAGCCTTTATACAGCTCACTGACAGTCGCCTTCCTGTGTCTGACGTGTCTCTACGTCATGTCAATTTTCTTCCTCACCGACACGTAATGGAAGGGAAGGCAGCCATCATTGTCCACCTCCATCGTGAAACAAATATTTGGATGGACTGAATTCGGGTTTTCTAAAAATAATTCAAATTCTCACTGCCATGAGACCAGACAAAATGAGTATTTTCACCTAACTGAAAAAATACGCAGGTTTCAAAGATGCATGTTCTATAAACATATTGGCAATTATAGGTGACAACGGGATTCCTATCTCAACTCCATCTGTCGTTAAAACTACTCACCAAGATAGTACGTGGAAGTCAACACACGCCGAAATTGGTTCGTTAATAAGTTCAACACCAGCCGGCCGCGGTGGCCATGCGGTTCTAGGCGCTGTAGTCAGGAACCGCGCGACTGCTACGGTCGCAGATTCGAATCCTGCCGCGGGCATGGGTGTGTGTGATGTCCTTAGAATAGTTAGGTTTAAGTAGTTCTAAGTTCTAGGGGACTGATGACCTCAGATGTTAAGTGTCATAGTACTCAGAGCCGTTTGAACCAAATTCAACACCAGGCATAAACTGAATTTACAGCAACGAATCTACAGAGGAACGCAAGTAAAAGAGAGCCCACATCAAAGCTTACTGGAATATCAGTCATTCAAACGCATTTCCTCGAATGGGCGTACGAAATTCGACGAGTTCTTAATACGATGCACGTACCGCCGCCTTTTGGTGGGCTCAATGCAATACCAAGGTGTTTTCCTGCCTGATACAAGTGTTATTCACAAACGGCCTAAGGATCTTGTATGGGGAACAGCGTGGCAAGTACTCATAACTTTTCTTCTGGAGGCTGTGAGTCTTTCCCTCAGCATTTTTTCTGAGGGCAGCACCGATTGTGCGACGCACTGAATCAGATAGTAAACACTGCACCTTTCGAACGTAATCTTGCTTGTCAAAAGCAACGGTAGTATTGCCTTTATCGCAGGTAAAACAACAGTATATGAGTCAGCTCTAAGTGAATGTAAAGCAGTTCTCTCAGCTGCTGTTACATTACTCTTGTATCGACTTACCCCAGTCAACACACGACATGTCTCTCTGCTAACCTCTTGTGGAGAGTCAGGAGGTAGTTTAAAAACAGCATGTCCAATAGAACTAATCAAATCAACAACTGGGAAATGCTTGAACATCGGATCAATGTTTGAATTTTTCCCTAGCACAGATAAAGCAATGTCGTCAAGGCTATATCCGTGAAATTTATCACAGAACGTCGAGATATAATATTAGACGGAAATGCTCACGCTTCGCTACATGCAGGGAAGTTACAGAGTGAATTTTCCTTCCACACTGTGACCATGAAATACTATCCAGCCAACCTCAAAAAAGCCGAAATTTTTGAAGCAATTATTAAATTAAGCGCTTCCAGCTACTGGAATTGAGTTATTGAGGAAGCAGTTGAAACTAAATTTGTAAATAATCTTATCAATAGAGATGGATGTTTTTGTTTAAATACCGTGTGAAATCGTGCTCTTTTCCTTGTAGAAAAACATAGGGACAAAAGTGATGCTACCTCGCCCGTTGGTAATTAATGTTCACTGTCAATAACATCTGTCGTCGGTCATACGTCGTTTTATAATGGCGCTAGTGTCTACAGTGTGTGTGCGTGCATGTGCATATGCGTTTTATCTTTCCGGAATTACTACACAAACCAAGGTTTTACATACCCCTGCGCAACGTTTACTTAATGCAGTTTTACGCTAAAAATGACAGCGTATGCATCTGTCGAAAAATGAGCCGTTGTTGAGGACGTCCGCTGCTGCTTTTCGGTTCTGAGAGCATTTTTATACTGTCTGAATAGACGCGGAAAGCAGCCGACAACGACTTTTTTCATGATTAACATGTCGCGGAGACATTTGACACACTGATGCACGACTACTGTTCATTATCGCTGCTGCATCGATTTTGATACATCGGTGTTCAGCCAGTAGGGGCGCCACTTTCTTTGCGACTCCTGGTTTTTCAGACAATGATGCCCTGACATTTCTTCGTCATTCAGACTCGTTCGACCGCTCTGGAAACACCTGTATCACCTAACCATTGTATCATATGACTGTGCATTGTTGCCGTTCGTGGTCACAAACTTACCATTGACTGTTGCAATACGGTTACTCTGCAGATGCTGAAAGTTAATTACCGTGCACTATTTAGCTGTAACAGTTGGTTAGTTATTTTGTTTTGGCTCCTCTACCGGTGTGCAACGACATCATGTCGCGGGGATTTCAGTGAATACCTGG
This sequence comes from Schistocerca piceifrons, assembly GCF_021461385.2. Lineage (NCBI taxonomy): Eukaryota > Metazoa > Arthropoda > Insecta > Orthoptera > Acrididae > Schistocerca > Schistocerca piceifrons. The sequence goes on from NC_060140.1 coordinate 547,739,820, forward strand.
ATGGTAGATATGCCTGCAACCAAACAAAAGATTACTTACGGAACTGTTTTGTTGCGGGATAAACAAAACTATCTCTGCCTGTAGTCGTTGTAATAAAAATTTTGATGCTTAATCATTTTTCTTACAATGAGGAGCCAAAACATTATAACCACCTGCTTAATAACGTATTGGCCCATCTCTGGAATGCAATACGTCACCAATTCTATCATGGATGCGACTGTTTGTTGGTAGGATTATGGAGGTATATAGCGCCAGATGCCCACGCACGAATCATGTAGTTTCCTTAAACAGCGAGCCGCTGGTTAGTGTACGCTCTGATTGCGCCTAATAACGACCGAAATGGGTTCCGTTGGATTCACACCAAGAGAATTTCTGGGCCAAGACATCAACGTGGGTACACTACCATACTCCTCGAACCTCTAGAGCACGGTTCTGGCTTTGAAACCTGGACAATTATCCTGCTGGAATATTACATCGTCGTCGGGGAAGACGTCAAGTATGAAGTGGTGCAGGTGGTCCACAGCTGTCAACGTCTCGTCAATTACTACCACAGGTCCCACGCGAGCACGGAAGACTATCTCCTACAGCATAATATTGTTCCCACAAGCCTATGTTCGAACCACCGTTCGCGTGGATGAGGGAGTTTGTGGAGATGTCCATCGACCTGGTGTAGGAGAAACGTGATTCTTCTGACGAAGCTACATTTTTGCATTGATCTACCGTCCAATATCGATGATCCTGTAGCCACTGCAATCATAACTGACGATGTTGTTGGGCCAACATGTGAACTCGTTGGGGTCGCCTGCTGAGCAGCCGCATGTTCAACAATATACGACGAAAGGTGTGCACCGGAACACTTAAGCATTCACAAGCATTGTGCTGTTTCGTCAGAAATGCCACAGATCGCCACCTATCCTGCTTTAGAGAGCAGGCAAGCCTCCAAATCCCATATTTAGCGAAGAGTCTTCGACGTCCTACCAACTATCGCCTAGTGGTAGTTTCACTGTCATTGTTCCACTTTCCATAGATGCTCACTACAGCAGCACGTAGACATTCGACCAGCTACACCGTTTTTGAGATACTTGTTCACAGGATCTGGGTGACAATAACACCTTTGTCGAAGTCGCTTATGTCCGTAGATTTCCCCACTTGCAGCCCTTGTCGCCGCTAGAATGATTCCCCATCCGTCTTTGATCAACTTATGTACTTCCCTTATTGCGTCACGTCCCCGCAATGCCATCAGGCGGTATCCAAACTTGCAGTGGCAATGGTCATAGTGTTTTGTCTTATCAGTATATACGTATTGTATATTTGGTCACCTTTTGCTTCTGCGACTGACCTTCTGATTTGTAGCGGTTAAGCTGAACACCTCCAATGCTTGACCTGTTACTGACTGTAATTCACTGCAGAGACAAGAGGCATCAGTGTACCCAAGAACGAGACACATTCTTCTATGGTTACCTGTACCTCTGTCACCTTCATCGCGTTGTGTAATAATAGTCACAGACACACGTTTCGTAGGAGTTCCAGGATACGCAAGTAGGAAACGTGTGCTAAACTTCCCTTAACTTTCTTGTATGTTATGCTACATGCATCAAACTGCACATTGTTCCACACGAGTGCTTTGAAAGAGCCTCTGCTGTTTATGCAACGTTAACAGCACACCTTTTTTGTCGCGTTGCCTCTGACGCTGTTTGTTGTTCTCGTATGCGGGAAGGGCAACGTGTGGTAACCTAGCCAGCCACATACAAGCACGAAAAGGCCTACAACACAGGCGTCGACACGTGAACACCTGCTGCAGTACCGCAATGTTGTTACAAGCGCGTGAAATCTGCTGCTGTTAGTTCGCCCAGTAAAGGGAAGCCAGGGAGAAGACAAGAATTTCATAATTTTTGCAAATGCTACGAACCGAGAGGTCTTCGACTGAAGAAACCGCACCCAACTTGTTCCCGTCAGTTGTGTTTCGAAGAGATACAACAGTATTCGTAAACATTAGCTTTTTCTTTATTTCTAGCACTTACTTAATTTATTTTAATTTCCTGACTCACGAAAGGTATTTCACTTACCGAAGTCCATTGTATTCACGTTTTAAGGTTTTTCAAGTACATTATCTCTCCAGCTTTTATCCACTCCGGTTGCTTGAGAAATTCCAGTTCAATTAACTGTTTCTGCTACCCTTGACAGGATCCTCAGGTGTAGAATATATTTAAAATATACAGTTACGTTGATGTGGATGACAAGAATAAATGAGATGTGAATTGCCGTACTACACAGATGCACGACACCTAAAGCGCTACTGATGATTGCAGGTAGTATACATCCCCTGAGTAGTTCCTGAGTGGAAATCTTAATGCCACCAAAGACCTTACAATCGGTGTCTCTGAAGACTGTAATAAAGTCACTTTCCGTTGAGCGTGATAAAGTGTAAATCATACGGTACAACAAGCCAAACTACCATTTTAGGCTATTTGCTGTTTATATAAGAACTTGAGCTGCAATTACTTCTGTTTTAAACTGTGGTATCATCCAAAAATCACAGCACCACACCAAAAACAGCAAGGCACATCGATACCACAGGCATTAACGACGTCTCGCTGCAATCCACAGCGACGAATGGGAGTTATTCCAGAAGACATGTTCTCTGTCTCATCACTACAGTGCCCTCGCAAGGAGGTCAACACAGAGCTGAGCTATGGACAGCTCTGTCCCAGTTCATGACTTCAGCTGAAGCAGTCATCATCGACTATGATTAAAGAGTTAAGAAAGTAAAGTTCAACTCTAATATGGAAAGGTATTTTTTAAAATAACGAATATTGTAGTTCAATAGAAGATTTTGTAAACTAGTGCATTAAGAGAGGCTTCAATACTCATTTATTTTCGTAAATTATCAAGCACTCTTGTGCCAAAGGATTTTATCAAGTAAATATTTTTATTAATTCATATAATAAAGGGATCCAATATTTCATATGTTGCAGTCCAATAAGTCATCTCCCAGAGTAATCAGAGAACCCACAGTTACGGCAAGACGATTGCAATTTCGTCTTATCATAACGTATACAGGGTGTTACAAAAAGGTACGGCCAAACTTTCAGGAAACATTCCTCACACACAAAGAAAGAAAATATGTTATGTGGACATGTGTCCGGAAACGCTTACTTTCCATGTTAGAGCTCATTTTATTACTTCTCTTCAAATCACATTAATCATGGAATGGAAACACACAGCAACAGAACGTACCAGCGTGACTTCAAACACTTTGTTACAGGAAATGTTCAAAATGTCCTCCATTAGCGAGGATACATGCATCCACCCTCCGTCGCATGGAATCCCTGATGCGTTGATGCATCCCTGGAGAATGGCGTATTGTATCACAGCCGTCCACAATACGAGCACGAAGAGTGTCTACATTTGGTACCGGGGTTGCGTAGACAAGAGCTTTCAAATTGCCCCCATAAATGAAAGTCAAGAGGGTTGAGGTCAGGAGAGCGTGGAGGCCATGGAATTGGTCCGCCTCTACTAATCCATCGGTCACCCAATCTGTTGTTGAGAAGCGTACGAACACTTCGACTGAAATGTGCAGGAGCTCCATCGTGCATGAACCACATGTTATGTCGTACTTGTAAAGGCACATGTTCTAGCACCACAGGTAGGAAATCATGATAACGTGCTCTATTGAGCGTAGGTGGAAGAACATGTGGCCCAATCAAGACATCACCAACAATGCCTGCCCAAACGTTCACAGAAAATCTGTGTTGATGACGTGATTGCACAATTGCGTGCGGATTCTCGTCAGCCTACACATGTTGATTGTGAAAATTTACAATTTGGTCATCAGAATCGAGGAAGTACAGTACATACTGACGAAACTAAAATAAGCTCTAACATGGAAATTAAGCGTTTCCAGACACATGTGCAAATAACATCTTTTCTTTATTTGTGTGTGAGGAATGTTTCCTGAATGTTTGGACGTAGCTTTTTGTAACACCCTGTATATTATTTAAATTGCCACACTGATGATTTGGCAAGTACTGCCACATGCTGATTGAATAAACTTAGCGGGTACGTGTGTATTAGTAATAAGCTACATACAATCTAAGCAAATCGCTGTCAGCCAAGATGAAACACAGATCACATATTGCCCTCCACCACGGCAAAGTAGGTAGCTGTTTGAGCTGAAAGAAATACATCACTTTTACCAGGTTTAGTTCAGTACTACATTTAGAGGTATTGCCCAATTTCCAGCTGTTGTTCAATTTTAAGTCAGCAAATTGATTTGGACAGGTCCTTCTAGTAACTGTAAAATGACGAGCCCAAACAGTATGACCAATTGCTCAATAGCATGCGACTTTTGCGTGGCGTGGATTCTAAAAGTCATTGGTAGGTTTCCGGAGGTATATGGCACCGTTCTACTAAACGGCGAGTGGAATGACAGATCCCTTAATCGATCACATAGCTTAGAAAATTTCGAAAGGGAAATGGCTAGCTTAAAGTTGCATATAGTGGGAGTAAGTGACATTTGGTGCCAGGAGGAATAGGATGTTTGGTCAGGTGAATACAAGGTTGTAACTAAAAAATCAAATAGGCGTAATGCGGGAGTAGATTTAATAATGAATAAAAAATAGTAGCGCGGATAATCTACTACGAACAGCATAGTTTACGCATTGTTGTAGCCAAGATAGACACGAAACCCACGCCTACGACGTAGTACAAGTTTATATGCCAACTAGCTCCGCAGATGATGAAGAGATGAAGGAATGTGTGACGTGATAAAAGAAATTATTCAGATAGTTCAAGGAGACGAAAATTTAATAGTCATAGGGGACTGGAATTCGATAGTAGGTAAAGGAAGAGAAGTGAAAGTAAGGGGTAAATATGGATTGGGGATAAGGAATGAAAGGTGAAGCCGGGTGGTAGAATGTTGCACGGAGCATAAATTAATCTTAGCTGACTCTTGGGTTAAGAATCAAGAAAGAAGATTTTAAACGTGAAAGAGGCCTGGAGACACTGGATTATACAATGGTAAGGCAGATATTTTGAACCAGGTTTTAAATTGTAAGACATTTCCAGGGACGGATGTGTAATCTGACCACTATTCATTGGTTGTAAATTGTAGATTAAAACTGATGAAACTGCAAAAAGGTAGGAATTCAAGGAGATATGACCGGCTTAAACTAAAAGAACCAAAGGTTGTAGAGAGTTTCAGAGGAAGCATTAGGAAACTATTGACAAGTATAGGGGAAAGGAATATAGTAGGAAAAGAATGGGTAGTTTTAAGATATGAAATAGTGAATGCAGCAGAGGATCAAGTAGGTAAAAAGACGAGGGCTAGTAGAAGAAGAGATATTCAATTTAATTGATGAACAAAAAATATAAAAATGCAGTAAATGAAACAGGCGACAAGGAATACAATGGTCTCGAAAATGAGATCGACAGGAAGTACAAAATGGTTAAGCAAGGATGGCTAGACCACAAAGTAAGGATGCAGAGGCATATAGCGTTAGGAGTAAGACAGGTACTGCCTATAGGAAAATTACGAGATCTTTGGAGAAAAGGGAATCACCTGTATGAATATCAAGTGCTCAGATAGAAAACCAGTCCTAAGCAAAGAACGGAAAGCAGAAAGGTGGAGGGAGTATATAGAGGGTCAATACAACGGCGATGTACTTGACATTATTATGGTAATGGACGAGTATGTAGATGAAGATGAAATGGAAGATATGATACTGCCTGAAGAATTTGGGAGAGTACTAAAACAACTAAGTCGAAGCAAGGTCCCGGGAATACACAACATTCAATTAGAGCTACTGATAGCCTTGGGAGAGACGGCCATGACAAAACTCTACCATATGGTGAGTAATATGTATGAGACAGGAGAAATACCCTCAGACTTCAAGAAGAATATAATAACTCCAATCCCAAAGAAAACAGTTGTCGACAGGTATGAAAATTATCCAAGTATCAGTTTAATAAGTCACGGCTGCAGAATACTAACGCGAATTCTTTACAGGCGAATGGAAAAACTGGTAGAAGCCGACCTCGGGGAAGATCAATTTGGATTCCGTAGAAATATTGGAACACGTGATGCAATGCTGACCCTATGAATTGTCTTAGAAGAACGGCAAACCTACGTTTCTAGCATTTGTAGACTTAAAGAAAGCTTTTGACAATGTTGACTGTAATACTCTCTCTCTCTCTGTCAGAGACAGCAAAGGACCTGGAAGAGCAGTTGAACGGAATGGACAATGTCTTGCAAGGAGGATATAAGCTGAACATCAACAAAATCAAAACGAGGGTAATGAAATGTAGTCGAATTAAATGACGTGATACTGAGGGAATCAGATTAAGAAATAAGACACTTGAAGTAGAAGATGAGTTTTGCTATTTGGGGAGCAAAATAACTGATGATGGTCGAAGCAGAGAGGATATGAATGTAAATAGACTGTGGCAAGGAAAGTGTTTCTGAAGAAGAGAAATTGTTAACATCGATTATCGATTTAAGTGACAGGAAATCTTTTCTGAAAGTATCTGTATGGAGGGTATCCATGTATGCAAGTGAAACATGGACAATAACTAGTTTAGACAAGAAGAGAACAGAAGCTTTGTGGCGCTACTGAAGAATGCTGAAGATTAGATGGGTAGATCAAGTAACTAATGTGGAGTTAATGAAAAGAATTGGGGATAAGAATTTGTGTCACGACTTGAGTAGAAGGCATCAGTTGGTAGGACACGTTCTGAGGCATCAAAGGGATCGCCAATTCAGTACTGCAGGGCAGCGTGGAGGGTAAAAATCGTAGAGGGAGACCGAGACATGAATACAGTAAGCCGATTCAGAAGAATGTAGGCTGTGGTAGTTACTCAGAGATAAAGAAGCTTGCACAGGATAGAGTAGCATGGAGAGCTGCATCAAACTACTCTCTCGACTGAAGACCGCAACAACATAGCACAATAGGTCTACTCACAGATTACGTAATTCTTGTAAACAATGGACAGGTGGTTTGTGGGTGCTAAACTCGCTCTCCACAGCAACTCAGCGATCGTCTGCAGATCAGGCGAATTTGGTGGCCAAAATTTACTGTGTTCACCAGTGTGCTCCTCAAGTCACTGCAGCACGAATATGTTCTTGTGGCACTGACTAATCCTGTTTGAGGATGTAGTCGCCGCCAGGGAAGACATCAAGTATGAAGAGATGTAGGTGGTCCCCAATCCAATGCTGTTCACTTAATTCACAGCTGCCGTAGTGCCTTCCAATACTGCTATAGGTCTCATGCAAGCTCAAGTCATTGTCCCCCACAGTCTCTGCTGATCGGCTTTCGTGGCGCGAAACTTGTTTCGAGGAGGTGTGCGCTTAGTGGCAGCGTACCTGGCCGCGGCTGTCGACGTAGCGTAACAAAGACCGCAATTTATCTAATCAGGTGACGCGTCTCCATTGATTCACAGTCCAGTCTCGATCAACCGACGTCCAGTGCAATCGTAGTTGTAAATGTCGAGGGGTCGACATGGGCAAAGTCGTCTCCTGCGCAGTCCCATGTTCAACATCGTGTGCTGAGTGACGTGGTCCCAAACACTTCAGCCTCTACCGGAATCGTACTCTGGTGTCAGACCTATAACACTCCGCCCTCTATCCTGTTTTACAGGGACAATAAGCGTCCGACCTCCGCATTGTGTGATACGCCGTGGACATCCAACACCAACACCTACGTCTACATCCACATGATTACTCTCCCAATCTGACTTAAGTGATTGGTTGCGGGACCATGGAACCACCATCATACTATTTCTCGACCGATCCGGTCTCGAAAAGCGCGCTGGAAAAAACGAATTCTTAAATTCTTCCGTATGAGCTCTGATTTCTCTTACTTTATTGCGACTGTGTTTTCTTCCCACGTAGGTCTTCGTCAAAAAAATATTTTCGCTTCATGAGTAGAAAGTTTGTGCTTGAAGTTTCGTGAAAAACCTCGCCACAGTGAAAAATGCATTTGTTTTAATGTCTGCCACCCCAACTCGCGGAATGTATTCGTGACACTCTCTCTCCTATTTCGAGATACGAGATAGTAAAAAAACGAACTGCCCTTATTTGAACTTCTCCGATGTCTCCCGTCAGTCCTATCTGATATGGATGCCGTACGGAGCAACAATACTCCAGAAGTGGACGAAAATGCGTAGTGTAGCCACTCTCTTTAGTACATCTGTTGAATATTCTAACCATTTCCCCAATAAAACGCCGTCTTTATTTCGCCTTCCTCTCAAAATTATCTTTGTGGTCGTTCCAATTTAAGTTTCTCGTAATCATAATCAGTAGGTATTTATTTGAATTGACAGATTCGTCTGTTTATTCCATAACCGTAATTTAAAAGTATACTTGTATAATGGACGATGAAATCCGATCGATGGCCGTACAGTCAAGAATCTGTATGCTAGTCAGCCAAAATCTCTGTTAGAGTTTAACAATCCTTCCACCGACGCATCGGTTTGAAGACACATCGTTTCCTGGTGTATGAAAAAGTCCTCCACTTCTAGCTACACATCCTTATTCGACAGGAACTGTCGATCCTTCAACGCCTTTTTAAGAGACCGAAGGCGCAATAATCGCATGGGGAGAATCACGACTGTAGGGAAGGTGCTCGAGTGTCCCCCACTTGTTATACTAACAGAGTTGGTATAACTTCCGAGACAAGTCCCTGCTGCTTGCGCATCGATACAAGACGCCTGATCTATAAGGCAAGCCAGCCTTATAGCCAGCGATTAGTGCGCTAGCAAAGGATCTCGATATGAACTTCGGAAGCGTGCAACACATTATCCGGCAGGAATTCGGGTACCGTAATGTCTGTAGTCAGAGTATGCCACGGGAGTAGAATGGCGGGCCGGCCGGGGTGGCCGAGCAGTTCTACGCACAACAGTCTGGAACCGCGCGACCGCTACGGTCGCAGGTTCGAATCTTGCCTCGGGCATGGATGTGTGTGATGTCCTTAGGTTAGTTAGGTTTACGTAGTTCTAAGTTCTAGGGGACTGATGACCTCAGAAGTTAAGTCCCATAGTGCTCAGAGCTATTTGAACCATTAGTCGAATGGCGGACAAAAGCAAACCAATGGAAGCTTTTCTGAAGCACCTGATGCGTTTCAATGTTGAAGGCAATATTTTCCTATGGCGCCTTGTCCGAGTGATGAAAGCTGGTGCCACCACTGGGAATCGGCGACCAAAACGTTGACGAAGGAGTGGTATCATCCACCGTCCCCTCATTTCAAGAAGTTCAAGAGCCACCTGCTCGGAAGATGAGACTCACCGTGTTGTTTCATTAACGGGGCCCATTGCTTATTAGTTTCCAGGAACATGGTGTTTCCATTACCGCAACGATGAAGAAATTACGGCGTACAATTAAAGCAAAATGTATGACGAAATTGCGCCAAGGTATTGCCGCTTCATGATAACACGCGTCCCAATATTGCAAATGTCGTAACTGAGAAGTTACACCAATTCAAGTGGGGGACACTCGACCACTCGCTCCGTAGACCTGATTCCTCCTCATGCAATTATGACGCCTTTGGTCCCTTAAAAGGTCTCTTATGGGCAACGATTGCTGTCGGGTGAGGATGTGCCGCAGGCAGTGTGTGTCCACTGGAATACTGAGCAGGTGAAACTTCTTGTGAAATTACTGAGTGAAACTGAAGCTAGTGTCTTGTTACTTATTTTTATCATTTCAACACTGACCTACGGCATTTTCCCTGACAAACACAAGACAAACTTAACCTGTTCATTTATTACCCGCAATATACAGGGTGATCAAAAAGTTCGTATAAATTTAGAAACCTAATAAACCACGGAATAATGTAGATAGAGAGATAAAAATTGATACACATGCTTGGAATGACATGGGATTTTATTAGAATTAAAAAAAAAGAAACAAAGTTCACAAAATGTCCGACAGATGGCGCTGGACAGGAAAACGTCAGTGACTGCGCATGATAATCGTGTGTAAAAGAGAGAATCAGATGCGCCAGCAGTCGCAGCATGTTGACGTTACCTGAAAAGGCATTTTTAGTGAAACTGTATTATCAGAATGGGGAATGTCCTAGTTCAGCGTACTATCCTATCGCCATAGGAAGGGAATTCGAACGGGTAAAGGTCCGTTGACAAATGCAGCTGTGGCGAGAATGGTTTCGAAGTTCGAAGCCACGTAGACGACAGACGCCGTAGTGGCCGACCGAGCACAAGGCGTAATGCCCCTGAGACAGTTCAGGACGAAATAGAGACTGTAGCGGGTTCGTCTTTGCACGGGGAAATCAGCGCTCATGCAGTCGCACGTCGAACCGGCATTCCATACACTACTTAGGCGTACCCTCCGATGCTATCCGTACAAAATCCATAGGCAACTGTTACCTGGCGATTTAGTGAAGCGGAGGGCATTTGCGGTGTGGGCGTTTCAAAAGGTGGAGGAAGATGACGATTGGTTGAGTAACGTGTTGCCGGCCGTGATGGCCGTGCGGTTCTAGGCGCGTCAGTCCGGAACCGCGCGACTACTACGGTCGCAGGTTCGAATCCTGCCTCAGGCATGGATGTGTGTGATGTCATTAGGTTAGTTAGGTTTAAGTAGTTCTAAGTTCTAGGGGACTGATGACCTCAGATGTTAGGTCCCATAGTGCTCAGAGCCATTTGAGTAACGTGTTGTCGACCGACAAAGGTCATTTCATGCTGCGAGGGTCTGTGAACGCCCACAACTGCAGAATTTGGGCAACCGAAAGTCCTAGAACTGTCGTGGAAACTCCATTGCACAACGAGAAAGTCACGGTATGGGTTGGATTTACCACATCTACCATTATCGGGCCTTTTTTCTTCGAGAAAATGCATGATTCTGGTTTTGTAACTGCTACCGTGACGGGTGAGAGGCACACCGATATATTACAGAACCGCATCATCCCCAGCTTGGCTGATAAACACCTGCTGGATCGTACGATGTTTATGCAGGATGGCGCTCCACCCCATATTGCTAGACGCGTGGAAGTTCTCTTGCGCGCGTCGTTTGGTGATGATCGTGTGCTCAGCCGCCACTTTCGTCATGCTTGCCCTCCCAGGTCCCCAGACCTAAGTCCGTGCGATTATTGGTTTTGGGGTTACCTGAAGTCATAAGTGTATCGTGATCGACCGACATCTCTAGGGATGCTGAAAGACAACGTCCGACGCCAATGCCTCACCATAACTCCGGACATGCTTTACAGTGTTATTCACAACATTATTCCTCGACTACAGCTATCGTTGAGGAATGATGGTGGACATATTGAGCATTTCCTGTAAAGAACATAATCTTTGCTTTGTCTTACTTTGTTATGGTCATTATTGCTGTTCTGATCAGACGAAGCGCCATCTGTCGGACATTTTTTGAACTTTTGTATTTTTTTGCTTCTAATAAGACCCCATGTCATTCCAAGCATGTGTGTCAATTTGTACCTCTCTATCTACATTATTCTGTGATTTATTCAGTTTTCAATTTTATACTGACTTTTTGATCACCCGGTACAAGCCCAACGCAATCTGACTGCTCTAAAATGGCAACATGACTTCAAGTAATTAACACAAAAGCATGGCCCTGAATTGGAAGAAATCCTAAAAATAATCCATACTTTCCTTAAGTCAGTTAAGTCACAGAAAATCTTCATAACACGAACTATAGCAACTACAGCAAGCAGCAACTACAGCCAGCTAAATAATAAGATTCTAACTACTATAGACTCTAACTACCTGGAGGCATATGGTTAGCAAAAGAAAGACTTTGTTGCAAAGAAAAAATGTATTTATCAAATTTTACTTATTCGTGTGACATCCAGTTCCAAAAATTATACAGTCGTCAATAATTCCACTACCCAAACTTTATCAACTAAATCTATCCTTATTTTACAGTGCATGTCCTACCGACATTGAGATTCCACGAAGGACACATGTTCAGGCCGTCTGCTCGCTAACTGCTAACCGCTAGTCCGTCCAACCACAGAGTCTCTTACCGAGGGCGCAGAGCGCTGTCAGCGATATTAATACGGTCAATAGCGCTGCCAACATACAAACATATAAACAGGCTACTTACGGCCGTTATGGACTTCTTTACGCAACAGGACACGGTGTTTTACCAAACAGGTATCTTCAACCTACTGCGTCGTTGGGACGATTGCTTCAATGCTCAGGGCGACTCTGTGTGTCTGGCATACCGATTCTGCACTGTATGGCCTTCGAGAAACCCTAGAAACCGTAAATGATAGCGGCCATATACGAAGGTTGTTCGGAAAGTAAGGAACGATCGATCGCGAAACGGAAACCGCAGTGAAAATCAAAACTGTTTTCTTTGCACATTTAGCTACACCTTCCACGTAATTCTCTATATAGTCGCAGCTGGTACTCAGACATTTGTCGGAGCGTTATACCAAATTTCCAAGACCATCGTCATAGAAGGCAGCCGCCTGTGCCTGCGCCCAAGTGTTGTCTTCGTATCCAGCGTTTCATGTGAACAGAGATGCGATCGAATGGGTTACTAGAGGCACTGCCCAAAACGGCTGTGAAAAGTCTCGTCGGATTTTCACAGTGGTTTCCATTTCGTCACCCATCGTTCCTCACTTTCTGAATAGCCCTCTTAACACTCCCTTGCGTTGCTCCTAAAAGTACGTTTCTTTACATTTATCGACTTTGTTTCGTTAATAACGACGTGCCGAATTGTCTCTGCAAGGGAATCCGGTATCCAATCGCAAAGTTGTCTGATAATTTTACCGCCTTAACGACGCGCGGAAGTGTAACTTCCGGAATACCAAGACATATAGGTTTAAATAGGGCGCCTTTGTCTGCGGTGCTCTAAATCCCATGGATGAAAGAAGCGAACTGAGTTTGTGAGAACTCTATGGATGTCATATTGATTTTTGTAGAAGAGGTTTTTGCTCTCCAAAACCATCGCAATGTCTGAATGGGAAACACGTTCCATAATTATACAACAGACTGGCCTCAGCAACAATAACTGTGAGCTTCAATCCGACGACCCTTCTTTGATTTGGACATGACCTGCACCATTTTTGCAATAGCTAGGAACTATTCGTTGCACCAGTGACCTACTGTAAACGACTGCTATAAAAGGACCAGTTTCTTATGCACAGTCTCACGTGTATCTCATGCGGTCCAGTAACCTTTTCACTTTTGAATTGTTTTAGTTCATTTTCTACAACATGATTACTCTGTTGCCCAAGAGCTGTTAGTACAGATTTAGTCGAAAGAGAGTGAAAAGTTTTACTAAAAATATCTATTAATGCTATACAAAATCGTAATTGATACACATCATTCCCTCGATCATGACTGGCAAATGGCCCATTGAGGTATATCCACTTCGAAAGCCAGCTTACTTCTTTGCCTGATTGAAAATTTCCGAATGTGCCCGGTAACAGTTTTAATTAACGTCCTGTACATAACAGGGAAGAGGCTGGTGGTTCTATAGCTTCCCCTTTTCTTCCGTGTCCACTTTCTGGTGGAGTAGAAGAACTGCAGCATTATTTCAATTTTGGGGAATCATCTTCTTTCGCATATGTCCTCAAAAGAATTTTACAGTATGTTTTACTGTTAGTGTCCCTTCCACCAACAAGGGGATCATTAGGGAGGAAGTAAGAAAGATTAGGGTTTAACGTCCCATCGACATCTTGGTCATTATTGATGGATCATTTGCTCGGAATGATTCAAGGACGGGGAAGGAAAAAGGAACCATCCCAATATCTTCATTAAGCGATACAGGGGAAACACAGGAAACGTGAATTCGGATTTGCAGGCGAGAATTTGAACCACCCGTCTCCTAAAGGAACGATCACCGTCTTAAGCACGCCGCCACCCTGTAAAGTCCTCCGTTCGTTTTGCTACTTATTGAACTCAGAGTACTGGATTTCGTTAGCAGAGATTCATTGACGTGCATTGCTGTATACTGGTAGAGCAAAAGGCAAAGGTCCCGAGTTCGGGTCTCGGTCCGGCACACAGTTTTAATCTGCCAGGAAGTTTCATATCAGCACACACTCCGTTGCAGAGTGAAAATCTCATATTGCTGTAATACTGCATACGTCAAAGTACAAGCGGAGAGGTGAACGATTATAAAACTGCAGACAGAATACTATGTGAAAAGTAATGTTACTTAGCTAGTCTCTTCTATGTAGCCATCTCAAAGTTTCTTTCATTTGACTGCTCTGTGTCCACTTGCATAAGTTCCTATGTTACGTGGAGTAATTCAGGTCTTATGCGAAAGTCAGTTGTGCTGTTTTTTGTATTAAAGTCTGATCTCTGGTGACCAACAGAGAATCTAAAGAACTGATATAATCACACAGGTTAATTCAAGGATGTAATGGATCAGGCAACAAACGCCTTACTCGATGGAAGTTAAATAGGGGTGGCCCTGTCAAACATGTCAATATGGGTATCGCAAGTCGCACATTGAGATATTAATGTAAGGAGAGGCCATCTCATCTATGAGAGCAGAATGTGGTTACCCACTGATGTAAAAGACTGAACATTAAATACTTGGATAAGAGCTTCTAATGTTGAGCTGTAACATTTGAACAGGAGTCCGCCACCGGTAGCTGAATGGTCAGCGCGATAGAATGTAAATCCAAAGGGCCCGCGTTCGATTCCCGGCTGGGTCGGAGATTTTCTCCGCTCAGGCACTGGGTGTTGTGTTGTCCTAATCATCATCGTTTCATCCCCATCGACGCGCAAGTCGCCGAAGTGCCGTCAAATCGAAAGACTTCCACCCGGCGAATGGTCTACCCGACGGGAGGCCCTAGTCACACGCCGGCACGGTAGCTCAGCGTGTTCGGTCAGAGGGTTAGCTGCCCTCTGTAATAAAAAAAACTGAGTTAACCGATCAACAACGAACTAAAACGGATGTCCTACGACGTCCGCTCCGAGCAGATAAAGCGAACAAAATGAGATTAAAAAAAAAAAAAAGTCACACGACATTTTGTTTTTTTATTGGAACAGGAATGTGGGGACGATAAATGCAAACTCATGCGGATAACGCACGAATACGACCAGTGGTTAGGAAATTACAGGAAATAGGACCGAACACCAGTGAAATTGCCAAAGCGCAGATTGAAAGCAAACTAGCTGACCCCGAAATATTAAAACGGAGCAACTGGCTCCTGACGAGAGTGAACTAATATCGCGTCCGTATGGAAGTGCAGATTGCAAAGATGGCGCATCTTACCATACTCGCAAGGTATTACGGAAGGCATTAGCTGTAGCACCCGAAGACCATTTCATCTCTCAGTCCACCGTAACCAGGTGAGAACATCTCTTGGTTCAAAATGGTTCAACTGGCTCTGAGCGCTATGGGACTTAACTTCTGAGGTCATCAGTCCCCTGGAACTTAGAACTACTTAAACCTAACTAACCTAATGACATCACATACATCCATGCCCGAGGCAGGATTCGAACCTGCGACCGTAGCGGTCGCGCGGTTACGGACTGTAGCGCCTAGAACCGCTCGGCCATACCGGCCGGCGGGAACATCTCTCTGTGCGACCGCAAGGCTCGCCTCACCAGACGTCCTGCAACAAGTCTTCACTCCGTGATCTCCCAGCGGCAAGTGTTTTCTCTCGTCGCCTGGTGTGAAGTGTTTATCTGCAGACACCTAACATGAAGTGCCCTCTTTTAGGAAACCCTGTAACTTGACTGATTTCTCGCCAGATGACGAACACGCTGGTCAGTAATGGTAAAGAGGGAGAGTTTCGTCTAATAAAATTTAAGTAAAGATGTTAAACAATTTTCTACTGTTACATATTTATACTATTTTCAACCAATTGTGCTCTGAGGTATAAACGAGGGCCGAAGGTCTCTGTCATTACGTGATACAATATTCAAACGGACTTGTAAGAAGCCTAACATGTGGACACTGCCAATAACCTGCGTTCTCTATGGAAAATACATTAAGAACCATCCATAACACTGGATTCTGAAAGTTTAAATCAAACGTTATTTCGAGACTTCTTTGCGAAAATTCGCACTGCCTCCTTGGAAGTGACACGTGGATAGAGATCTCTTACTTTTCGAAAAGGCTTGAGCGAATAACTGAAGACGACCACCCTAAATCCTACCTGAGAGCATGGAGTGAGGTGACCGAATGCTTGTTCGTCTACCTGCGGCTGTCACTTTGCCTCGGGTTTGGAACACTTTTATAGCGGACAACTCCTTACCTATCGCTAGCCAGCCCGTAGTCTCCCAGCCGAACAGTGCCTCCTCTCTACTAAAAAAGAGGAGTGAGCAGAAAGCAATAAAAGGAACAATCACTGGAAGTACTCAGTCTCGATAGCCATTATTATATGCACCATAAGTAATCAACTACTTGATCGAGGGAAATGAGCGTGAAGTATTCTAAACTATTTTGGGGGACGGTTTCAGAGATGACTGGCCACATAACACGAGGTTTTTTTCCATGTTGTGCACTAAGATGTATAACAAAACGTTTTGGACCTTCTGTCATCTTCACTATTTAGTGCTGTAGCCAGAAAGCCTCAGCACGTTGCACGCAAACAGATAACAAAACAGGATTGGGTAGATAGTATTTAGCGTCTCTAACACAATTTCAATAACATGCGTCAAAAGTCTGGCAAAGCTGACCAAAGATACGAATCTCACAGTACAAAGTGTTATAGGATACCGATTTACACATTCACAGAAACTGTCGTTGACAATTTACTTTGCACATGTTTTCAAATTATCGTCAAAAGAAATCACAGAAATAACATTGTTAATAATGACAATCATTTCAAACGTTCTTATAAAAGTTTGCTAAATCTGTTTTCATGACTTATCATACTTAATTCCTCTCCTCATTACACGTTTCTTTTTCATATTTGTACGTCAGTAAGATGAATACAATTTATTTAGTTACAGTAAAAACAACATTTTCTATGATTTCCGAATATGCTCTGCATATCGAGTAATCCATTTATTAGAGTGTATTGAGAAGTGCAACACATTGGGAGTATGAACCACTGACCGGTGCCATTAGACTGCAGGCAGTGACTTGCCTCCAGCACTAAGCATTTATTTTGAAACGTCATTACTCGTGAATCCTTCCTAGCTCAGCTTTGCTCTCATCATTTGACATTGCTACCAGGAAGATATTTTTCTTTTCGTCACGGACACGTGTTTCTGATTGAACGTTAGAATTGTTGCATTTGTCAGAATAAGCCATCTCCCTACATGAGGCTGTCTTTTACTTTATTTGTGTGTTTAATTTTTATGTAATTTTATTGCATTTGCTAATGGTCTTGACATTACAAAGCTGTAAGCGGGCCGGCCACGTATTGCTGGTATTCACGCACTATTTATTTAGACGTTAGCGTAACGTTGCTTCACCAAACAGTGACGTTCGTATCACAGTACAGATATTGCGTCCGGTATCTAATACCACTTTCCTGTGGCATGTGAAGTCGGTTCACCCGTAAATATGGTTCATGTTGTTCTTACGTAGTCACTGTGGTTTTACATTCCAGTAAAACCTGCACATACACACTAGGACTGTGCATACGTGTTGTCTCAATAAACAGTTTTGATATGGATGTCTTCGCACATTAGACGATTACAGTAACGTTACTGTGAGCCAGTCTGGGCAAAACAATCTGCTGTATTGTGCACAGATTTTGTAGCTTGGAATAATGTTCCAAAGCATCAAATACTTACTAAAATTACTTAAACAGTCACTAAATGCTATTTATGCCGCCTTCCATTAAATTTACAGCCCATTGAAGTGCTAATTTTCAGTTCGTGTTCACGGCGCTACTGATAAATACTGGTCTTTAGGTAGGTACTACTTGTTTCTGCACTAAATTCCGCCTTTCTGTGATAGTTAGTCTGCACACTAATTCATGTTCTTTTCACTTGATACAAATTAGACGTAATTACCGGCCGTCCACGCGTTTTACCGCGGCGCTCGATAGAACTGATAGTTCCATAATGTTCTGGCGCGAACTCTCTTGCTTTTACACATACTCCTAAAGTATCTGTACTGCAACTAGCTATCAACTTGCAGGGGGCGAAGGGGGGCTGGGATGTATCATTAGAAGAAATTATGTACTTCAAGCGCCAAATACTGTCTATATTGTCAGATTTCGAGTAGCAAGCTGTGGGCGCAAAGCCAGCTGGATCTACGTAATCGTGTCTGACGCCGATGATTAAGCTGCCTCGTTACGCTTCTTCCAATATTCTTTCATTCGAGCGAGAGTACCGAAATTCTGGAAACTCACATGTGACACTTCCTATGGTGCACTACCCTACAGCGACCCAAGGACTTGAACAAGATATGTAAATAATGATAAACCTCGACATAGGTTTGCTCATAGCTGTCTCACCCGAGCCGCGCGGGATTAGCCGAGCGGTCTGCGGTGCTGCAGTCGTGGACTGTGCGGCTGGTCCCAGTGGAGGTTCGAGTCCTCCCTCGGGCATCGGTGTGTGTGTTTGTCCTTAGAATAATTTATGTTAAGTAGTGTGTAAACTGAGGGGCTGATGACCTTAGCAGTTAAGTCCCAGACGATTTCACACACATTTGAACATTTTTGATTTGTCTCATCCGATGTCACGGAATCAACACGACAATTTCGAATAGACAAGAGAGAGACGGTCGGTAATAATGTCTACTTTGTATCAAGTGATAAGAACAAGAATTATCGAGCAAACTAACTGTTAGGGAAACGAGCAAGAGAGTCCTGACGTCTCCATTCGAAATAGTCTATGAAGTCGTTTACTCTTTGTGTCACTCGTAATACATTTCGCCCCACCGGTTGCAGACCCTGAGCCATCGCTCTGTCAACAGTGCGAATTGGTCACTTTTCGTATTTGTAGGAACAAAGGAGGATATATACAGGTATTGCATAGGCAGCAGCTGTGATCAGCTCAATGATAGACTTCTGAATTTAACTACGTATCTCATCTCTGTGCCCCCAGTTTCTTCTTTGTATTCCAAGAAGAGCTGTCTGATGATTCTTTGGCTTCTTCACGTGTGCTTTGGCATTTCACCCTAGTATGGCTGGATTTCTTCACTCCAATGGCATTCTAAGGATAATCAGAATCAGAACCAGTGAATCTGTAAAGGCCTCTTTGAATCTTTTCAAGGAGGCCAGAATCAGTTTCTTTCAACTGTGTTTTCTCTGAGCCTGTCATGGCTTCAGTTCTTTGACCTCTACTGCTCAAGATGTACCTTCCTCCAGTTCAGCATATTCAAGCAATAGAGCCTTTTTGCTATAATTTAATTTCTTCGATATTTCTATTTTAATGTGAACATAATAATTGCCTTAACAACGAAATATATTCGTTTTCTTCAGGTCTTTCCCATCAAGCCTAACGCGTGTGTGAGAGGAACTATCTTCTGGAATTTGAACTCTGTGATTTCCGATCCCCATAAATCGATCCACCAAGAGGGTTTACCTTTCGAGTGTTTACAACTGCACGGTGTGAATGTTAGGTTGAATGCTGCAGCTCGTCGTGATTGGTACCCTTCGACTTCACCAAAAAGTAAAAAAGGTCTCTCCTCGTGTTTTTAGTAGACTCACATTCTGTATGTATAGATCCTCAAAAACAGAACACATATGTAGCGATTCTACTTCACACAAAAAGAGCCAGAGACCTATGAGCCTCGCCACTGTGATTTACAAAATGTTCATTAAAACAGTACCAACCGCATTGAAGGAAGACTCTTATTTTATTTGGCACAATAGGAAGTTGCCCTCAGATGTTTATACAGTACGCTGGACCATTTCCAAACACTGAATAAAATTACAGAATAGTGCGATGAGCACGAATCACCATTTATTTCTGGATTCAGGAATTTTATGGAAAGCTCTACTTAGTTCCAGCTAAATTTGCACCAACAGGCATTGCAAAACATGGTACGGTTTAACCCCATGGGGGTAAACTGAATAATAGTTGTTACTACAGCTTACACCGGACATCGTCGGGATAGTGAAATATACATAACTGAAAGAGGAGTCAGGCGGGGAGTTACACATCACCAAAATCACGCACAGTAGTCCTAAGCGAAGTCTTCACGTACTCGGGCTAGGAAAACAAAAATACATGTTACGGATCACTCTTGAACTACCTTGGTTTTGTGGATGACGGGTTGTTTGCCTCTAGTGCATTTAAAGAACTCAACAGAACAAGCGTAGAAGCTAACCTGAATTTCCACTACACTTACTAAAATAATATATAAGTAGCTCCCGAAAATAATCGTTTACAAATTTTGGAACCACGTTAAGACATTCTGCAGTGATAGGTTTAGGAGAACAACTGAGTAAAATGAAATAAACAGAAGAGTAAAAGTGACCTGAAATTCTTTTGGTTAATTAAATCACGTTTCAATAAATAGATTATCAGTTGGCTTGGACGATATAAGGCCAACGGCCTTGCCGCAATGGTAACACCGGATCCCGTCAGATACCGAAGTTAAGCGCTTGGATGGGTGACCATCCGGTCTGCCGAGCGCTGTTGGCAAGCGGGGTGCACTCAGCCCTTGTGAGGCAGACTGAGGAGATACTTGACTGAGAAGTAGCGGCTCCGGTCTCGTAAACTGATATACGACCGGGAGAGCGGTGTGCTGACCACATGCCCCTCCATATTCGCACCCAGTGACACCTGTCGGCCGAGGATGATACGACGTCCGGTCGGTGGCCTTGGCCCTCTAAGCGTGCTCGAATGGAGATTAGTTTAGTTTTTTAGATGATATAAGGACTTTTAATAAAAACGTTTAAAAAATTGTTCAAATGGCTCTGAGCACTATGAGACTTAACTTCTGAGGTCATCAGTCCCCTAGAACTTAGAACTACTTAATTCTAAATAACCAAAGGACATCACACACATCCATGCACGAGGCAGAATTCGAACCTGCGACCGTAACAGTCGCACGGTTCCAGACTGTAGCGCCTAGAACCGATCGGCCACACGGCCGCCTAAAAACGCTTAAACAGTAAGCGCTGTTCAGCGAGCAATGGAAAGATACATTTTAACATATCATATCTGGCAGCACGTTTGGGCACGTCCTTTTAGCTCCTTTGGATTAGAGGGCCAATTTTTTATGTCCAGGGCTGTAGTCTTTTATTCTACCAGCTATTTATGGACTAATCTCCCCGTTGTCCTTCTAAAGAAGTTGTGCCCGGGTTTACTGTGGCGGTTTAAGGGTCAGCGACATTTCCGAAAAGGCAGGTGTTTTCCAGAAACTATTGAACAAAGTACACTTTTGAAAGGCGCTGACAAGAATCAGCATGTTCTTGAATAATGGTATCAGTGAAAGCAGGAAGCACCCGACGAAAGCGAATGTTGAGTCTGAGTGCCCGCGAGGCCGTAGTGTAGAATAGTTTATGGGAGCTGTCTGCAGCTTGAGGAATCGAAGGATCGGCAAGGAATCCTTCTGGGAGCCTTCTGGGGGTTGAGGCGAATAAAGTTGTTCTGCCAGTCCCAAAATCTTTCAAGGATTGTAACTGTAGATCTCCGCTTAATGTACTGGTTTTATGTATGAGTTTTGTATTTTAAATACTGTATATTTTGCCAGTGGGAGGAGGTAATCGCAGCAGATCAAGGAGCCATTAGCTAGTTAGAGGCACTGTTAAGTAAACGAGGCGTATTTAGTGAATTCCAACAGAGGCAATAAATTCCATTTGTCCCTGTGAAAAATTGAAATGGGTGTTTTTCGGTGTCTTTCTCCCCCTTTGTCTTTGACTTTGAGCTTTTCGTGTTGGACATTCCAGCTAGAAACGAGATGAATGTTCTATAGCGATTTTTTTCCAATCTAATGGTTACATTCAGGGTCTTTCTGGGAGTGGTACGGTAGTTTTAACCCTGTTTCTGAAGCCATATCTAGGTCGGCAATCACGGTTTGGACTGATTTATTTGTATATCAGTACAGAGAATTTAACCGAGTCCACCAACAAACCTCTTCTATGTAATTTGTGCAGCAAACGGTCACGAGGTTTTTCTCGTCTGCTGCACAACGCTAAGGGTGCGTCTGTATTGCAAATTCTGTGCTCTCTTATCATCAGAACGGCATGGCAATGATAAATCATACCCACTGTGGTTTGCCGTCCCATTCAACAATCGCTGCTCAATCCGCCACTCGGTATGATCCTCGGCAGCCAATGATATCAAGCTGGTTTGTGTTTCGCGCTGCAATCTTGACTGTTTTTCCTGAAACGTGAACTGCAGTTGGCTACTTGACGGACTCTGCAGCAGCGCCACTTTTGTCTATGCTAGCACTTTGCTGGCAATTTGAGTAGGTGCAGGGTAATTTCTCCCAGATAGCAGCGACCCTGCAGCGAAAATGAAATAATGTTACCGACGAGCAGTGGGCGTGCACTGTAAACATAACCAGGCTTCCGGCCAGCAGTGAACAGCGAGCCTGGATTGTAAAAGTAACAAAGCTCCCAGCGAGTAGTGAGCAGTGAGCGTGCAGCATAATCATAAAAATGCCACCGGCGAGCAACGAGTAATGTGCCTGCAGCATGAATGCAACAAGACTCCTGGCGAGCAGTGGAGTGCAGGTGGCAGCTGAAATGTAATGAGGCTCCTAGCGAGCAGTGAGCCTGCAGCACAAACGTAACAATG
Organism: Schistocerca piceifrons; assembly: GCF_021461385.2. NCBI lineage: Eukaryota > Metazoa > Arthropoda > Insecta > Orthoptera > Acrididae > Schistocerca > Schistocerca piceifrons. The sequence continues at coordinate 547,762,410 of NC_060140.1, forward strand.
CTGCCAGCGAGCAGTGAGCCTTTAGGGCAAATGTAACGATGCTCCTGAAGAGCAGCAAGGAGCGAGGTGCGATGTGCCACATACGAGGTGCCAGCAGTGAGGGTGCAGCATAAACGTACCCTAAGTGTGCGTGGATTCTGGCTGCGGTCACGATTATTACTTTGCATCGCAACAGAGCCCTGGGAACGAGACAAAAGGTACGTTGCATGACGTTGGAAAGTACTGGGCGAAACATAAAAGCAACGAACTGGATGAGGCAACGAACTGGAGTGGAAGGAGTAATAAAATGTAGGTCGATAGGACTTCCGTTTTAGATGCGAATTTTAGTCTGGTATCCACATCCAACTAGGTGGAAACGTCGCTGGTATTGACGTCCGGCAACAGTTACATGACTCGCAAGCATTTCGGACACGGTCTGACACTTTCACATAATATAACACTAGACGCAGACGATTTGGGTACATAATACACAAATTCAGTCCCGAGGGGTGGAGGGTAGGGGGGTAGCACAACAGAGAAGACAGGCATCCTGCTAACCTCTGCCATTAACCTGGCCAATCCAGATTAATACGCCGACATTGTGAAGACACATAAAACAGCTAGGAGAAAGAAAGTAGAAAGATAAGACTTTGGCTTCTGTAGGCATCCACAGCGAGTCAGCTAGCACAAAAGCTTTGCGGTTATTGTCACACCATACCGTAAACTGTCAAAAGACAGCTAGTATGTCGCGGTACCACACCAACAAAAATTTTATCTCAATAGACGGGATTTGTTGCCAGCAAATCGGTCTTTAGACGGACCAAGCCTACTACTCACTGCCGCCCCGGGTCGGTCACGCTGGTCCTGAGATTGGGCGACGGTACAGACTTCCCAGCTGCTGCCACGCGGTTTCAGCCCTCGCTTCCGGGAGGTGCGCCCATCCTGATCTTTGGGCAGGTGATTGACGCTCCCCTGTCTCAACTCACACTGGCGCTGACTGTTGCACAGCAGCCACAGACGGCGCCCTCTTGCCAGCCACATGCGCGACACCTGTGCTTTCACGGCCTTCTGGGCGTGCCAGGAATAAAGACGTGCCGAAAAATTCAACTTCAAGGCAGGGTCCTGGGACCTGGTAGTCAAGGAATGCTGCATTCGATTACGATTGTGGACGGGGCCCGAATCAGTTACTACTGGTATATTGATAAGTTATTGATCATTTAGATGCAGAGGCACTGAAGCGTAATCTGTGCTAGCAGTAAGAATCACTTTACATGCCACAAAAGTCTAACTAATATGATTTAAGTGGCAGAAATAATTCACTTTTTTTCAGATGCTTTCGCATGTGTTTAGATACACTCGACTTTATGGATTTTGTACTGTTTCCTCCAACACAATGACCATAAATACAGTCTAGCTCGATGCAACCACATTCTGTTTATTGCCAGACGGCAACGTCATGCATATACCAGTGTTTTCCTTAACATTATATGTTAATTTACGGTTTCCTGCAAAATGTCAATATTATACAGTAGAGGGTTAATGCTGTGTCACTGAATTCTGTTTCATTACGTTGAAGACACATTTGTTAGTCTCTCGTCTCAGCCCGGCTTTATGGCTATATTGGGCTACAAATTAAAATCTGTTTAGTTGTTATTGTGCCGTTGTCAAGAAGATTTTATGTGTAACAAATCAGTTGCTACACGGAGCCATCTGTTCACGGCCCCCAGCCTGAACTCCACTCCACAAAAACCCTCCTCTCCAAGACCCAGACAGCAAACTAATTATATCACCTAATTAATGACAGCACGTATGCAGTAACTAATGACCACAATGCATGAAGAGGTCTAGAGAAGGCCATTATCCTGCAATATGTCATAAATGGATGATAATTATATAGAAATGGCGGTTTATTATTATGTGTTATTCCACCACTGATAGATTGCTTCCCATAAACAGGTGCAGTATAGGATTTTGGAAGAAAGTTTAGGGTTTAACGTTCAGTATATGATTTAGGGGTATAAATGATTTGTGATACAGGTGTCCTGGAAGGTGCTGACGTAGTATGTTATAAAGTAATAAACTGAAATTCTCTCGCGAAAATGCCACGTAGACTGTAACACAGGAAAATGTTCGCAAAACACCTTATCACGCTACGTGGCGATCGTGCGTTACAGTCTTTTTGCACCAGTAATTCATAGCCTCAAACTGCTTAGAAATTTGTAACCAGGCGCTTGAAGCCAATTTACACGCTGTACTAGCAGCATGCAGTAGGTCTTCGTAGTTAGTGCTAACCCTCGTCGTTAACTCAGAGACCACTCTTAGTGCGTAGAAAATTGGGCAGATGGAAGGTAGGCTGCCCTCACAACCGTCGTGTACGCCGTGTGAAATGATTTCCGGCTGAAGTGCTTACCGTAATTTCACAGTGTTAGGTAACTGAAAATGGAAACGAAAAGGCTCAGTCTAGATGCAGTGGTCGTCAGTGAAGTGAAATGGAAAGAAGAGAAGCGTATCTGGTCAGGTGAGTAACAGGGTAGTATCAACAGCAGCAGAAAATTGTGTAAAGGGAGCAGCATTTGCTATGAATAGGGAGGTAGGGCAGAGAGTGTATCATTGAGAACAGTAAGGTGATACGGTTCGTATCAGAATCGACAGCAAACTAGCATTAACAACCATACTTCAGATACATATACCGACGTCGCAAGCTGAAGGTGAAGAGATACAGGAAGTAATGAGTATGTAAAGGGAGACGGAAATCTAATAGTCATGGGGTACTGGAAAGCGGTTGTAAAGGAAGAAGTAGAAGATGTAGTGTTACACGACAAAATGGGTTTGCCACTAGGAATGAGAAGGAGAAAGACTGATAGCGTTCCGAAATAAATTTCTGATAGTAGAAGCGAATACTCTGTCCAAGAATCAGAAGAGGAGGAGCTCATTAGGTAGTACAGTTGAAGAGGAGTGGACATCTCTGAAAAGGGCAATCACGGAAGTCGGAAAGAAAAACGTAGGTACAAAGAAGGTAACTGCGAAGAAACCGTGGGTAACAGAAGAACAACTAGAACTGATTGATGAAAGAAGGAAGTACAAATATGTTCAGGGAAATTCAGGAATACCGAAATATAAGTCGTTGAGGAATATAATAAATAAGAAGCGCAGGGAAGCTAAGCCAAAATGGCTACATGAAAAATGTGAAGAGTTGGAAAAAAATGATTTTCAGAAGAACTGGTGTAGCATATAAGGAAGTCAACATAAGCTTCGGTGAAATTAAAAGCAAGGATGGTGACATCTAGCGTGCAATGGAAATTCCACTGTTAAATGTAGAAGAGAGAGCGCATAGGTGGAAAAATTATATTGAAGGCCTCTACGAGGGGGAAGATTAGTCGGATGTGATAGAAGAAGAAACAGGTCGATTTAGAAGGTTTAGAATTCCGACAATAAACATTTAGTTTTTTAAATTAAGAAGGTCCCCTTGAAGAAAAATAGACATGAAAATTCCAAGTTAATCTGCCATTTTCAATTTATAAACTTGAAGGGGTTTAAAATAGTGAATGTCACAGTCACTGAATTACAATAATAATGGCCTCAACAACATGTTAGACGATAAGACGTTAATAATAGTAGCCATAAAAAATTTAAATTTAGACAAATTTACATAAACCAGCCAATAAAAATAATTAAAACTGAGTTCTAGATAAATTTCTTCAAGCGACCTTAAGTCCAAGATATTAGGCACATCCCCAAAAGACAAATATCAACTAGTTAACTAAACATAACGATTCACCTTTACGGTTTACCCAAAATGATTGCACCAAATAATTTAAAATAACATTTAGAACAAGGCTAGAATATATATTAAACAAAACAACAACATTGATGGGGAAACTTCCTGTGCAAAGCTAGTTCATCATAGGCCCTTTGGCCCACAGCAAAATTTCGTTTATGGTACAAGTCAGATAACATAAGATATGCAACTTGAGCACAGACGGTCAGGACGTGTGACTGCAAACAACCAACAAACTGCACTAGGAAATGCTCGAGAGCTGTCCAAACGATCGCACGCAAGCCAGGCCCACACTGAACGCTCCGCATCAATTTAGTAGTTGCTGTTAGCAAACACCGAACATAAATGGTTCACTCAATTACACTACAATTGAAAGTTTTTGCTTAGCTACGATTGGACTTATAGAACCTTTCCAATAAGGTCGAGCTAACAGATTAGTACCAAGAATGGATTTTCACTCTAAAGCAGAGAGGGTGCTGATCTGAAGCATCGTGGAAGACGAAAACTGTGCACTGGAGCGAGATCCAAACATACAACTTCTGCTTTTCGTGAAAAAAATGCCATGGCGACTGGGCTATTCAGGCACGACACACGATCGTTCCTAGCCACTTTACTTCCAATGTCTCTCTCTCCTACTTTCGTAGCTTCTGGACGCTCCAGGTTACAATCTAAGTCGGGCTCATAGGTTTAATCTACCAGAAAGACTTAAATCACATTCCACCGTGAGGTGAAAATACATTCTGGAAATATTTCTGTAGGCTCTGGTACGTCATTTCTGTGCAATATACTTTCTTGCGGGAGTTCTAGTCCCACAAAGTTTGCAGGAAAATGTCTATGAAATTTTGAAGGTAGGAGAGTAACAGGGTCCAATGGCAAACTTAAAGCTGTGAGGGTGGCTCTTAGGTATCTCAGTCAGTAGAGCATTTCTCCGTGTAAGGCAAAACGTCTCTGGTTCGAGTCCAGTTCCAATAGTCTGATTTTCTTTGGACAAGTAAATCAATATATTCTGCTAGGGCAGCGTTCCACGTATTTAGCACGCTAAGCACACACCCAACTTGTGTGTCTACGCGCAAACAGTCTCTGCTTTCCAAACTGGGATTATCGAAACGTAATGTAGCGAACTACAGACCGCCCATATACAGTGTTGCACAAACTCCCACATTCACGAATAGATGCTGGAACCTATTTGTGTAACATAAAGGAATTAGTGTCATATTTGAGAGAAGGACATGTTGCTGTGAAGACGAAGGAATGCTGGGATACGTTTACCCATCAAGTGGCTTCGTGGCATCATTTGCATGGGGAGCTGTGAATGATTGCAGCAACGGCGGGTTAGCAGTTTTCTCTGGGTTCTGTTCCTCGCTGTCCTCCAATATAAACCCTAATAATGCTGAAAGTAACTTCACAAGAAGAATAGCCCCTACTTTCTATACAGCATCAGAAACTTCAGTATGTTTTCCACTACTGTTTGGAAGACATACAATCGCATTAAAGTAGTACCTGTATCACTAACACATCCACTTCGGAAGTTTGTACAAAATGGTGGTTGTTTCCTTGCTGTTATTATGCAGTATTGGTCGCTATTCAGTGTGTGTAGTTCATCGTAATAGGCATGGAACTTTCTGGTACTCGATGAAACGGTAGATTTTGGGTTTGTGATTGAAATTGGTATAAATACTTTGCATATAATCATAAAGCGCAGCCGTGCATACATAGTTATCAACTGACAAAATTACTCAGAAATGTGTGAAACGTAATACCTTGCTAGGGGGCTCTGCCAGTGGAATACCAAAACTAACAAATTCTTAGTTGTACGATGGAACAGACGCATTTATTAGGTAAATAGTTGCTAGAAGGCGAATAAGACAGCCAACAAGTTGCAGTAAGTGTTGGTTCTCAATTAATCTTAAGCATGGTATTAAGTAACTTAAGCCCATCTTCTACAGAAGGACAAGAAATAAACTTTACAGGAGCAAACAGTCATTCAGACTTCACCAAATGACTGTCTGCTAAAGTGAAATTTGTTTCTTGTACTTCTGAAGACGACGGGTTTAAATCCGTTAAAACCACGGTTAAAGTTAATGGAAACACTATTTACTGCAACTGGTTGGCTGTGCTATTCACCTACTATTCTGTAACAGTTGCTGAAGTAGTAATTACCACTGGCATGTCGCGACGTTACGCCTGCACAGTCGACAACACATCATACACTTCGATGTTGGGGGTTGCCCGCTTACCAGGCAACCACTTTTCGCCGAACAGCAGGTTTCCTAGTGTTCCACTCGGCGGTCTTAGCAGCTCCGCCAGAGGTCGCGGATCGTGGGATCCTACTTGCTTCGGCGATCCACGTGGTCGAAAATAGTTCCCATGACGTCCTGCCATTAGATGGTATTTAGGCAGCCTTATGGCCGTCCATCAGCAGTTCATTCCGAGCCAGGACTCCACTTCGGACATCGTGCTCCAAGCCGCCGACGCCGCCATCTCCGCCGGCGACCAGCCACCGCCGCAACGGACAACGACCAGGGTAGCTGCGGCGCCGACCACAAACCTGTCTTCGTGGTTGTGCGTGTTGCACAACTTTGCTTAAATTATCGTTGTAGTACATTGACTGTAGACTGTTTCAAGGGAACTTTTAATTCTGTGCGTGGATGGAACTTAAACTGTTTATTCGATTTTAACTACGTGCCATGATGGATGAACCTAAACTCTTAGCTGAACTTTTCAGCTTCGTGATGAGTTAGTCTTATTGTTAGAATAGGTACCAACGTCAAAACATTATGTGATGATGTCAAGCTTGCGCAAGTGCTTGTGGTCGCTGTGTTGTATAATTATTTTAAATTATTTTAATTTGGTTAAAGTCGTACACATACACCAAATTATTTCATGGGTGTGGATTTTCGCACCAGCAGCAGACCAAAGGAAAATTTGCAGTTTTCTAGTACTCGCTTACAGTTTTGGGTCAAGTTATTTCCGAATCATTGTTTCCTACATAACATTTATACTTTTGTAGTTTTGCTCCGAAAAATTATATGGTCAGAACTTAAACACTCCTGCAAAGATTGCTTGAATAATTATGAAGTTAGAACACGTAACATAAGCAAGTAAAGTTAGATGCCGTTGTTAGCCGGGATATCTCCAAAGGGTTGTTCGGGCCATGTAATAAGAATGAATATCCTTTCTCGCGCACAACAATACCTTCTCATTGTGCAGTGTGTTATGTGTTGAGTGTATCCGTGCATTGTAGGTGAATATGTGTAGCGTTTCGCGGACTGTTTGTGTTGTTGACGAAGTTTTAACAGATAAGGATCAGTGAAACCCGGTGTCGGCAGGTAATCTGCTCTTCTCAACTAGCACTAAGTGACTCAAGTGTCGCTTACGACGGACAGACGAACATCAATAACGACACATTTCTTCATTCCGTGGAACAGAGTGGAAAGGTTACCAATTTAAATCCGGCCTCCGCCGCCAGGTCTGATGATTATCAGCTGTACTTTTCACCTCTCCTCCCTGGCGAAGGGAATGACTTCCAAAACCTGGAGTCAAATCGAATGTTTCTGAAATTTGGGTACTAAAGCGATCTTGGCTCGGAATCTGGTTCTCCAAATACATAGAATGCTCCCCATATAACGTTCTCATTCCGCTGCCTCTATTATCAACCAGTCCGTCTGGATTCTCTATAGGTATTACCCACGTCTGATATTACACCAGAGCGGAGCGACTAAATTTTATGAGAGTTCCAGTAATTTTATTAGCCAAGCACCCGGTGAAGTGTCGTAGGCTAAAATTAAATCTGCTTTCATGTACTCGTAATATAATTAACATTGGACTGTTTTATTCCGTAGCCAATCGCTAGATTTTGAAATATAACTGCTTACTACGCAGCCTTTCAGCTCGTTCGTCGTGCACGGGAGGCCTTTTTGTCCGTCTGCTGTACGTGTAAATATATCTTTGTCAGCTCTCTGCCCACTAAGACCGACTCTCGTAGAATAGGCAACCATTGTCATACGCTTTGATCGGGGGGCCGTGATATTGCGAGACTTCTGAGCACAATGCAATGTGAACTGCGTAGGGCACGCTTGCACCACTTGCTAGCGAGATACTGGAAGACTATTCTCGAGTTTTATTTTGTATTTTTACTTCGTTGTGTTACGATGATTAGTGTTAATTGCAACTGTGTACACTGCATATAGCCGGCATAAGTGGCCGTGCGGTTATAGGCGCTGCAGTCTGGAACCGCGAGACCGCTACGGTCGCGGGTTCGAATCCTGGCTCGGGCATGGATGTGTGTGATGTCCTTAGGTTAGTTAGGTTTAACTAGTTCTAAGTTCTAGGGGACTAATGACCTCAGAAGTTGAGTCCCATAGTGCTCAGAGCCATTTGAGCCATTACTCTGCATATAGACACCTAGTGTACTAGAGATTTCTGTGATGTCTCAAATTTTCAGCCGCTGCAGTGGCACCATTTATGTAATAAAGATGTCTCTCCTCAGCCCTGTTTTCTCCCTTTAACTACAAGCCCGCCCACGTGGGTTGTTGTCATCTAGCAGTTAGGATGATCCTGTTCTTTTACGTTTTCTTTGCATGCATTTTGTTTTGCGTTTGGTTTGTTAACCTAATAATATGCTCTCTCCCCCCCCCCTCCCTCCTCTTTCCCTCCCCTGTTATCCTTTCATCCCTTTCCCTACCGGCCATAATTGAACCTTGTGTATTGTACGCACTATCGTGTATACTTTCTTGAGCTTTTGTACTTCTGTTTTAGCAGACATTCTCATGATATGTTGTGCCCCAAACGCATGAACATAATAATTTTTTTAACACTTCATTAGTTCATTCCTAGCAACCCATTCATCACTGACATAAGCCCTCTGAGATACTGAAGAACCGGACGTGGAATGCAGAGTGCAGTGAGACTACGAGGTGCTTCATGCACATAATCTGCTCACATCTAGCTCAAACGACATACTGCCTGTAGAAGATTGTCACATTTATGATCGAGCCATAATTAGCTCTTTTCCCCTTGAATTGGTTTTGGTTTATTTGTGTTTATTTTCTGAATCACACCGCTTCCTGGCAATGTAAGTCTTTTAGTGCCAGTTCAGAAACGGGTGTTATGGCTGCCAGTACAATTGACTATGAGATTTTCTTACTCAGGTAATGAACTCAGTAACTTTCCTCAGTATAGTAGATTTATTTATTAGTATTAATGGATCAGTACTGGAGTCTTCAACTCAAATGTCCAACCAAACAGTGTATCTACCATACTGACTGATTTCTAGTTTCGTTAACTTTTATTTTGCCTATACGGTAAAATAAACTACCGGAAATAAAACACTAATATTTTATTTTACGTGGCCTTCATCATCCTTCCTGTGACGATTTGTACCAGGAACTCATGACAAAGAGTAATAAAGGAATATCTGTTGCATACAACTAATTTTCAGCTTATCATGTGAATTTTGAGAAATAGTTACCCCAACTATCCACTCTTTCCAGTTCTTTCCCTTGTCCATTGCGTGGCACTCCAGGATCATTCCAGTGATAAACACTCGCACCTTCTCAGAATTGTCTTGACTGACGGATATAAACGTCACAAGTCTGTGTGCATAACTATATTATTCGCCTCCCGGTGCGCACAAGTTAGAATATCACGTTTCCCTTGGTTCGTGAAAGACGTGTTCTCCACACTAACGATATTACGGTATACGATATTGCAAATTGTCCATTTAGAAGAATGATGTGTCGTAGAAAGTTTCAAGAGCGATATTCAAACCCTGCACGAGTAATATTAATTTTCTGTGCTGGTGGTTGATAACGGTTAAGAAATATTTTGTTATCCATTTGCGGAGTGCAAAATGCGTCACTAAAGTTTGCTGGACAGAAGCATGTCGCCTTTCCCATCTTTTGCGTTGACAGAATATTATGAAAATCTGTAAAATTTCACCGCTTCACTAAATTTACCAAGGAAGAGCGAAAAATGGTAAAGAAATGAATACGAAAGAGCTGTGGAAATATTGCGCAGAGAATGTCTAACAGAGAGAGGCAAACTGAAATCCAGTCACACACGTTTTTCGTCTTCCAAGCTACCCACACCACGGAGCCGGCATACGGACAGCTGCCCTTTTGTAAGGAAAATAGATTATTCAAAACGTCCAATCGGCGAACACATCGTGAGCGCCGTCAGTAAAGTTTATGCAGAAAGTTTTCTTGGCACGTAACACCTGTAAATTCTCTCGAGAAAAACTGGAAATAAAAGGCGCATCTCGAGAAGACGGAACAGCAATTTTCGTGCACATTTAGCGTAGATGTGTGCCTCAGTGACTCTTCTCAAAAGATTTTCATCCATTTTTTTTATTAATATTACTGCGCAAGTACTGTCGCCTTTTCGGAAATTCGCTCAATAGGTTATTCAACTTCGAGATATGACATCTAATGAATATAGCAGATAACAAACGCAACCTGTCGTACATGAGTTCTAAATTATGAACAAGAATAAAATAGACACAAGAGGTGTAGCAAAAAGATTGTTTATACTTGTCATGTTATGACAGAGAGCCTCAGCGATCGCATTATTTTCAGCAATATGTTTTATTTTAGTCAAATGATTAAGTAAATTCTACAGTGACTGTACCGGTTTCTAGTGACAAGTCATTGTCAGTGGCCTCATATCAATAAAACAAAGCATAAAATAGGCACATAACGACAATACATTGATACGTTAAATAAATATGTAACCTTTAAAAGTGATACCATGAATGGCTACGTCACAACGTGCTAGGAGTCAATATATCCGCAAGAACCCTCAGATGGCCAACTGGGGACAGCCAGTGAAGTACTTATGCAGACAGACGTGGTTGGGAGAGGCATAGTGTAAGCTTACACGTGTGATGTAAAACGCAGTTGTTATAAAATAATATACTGGTGTAGACTTGCTAATAACAATGTGATAAACTGTAAGGGAACGGCTGAAGTAGGCAAGAGATCGTTCACCCTCCAGCGCGGTACACATATTTCCGTCACCGCTGATTCCGCATTGCCGGGTCGCTGCCCGCGCGAGTCAGCTAGCAACGCAGAATAAAAGTGGGTCTTTCTGTCGGCCGGGCGGCTGTTGTCATCAGACACCCTGCTGCGTCGTCAGACACCGGGCTTCCGCGTCGCGTTCGGGTCGGTAGGCTGTGAGGACACTGACCACTTCTGAGTATGTATGTAACGAGTTTTTAATAGAAATTAAATTATTCGGCCGTGTTCCAATGCTGATCACCGGCTCGCCCTAAGACCCTCACGCCCACCCACCATCATCTTGACCAGTCAAATACCTTATAAAACGTTACAAAAAGTTTCGAAAGAAACATGTAGAACATTGCAGTGCCCGTGCTGTTACGAAGAAGAATGCACGTCAGAAGGAGCGTTGCGTCGTTCTTTTACCAACAGAGGTATTGCAATATCGTACTTATCCATCGATACCCTGCAGCGAGCACAGGCTGTGACGCGCGAACGAGGCCATATGGAAGTCTGGATCCGGCCGCGAGTCGTGCACGGAGAGCCAAAGCTGTTAAGGCGGCCGCTCTCACAAAGCGGGGAATCCGTGTTCGAGTCCCGGTCCGGCACACATTTTCATTATTATTTCCTTATACAGCTGACAGTTGTTCGTATTCGCAACTGCGAATACATTTCATGTAGAAATACATGGGATAGCCATATGTAAGTCGCCTTTAAGTATTATTTTCCTTTAATATAGCCATGTGCATTGAAAAGTTACACATTTATATAGATAAAAAAATTTAATAGAATATAATATTAGGTTTATAGTCTCCAACCATTGTCATCTAGTAGAAAGCGTGCTACGTCTCAGCCGTCGGCGAAGAAGTGTTTATAGTATTATTTCTAAAAGCTGTCTGCTTCAGTTGCACATTTATTAAATAAATTTACTATGATAAGATATGTTATGTCTGCCTATATGCGGTTTCTTAATTTTGATAGGAGTGTTGCAGTGACTAATTGTAGAACACGGTTTAGCAATTAAAGAATCTACGTGAGCAATTCACTGAATTACACTATACTGTTAAAAATAAAAAAATAAATGTCGAGACATACTGAACAGTTCATGATAAGGAAAGTAGAGTCAGCACAATTCAGGCAGTTACCCTTTTACTGTCAATGGGAAGGACAGGAAGTCTTGCAAAGTAGTTCTGAAAGCTTTCTTCGAAACTGATCTTAGTTCGTTGGTCCACAACTAAAACAAATGTTTTAGACCCCGTTGCTACGAATAGATTCGCCTTCAACAATGTCAAATAGATAGGGATTAACGACAGCGATGTCATTATAGCCAAGATGCACACAAGAGTCAATAAATCCATGAAAATGGTTACGATAGTTTTTACGCCTGACATGGCTTATCAGTAGGTTTCCACATCCCACTAATAAAACGAATGGGTATCATTTAATTGGAATGCGAGGAAAGAAGAAGGTTTCTGGACAAAATTTAAACTTAGCGCACATTGCTCCTTGGATTAGCATGTGCCGAGTAAGCCAATGTAAAGGTCTTATGGAATTGCACCGCGCGGGATTAGCCGAGCGGTCTTGGGCGCTGCAGTCATGTAGTGTGCGGATGATCCCGGCGGAGGTTCGAGTCCTCCCTCGGGCATGGGTGTTTGTGTTTGTCCTTAGGATAATTTAGATTAAGTAGTGTGTAAGCTTAGGGACTGATGACCTTAGCAGTTCAACCCCATAAGATTTCACACACATTTGAACATTTTTTATAGTATTGCTGGTTCGAATATCCCATCAGGTGGCTTGAGTCTCCTGTCGGGTGGAGTATTGTTTTCCCGCGCACACTAGCTCCTTTCATTGTGGATACGTGAAAGATGTCGTATATAAGGGCCAAATGAGGAACGCCTCCCTCCACCCTCACCACCCAACTCTTAGTGAAATAAAAAAATACAGAGAAGTCAACTGATTTTCTTTCAAGAAAATTATTTAAAAGTCAGTATTAGGCATGCATTTGACAGGATTGGAACTGTAACTGTTTTATGGCTACTAACAAATCGCCATTCCTCTTCCGAAGTGTTAAAAAAACTCCTTACACCCATGCCTAGTCTTCCTCCTACCCCCCCCCCCCCCCCCTCCTCAACAAACTTTCGTCTAGGCGCCCTTAGTTGTATGTGCATTTGCGGAGTGTACGTGAGTATAATGGATGCGTGTACGGTGTGGTGTTGTGTCCATGTTCTTTAATGACGGTGAGTGAAGTGAGAGGGTCAAACCTGATGGCGGCAAATACCCAGTCTCTTAAATTACACTAAGGACCCACCACCATGAAAAGAGTCACATGCCCTCATGCCCTCACTTCATGAGACACTGCAGAGAGGTCTTGACTGTAACCCAGGACGTTGGGTGCAAAGATTGGTAACCATTAGCGGCAGCGGCAGGAGAGAACGGACACATTATCAGCTTCAGGTTGGGTGCAGACAAGGTGGTCAGATGTCGAATCCCGAGGCCTGGCCACGATGCTTCCCAGCCACGCCCCCCCCCCCCCTCTTCGTCCCACCGTCAACATTCGCAACAGAAAATCATGACTACATGACTAACTAGGCCAAACGCATGATTAAAATGAATGAAAGGTAATTCTCCCGTCACTGTAACAGTGGAAACAATCGAGATGAGATCACGACATTCAGCAACGGGAGTCAGGAGAGTACAACCAGGGAGACAACTTTGATAACTCACGACAGTGTCAGGAAGCAAAACCGAAAAAGGCTATTTATCATCTGCGCTACTATTTTATAATCGAAATTCGTCGATAGATGTCCCATCTTTTTTAAATTAAAACCATTTTTCCTACCATAAGTGAGGTCTGAGTGTGTACCCCTTGCACCACTTCATTCACAGTAGATGTTACAGTATCTTCTATCAGAGGCCAAAATCTTTGAGAAATCCTTCTAAACCCGTCGATCTTCGGGAAGGGGAGCGAACTACAATGTCAAATACCTCACCATAGTGAAAATCTGCCAAAACCACCTCATGGAGAGCTGAAGTAACAACACTGTCAAAGCGGGAAGTAAAATCAGCAAACGGTGTACCGTCTGACGCCACTCCAATGTAAATAACGAAGAAATGGCAGGAAAGTTCACGCGTTGACATTACCACTTAAGTCCATCTACAGAACCAATGCTAATCAGACACGTCCTTTGACATCGCATCCTAAGCCGAATTAGATCAGACACTAACTAATTGTGGAGAAAAGAACGGGACTGCGAGCGCAAATAATGATCATCTAATTGCAGTCTTTTGAATTGCTGGAGATTCAACTTGACGGAGTCAACTTCCATAAGTGTTAAACGCATGTATCGAGTGCTATAACAAAGGTCACGACGTATTGCATAATTACATTTACGAGTCCTCCTCATTTCAACCAGCACTAAAACCCACGAGTGCAGTGCGAAGCCGAGGTTCGGCAATGGGAACACATCATTCCATAATTGAGGGATGGCTTACCCGACCTCTTACGACAGCGATTATATCATCCAGGGAGCGCTACGCCAAATGTAAAATATTTACCTTCAAAATAGGCCGAGAAAGAAATACCCGCTGCGGGAAGTGGTTAAGAGCACAGTGGTCAGTGAAGGTGGCAGGAATTATATGAATTGGCTAAAGTTGGTTACGTAGGGAAGCAGACAAACAAAGAAGGTCCAATCGACTACTAAATGTAGCCATAAAATACGTAAAATGCGCTAATGTGGAATATCTAAAGTTCCAAGCTTACTGTGGACTCAACGACGACACCATGTCGTTAAATTCACGACTACTGTTTCAGTTGGGAGTCTGATCCACAGGGCGTAAGAATCAGCTGAAATCTCCCCCCTTCAAAAGTTTTCGCGGATTTTGACGAAGCAGATAAATGCATCTTCCTTATAAAAGACCAGGTCTAGATGGAGCATAAAGAAAAATTAAGCCGAGATCGTAAAAATGGCACTCTATACCCCGACCGTCATCCAGAATTTCATAGTCCGTCAATGGAATACCGTCTTCATAAAGCGCGGCCGTGCTAGCAGAACTTTCCGGCGCAACATGAAAAATCATAGAATACACAGGGAGACAAAACACATCAAATAACGCTTCCTACAAACATCGGCTTGTGAATCATACATAAACTATCGTAACACAGCAAGCCGTTAATGGAAAGCTTATCCTATTAATATTTAGGAAAAAAAGCATACCCTTGCGTTAGTTAACACTTGCAAGGCCTGAAGGTAGAGCTAGAAACAAATTTACGCATAACGTCCCTCTCTTCACAACACCAGCAGACAGCTAAGACCAAGGTACAGGATTTGAAACCTCTCCGCCGGAATGTGCAGTTTACATGCTTTTTTTTTTCGGCGAGGAGCTGCACGCTCAGGTTGAAAACGTTGTTTCACACCACTCCGCGACAAAGTAACTTCTAGACGTGGAAGGATAGGGCGCTTATCGAGATCCGTTGCGCGAAGGGGAAGGGGGAGGGGAGGAGGGAGGCGACCCACTCCCCACAACGAAATGCGAGAAACACAGACGTGAGCGATGATCAGGTAAAGAAGAGACAGGCACTGTGGTGACTGAAGCTCTCTGAATCGTCTGACTACACGGAAGAGAATCTGTAGAAGTAACCTCTTGCTCCATCGTATCAGATTGATGAAGGGATGGCATTGCACTAGAACACTGTAATGGTAGAACAACATACGATGTCTCCGTTAAAACGCCGTCACTCACTGTAACAGACATTCCTACGGGTGTAGGAGAGCAGACAGATGCAACATTCATTTTAATATTAACAGAACCACCTTCCTCATCCCGGGCGAAACAAGAACCGCAGGTCATTATTCAAACTGTCACCACTCAAAGGAGCACCCTCCTTGACCATCTTCTCGGAGAGAGGTGATTTCAAAATCTTCACCATCGCGAGTCAACTGGCGTGTAAATTTCGCTACAGCTGCGGACGCATTAACGGCAACAGGGGCCGCTTCTGAAAGCGCCAATGACAGCGAAATGTCGCTCGGATTGGAGGGCAAAGTCTCCCCAACGGTCTCTAAAGCTGGAGCATTACTGACAGCAGATTGCGAAGGCACTAATTCAGCTACTATCAACGGACGATTGATGACTTTGAAACCGTAACACAGAGCGGACAATCTGAGATGGCCACTTTCATCAAAAAAGAAACAGTTTCCTCCTTGATTTGCATACGTAACACGAATCCGGTAACCACAAACATTCAGGTGTGGGGGTATCTTCTTTTGAAGACCAGCTGTACGGTTCGGATAGCAACGTATTATTAGAAGCAATGCTGAGCAGACCAGCGTTCTCGCTGGATGTGCAGAACGGCTCCATAAGGGAGTAACGCCGCCTTGGAAATTTGGAAATGTGTGGTGAGGTCTTATGGGACCAACCTTCTGAGGTTATCGGTCCCTAAGCTTACACACTACTTAATCTAACTTATGTTAAGGACGACACACGCACCCATGCCCGAGGGAAGCCGCGCGGACCGTGACAAAACGCCTGAGATCGCGCGGGTACCCCGCGCCGCGTAAGGCCGCATTAAGAAATGGAAGACTGTAAACGCTAACGGAAATGTACTCGATGGTCGTTTTTACATGGAGAATTGGACCAACAGAGCCATCACCATGTGTGTACATCATCTGAGAAAGAACCCAAAAGAGGAAAAGGTCTAGTTGCAAGTGATGTTTAAATTTCGCCGGCCGGTGTGGTCGAGCGGTTCTAGGCGTTTCAGTCTGGAGCCACGCGATCGCTACGGTCACAGGTTTGAATCCTGCCTGGTGCATGGATGTGTGTGATGTCCTTACGTTGGTTAGGTTTAAGTAGTTCTAGGTTCTAGGGGACTGATGACCTCAGATGTTAAGTCCCATAGTGCTCAGAGCCATTTGAACCATTTTTTAATGTTTAACTTTCACAAAAAATGCGTACAAATCAGAGTCGAAATAACTAGCATCTTCCTGATCAGAAGTAACTCGAATCGTATCAATCAACCGATCGTGAATTTCTAGGGAGATCAATTGAACATTACGCTCACTCCTGTCGAAACTGAAAAGAACGGTATCCCGACAAGGAATATTGTATGCAGACTCGACAGACATCGTGGTGAGGGCAGAGAACGCCTCCGGGAGACAAAAAATACAACAATAACAAACTCCGCTATGCGAGAACGTTGCGACACAGATGCACGCACAGTAATGAGCAGACACAAGTTCGACACACGCGGCGCTGCCTTACAGGGGGAAGTAAGAACTGCTCGATCTCCGAGCAAG
The DNA here is from genome assembly GCF_021461385.2 of Schistocerca piceifrons. NCBI lineage: Eukaryota > Metazoa > Arthropoda > Insecta > Orthoptera > Acrididae > Schistocerca > Schistocerca piceifrons. The sequence continues at coordinate 547,779,452 of NC_060140.1, forward strand.
GCAAAACTAGCTCAGCTACGGAGACAGGCAGTAATTCTATCAAGATGATTACCTGTAACATTCAGAAAATGCCCAGGACACAGATTGTTGCACTCTCAGTGCAAAAACGGAGAAGAAGTCATGAATTGTAATAGCAAAGTTTCGTGCGCCGATAAAAAGAGCTCGACACGACACATATAATTTTCCTGAGAATGCTAGAAAACTATGGTCTTGAGTAGAGTCACTGACTGTTTCTAAAGCAGATTTTGCGTCACTCGTCGTTCAGTATTATACGGAACAGAAAATGGCGAAATGAAAAGCAAACCCTAAAGTCTCACGTTTAAAAAAATAGAAAGATCATACAGAGTTACATACGATCGTCCACTGTCGCACCAAACATCAGGTTAATGGCACAGACGTAAGCACACCTGATGTTGAAGAGTAAGTGAACCCGTCGAAAACGAATAATCAACCAAGCCCTGATGGTGTTCCAAATCAGCTTTGTAGAGAGTGTTCTGAGCCATCTGTATTTTGCGTAGGTCACGTTTGTCCCGAATCTCTCAGGCAGGGAGTAGTTGCGACGTACTTGCCAGCTTCCCGATCTCCAGTCAGTTGCTGCAAGCAGTGAAATATTAACTGTACCGCGTCGACGTTGCTCACAGTTTACTTTTCGGACTTTAAGGGCACCAACGGAAGATTGTAGAGCTAGTCGCATGTTATAACGCTTAAGACTAGTCACAGGAAATACAGTGGATGGTCCAAAATAAGGAAACGCCAGAAATAGAGTTCATTAACATGAGTCATACGTTGTACGAAAACCACTGGCATTCAAAACGGCTTCCAGTCATCTCGCGAAGCATAAGTAAGAGTAGGAGGAAAAGGGAGATGGTGGCTCACTGACTCAATTTCTGCCTAACCCTCAGGGTTTGGCAGAAATTGAGTCAGTTATCCATAACCCCCCTTTTCCTCCTACTATACTCAAAATGTTCAAGTCTAACTCACTCCATTTTCATTCAAAAGAATATTTTTTTTACAAAGGTGCACATAAGAAAATGAATTTTAATGTTCTTTTCATAAAAGATGCATGTAAGAAAATGATTGGTGCATGTAAGAAAATAGATGTTTATTAATTTCTCATAAAAGGTGGATGTAAGAAAACGATAGGTGCATGTAAGACAATAAATGGTGCACATAAGTAAATGAATAAATGAACTAGGGTTCAAGACCATGTTAAACAAAAATATTGTAAATCATTTTAAAATTTTGGTAGCGCAAAGATGATTATATGGAAGCTTAGTTTAGGGTTAATACAATTACAAATTTTCAGTGAGTATTCTATGGTGTGAATCATATGTCAAATTACTTTTACCATATAAAACGATGTAAGTTAAGGTTGAGTCTGGAATATTCTCACGGAAAGTAGCACTCAGTTTCATAGTAATTCTTTGAGTTGCAATAATATTTCTTCTGAATGTCATATTCATTACATATATGGGATAATTCTCTATAAAACTCAGTGGACTAACATCTACATCTCCATTCAACTGTGTGACATGTTCAAAATCGCAAAAAACATCATAAGCTTTCAAATAATTATTTGGTGGATCTGGATTCTACATTCCTTGAGGAAAGATTTCATTTCTTTCATTTTTCAAATAAAATGTAAGTAGCTTTACATGATCATACAGTGATAAATCAGGCAACTGGTTATTTTTACAATTAGTTTGGAATACAAGAAATACAAAACATGGCATATCAAATTCTACTGAGTTATAGTAATTTGTGATATCTAGTTCGAAATTTTTCTTGCCACTTAATCCTGCTACCTCAACTGTTTAGAAGCTCATAAAAAGATATAGGTACTTTAGGATTTTTCAGAATATTTTGTTGTTGTTCTAACTAGTAAGTTGCTTCATAATAGGAATAGGAATTTCCATGGATTCTTCAAAAATTTTACCGTCACCTGGAACAGTGTCTTTTATTTCAATTCCAGCATAATCATAGCCAGACCATCAAAGAATAGTATCTCCAGCACTTGATGAGCATGTAAAATGTACTGTTCAATCTCCCTCCACATAGTATCCTTATAAGTTTTAAAAATTCCACCAACCATTCCTAATAGATAAAGCACTTCATATTTCTTGCCCTTTATTTTTCCATTGTTAAGAATGTCCTTCTATAATTATTTTATCATTAAGAGATAAAAAGTCAAATGCAGTAAAACTGATGAGAAAATAAAAACATGCTCTATTCTAGACACAAAATTATTTGCCTATTTATGGTTAAAAAGTCAAAAAGTTTTGCCACATAATTATCGATTAATTCTTTATTTGATTTTTGATCATAAGTTGTATAATCTGTGTCATCACTTCCAATAATACTGAAATTCATGTATAATTGGACATGATTAAGACGAAGCTATCCTTCACCGACATTTATGGTAGTTGCAGTATCATTGTTGGCCACATTTACATTATTTTTAGTCCTCCCACTCACAGGGGATGAGTAAAACTGATAGCTCTCGACTTTATTCCTGACACAGTCGTAGACCACTTTCACTGTCACTGATTTATTAAGGAAATCATTTATTATTCTGAAACTACTGTTACAGTAACTCAATTGAAGTCTATCAGATTATCATTTTCATCAGTTACAGTTATTTCTAAATTTTGAATTGGATCAAAAATCGTGGTTCATGAATTATTGGTCCACCAAATTTGGCATTAGGTTTGAATGAAGCAATAATATTTGTTTCTATGTGAAAATGATCACCATGTTTCACAAACATTCCATCAGCTAGATTAAAATTTATGTTCACTAACACAAATGCAGTGATTTTAGGAACACCATTAGTGACTTTTTTGTATTAGCTTCAATATTTTGAGTTTTGGATCCTAGCACAGTTGCAATATTATCTTCTGTTACATCCATATGCAATTTAGCATCCCTTTCAGTGACAAGTCTGTTTAAAATTTCATCTGCTTGAATATGTACATTAGCTTTTTTCAGGTGAATAAATTTTTTCTAAATTTTTCGAAGTATATTGACCAGTTGAATTCCTGTTGTTTCTCCATCACAATGAAGTTTATTATTTCTTTATGTTATATTTCGAGTTAGAAAAGTTGTATAAAAATCAACTAGTGCAGTGTTATAGCTTTCCATTATATGTATAGTCAATCTTTTTATGTGAACAGATAACTCATTTGAAATAATCTGCTCATTTACAATTAAAAATAAATTAAATAAATGAAAACAGAATAGGAACCAAAGATAAGAACCCCAGAAAAGAAACAAATAATAAACATGGTAGAGTTTTACCTAATTCTATTCGATGTGCATTTGTAGGGTCAAGTGGTTGTGGAAGAACAACATTAATGATTGATAACTACTATCTTGCCCCAGGGTGGTTAAACTGGAATAAAATCAATCACTTCTATCTTTATTCAAAAAGTTTAGGTCAACCAAAATACTCAGGATTTATAAAAAGGTGTGAAACATTTAAGATAAGCATAATGACAAGATTTCTACTTTTATTGACAATAGTGAAGAAATTATTATGTTTGATCAATGCCAAGAAAATTCACTTGAAGTATTTGATGATTTCATTCTAGAAAATCAGGATACAGTTAGACAAAATTTTACTAGAGGAAGACATAAAGGAATAGATTGCTTTTCTTTGGATCAAACATATTTGAAGATACCTAAACAGTTAGTCAGAGAAACCCAAATTTGTAAAATATCTTTAGACAACATGACACAAATTTAAATCATATTTATCATGAGTTTGTTGGAGTCTATTTAATATTTGATTATCTTAAGGAAATGTTTAGTACATTTTGGAATGAAGAGTTTGGTTTTTCCACCATAGACATGACCAAGAAACCGAATGATGGAAGGTTCAGAAATAAATTCACCACTTCATAAATTTTTAACTCTAATAAATGGACACTTAAAAAATAATATGACATATCTGCTAGACCATGGTTATTGTATTTTACCTGAACATATAAATGAATTTAAAAAAGATATTGATTACATAGTAAAATATGAAACATTAGAGAAAATTAATGAACATTATACTAATTGCCCATGGTCTGATGAAGAAGCTACAAGAGGTACAGATACATGAGGTTGCTATTATTTCAATAAGTGAAAAATGAGAATGAATTCTCTTACTAATAGTTATAAATGTAAATATTAAACATAAATGTTAAATACAAAAGTTAAAGGTAAATGTAAATTTTAAATATAAACACTAAATCTAAAATATATAATTAATGTTCTTTCTTACCTAATAAATGATTGCAAAATAAGATGAAGAGGTTGTTAAGAAAGGTAAATGAAATAGAGAGAAAGCTCATGAATTGAAAGATCAATTTAGGCTCTCGAAGAAACAACCAAGAACAGAGTATGAAGAATATAAAAACGGAGACTAACCTGTTATTGATGTTATCAAAAAAGTAAAAAAAGGAATAGAAGGGTTAGGAGATAATGTTTTGAAAGTGATCGAAAAAAATAGAGAAGTTGAAAAACTATCATGTAGAAGATTTTGGGGCTATTTCACCAATTCCACAACTACATGATTTATCTGATGATATTCCTATTAAATATGACTATACATTAAGTGAATCAGAAATTCAAGATGCATTGAACAAATATGATGAAGAGAAAAAGAGATAGCTGAATCTCAAGGTGCTGTTAAAAAAGATTGTGATGCTAAAAAGATAAAGGCTAGTGAAAGAATGTTAAAGTATATTAATCAGAGTGAAGGCAAATTTTTGATTGAAACCTGTCGAAATTTTAAAATATATTTGCAAATATCCAGTAACATTTGATGGAGGTAAATTAACAATTGCTCAAAAGGCATACAAAGGAACAGATGGATTAATGAGTATTTTAACTGAAAAACAGATTACTATAGATGATATGAGTGAGTAGTTGGATGGTTTAGATTTATCAAATTGTGTTGATATATTATTCAATTCAATAAAGTAAAATCGAGTAGAGGAAATAAATATAAATATTTGATATACCAAATTGTTGTTGACTATTTCCCAAAACTAAGGTGAACTATAGATTCTTCAGATTATTCAGAAATAAGTTCACCAGAGAAAAACAATAAAGGCTTAGTAAAGAAATATGCAGATAAACCAGTTGAATACGTTTTGATAAATGAATTTAGAGATTTAATCGATAGCTTAGCTGTAATTCATGTAGAAGAAATAGCCAGAAATAAAACTTATGATAATGAAATAGTTCGTATAGCACAGATATTAACAAATAAATTCAGTGATTTCATAGTCGATAATCCAATAGGAACTCCATATTTCATCACATTTTTTAATAATCTTCCTCACACATTTTGAAAAACTACTAAATATGCTAGAGGTTTAGTAAATACATTAACTAATAAATTACCATTTGAAATACGTCTTCAAGGCTATAAATTTGGTGGTTCAGGGATGAAATTAGAAGAAATAGAGGCGATCAAGGAATTAATCCATTAAACAAAGGTTGTAAAAAAATGATATTGCCTGTAGGGATAATAAAGATTTAGAAAAAATACATGAAGCAGATAAGGAACATCAATTAGCTGCAAAAGAAAGAAAGCATGCAAGTGATGCAACATTAGGAGAAAAACCTGCAGCCTCTGCAGTTAGAGGCATTATGTATGGAAAACGAAAATTAGGTTTCGGCCTAGGTATAGAGGACAATGGTTGAAGACTATAAACCTAATATTATATTCTATTAAAATTTTTTATCTATATAAATGTATAACTTTTCAGTGAATATTACTTTGCTACCTAGTGGTTCTCATTCGATTTGTTATTATAAGAATAAAGATATAAAATTTGTTTTAGATTCATTTTGTGCTAATATACCATTTAAACTATTTAATTATTTAGGAAAAAAGTTCTGCACTACAATGCTGAGAGGATACATAAGTAATATTTGGTCACTTATGTTTGTTTGCCCTAATAATTTTGAATTGAACGATACTTTGAGTTTAGTAAATGGACACTTTTGGAAATAAGACTAATAAGGAGAGCAATGGGAAAATAAAATATGGAAAATTAGAAGAAATCAAAAGTGACATTAATCCAAAAATAGAAAATGTAATCAAACAATGCCAAAAAGAATTAGATAGCATTTTTAAAATACCTAAAATTTTTATAGATTTTAAAGACAGAAGATTAGTAAATTTAAAAATCCAGTAAATGGTTATGATGTTGTTATAAAACAGTACCTAGAAAAAGAGATACCCAATCTTGTAACAAATCCTAAATACACAAGTACTCTAACAGAATTCAATAATTATGTCAATAAAACTGATCTATAAAATTACTTTACAAAAAAGAAATTGAAAAAACTTTCACAGACTATTTCTCAAAGGCTGATTTTACTTCATATAAACCATTTCAGTAATGTACAAAATAAATTATGTGATAAACAATAAATTGAATTTACTTTTATGACTGAAAATAAAGTTATAGACCATGAATTTGAGAGTGATGTAAAAATTAAGAAAATTAATATATCCATAGCCAGTATAAATGGTAAAGTGTTCCCCATTAATTTTACAGTAATGGTAAAAAGAGTTAATCAAAAGATGCAAAATATATATACTGACCATCTAGATCATCCACATGAAATGAAATGGAGAGATAAACTGATTAAATCTGTAAATCAAACCATTAAAATGTTCCTGTAGATGTGAAAATATTTTTATTGATAGATTGCCACTAGAATCAAACGATGATTATAGAATGGAACGTTAATAAAATCTCTTATTAAATTTTCATTCTATTTAAATGAACAATAACGCTTGGCACTCAGATCTTCAGAGCGATCACATTTGTTGTTTGAAGTGTAAGAAATTTACTGAAACACACAATCCTCACAGAGCAACAAAAAAATGGAAGACCAAGAATCGAAGGACATTGTACAGTAAGTAAAACTAGAAGAGTAAATTCATTATAATGTTTTGTAGGTGAAGGATTGAAAACTGTTAATATTTGAGAATAAATTATTAATGAATTACATAAACCAATGAGAAAAATTTTAAAAGAATAAATGTTGTATCACTCAGTATTGATGATTTATGGCAAGCTGATCTTGTTGAAATAGACTCAGGTAATCTGAAAGGACTATCTAAAATTAATAAAGGGTATAAATATTTACTAAGTGTTATTGATGTTTTTTCAAAATTTGGTTGGGATATTCCAATTAAAGATAAAATGGGTAAAAATGTAAGAGGGGTTTTGAAAAACTATCTGGAGACAGAACTTCAAAAAATTTAGAGACAGGTAATGGAAAAGAAGTCTACATTAATGAGTTTCATGAGCTGATGAAAAAATATAATTTTTATCATTATTCAACTTTTACTGAATTAGAAGCATCTGTTGTTGAAAGATTTATCAGAACACTTAAAGAAAAGATGTGGAAAAATATTCTTTTCAAGGAAAGTACAAATGGATTGATCTAGTCTCGAACTAATTTATGAATACAATAACACGAAATATTCAAATATAATAATGAAGCCAATAGAGGTTAATGAAAGAAACTATAAGATAGGCATCATTGTGTCTAAAGCTAAACCCTTTTTAAAAACTGGAGATAAAGAGAGAATTAGTGAACTTAAAGCATTTTTTGAAAAAGGGGTACTGCTACTTGGTCAACAGAAATCTTTTAAATTGAATATGTTATTCATACTAATCAAATCACGTATAAATGAAAAGTTATTGAAGGAAATTTTTATGACCAGAGCTACAGAAAACAAAATATGAAGATGTATATTTTGTAGAAAAAGTTATGAGAATGAAAGGAGCCGCAGGCGTCGACCCCATGGGGCCTGAGGGCGCCCAAGCCCCCTCAACAAGTCGCTTGGGGAGGGGGGAGGGCAAACTCCCCCAATAATTTAAGAAAATTATTATTATATTATGCTTTGTAAAATTTCAAAATTATGTTGAAATATTGTATTTTCGTTGTTTGATGATAGTAACCTTTTAAAATTATTTTAGTAATGAGTTAAAACAAAGAATTATTATGGTAGTAAGCAAGTTAACTGAAAACGAGTGGCGTGAATCATGATAATGTTATGGTGCTGTGGGGCATTTAGAATTTGTCCCAGTGCACAATCCTTCAGGTGAAGTATGGCACCAGCGGGCCAGTGTTGCGACTGCGGTGACATCAAAAGGACTTGAGCAGAAGTACCTGGAAACCTCTGCCTCACGTTGCCTTGATGCTTCGGTACATTACAATGTTGCAGCCATATAAAGCCCACCCTGCTGTCACACTCATTCAGTGTGCATAGTTTCGTTCAGTGCATGCAGCAGATGTGTTTAGTGTTCCGACTTTAGTGTATAGTGGACTATTTTATATGACTATGTTTTATTCGTTTGCTTTAGTCTCTTAGTGTATTGCGAATTAAGTTTGCAATGGATAAATTTGTTACCAAAAAGGCGTACTTTGAAGTTGATGATACTGCAAGTCAACATCCAACAATTATTGTGGTAAATTGCTTTGTAGTCTTCAGGCGAGAACTGTTCACAGCCGAAACCTGGACAATCCAGTAAGGGCAAATCATTTCAGAAGCCTAGGTTGATCAAATACACATGGCTAGAATATGAAGCATCTACCAAAAAAAATTTCACAAAACCTGCAAAGAGGCAGAAGATAATAAGCTATTGCAATTTCCTTCAACAAAGAAAAGAAGATGCATTTACTTCTGTAGGTTTTCCTAACTGGTAAAAGGCTTTTGACAAATTCCATCTTCATTAATATACGTTTACACATAAAGAAGGTGGTCTGAAACTAAATTCTATCACTAACCGAAGTGTGGCCTCCCAATTGAATGAACAATTAGACAGTGATATGAAGAAAGGCCGTTTAGCTCTTGATACCACTTTTACTACCATGCAATTCTATGCCAACTAAGACTAGCAATGAGGGGGCACAAAGATATCACTCAAATTTTTTTCAGTTGTTTGAACTCCAAAATAATGACATACCTGAGTTTAAAGATTGGTCAAGGGTATAAGTGGAAGTCCCACAAAATTCAAAACGACATCATTGATCCACTAGTTAAGTCTTTGTTAGGAAGGTATTGGCTTCAAACAAGAATACTGAATATTTTGTATTATGGTTGACGAAACAAGTGATTCTTCGATCCATGAACAAGTGTCATTTTGTATTCATACTGTAGATGATTCCTTATTCATCAACAAAAACTTTGTTGTCTTATACGAGACCCCCAACACTGAATTA